>NC_080188.1:31060818-31688090 GCF_030028045.1 Hippopotamus amphibius kiboko
ACCACATATAAAGTTGGACATAAAATATCTGCAGCAACTACCCAACTCTGGGAAATCAGCTATAGACATATGTAAACCGAGAATGCCCGTTCCAATAAAACTTTAGAATTTTTGCATCTATGTTCAGGAGGGATATTGGTCTGTAGTTTTCTTGTAATATTTTTATTTTTTGTAATGTCTTTGTTTACGGTAATTCTATCCTCATAGAATCAATCAGAAAATGTATAGAATTGGTATTTATTACTTCTTATTTGTGGGCTCCAATTACACATTACACTGCTTGGATTTGTCCCACAGTTCATCAAATCTGTTCTCTTTCCCTCTCTTTCTATTTTATTTCTCTCTGTGTTTTCACTAACCTTTTTCTCTGTAGTGTATAATATACTATTAATCCTATTCAGGGTATTTTTTTATTTCATATGTCATAGTTTTTATCTCCAGAATTTCAATTTTGGTATTTTTTTATAACTTATCTCTACTTAACTTGCTCAATCTTTTAATGTCCTTGCCAACTAATTCTATGCTATGTCATTTCTGGGTCTGTTTCTAGGGCTTGGTTTTTCTCATTATTGGTAATAATTTGCTGCTCCTTTTTTTTTCTTTTTTAAATACCTGGTGATTTTTGACTGGGTACCAGGCATTTAAATTTTATCTTGCTGGCTTCTGGATATCTTTGTATTCATATAAATATTCTTGAGCCTTGTTCTGGGAAATAGTTACGTTATTTGTAAGCAGTTTGATCATTTCAGGCTTTCTTTTTTAAAAAAAAAACAGCTTTATTGAGATATTATTCATTTACTATACAAGTCACTCATTTAAAGTGTGCAATTAAATGTTTTGTAGCATATTCACAGGGTGTGTAACCATCACCAAAATTTAATTTTAGAACATTTTGTCATCCCTAAAAGAAACGCTGAACCCATTAGCAGCCAATCCCTTTCCCTTTTGACTTTTTTTCCCCCAAGTCCTAAGAAACTGCTAATCTACTTTCTGTCTCTAGAAATTTCCCTGTTCTGGACTTTTCATATAAGTGGAGTCATACAGTATGCTGTCCTTTGTGATTGGCTTCTTTTACTTGGCAAAATGTTTTCAAGGTTTATGTATGTTGTAGTACACATTAGTACTTCATTCCTTTTTATGGCTGGATAACATTCCACTGTATAGATATGCCACATTTTGTTTACTCATCCATCTGTTGTTGGCATTTGGGTTGTTTCTGGTTTTTGGTAACAAATAATGCTGCTGTGAACACTTGTATACACGTTTTTGTGTGGAGATATGTTTTTTTTTCTTTTAAAGCTCTTTATTGCAATATAATTGCTTTACACTGTTGTGCCAAATTTTGAGGTACACCAAAGTGAATCAGCTGTATTTATACATATATCCCCACATCCCCACCCTCCCGTGACTCCCTCCCACCCTCCCTATCCTGGCCCTCTAAGTCATCACCCATCATCGAGTTTATCTCCCTGTGTTATGCAGGAACTTCTCACAAGCTATCTATTTTACATTTGGTAGTGTATATATGTCATTGCTACTCTCTGACTTCGTCCCAACTTCCCCTTTGTCCCCATCCCCCACCCTGTGTCCTCAAGTCCATTCTCTACATCTGCATCTTTATTCTTGCCCTGTCACTGGGTTCATCAGTACTATTTTTTTTAGATTCCATATGTATGAGTTAGCATATGGTATTTGTTTTTCTCTTTCTGGCTTACTTCACTCTGTATGACAGACTCTAGGTCCATCCACCTCACTACACATAACTCAATTTCATTCCTTTTTATGGCTGCATAATATTCCATTGTATATATGTGCCACATCTTCTTTATCCATTCATCTGTTGATGGGCATTTAGGTTGCTTCCATGTCCTGGCTATTGTAAACAGTGCTGCAATGAACATTATGGTACATGTGTCTTTTTGGCTTATGGTTTTCTCAGGGTATATGCCCAGGAGCGGGATTGCTGGGTCATATGGTTTTTAGTTTTTTAAGAAACCTCCAAACTGTTTTCTATAGTGGCTGTACCAACTTACATTCCCACCAACAGTGCAGGAGGGTTCCCTTTTTGGAGATATGTTTTAATTTCTATTGGGTATTTAGTAAGAGTGGAATTTTTGGTTCATTTGGTAACCCTATGTTTAACTTTGGGGGGAACTGCCAGACCATTTTCCAAAGTGACTGTACCATTTTACAATCCCAGCAGCAATGTATAAGGGTTCCAAAAGCTCCACATTCTTGCTGACACTTGTTATTTTTTTTATGAGAACTTTTATTGAGATAGTTAACATACAATAAACTGCATATCTTTAGAGTGTACAATTTGGTATTTTTTTTCTTATTAGTAATGTATATATGCCAATCCCAATGTCCCAATTCATTCCCCCCTCAACCCTCCCCACTTTCCCCACTTGGTGTCCATATGTTTGTTCTCTACATCTGTGTCTCCATTTCTGCCATGCAAGTTGGTTGATTTGTACCATTTTTCTATATTCCGTATATATGTGTTAATATATGGTGTTTGTTTTTCTCTTTCTGACTCACTTCACTCTGTATGACAGCTGACACTTGTTATTGTCTGTTTTTTTAAAAAATAAATTTATTTATTTATTTATTTATTTATTTTATTTTTTGGCTGCGTTGGGTCTTTGTTCCTGCACATGGGCTTTCTCTGGTTGTGTCAAGCAGGGGCTACTCTACATTGTGATGCGTGGGCTCGTTGTTGGGGTGGTTTCTCTTGTTGCAGACCACGGGCTCTAGGCATGCGGGCTTCAGTAGTTGTGGTGCATGAGCTCAATAGCTGTGGCTCATGGGCTCTGGAGTGTAGGCTTAGTAGTTGTGGCACATGGAATTAGTTGCTCCACTGCATGTGGAATCCTGGACCAGGGCTCAAACCTGTGTCCCCTGCATTGGCAGGCGGATTCTTAACCACTCTGCCACCAGGGAAGTCCCTGTCTATCTTTTTGATACCCATCCCAGTGCCAGTAAAGTGGTACTCGTGATTTTCATTTTCATTTTCTTAATGACTTTTGATGTTGGGCATCTTTTCATGTACTTATTGGCTATTTGTGTAATTTCTTTGGAGAAATGTCTAGTCAAATCTTTTGCCCATTTTTGAAGCTTTCTTTTAAGTTTTTTTTTTAAAAATGGCACTGAAGCTGTATTTAGTGTAGGGGAAAACCTAGTTTCTATTATTCCATCATGTCTGGAAGTGGAAGTCTCCACCAAGTGCTTTAATTCATCAAAGTAATTTACTTCTTAAAAGAGTGTTATTTATATTTCATGACTTGAGGAAATGCTTATGCTATAATATTGAAAAAAGTTAAATATGAGACTATTATGTGTTATGATATGATCCTATTTTTATTTTAAAAAATGTTTCTTCAGCAAACATATCATGATCTTTACCATCTCAAGGCCTTATTCGTATTTCTTATTTTGCCTGCAGTGCCTACAGTGACTGAGACTTTCTGGTCCTTAAGTCTCAGCATAAGTGTCAGCTTTTCAGAGAGACTTTCCCTGACTGCTCTTCTCCACATAACTTTCTGTCTCATCACAAACCTACTCAGAAAGCCTCTATCTCTGCTGCATAGTCAATGCCCTTCATAGTGCTTATCACAACTATTTACCTAATTTTTGCTCTTCTCCTCCTAATGTAGAGAAGAAGCTCCAAGAAAGCAGTGATTGTGTCTGTCTTACTTTCTCTTCTCTCTAGAGCCTAACAGTGCCTGCTGCTAAATAAGTATTAAGTGTATAAGTCAGGAAAGATTTTTCCAAAGTATTGTTATCTCTGAAGGGCAGGATAATATATGCTTTTTGTTTTTCTCTCTTAAACTTTTCTTGCTCTTAGAGTTTCTATAATGAATATTTATCTCTTTTACAATGAGAAAAATTCAGTGCACTCTATATTAAAATAATATTTGAGTACCTGCTACATTGATGGGATGGTGAGGCTTTGGTGTGTGAATGACTATAGGAGGGGAGAAGCACCTAAAAGCAGCAGCTATACATCCTATTAATATACAGTATCTATAAGTAGAAAAAATATCTACACGTGAAATTTAGAATTAATATACAAATTAGTTAATAATAAAATTGTATTCAAATAGTGTTTCATAAATTATAAAATGACTTCTGTTCTCTTATTTAATCTTCATAACCACTATAAAATATATTATTTTCTCCATCTTCTGGAACATTCATGTACTTTCAGTTGTTGGCAGCGAAAGGCATGGGTATGGTTTGGTGTTTGCCACTCCCACCTTCCCACTTGAGAGAATGTTGAATAATTGTGTTGTGTCTCTGGTGTCCTCCCATCTTTCTTCTTTCCCCTTCCTTCCTTCCTTCCTTCCTTCCTTCCTTCCTTCCTTCCTTCCCCTTCTCTTTTTTTTTTTTTGTATCATTTCCTGCTTGGGCTTCTACCCTTTGCTCTACTCTCCAAGAGCATCTTAGCTTTGTGCTGCTCACTCCTTCCTTCCACCCAGTGTGGCCCTCTTTACCTGCGTCTGATCTCTTCCAATTGCCCCCCTGTTCAAAATCACCTGTTCCTTCTCTATCTTGAATTCCCAAACTGAACTGCCAGTTCCTGCAAAAGGCAAACCCCAGGTAAGTGCTGGAGGTTCTCTGCCTGTTTGAGCTTGGCTGCGTATGTGGGTGGTGGTGGCTGAGTCAGTTGAGTCAGGCAGTGGAGCCAGGGCTGTGCAGTCTCAAGCCCCTTAAAAGCAGATGTGTGATGGTATGGGTGGGCCTCGAGTCTGAGTGGCTGCGAGCAAGGGAAACATAGGCTTAAACCCAGACCAAGGCTTATATTTCCAACCAGCAGACAGAGGCCTGGGCAAATGAACACAGATCTGTATCTGTGAATGTCCTGAAGGAGCAGAGGTCCTTTGGAAAATAATAGGAGCGAAGTGGGACTTCGATCTGAATTAACATCAGGTCTAAATTAGTCAATATTACTTCCTTTTCCACTAGTGATATGTTTTGATAAAGGAAAGATTGAGGGTCAGGAGTGATAAGAAGAACAATATTATTATTTATCTTAAAATCTTAGTAAACAAATCCTGATAATGATTAAATAATCTACATGCTGTGGTCAAGTAGAATTTATTCCCAAACTCAGAGTTCTTTAACACAAAGAAAAGCATCAATGTAATTTATCCTGTTAACTAAAAATGTAGTAAAAATATTTAAATTGCCTATGTATATGCTAAAGAAAACACTTCATTTAAAAAGCAGAAAATTTTCTCTTCATCAGTGTATTTTTTGGTCTATTTAGAAGGTGAACTTTGTTTATTTCAGAAAATTGTCTGTTTTAGAGTAGGATATTAGAAGCCAGCTGAAAACTTGATGGCTTATAACCATTTTTAAAATTTCTCCTTATGTAGAAAATAGCTCAGCAGTGAAGGGATAAACTGTCATACCTGCTCCCCTAGACCTGAGGGGCAGTGTTGGAAATTACCGTGATAATTTGAATTCATGCCTGTTTCACTCACTTCTTTTCTCTTCTACGACTTGCAGGGTTCAATATTATTATAGCTGCGGTAGAGAGTCTGTAATCTGGGAGATCCCATCTCCTGCACTGTTTTGCCAACCTTCCAAAAGGATCCAGAAGCTGGCACAACCCAACAGATTCAAGAAAGGGTATCTAATAAATAAGTAGAGTACCTTGAGAGTCTCCATAAATTCTTATCTAATTTGGTGAATGTCACAATATTGTTGTTCTTATTTTAGTGTATGCAGTTTCATAAAATAGAAGTCTGCTTGTGTTTCAGAGCATCAGGGAGAAAAGTCAAATATTTGGAGCAATTGTAGGTAATCAGAAGATCGTCATCAATAATTACATTTGACTCAAATTGTAGTGAAGCTAAAGTTCACACTAAACTTACCATTGTCAGCTGATTTAAAAATATGCAAATGAAACATTACAGGTTTTCATAATTCATGTTCTCTTAGGCCTCTATGACTGTAGATACTCTTCCTTGTGCTTTAAATGATGACTTTCTCCTTGTCTTTAAAACACAGCTTAGGGAATTCCCTGGCCGTCCATTGGTTAGGATTTCACACTCTCACTGCACAGGGCCTGGGTTCAGTTTCTGGTGAGGGAACTAAAATTCTGTAAACCACACAGCACAAGCCAGAAAAAGGACAGCTTAGGTGATACCTTCCACATGAGAGCTAAGATTGTGATGAGGTTATTGGAGGAAACATTAGGTTGCATTAGTGGAATACGTACAGTGTACACTTACAGGAGTGTGATATTACTACTATACCCTACTTTAATCAGAACACATTAGGTGTATGTGTCCACTTATGGATGTTATACCTTAAAAATCTGGTAAAAAATTTGAGGCTATTCAGAGGTAATGAATGAGATGTTGAGTCATCTGGAAACTATGTTTTATGAACAATAGTTAAGAGAAGTAACATGGTTAGCTTAGAGAAGACTCTAAATAAGCAGTGATAGCTGTGTTTCAAGGGTCAGCATCTGAAAGAGGAAGGGGAAGTCAAAGTAAAATTACTTAATGTTGACCCTAGAACTACAAGTAGAATAAGGAGTTTACAGAGCAGCCAATGTCAGCTAAGTGTAGAAAAATCTTTCTGATAGCTACTCAGTAATGGAGGTGTTTATGTGGAAAGGTCAACTGCCATCTCCACCCAAATCCCTGAAAATGTTCAAGCACAAGCTGGAATGATGACTATACATGGATTTTAGAAAAGATTCCTGTATTCCGGGAGAGGTTGAACTAGACAACTGAGTCTTTTTCCATCATAGAATCCAGCAGAAGTGGCCCAACTCCTCCACAAGATTTGCTTATGTATAAGTTCATTCAAGAGAATCTGATAATTTAGTTAAAATATACATGTAAATTTGGTAGTTATATATCTTTATCTATAAACTAGAAGAATACTTATCTGTCACCAGTTTTTGAGACACCTGCATTTGATGTTTAATAAAGTTAAGCCCCCTTGAGTGCTAAAACTTTTTGTATTTTTAAAAGTTTCCCTCCTTTCCTAAGAAGATTCTTCTGATATTGAACATACATGTAACCTTTTTTCATTGGCTTGAGATCTTTATTATGAACATCAACTATAACATAATTAGTCCACATATATGTGTGAATATTTGGTGTTTGTTTTTCTCTTTCTGACTCACTTCACTCTGTATGACTGTCTCTGGTCCATCCATGTCTCTACGAATGTCCCAGTTTCATTCCTTTTTACAGCTGAGTAATATTCCATTGTATATATGTACCACATATGTTTTTATCCATTCATCTGTTGATGGACATTTAGATTGCTTCCATGTCCTGGCTATTGTAAATAGTGCTGCAGTTAACATTGGGGTGCATGTGTCTTTTTGAATTATGGTGTTCTCTGGGTATATGCCCAGTAGTGGGATTGCTGGGTCACATGGTAATTCTGTTTTTAGTTTTGCAAGGAATGTCCATATTGTTCTCCATAGTGGCTGTATCAATTTACATTCCCATCAACAGTGCAAGAGGGTTCCGTTTTCTCCACACCCTCCCCAGCATTTACTGTTTGTAGATTTTCTGATGATGCCCAGTCTAACTGGTGTGAGGTGATACCTCATTGTCGTTTTGATTTGCATTTATCTAATAATTAGAAGACATATACTTTAGATTCAAAGAAATAAATAAGCTGAAAGTAAAAGGATGAAAAAAGATATACTATGCAAACCAACTGAAGTGAGTGGATATACTCATATAAGAAAATTAGACTTTAAGACAAAGAAGGACATTTTATAATAATAAAATGGTCACTCCATTAGGGAACTATAACAATTATAAACATGTATACACTTAACAACAGAAACCCAAAATAGATGAAGCAAAACCTGGTATAACTGAAAAGAGAAATAGATAATTCAACAAGTTGAATATTTCAATACTCTACTTTCAATAATAGGAAGGATAACAAGCAGAAGATCAACAAGGAAATAGAAGGCTTGAACAACACTATAAATCAAAAATACCTGATTCACATTTACAGGACACTATAGCCAACAATAGCAGAACACACATTCTTCTCAAGTGCACATGGAATATTCTCTAGGATAGATCATATATTAGGTCATAAAACAAATGTCAATAAATTTCAAAGAATTTAATTCATACAAAATCAGTTCTTTAACCACAATAGAATGAAATTAGGTACCAATAGCAGTAGAAAAATTTTAAATATGTGAAATTAAATACACTCCTAAACAAACAATAGATCAAAGAATAAGTTACTTTGATATTAATTAAAATGAAAACACAATATACCAAAACTTATGAGATGCAGCTGAAGTAGTGATTAGTGGGAAATTTTAGCTGTAAATGCCTACATTAAAAAATAAAAAAATTACAAATCATAACCTAATCTTTCATCTTAAGAGATTACAAATGGAAAAGCAAACTAATTCAAAACAAGCAGAAAGAAGGAAATAATAAAGATTAGAGTGGAAATAAATCAACTAGAAACTAGAAAGACAGAGAAAATCAACAAAACCAAGAGTTGGCTCTTTGAAAAGATCAACAAAACAAACCTTTGGCTACACTTATCAAGACAAGACAGAAGATTCAAATTACTAAAATCATGAAAGATGGAATCATTTGCAAAAGAAGCATTATTACTATTGATCTTATAGAGGTAAAAAAGGATTATAAGGGATTACTATGAGCAATTATAAGGGCAACAGATTAGATAACATAAAAAAAAGGACAAATTCCTAGAAAGACAAACTACTGAAACTTACTGAATAATAAAAAATCTCAACAGACCCATAACAAAGATTTAATTAATACTTTTTGATTAAAAAGCTCTTCCCATGAAGAACAGATGCCTTCATTGATGAATTCAATGATATGTTTAGAGAAGAACTAACACCAATCCTTCAGGTACTTCAAAAAAATAGGTCACTTCCCAACTCATTCCATGAGATTCATATTACCCTGATACCAAAGCCAGAAAAGGTTTGTAATGACAAGAGAAGAAAATGACAGACAATATCTCTTATGAGTATACGTGTAACAATTCATACCAAAATACTAACAAACCAAGTCCAAATATACATGCAACAATCCACACCAAAATACTAGCAAAGCAAATCAAACAACATATAAAAATAATTATACACCATGATGAAGTTGGATTTATTCTAGGAATACAAGAATATGTTGAATTCAACATACTAAAATCAATGTGATACACCAAATTAATAGAATAAAGAAAACCCCAAATTGCATGATTACGTGAATAGACTCAGAAAAAAGCACTTCAAAATTTAACACAGGACTTCCTAGGTGGCGCAGTGGTTAAGGATCCGCCTGACAATGCAGGGGACACGGGTTCAAGCCCTGCTCTGGGAAGATTCCGCATGCTGTGGAGCAGCTAAGCCTATGTGCCACAGCTATTGAGCCTGTGCTCTAGAGCCCATGAACCACAACTATTGAGCCCATGTGCCTCAACTTTTGAAGCTCACGCACCCAGAGCCTGTGCTCCACAACAAGAGAAGCCACTACAATGAGGAGGCCGCACACCGCAATGAAGAGTAGCCCCCACTCGCATCAACTAGAGAAAGCCCGTGTGCAGCAATGAAAATCTAATGCAGCCAATAAATAAAATAAATAAATTAAAAAAAATTTTAACACATATCATACTCAACAAACTAGGTATAGAAATGAATTTCTTTAACTTGATAAAGGGCATCTACAAAAACCCCACAGCTAACATTATAATTAATGATGAAAGATTGAATGCTTTCACCCTAAGATCAAGAATAAGACAGGAACATCAGTTCTCAATTCTGTTCAACGTAATACTAGAGATTTGGGTCAGGGCAATTAAGCAAGAAAAAGAAATAAAGGTATTCAGATTGGAAAGGAAGAAGTGTGGCCAAAAAGTTCATTTGGGTTTTTCCATAAGATATTATGGAAAAGGGACTTACCTGTTGGTCCAGTGGTAAAGAATCCACCTTCCAATGCAAGGGATGCGGGTTCCATTCCTGGTCAGGGAACTAAGATCCCAGGTGCTGTGAGGAAACTAAGCCCATGTGCCACAACCGCTGAGCTTGGTGCCATAACTAGTAAGCTTGCACACCTCAACTAGAGAAGCCCAAGAACCACAACTGCTGAGCTTGGTGCCACAACTAGTAAGCTTGCGCACCTCAACTAGAGAAGCCCAAGTGCCACAAACTACAGAGTCCATTCATTCTGGAGCCCGCTTGCCACAACTAGAGAAGAGAAAACCCACACGCCACTAGAGAGAAGCCCACGTGCTGTAAGGGTCAGCCCTCGTACTGCAACTAAGACCTGAAGCAGCCAAAAAAAAAAAAAAAACCCCGAAAGTTACAGAAAAACTCAAGTTTTTTGGCCAACCCAATAAAAATGCTCTGCTCATAGATGACATGATCTTATATATAGAAAATCTCAGGGAATCCACATAAAAACTATTAGCGCTAATAAATTAGTTCAGGAAGGCATAGAATCCAAGATTAGTATACAAAAATCAGTTGTATATCTATCCACTAGCAATGAACAATCTGAAAATGAAATTAAGAAAAATTCCATTTGCAGTAACATTAAAAGGCACAAAACAATACATGCAATGGAATATTAGCCTTAAAAAGGAAGAAAATTCTGACAGATGCTACAAGGACATTATCCTAAATGAAACAAGCCAGTCAGAAAAAACCAAATACTGTATGACTCCACTTATACACAGTACCAACTGTAGTCAAATTCATACACAGAAAGTAGGATGGTGATTGTCAGAGACTAGGGAGGTAGGGAGAATGAGGAGTAGTTTAATGGGTATAAAGATTTGCATGATCAAAATTGTTCTGGAGGTTGGTTGCACAACAGTGTGAATTCATTTAACACTACTGTACTATACACTTAAAAATGGTCAAGATGGTAAATTTTATGTTATGTGTATTTTACTATAATTAAAAATAAAAGAAAAAAATACTTAGGAATAAACTTAACAAAAGAAGTGCAATGTATGTACGCAGAAAACTACAAACATTGTTGAATGAAATTGAAGATTTAAATACATGGAAAGACATTCTCACTTCATGGATTGGAAGTCTTAATTTTGTTTTGATGACAGTTCTCACCAAATTGATCTCACCAGATTCAATATAATCCCTATTAAAATTCCAGCTCTCTTTTTTGGGCAGAAATTGACGAGGTGATTCTAAAATTCATATAGAAAAGCAAGAGACCTAGAATCGCAAAAAACAACCTTGAAAAAGAATAACAAAGTTGGAAGACTTACAGCTTCTGATTTGAAAACTTACTAAAAAGCTACAGTAATCAAAACAGTGTGTTACTGGCATAAGGATAGACCTATAGATCAATGGAATAGAATTGAAAGTCCAGAAATAAACCCTTGTGGTATATGTCAGCTGATTTTTGACAAGGACGCCAAGACAGTTTAACTGAGGAAGAATAATCTTTTAAACAAATGGTTCTAGGATAACTGGATATCCACATGCAAAAGGATGAAGTTGAACCCCTACTTCACACCATACACAAAAGTTAATTCAAAATGGATCACAGACCTAAATATAAGAGCTAAAATTATAGAATGCTTAGAAGAAAACATAGGCATATATCTGTGAACCTAAGCAGTGGTTTCTTAGATTTGACATCAAAAACACATGAAAAAATATAGTAAATTGGACCCCATCAAAAGTAAAAACTTTTGTGCATCAAAGGACACTCTCAAGGGAGTGAAAAGACAACTCATAAATTGGTAGAAAATATTTGCATGTCATATATCTGATAAGGGACTAGTATTCAGAATATATATAAAGAATTCTTAAAACTGTTCAAAAAAGACAAATAACTGAATTTAAAAAACAGGCAAAAGACTTGAATAGACATTTCACCAAAGAAAATATACAAGGAACAAGCAGCACATGAAAAGATGCTAAATACTATTAGTCATCTTGGAACTGCGTGTTAAAACCCTGAGACTCTACTTCACACCTCTAGAATGGCAATAGTAGTGATTCATAAAGAGAAAATAACTTGTATTGGAGAGGATGTGGAGAAATTGAAAGCCTCATACATTGCTGGTGGGAATGTAAACTGGTGGAGCTTATGTGGAAAATAGTTTTCCAGGTCCTCAAAATGTTAAACCTAGAATTACCATATGATCAGCAGCTCCACTCCTAGGCATGTACCCAAGAGAACTGAGAACATATGTTCACACAAAAACTTGTACATGAATATTCACAGCAGCATTCCAAAATAGCCAAAAAGTGGAAGCAACTCACATGTTCATCAGTGGATACATGGATAAACAAAATGTGACAAATCCATATAATGGGGTATTATTCAGCCATAAAAGGAAAGACATATTGATACATGAGTCTTGAAACTATGCTGAGTGAAGGAAGCCAAACACAAAAAGTGACATATTTGTACGATTCCATTTATTTGAAATTTCCAGAATAGGCAAATCCACAGAGACAGAAAGTAGATTACTAGTTCCTAAAGGTGGGGAGGGGTTGGGGATGAGGTAATGGGGAGGGACTTTAATAGGTATGGGATTTCTCTTTAGGGTGTTGAAAACATTCTGAATTTAGGTAGTGGTGATGGTTGCACAATTTCGTGAATATTCTAGACAGCATAGAATTGTACACTTTAAAAGGGTTAATTCTATGGTATGTTAACTATATATCAATTTAAAAAACTAACAGATTACCCCTGGAGGGTAATCATATTATTTGAGAAAAACGTTTTCCATATTAGGTTTGTAGGTGTGTTGGTTGATAGGCTTCTGTTCTGGGAAGGGGGTACGTGGAGAAACCACCTGTGATAATCAGCCAGGTTGCTGGGAGTTATGCCCAGCACTGTCTCAAACTACACTGCAGAGGAGACTGGCCGTCACAGAGGGTTCTTGGTAGTGACTGGAATTTTTATCCCAGGGTTTTAATATGAGGTTTTGGTTGGAGGTGAAGTGTTTTTTAAACTGCAAGTCTCAACCCATCAGTGGATCATGAAATCAGTTCTCATTGTTGTTGTTTTTATGAACTCAAACAAAATTTCAAAAATCAGAATGCATTGCCTAGGGAAAGCATCATTTCCTGATCATTTTGTTTCAGGTACACAGATTTACATATATTGTATCACAATATAAAATGTACTTCTTGCTGTGGATCATAGTAAAACAGCTTTGAGAAACACCAATTTAGTAGAAAGAGCACTAATGATTATGGGAAAAGATGTTCCTAAGAAAGAAACAATATGTAATTGATCGGAGGTTGATAATAGCAGTGAAGAATGCAGTTATTGTTCCTCCAATGATTATAATATTTCATGTTCCATTTGCATATAGGCCCTTCAGTGATCACTTAACAAGAGATTCTCTTCAAACCTCTGATCCTTCTCCCCGGATATTACAACTCTCAGTAGCCAAAGCCACAAATCCAAACTATGTTCCTCCAAAAAGCGTAAGTGGGTCATGTGAAAGAAACAGTTCCTGATAGACTTTGTAACATGTGACATGTTTGCAAATGTAATGTGCTCCCCTCTTATTTCTCGGTGTGTATTTTCCTTTCCTTCTGGTTTATTTTCCCCTCTCATCAAGTGAACTTCTCTGACTGTCTCCTCTGTGCCTAATGTATCAGTCAGGATTTGATGAGAGAAGCAGAGCCACAGTGATTATTACAGAATTAACCTTAAGCGATTGTGGAAGCTGATGAGAAGTCTATGGAAGACTGTTACACCAGCTGGGACTTGGGTCTGGTCATAGATCTAGAAGAAATGAGAGAGAATGAGGGTAGATCAGCAGTTCCCTGGAAGATATTTACTTCGGAGGAGGCCATTTCAGGAGAGTCTTGCCTCTTCAGACAAGGGAGGAAGGGCTGATTCTTTTGGCAAGGAAGGCTCAGGAGTGTTCAGGGATTCAAAGTCCCTAACTTCATTGGAATGTGCCCTTATGTTCCGATTCCAATTTTTTTTTTAAGATTTATTTTATTATTATTGATTTTTAAATTTTTGGCTGCATTTGGTCTTCATTGCTGCACGAGGGCTTTCTCTAGTTGTGGTGAGCGGGGGCTACTCTTTGTTGCGGTGCACAGGCTTCTCATTGCAGTGGCTTCTCTTGTTGTGGAGCATGGGCTCTAGGTACATGGGCTTCAGTAGTTGTGGCTCATGGGCTCTAGAGCACAGGCTCAGTAGTTGTGGCGCATGGGCTTAGTTGCTCCGCAGCATGTAGGATCTGCCCAGACCAGGGATTGAACCCATGTCCCCCGCATTGGCAGGCGGATTCTTAACCACTGCGCCACCAGGGAAGCCCCCTGATTCCAATTTTTAAGTCCTAATTCATTCTCAATCATTACCTTAACTTTAATATAGGAGACCATATAAGTTTGAGAATTCAATTTGGACTGTAATTCATCCACTCACAGTATTAGATTTTGAGTTTGGTTTTCAGAATTTTCAGCCCTGTGATCATAAAAGATAAGGGTTTCTTTTGGGTAAGTCACAAAAACTGTCTGGTCCCTTAACTACACCTTAAGGTGGGAATTTAAAGGCCTGAGCTGATAATTTCTTCTCTCAAGTTCTCCAGTGCACTTCGAAACAATGAGCCAACCCCACTGTATTTCTTTATTTCACTAGAATGCTCTCTGTCAGCAGCTGCTTGGTTACCAAATCTTGCTTTCTGTTTTGCCAGTGCATGCCACAGACTACCAGTGTCTTTTTTTTTTTTTTAACCACTAGCAATAGGATCATTAATAGCTTTAGATCTAATCTGCTCAGAAAACTAATTCCAGATAGTCTAGAACCATTACAGGCATACCTTAGAGATGTGAGATATTTTGGGTTTGGTTGTAAGACCACCCCAATAAAGCAAATATTGCAATAAAGCAAGTCACACAAATTTTTTGGTTTCTCAGTGCATATAAAACTTATGTTTACACCACTGTAGTCTATTAAGTGTGCAATATCATTGTCTCAAAAAACAACGTTCACACCTTAGTTAAAAAAATACTATACTGCTAAAAAATCTTAACCGTCATCTGAACCTTCAGTGAGCTGTAATCTTTTTGCAATAGTAACGTCAAAGATCACTGATCACAGATTAGCATCATATAATAATAATAAAAAAGTTTGAAATGTTGTGAGAATTACTCAGTTGCGACACAGAGACACAAAGTGAGCAAAGGCTGCTGGGGAAATGGTGCTGATAGACTTGCTTGATGCAGGGTTGCCCCAAAACTTCAATTTGTAAAAAACACAATATCTACAAAGTGCAATAAAACATAGTATGCCGGAGCAGAGAACCCATCCTTAAAGTTCTGATCTGGTTATCTGTTGCTTTATACCAGACCCCCTCCAAACTTAGTGATGTAAAACAATAGCCATTTTATTGTGCTCAAGGATTTTATGGGTCAGAAGTTCTGACGGGGCAGTCAGGTATGACTTGTCTCTGCTCCGTGATGTCTAGGGCCTCCGCTGGAGTGCTTCCGATGGCTTGGGTGTCTGAAATGGCTGGGGGCTGGAATCAGCTGACGGCTCCTTCACACCTGTCTTAGCCTGGGCGGTGGTAACAAAATACCACAGACTGCGTGTCTTAAACAACAGACATTTGCTTCTCACCGTTCTGGAGGCTGAGTAATCCAAGATCAAGGTGCCAGTAGAGTTTCTCTTTAATGAGGGCCCTCTTCTGGGTTGTAGACAGCCACTCTCTTGCTCTTTGTCACATGACCTATGCTTTGTATGGGAGCAGAGAGAGTTCTGATTTCTCTTCCTTTTCTTACAAGCACACTAATCCTATTATGGAGGTTCCACCCTCATGACTTCTTCTAAACCTATTTACCTCCCAGAGGTCCCACCTCTTAGTACCATTGCACTGGGGGGGGGGGGGGGCTTAGGACTTCGGCATATGAATTTGGCGGGGGTGGGAGTGGGGGTGAGGGGGTTGGAGGGATGTTAAGGGGGTAGATACAAGCATTCAGTCCAAAACAACACCTATTTGTAGTACCTAGGCTGGGATGACTTGAAGGGTCGACTCAGTTGGGAGTATCTGCAGGGGCACCTTTGCATGGCCTTTCCATGTGGCTTAGACCTCAACATGGCAGCTGTATTCTGAGAAGGAATATCCTAAGATATAGTGTCCCAAGGGTGAGGCTTCCGGAAGAATCAGGTAGAAGCTACATGTTTTTTTTTATGATTTGGCCTTGGAAATCACATTAAGTCACTACAGTCATGCTCTGTTAATTGATGCAGGTACAAGCCTGGCCAAATTCAAGGGGGCAGGGACACAAACCCCACCTCTCCATGAGAGAAGTGGCAAAGAATTTATAGGCACTTAAGAAAAAAAACTTCCACACCCAGTGATGTGAGTCTTCTGGTATCCTTGAGCATGGTTTTTGTATGCAGAAAAGACTGTTCAGAGGTATACTCTTGATCTAAATGATTAATAGTCAATTTTTAAAAATTCAAATTAGGAAAGTTATTTCTTAGGCTTTTAAGTTTAGTTTGGAAGTTTTATTATTCAATTTATAATTCTAGCAGTTTTTGACAATGACTTTTTTTTTAATAATTGGGTCAAATTCTTTCTTTCCTTCCCTCCCTCCCTTCTTTCCTTCCTTCCTTATTTTTTTTGGCTGCATTGGGTCTTTGTTGCTGTGTGGGGGCTTTCTCTAGTTGTGGTCAGCGGGGGCTACTCTTTGTTATGGTGCACAGGCTTCTCATTGTGGTGGCTTCTCTCGTTGTGGAACATGGGCTCTAGGTGCATAGGCTTCAGTAGTTGTGGCATGCAGGCTCAGTAGTTGTGGCGCACGGGCTTAGTTGCTCTGCAGCATGTGGGATCTTCCTGGACCAGGGATCAAACCTGTATCCCCTGCATTGGCAGGCAGATTCTAAACCACTGCACCACCAGGGAAGTCCCCGACAATGCCTTTGAGAGTCCTAAATAATGTTTGGTTTGGTTTCCAAACTTAATTAAATACCTTCAAATACTTTAAACTATATTTATAAATACATTAAATTTGATTTCTTTTTTAAGTATTTTATCTCAACCATATAAATTAACAAAATCTCAAATATTAAATAATTATTAAAAACTTAATACATTAAACTTATAAATATAGTGAACCTGAAGTTTTTAACATTGTAAGAATTGATATTGACTCAGGTTCTTGGACTCTTTAATCAACAGAAATTAATAAAAGGCCAGATGAAAAAATTCAGGCAAGGCTTTACTGGGACTCGTGCTGTAACAGGAGGGAGGGAAAACAAGTAACAGGTGCCCTTGTCACTCCCTGAGAGGGGACAAGCTGGTCCCTTAAACAGGGTGAGGGTAGGGGTGGATAGCTGGGTCGGGCTGGAGGGGTGGCTTAGGTGGTGCTGTGTACAGGGATCATGTGTAGTACCCTGCTTTTGCTCCTGGCACCTCAAAAGTGGCACTTGGGTTTTTGGCCTTTTTGTATCTTCTTATTGCTCATAATTTGCCCCAATTGTGCATGCACGCAGTTCTTTTTAGTCCCTTATAGTTTCTTTGTATTCTGTTGCTCCAAGAGGCATTTGTCAAGGTGGAAGCACTCCAGTAAAGGGCCCAGGTCCCAGCCTATCTCAGAATGACATAAACTTAAGATTTCAACTTAATGTCATAATTCTAAATCACTTACTCTGTTATACATTTCAAACTGCAGTTGTAATGTCATCACTCTTACAGGCCACATTCTCTTAAAACATGTACCAGCTTTTTATTTTAATAATATAGACTTATCTTTTGTTTCAATAATAATTTCAAATTTACTGAAAATCTGCAAAAATTAAGTCCTTTGGCTTTATCATTCTCTCTCCTCCGTGTGTGTCTGTGTATTTAATTTTTTCCCCAAATCATTTTTGAAAGTTACAGACATTATATACCTGTTTTCCTTAGTACTTCAGTGTGTGTTTCCTAACAATAGGACATTATCTTATGTAACTACCATATGCTATCAAGATCAGGAAATTTAACATTGGTATAATAGTATAACTAATCTATGGTCCCTGTTCAAATTTCGTCAATTCTTGCACACATTTATTCTTAAGACAAAGTATTGATTCTATGATTTTGATTATCTTAGTTTTTTGACAGGTAATTCTAAATCTTCTCCAAGTTTAAAAATAGCACACACCCACAAAAGATGTCAAGTTACTATTACAGGTACCTGAGGTTACTTGCCACCAGAGACTTTGGATGGATACACTGTAGGAAGTCCTTTTACCTCTGTGAATGTCATACCAAGTCTCTTTCCATAATAACTGTTAGGACTACAAAACTTAAAAAGAAAGGGGTTGGTTTCATAGCTCACTTAATCCATAGCTATTTTAATGAGATATATTTTATTATAAAATTAACATTTTATAAAATAAAAAATTAATATGTTATATGCGGTAAAAAAAAAAAAGGCAACCCAAATAATGCAAATGAATATATAAATAAAAATCACTTTTGTTGTAACACATTTTGGAATTTTATGTGAATCACCTCAAAAATGTTCATAACCTTGATTCAGTCATTTTACTTGTAGAATTTTTATTCTCAGAAAATAGTCAAGATTGAGAATGATGGGGGCAGGGACATATTGATAGAATGACCTCATAGATTAGGAGAAATTTCATTTATCCGATTATTCATAAAGTCAAATAGTTCTCCACATGTATTTGCCATGTGTATTTTCCTTTTCTAAATTTGTGTGCTCATGGCTTTATTTTTCTACTGGTCTCTACATTTTTTTATTGATTCATAAGTCTTTACATCTTAGGGATATTAATTCTTCATCTGTTATGTGTGATGTAAATATTTTTCCCAGATTGTAACTTGAAAGTTTGGGATTATAATTTATGTAATTATATACATATATATAAAATATGTTGATGATGGGTGATAACTTAGAGGGCTGGGATAGGGAGAGTGGGAGGGAGTCACGGGAGGAAGGGGATATGGGGATATATGTATAAATACAGCTGATTCACTTTGTTGTACAGCAAAAACTGGCACAACAGTGTAAAGCAATTATATTCCAATAAAGAGCTTAAAAAATAAAATAAAATAAAAAATATATAATACACTAAAATTATAATATATATATAAAATTTTAAAAGCATAGATCTTAAGTTGTATAGTTTATTAAGCTTTTAACAAATATATATATACCTGTTCAATAGCCACCATAATCGAGGTACAAGAATAAGTATTATTCTTGACTGAGGGGAACAAATGATCTTTTCTCTTTGTTTTGTTAGTGTGTGGACTTCTATACATAGTTGCTTAGAATTTTTTTTTTTAACCAAGGATGTTATAAAATGATTTTCTGGATCTATTAAAATGGCCATATGATTTTTCTCCTTTATTTTACTGATGTGATTAATTACATTTATTGATTTTAAAAGTGAGAAACCAACCTTGCTTTCCTGAGAAAATCCCACTTAGATATTATGAATTTGATTTCCTAATATTTTAGTGAGGAATTTTGCACCTATGTTCATGATGGTAGCTGTCTATAGTTAAAAATATATATCTTTGTTTTGGAATTAGGGTTATTGTTGGTCTTATAAAATTAGTTGAGAAGTATTGCCTGCTTTTTTATTCTCTGTAGATTTGTGTAAGATTCATATTATTTCTTCCTGAAATATTTGTGAAAATTTACCCTTAAAGCAATCTGGACTTAGTGTTTTCTTTATAGGGAGGTTTTTAATTATGAATTAAATTTCTTCAGGTATTCCTTTAGGGTATAGGTCAAATCAGATTTTTTATTTCTTCTTGTGTCTGTTTTGGTAAGTTGTATTTTTAAAGAATTTGTCCATTCTTCTATGTTGAATTTATTTGCATAAAGTTTTTAATGGTAATATATATTTTTTTCTCTCTATAAGAGCTTTAAGATATATAGTGGTGTCCCTTTCATTCTTGTTCGTTAATTTGTTTTCTGTCTTTATTTCTTGATCAGGCCTGTTAAAGATTAACAAATTAGCTTTATTAATCTTTCCAAAGAGTCAACTTTTGTATTTGTTGATTTTTTCTTAATTGTTTTTAAGAATTTCTTTTACCATTTCTTATAGAGTGGATTGTTCAGTTTTTGTTACTCTGAAAATGTTCTTATTTTTATCTGTAAAGGATATGTTTGTGGGATATACAAACATATTTTAGGTTGATAGCACTTTGGAGTATCTTTCCATGGTCTTCTGACCTCCATGGTTTCTGGTGAGATGCCAACTAAAATTATAAGTTTTACTCTATATTTAGTGTACCTTTTTCCTTTGGCTAATTTAAGGTTTTCTCTTTATATTTGGTTTTTAGCAGTATGGCTGAATATGCCTACATATAGTTTTCTTTGTGTTTGTCCTACATGTGGATCCCTGAAATTCAAGGATTTGTGGGATGTTGTTTTTAATCAAAATTTTCAATAGTTTTCTGCTGTCATTTATTCAAACTTTTTTTCCTGTGGCATTCTTTCTCACCTCTTCTCTGAGGCCTCCAGTTATACCTAGGCTGTATCACCACATTCTATATCATAGATCTCTGTGGTTGTTTTATTTATTTTTTCAATATTTTTCTCTGTATGCTTTATTTTAGATAACTTATATGAATCTGTACTCAGTTTCATCAGTCCTTGTTACCACAATGACCAATCTTCTGTTAATCTCATCCAGTGGGTTTTTAATTTAGATACTGTGTTTTTCAGTTCTTGGATTTCTATTTTTTTTAAATAAATTTCCATAGTTCTCTTGGACCTTTAATCTCTTTACTCATTATATCCATCTTTAGACCCTATTCAAATTTCACTAATTTTTCCCAGTAATATCCTTTATGGAGGAGTTATCCAGTTCAAAATCTTGTGTTGCCCTTTATTGTCAAGTATCTTTAGTCTCCTTCAGTCTAGAATGGTTCTTCAATCTTTTCTTCTCTTTGTTGACCTTGAACACTTTTGAAGATTACCATCCAGTTATTTTATAGGATAGTAGATGAATTGGATTTGCATGAATGTTTCTTGTAATTAGGGTCAGATTATGAATCTTTGGTGTATATTCACATACATACACACATTTTCATCTATATTTCCATATAAATTTATATATGCTTTTTTACCTTTACCTCCAATTCTGATCCAGCATGACAGAGTTTATTCTTTTCCTCCATTTCCTTATTTATAATGCTTGTCTCTGAAAGTTAAAAACCTGGCTCCCATTACCCTTAACACATGTCCTCTCTGTGTATAATCATTCTCCCATCTCTGCTCTCTTCTCTTTCTGCATGTGGGCTCTTCCATCCTGTAGTGGGCCTCTTAGGCTCTGACACTTCATACTGAGATGTCCCTTCCCAAGTGGACTCCCTTCTCACCCTGCTTGCTCTCTGATCTCTTACTGGTGTCTCTGATATCTCAAGCCCTCTCACTTGGTTGACCCTTCTCCTGATGCTCGGGCCTTATCCTGCTATGGGCCACTGTGCCTTCTCCCTTTCCACCAGGCTCAGACACCTACCTTGCTTTGCTCTCCCAAATGATCAGGAAAGGATGAGGATGCACTGCTTTCCTTCTAAGAGTCTTATCCTGTCTAGCATTTGCCTACTTTTGATTGCTCTCCAGTGCCTTCAAAGAGTTGTTTTTTGTTTGCTTGTTTGTTTGTTTTAATGTTTTATTCAGACTCTCTAACTGTTGCAGGCAAGAAGATTAGTTCAATAAAAGCTATTCTGTGGTACTGAAAGCAGAACCTCTAATTTGCCTTTTAATTTTGTTTTGGTTACTTTGAGGTTAAAATTTTATGTGTGGTAAAACCCACAATCTTATTATTTTGAGGTTTCTTCCATTGCTTTATGATTAGAAAATTCTACCCCAGAAGAATTCAGAAAATCACCCCCAGTGGTGTGCTTGTACTGGTTCACAAGAGCTGATGGTGCACATCTCTTTCCAACTTTGCATTTAGTGAGATTGATCACCTTGGTAGTTTGACCATGGTGGGAATTTTTATACCATAGAATTGGCAAGCACTACAAATCCCTGAGGAGCTGTTAAACATTTACCAGCACACCACTGGTCACCTCTATTTTCCTGTAGTATTTTTATGGGTTTTTTTATTTTGAAAATAGGTAATTTCTCAACCTATTTGAATTATATTTTTATATAAAATATAAGGTAAGATTCTGCCCCTCCCACATGATTGCCCCAGCCTTTATTTATTCACCACCACAGTTATCATATACCACAATGTTATTTATACTAGGGCAGTGGTGACCCAGGTATTCATAAAGGTTTCCCAGATCCTTGTAAGTAATCTACAAGTTCAAAATCATGCAGGGGTAAAAGTTTCATTCAATGTGGAAGATAGACCAATGGATTCTATGGTAATGGAGTGTGAAAAGTTCCTTGACAATTTCAGATTGTACATTGCAACTGTTATTTTTAAGAAACTACCATTTGTCAAGTTTTATTTTAGTATCAAGAATATCCACAGTTATCTGAAAAAGCTGTTAAAATATGGCCTTTCACAACTGTTGTGTGAGATGGGATTTTCTTCATATACTTCAGCCAAACAACAGTGTGTTTTTAAACTGGGTATTAAAGAGATTTACAAAAATGTAAAATATATCAATCTTGTCACAATTTTTTTTTGTTTTGGAAAATATAGTTCTTCATCATAAAAAATATTTGTATTTCCATGTAATGGGTTTTTTTAGATTAAATAATAAATGTTCTTAAATGTCTCAGTCTTTGGGAGCCCTTGGTCACTTTTTAAGAGGGTAAAGAATATTACACATCCAATTTATTCAATTAAAAAAGTTGTAAAGGGGCTCTAGACCAAAAAAATTGAGAACCACTGCACTAGATTATATTTCTGAATTCTCTATTTGATTACACTGATCAATTCTTATGCAAGTATCATTTTGCTTAAATTATTGTAACTTTAAAAAATATTTTAGAATAGGGTAGGTTACGTATACCCTTGTTTTCCTTCTTTTGGCCATAACTATCTTATTGTGCTTCTGGCTTCCCATGTCCCCACTTCAGTCTTTCTCACACATGCCTGCCGTTTATCTACAGCCCTGACCATGCTTCCTCTCCAGTGAAAAGACTTCATGGTTCTTCTCTGGCTTGAACAGAGGCCTCCACACCTAACCTAGTTTCAGATGTATTTGTAAGCCTGATCTCCCTGCCTGGCCAGACACAATCTGCTCCATGCCTCCTTGCTTCTGTGTCTAGATTTTCCCTTCAATCTTCCCTTCTCATTCTCCCTATCTTTTCTCCTCCTGCTTTTCAGAATCTGATCCTTCCTTCAAGGTCCAGTCTAATATCTCTTTATCAATGAATAGAGAATCCTTCTTGGATTTTTGCACCTTTCCTCTGATATTCCTCAAAACTTTATTCTCTTTTATGGATATCAAATAATGAGTGATTTGCTTATAGGTTCCTTAAGTTGAAAAGTACTTTAAGGAAAGGTACAGGTTTATTATTCTTTGTTGTGTTTTACATAATATAATTGAGATATTTGTATAACAAGTTGAATTAGTGAATTATTGTTTTATTTCCTTTATGATTGTAAGCCTTAACTAAAGGCAGTGGTTGTCATATATTTCTTTGATTTTCCCAGAGCCTGAGACAAGGCTTTATTTATTGGAAATGCTCGATTACTACTTCATGGTATTGTGTAGATAACTAGGACCTTTGTTTGAATCCCAACTCTGCCACTTACTAACTGTATAAACTTAAATAAATTGCCAAACTCACAATACCTTGGTTTCTCCTTTAGTGAAATAGAAATAAAAATGATACCCAGGGGAGGAATAAATGAATTAATACGTGTAAAATACTGTCGGTGTTAGTATCATCATTGGCATCATTTTAAACCACATAAATAAATAAATAAATAATAAAAAATAAAATAAAAAAAACCCCATAAGAAGAGGTTTGGAACATACCTTATGTGTTACTTTCCACCCATAGTTAAAACCCTATTTCGTTTCCAGTTATTGATTATATTCCCCCCTCAAAGTTTTGTGGTAAGTTTTGAGTTTGGATATAAGTAATTTAAATAGAAGACCATGTAATTTGAACACATGTCCACAATTAAGGTAGTGAGGAGTGTCTTGGGGGACTGGTACAACATTGTCTATGGAGATATGGTTCTGAAGCCTTTCTTCCTCTTGGCTTTGGTTACTTTGTCTTATCCTTTCCAGTTAGAAAAGAGCTACTTAAATTCATTTTAAGCATGGGCATTTGCAATAATGTGAATTCCGATTTCCAAAGGGCAAGATAATTAAGAACAAAGCAGCGCTCTCCCCCTTATAGGGTTCTCATGTGGTAGGGCTGAGCCTTCCCTCTTGGCTGAGTTTATTGTTCTAATTATCAGCATTGCCATGTATCTCTTAGTCCATATGTGTACTTATCATTTTCTCCTCATCTTTAGTTTAACAGTAAGTTCCAAAAAATCTGGATTGGAATCAATACAGCCTAGTTTGAGAAGGATGAAAATTGATCCTTTCAGCTATGATCACAGGTTACAGCAATATTCTCACCCTTTCTGCTGGATTTACTGAGAAGTCTGGTCCAGTGGTCAGATGCTACTTTGTGACTTTGACTGAGATAGTGTTTATTGTTTGATGCTTATAGGTACTGTTTTCTTTTTTTCCCCTAGGTTGAAACCAAGATTTCCATGTCTACCCTGAATGCCACTGCAACTCCAAGAATTATAGACCTTGCCCATCCAAGGTTTAAAATAGAGGGTCTGTGCTTTGAAAGAGAAAGAAATGAAATGCCCATCCGCCCTGTAAGCCATCACTACAGCCTCCTTCAACTCAGTTTCTGATTGTTCCTCGGATGTTGTTTTGCTTCTGTAGGGCATAGACCAAAGTCATTGGAAAAGAGAGCCTTGAAAGAGTGGTCTGTGGCAGGAAGGAAGACCTAGATGCAAGATATGGAGAGAGGCTGGGGGTAGAGGGTGAAGAGCATGGACTTTAGAGTCCGTAAGAGCTAGGTTCACGTTCCTGCCTCACCACTGCTAGTTCTGTGATGTTGTGATAACCTTCCTGAACCTCATTCACTCAATAAGGATTTGAATCTCTGCTGTGTGCTAGGCATCGTGCCCAGTGAACAAAATGGAGGGAGACAGAAAATAAGTAAACAGATCAGATAATGTCAGGTAGTGATAAGTGCTATGAAGAAAATAAAATGAGAAATGAGTGACTATGGCTGGGTGTGAAGAATAAGCTTCTTTGTGTATGGTAGTCAGGGAAAGCCTCTCTAAGGAAGGGATGTTTGAGCTGAAATCTGAATAATGAGAAGGAGTCAGCTAAGTGACGATTTGAGAAGAGAATGTTCTAGTAAAGGGAAGAGCACATGCCAAGGTCCTAAAGTTGGATGGCTTTGAAGTTGGGTGGAGCAAGGTGAGCAAAGGGAATGTGAAGACAACAGTTCCCAGTTTCAGGACTGTTATGACTTGTGATAATAGCTAAGACAGGTGTTCAGCACAGAGCTTGGCACATTCAGTGGCTTCCCTTCCTCTTCCTCCCTGACCTTCCCCTCCGTTCATTGTAGCGGCTCCTTGGCCCCCAATCTCAATTGAGTTTTCAATAAATACCTAATGGTCATGTTGCCAAAGGAGGTTAGACGCATTTCATTCTCATTATAGGAACCTGAGCATTAGATATGGAATTCTATTAGGAAATTTCCTAGAGAATCAGAAAACCTTGGGAGAGTGTCTTGAGTTTGCTGAAGTGACTTGCCTTGTGACCCATGGGCAAATCACTTGATTCTCAGTTTTCTTGGTATGTAAAATGGGAATTATAGGCATTTCTTTAATTGCTTCGACTGTTCGGGGAGTTCAAAAAAGTCTTTAAAAAAGAGATACCATTGCAGATGATCATACTCTTAGAACCCAAACTAATCTGTATCAGTGCAATACAGAACATTTTCAGGGCTACTGAGTGGCGTTTGTTGTCCTGATTCTCTTGAATGAGCACTTGAGAGAGAGAATAGTAGCCGTATATCATCTTTCCTCTTTTACCAATAAAGCAACATAATAGAAAGGCCTCCTGGCAGATGTGGTTTCCAGAGTAAGATCAAAGGGAGTCAATTAGTCGGTCAGCATATATTTATTCAGCACCAATTATGCACCAGAGCCTGGTCTAGCTTTTGGCAAACAAGTACTTCTCTCAAGCAGCTTCTATTCTGGTGGGGAGAAGCAGACAACAAACATACCAACAGTGAAATAAATGAGCTAAGTCAGGTGTTGGGAAATGCTATGAAGAAGATTGAATAAGTACTGTGGAAGAGGGTAATTGGAAAGGCTGATATATCTTGGATGGTCAGGGAAGAGCTCCCTAAGGATGTGATGTCTGAGTCTTGAGACTTGAATGACGAAGAGACACTCATGACAAGATTGAGGAAAGGTTTCGAGCAGCACTAGCAAGTGCAAAGGTCCTGAGATGGAAAGGGCGGGGCCAGAGGGGCCTTGTGTGGCTAGGATCACAGTGATCAAGGTGGAGATGGGAGGAAGGTGAGGTCAGAGATGGGGATAGCACGTAGATCATGTAGGACCTTCTAAGCCACCGTGAGGAGCCTAAGTGTTATTCTTAACAAAATGGAAAGCCCCTGGAAGGTTTTAAACCCTGGGAGAGACATGAGCCTCGGAAAGTACTTCCCTCATGAAGTTGTTATGGTGATTGCGTGGGAATGATATAGGCAGCTCACTTAGAACCCTGTCTGGCTCATGAAATACACTCCCCCAGATGCTGCTTCTCTCCCTCAGTAACTGCTGTGTGAAGGCTGGGCTGTAGAGGGGCAAGAATGGAAGCAGGAGGACCAGGAGAGAAAGGATGGTGACTTGATTAGGGCTATAGCTGAAAAGAGAGGGAGACATGGTGAAATGTGGGATATATTTTTGTGTCATTTTGTTTTCCACTATAGATTTCCCATGCTGCCTTGCTAGCCAGACCTAGCCCTCGAATACTAGCTCTAGCTAAGGCCAGGCCTCTTCATCAAGATTATTTACCACCCCGTGATGCCTACTGGCCAGTATCTTTTGCTGCTATCCATTCCAAGATATCTCCCAGAATTCAAGAACTAGCTAATCCAAATACAAGGTATGTCAGTTTAAGGCTAAGATGGGACAGGAAAGGCTTGGGGTGCTAGGGAGAGGGAAAAGTTGATCTCTTAAGGTTAGTGAAATGAATTGAAGATGATTTTAAAAATTTTTTAAATCATCTCACTTACTACATTTATTGTGAAAAATCTGTGGTCTTCTTACCATAAATATAAGGCTACAGTTAAAGGGTTAGCGGACTAGTATTGAACTTTAGACCTAGGAGACAACTCTGTAATTATGGATATGGGATTATTTATCTAACATATGTTGATAAGGGAAACAAGTTACAGAACAGAAACATAAAATGTTGCAATATTTCTGTAAGAAAAAACCACATACATGCCATATATTTGCTTACATATGCCTATACTATCTCAGAGGAGTATGTAAGAAGCTAGTAACAATAGTTACTGTGGGGGCCTAGGGAGCAGGGATGGTAGGAGGACTTATTTTTCACTAAATAGGCTTTTGTATTTTTCAATGTTTTTGCATCATGTACATTTATGAACTATTTCAAATAAATTGGAAAATATATTCAACACAGAAGAAATTGCCTCGAATTCCTGTTCATTTTTTAGAAGACCTCTTAACTTGCCTGAACCTCAATTCATTTTGTTACCTTCAAGGAATGATACGTGATCCCATTTTTAAAGGACCATCAAGGAAACCTAACTGAAAAAGTTGTAGTAGTTTTGAGCTCAGAGGATAGGAAATGTGTTCGGTCTTACATAATAAAATATTTTAATTTTTTTTTTTTTTGGTCTTTTGGGATAATTTTTTTTCCAACTCTTTATTGGAGTATAATTCCTTTACACTGTTGTGCCAGTTTCTGCTGTACAACAAAGTGAATCAGCTGTATTTATATAAAATTTTTATAATGTGTTTTTCCTTTAAAAAAAAGTTTAACATCAAATGAAATGACATTTAGTCCCTGTCACACTGACAGAGGAAAGGGAAGAGTAAGATCAAGAGCTGAAGGTTCTGTCTTGCTGGCAGAATTATTATTTGGTGGTTAAGGTGTTAGGATGGAAACTTCAAAAAATTGATTTCTCTAAGTTCACCAGTAGACTGTCTGACTTGTTTTAACATTGCCAAATTACTGAGAAATTTCCATGATTTACTTTCTATGGAAAGAGGAAAGCCTTTGGAATCTGACACATATTCAAATCTAGATTTGACCACAGGTTCGTTCTTAACAACTTCTCTGAGTGTTCACTTCCTTATCTGTATAGTGGAGGTCATGATACCTGTTTTATGTGGTGCTTATGAAACTCAAAATGAGATAATATCATAGTGCCTAACACCTAGTGGATACCTGAGAAATGTTAGTTCCCTTTTCTGTTCATCTTATTTCAGGTTGAATCCTTTTTTTTCATTTCAGGACTCCTGTGCATATTGTGTATTACGATCCAGAAGTCTTTAAAGTCAAGCCAGCTGCTTTGAAAACACAATGTTCTCCGAGGATCCATGAGCTGGCAGAACCTCTTAGGCGTTAAACACAGAAAGCCGCATCAGTCAAACTCGTTATGTTTCTAGAAGACGTATTAGAGGACTTAGTTCCCTAGTCTGGTACTGTCAGTTTACAGCCCCCACTCCCTCAAAACACACGAGACCTCTAGGGAACACCACTGCTACTGTTGCCTGTAAGCACGTCTTGAGCAGGTTTGGGGACGTCAGCATGCAATAAAAGAGAAAACCATTGCCTGCCTTTATTTTCCTATCTCCTCATAATAGGACAGCATCTTGGCTGTCTTATTGCTGTGACTGACCTGAAGAAACATTCTTCCTTACATTTGGTCGTTTTGCTTTTCTTTTCCTGGTGAGATCCATGTTCTCCAGTAGCTGATCTCACGTCAGTACCTTCTCTAATAAATCCTGAGAACTGAAATCATTCTTTGTGTTACTTTTTCCAACATCCCCTCATTACCAAGAAATAACACTGAAATGGTGACGCCTTTGTGGATAAGTCAAAATGCTTTATATAATGCGTAGATGAAATTTAGGGAATAGGTGACCTTAAAAGATCAAATCTCCACCAACCTCTGTTCCTTCACTCACACTCAGTGTCAGTTATCATGAATGACAGAAGAAGCTGAGCATTTGGTAAGCATTATATGCTTTGTCAAACTGCATCTGCGCAGAGTTTTTAAATTTAATTTGCTTTATTCTCTCCATGGATTAGTATTTTACAAAGTAAACTAACTTTTGTGGCCTGTCTAGATTTACACGAAAATGAACTTGTTTGAAAACCAGTTTTACAGGTGAATGAGTTCTAACTCTAAAGCTATGGAGAGGCAATACCATACAGTAGTTTTGGTTGTTTTTTGTTTTAGTTTTGTTTGTTTTTTAGGTAGAAAAAAAGCTAGGTTTATTGATTAAAATGAAGCTCAGTTCTTTTCCTAGCTCTAACTAACTAAAATAAGTCAAGAGCTATTGGATTTGAATCCAACAAAGAGGAAGAGAGACAGTCTGTTTTCAGAGTCAGTGCTCTTAGGCCCGTGGTAGATTTGTCCCTCTTTGGATTGCACAGCAGATATATTGTCTGTACTATTGAAATAAATCACCTAGATCACCCACATTGAACCTAGTTGTGTAAGTTGATTGCTGCAGGACAAAAAGTCCAACTGGAATTTGTCTGGGTCTAGAATAAATCATGAAATTTATAAAACCCAAGTACATTTCTGAGACATTGTCAACATTTGTGTGTTTCAGAACATAATGAAATTGTATCTATTAAAAAGTACTCTGAGGAGATGGGCTTCCAGCAAGGCAGCATGAGGAAATCCAGTGACTACACTCCCCAGTGAAACCTGTGATGTTACTATTTTTTTTAATTAAATAAAATTAAAGCTTCGGGAAATGGCCCTTAGGATAAATAGCAAATGAAGAAACATCTATTCAAGGATATCTATGAAAATTCAGTAAGAAAGGTGAGAGTCTGTGATATTCAAACTACATTTAGGCAGGTTGTTTCTTGCCATGAATTCTGGTTCTGTTTTTAAATTCCTAAATTATATTCACTTTTTGCCTATTTCCTCCCTTTGGCTCGGAGACAAGAATCTTAGAGCCTAGTAAATGTAATGTTCGAACGTGGCGAGACCCTCAGCACATAACGTTTCTAGCATCATGACTAGTCATAGCGGGAAACCAAAGAATAACGGCTGCCACCACCATCATCACCTCCACCACCACCCCAGGAAACTGGCAGCTCGTCTGTGCCCTTCTTCTGCTCGGTTTCCGGTACTTGAATGTGAATTTATTTTCACTCGCTCCATGTAGTGTATATGTGTGTGTGTGTGTGTGCATGTTCACATGCACGTGTGCCTGTTTGTCTTTATTACGTGTTTGCGTGTAAATTGAAAACTTCCTAAATCCTTTAAAGAAGCAGCTATGTTATAATTAAGTAATCTCATTGAGGAATACTACAGAGGCCTGTGATTAACTGCCAAAAGTCGTAATAACTTCGCTAGGAAGCTCAAATGTCTTCTCACCCCTTTCAGCTGTCGCGTGTAACAGCTGTAAGTGTCCACCCTTCTGCAGCTTCTATCGCAGATGATTGTATTAACTGTCTTTGTTAAGCCTGGGAGTGATTTTCAGCTCTCTGTTAGGAGAAAGGTGGAGAACGTTATTATTAGATTTGTGGAATTTAGGTAAGTTAAGCTTGTTCGTTTTGGAATATGGCATCAGTGAGACTGTTCACGGTCTACCTAAACTATCAAAGGATTTTTTATTTAAAGCCACTAGTTCAGGAAGGCCCCAAATTTCTCAGGACAATCCCTGTACCACTAACTCAGGCATCTGAATAATTATTTTCTATTTTCATGACTCGTGTTGACCAACCATGTTGAATTAATCATTAAAGCAAAGCTCATTAAAATGCTAATATAAAACATTTTTATTTCTTGAACAGTAGGAAAAATTAATAAATATCAACATCTTTTACAGGGAGGTAAAAAGGAAAGAATTCCATTGTTAAGGGGTGCTGTATTTTACTAAACTTAAATAGTGTACTAGTGAGTAATAATTGACCACTGTTGCTCTGATAGTTTTAATTGAAAAGTAATGTCAAAGAAGTACCTCACACTTAAGTAAAATTAACTTCTTTAATTCCCAAATGTTACTAGTTTTACCTTCAATTATACGATAAGAAGAGATAGAGAAGACATTCTACTTTGTTTAGGTTTCTTACTGAAAACCAGAACCAGAAGTTATGTACTATTTAAGAGTGCTAAACTGTGGCTCATCCAGGTGTTGTTTTATTATGGTTTAACCATGCATTTGCTGCTTTTCTTGAACAATCAATGAAATGTTCTGTACTCTGGATTTTTATCTGAAGGACTGAAACATGTTGAACAATCTCTCCAGATTGTTTTAAAAATTAGTAGCAGTTCAAAACAGCTTCTTTTGGAACTAGAAGGAAGAATTTCATATAATTATATAAATTATACATATATAATAAAAAACACGTATGTATTTAGTTTGACTTCAACCACTTTTTTTTTTTTTGGAGGTGAAATTGATATATGACACCGTATGGTAGTTTTGGAATCAGACCAACCTGGGTTTGTATCCCACATGGATCATTTACCAGGTATGTGGATTATTTACCAGGTATGTGATTTTGAAAAAATTCCCTAACTCCCTGTGCCTCAGTTTCTTTATGTGTAAAGTGAGTTCCTGCAGCATTATTGTAAAGATTAAATAACATTATGTAATAAAGTACGAATTGAAAAAAAATTGTTTAGAAATTTAGCTCCTTTTGCCTTCTATGGGGGGAGTGGCATAATTCATATCACTGGGAATAGAAATATCTTTAGGGCTTGATTCATGCTTTGAATGCATGGTTGTTGGCTGTCTTTGCTTTGCCAGGCACTGTGCTAGGCACCAGAGCTATCCTAGTAAGCCAGACACATGTGGGGTCTGCTCTCATGGGGTGTTTAGCCAATTGGGAGAGATGGATGCTATTCAGACATTCACAAATAAATGTAAAATACAGCAATGGCAAGTGCTATGAAGGAGAGGTTATAGTGCTGTAAAATGACAGAATAGAGAACTTTGACTCCTTTGGGAAGGTGAGGGAAGGCCTTTTTAATGAAAGGACAGTTGGGCTGGAATCTAAAAACTGAGTAGGGTTAACTCACAAAGACAGGAAATCAGTCCAGGTAGTGGGAAATGTGGTGAGTGGACACTTGTTGGTTTGGGGGCCACCCTGCTCCCATTGCTCCTCCTTCTGGTAAGAACTCCCAATTTTCTTTTGGGGATTTCTCTTCACTGATAAAGGTTTATTGGAACTTTTATGCAAGGTACCCTGGCCAAAGGATGGGCATGTGACCTGTGCCAGCTCAATGAACTGTCCTCTGGGGCTTTGAGTCATAGGCAGAGTGGTGCAGGGGCAGGGGTAGTTGGAGGCGACAGTTCCCAGCAGTGGTGCCCTGATGAGACTTCATTTTTCTCCTGCTACCTTTGTACCTGGAGCTGCCCTGGCCCCCACGGTGGCTCTTCCCTATTCATTTGACTCAGGAGCTGTGCACAGCCTTCCAGTAAATCCCCTGTGGCAGATGGATAGAGGTGTTGGGGACTGAAAGGCCAGGGTGGCTCAAATGGGAAGAAAAAAGGGGCTGTGTGATCAATGAGGGAAGCAGAGGATGGAAGCCAGACTGTATAGGGGCTTGGAGGCCACATTCAAGATTTTTGTCTTCATCCTAAAACCAAGGGGAACTGTGGAAATAATTTAAGCATGAGGAGAATGTAATCATAGTTGCCTTTTGAAAAAATTACTTCAACAGATAAACTGGGGAGGCGGCAGTGGAGGTAGGCAGACCAAGTTAGGACGCTACTTCGTAGATCAGATGAAAGATGAAAATAGTTTGGTGGTACCATGGTGGAGATGCAAGGAAGTGACAGGCCTTGAGAGAGATTTAAGAGGTGAATTTTCACAGGATTTGGTGATAGATTGGCTATGGGGTGGGGGAGAGAGAAGCATTCAAGATAATTCCTCGATTTCTAACTTATGAAACAAGATAGAGTCTGAATATAAAAGTGGACAATGGCCAGGCCATATGTGACAGTAGAACTCTGACTCACAGCCTCTGCAGCAACCAGCTTAGGAATCCAAACCACAGCCTCTGCAGCAATCAGCCCAGAATGGTCAGGATCTGGCCAATGGTCCCAATGGGTGCCTATTTTTTGCCCTCACTTCCAACTCAGGACCTAGTAGAGAAAGCCAAATATATTCCCTGTGCCAGTCACATAGGATGCCCTGTTTCTAGTTAGCCCGTCTCCACCTTCCCCATGCCAGCAGAGTCTAACAGAGCATTCCCAAAGCCTCTGTCCCCTGCCCCCACACTATAAAGCTGTCCCACTCCTCTGCCTTTGAGCCTCTGCCAAGTGATGGTGGCTGACTCCCTGGCCATAGCAAGCTCTGAATAAATAGCCTGGGTGTGTTCTCATTTGAGTGATCTTTCCCACAGCAATGAGCCCTTCACTGATGTAGGGAACTCTGGGAGACGACCAGAAGAAAAGAGCAGAGGAGCATGGGTTCAGTTCTAGACGCTTAGATTAGAGGACGCCTTTGAGACATCTAAAAGGAGATGGCAACTGCAGGGCTGTATGATAACTTTCATGGACCCTAGGAACTTTTACCTTTCAGGGCTCTTTTGTCCTTAAAGTAATACTAATAATTATATTTTATGACTGCATGGTATAAAGATGAACATATAAATATAATATAAATATATATTGACTTTTTTTTTTTACTAAAAGTTCATCTTTTTGTTTCCTCATATAAAAAGAACTAAAACATTTTTGTAAGCTCCTAAAAATGATGTGGGCTGTAGGCACTGGGCCTACTGTGCCCAGTGGGGCCGTCAGCCAGGTTCAGATAGTCAGTCCTTACGTGCGTCTGTGTTGCAGCGTCGAGACCTGAGATCTGCTGCAGATATACGTGTGCAAGTCATCTTAGTTAGCTGCGGTTGGAGCTGGGGGGTGAGAGGGAGGACCAGGAGAGGGGGAACCCTGACTTGATATTTGCTGATATTCGAGAATTGCTGATAATTATATGTAGAAGGGTGTTGGTTTGGTGGTTATGCTTTTAAAAGCAGTTCTTTTCGAGATGCAAGCTGAGACATTTGTGAATAAAGTGATATCTAGAATTTGCTTTGCAACAATCCCAACAGGGGATTGGGTGGAGAGTATAGATGAAATGACTCTTGGTTGTGAGTTGGTGATTGATGAAACTAAGTGATGGAAATATAGGGTTCATTGTAATATTCTCCCTTCTATTAGATATGTTTGAAGTTTTACATAATATCGTACAAGGTAGGAGGGGAGCGAGGATGGACCGTTACAGGTCTCAGCAGAGGCGTGAGGGGCCTGAACAACTGAAAACTCCCCCAAACGCTGCACGCCAGTCAGGTCTGCTTCACTCCCACAGGTTTGATGTTAGGGCTGTTTAAGGCGGGAGATCAGGGCAATGTGTCTGTGTTCCATGGCTGGGGACAGTGTGGGGGAGAAATAGCACATGCAAGATGGTGAGGTAGTTTATAATTTGGTGGAAATAGGACCGTGGAGTTACAGCCCACTAGAGTAAGGTAAAGAGAGATAAACTGGTGCTCCCACCCCAAATCCAGGGGAAAGGGAGGGACTCAGAACTTCCACCACACTTCTGGTGGGGGAGGGATTTCGAGTCGACTCTAAATTTTCAAAGGTCAGGATGCGTCTCTTGACCTCTAGGTTGCAAGTGCTTGACACACAAGATGTGAAGAACAAGTGGGGACAGAGAAGGTGTTAAAGACGTGTGTTAACCTGGATTTGGTTGAAGGAAGGAAAATTTGGGCATAAATATTCCATGGCTTCCTGCAGGCTAGGAGGGGAGGGGGGGTGAAGGCAGTTCCGTTTCTGCTCAAGGTGGTTGGTTCTGGAATGAGGCCTCCCCAAGTATTAGCTGTGCAACCTTATACAAATTACTTACCTTCTCGACGAAGGGGACTAGTGGTGTTTGCTGTTGAGATCTGAAAGTTTCCAATACATTACACCCATCCTTTCCCTGTCTGAGTTCAGAAATAATTGAGAAACCCAGGCAGATGGAGTTCAAAATAACGCATTCACAATTGGCAAAGCTGTTTGGAGAATGTGACTTCGGTGGACCAATTGGATTTCTAAAAGCCGCCTCCCCCTGAATTCAGCTGAGCTTCTGGCTTAATTCACCAGGCACACCTGCCCCTAGAGCAGACAGAGCACACTCTGCGTGTGGCTCTAAGATCTCAGGGAGGAAGAAATGCACTCCTCCCGGATTCACCAGCAGAGGAGTCACTACTCTCATGGGCAGGAGGAGATAGGGGTGGGTGAGGGCAGAAACCAGGAGGGTCTTCTCTGGGGCATTCTCCCCCTCCACCTGGAAACAGGAGCACTGGGAGGTAAATGTTCATCCCTGACGCCTGCCTCACTGGGTTCTGGTGAAGTATTGTACTTAGCACAGTACCCAGTACCTGGTAAGGAGGTTTTGTTTTCTTGGTTGTTATTATTTGTGGATATTAAGCTGCTTCCCAGGTTTTTTTGGATAATGGAGTTTACTTCCTCTGGTGGTACCCGTTGCAGTCCCAGTGAAAACACAATCCTCCTAACCAAAAGTGGAGTCTGCTTCCCCAAGCCTTGAGTCTGGGGTGTCTGTGACTTGCTTAGGTCAACAGAGGTGGCAGAAGTGACACGGTAAGACTTCCACGTCCAGGCCCCAGGGAGCCTTGCGGCTTCTGCTCTTGCCTTCTTGGAACGCCGCTCCAGAACTGTGTGGAAAGAAACCCAGCCTCCCTTAGAGACCTCACGGCAAGGGAGGTCCAGCCCTCCCAGACCTCCGCTCCGAGCCCGGCAGCCAGCTCGCTCTCTGCTGAGGGCATGCACGGGGGCGAGCCAGCAAGACCAGCAGAAGGACGGCCCAGCCAGCCCACAGATGGTCAGGGATAGAAAAGGGTTACTGCTTTAAGCTCCCGTTTTGGGTTGGTTGGTTCTTCAGCAATAGTGAACTGAAACAGGTAATAAGCTGGTGGAGCAAGAGACTGGAGCCACGGGGGTTAGGGAGGGCGGCAAGGGGTTCTGACTGCAGTGAGCTGAGTTCCAGAGCTTTGTGAGCAAGTCCTTGCCTAGGGGCTGCTGAGTGAGCAGGCACACGCTTCTGTGTTAAGTCCCTCTGTCAACTTGTGCGAACGAACCCACAGCAGCCCTGGACTTAAGTGACCCCGGATTGGCTGGTGAGAAGCTACATGAATTGAGGCAGAGGCGTGCAAGCCAAGCCTCCCACCTTACCTAACTCCCCCCTCTTTCAGAGGGTTTTGCTTCCCGAGGACCTGTCTGAGGAGGTCCTGGCCCATGACCACCCTTGGCAGCGGAGACATAGCACAGGCAGGAAGGAGCGGGAGCCTGAAGGCACACGTTCTTTCACAGTTTGTGCTGGTTTTTCTTCTCCATCTGGGAGGTGCTGCCAGATGGAAACGTTTCCCCACCCACGGCAGCATGCCTCTGCCTGCCTGCCTGCTCTCTGTTGCCAGGGCGTGGTCGCTGGAACTTCCAGGACGTTGGGCATCCTAGGCTGGATTGCAAGACAGGGCAGGCAGAAGGCTGGATACCGAGAAGGGTGGCTGGGGTGGGGGAAGCAGAAGTAGCAGCCAGTCTTCAGTGTGAAGCGGGGAGCAAATTCACCCTGGGACACCAGAGACATGATGGCGGGGGGGCGGGCAGCTGCTTTGTGAACAGGGCGAGGGTGACTGAGGCTCGGGCAGATGGACGTCAAAGGAAGCAGTAACAGACCCCAAGTAACACACTGCATTTTCTGTAATGATCTAAGCAGGCAGCAGTGCCTTGGGGCTTGGATAGTTTGAAAGAATCACAGTCCTGGCTTCAGCAAAGCTAGAAGCGTGGCCCAGGTCAGGGAGCCATGTTAAGTTCTGGCTTCTCTGGGATTTTTGAGCGACCCGTGATTGTCTAGCAAGAAGCTGCATGAATTGAGGAATCAGTGCATGGGTCACTGACAAAGCCGAGCCTCCCACCTTACCTCACTCTGCCCTCCTCCTTCCAGAGGGTTGTGCAGCTAAGGACCTGTCTGAGGAGGTCCTGGCCTATGACCACCCTTGGCAGCAGAGACAGCACAGGCAGTAAGGAGAGGGAGCCTGAAGGCACACGTTCTTTCATAGTTTGTGTTGATTTTTCTTGGTTGATCATTGGTAGAGAAAGAATAAGTGACTGTATTATATGATTTCAAATGCATAGAGAGCAGCGTAGATGTGGCTGGGAGTGTGCTTTCTGGAATCAGAATGGCAGGATTTGAACGCTGGACCCACCACGTACTAGCTCTGTCTTTGGATAAATTAACTCCTCTGAGCTTCAATTTCCTCACTTGCAAACTGGAGATAAGAATGGTATTGTCAAATGCTGTTCCCCAAAGCACCACCAGAGAGCTTGTGGACAAAGCAAAGTGGAGTTTATAGCTCACTGAGATAAGGGAGATCCCTGCCTCGACAGAGTCTTAGCAGCATCTAGTAAAGAGAGGGCAGTGGTAGGGTATTTAGGGTTTGGGGCTTGTTTAGGATTGAGCAAGGGCTTGACAGACACAGCAGGGTGAGGGTTTCCAAAGGAGTCTTTGAGAATTGATGAGACCAATGGAGTACTTTCAGGACAATAACAAAAGTTGTGTGTAACTTCATCTTCCTGGGCAAGAGTTTCCTAAAGCATATTACTGAAGGCAATGGGTAAAAGTCATGCTTCTGTAGACAGTGATCTGTGTGGGTATGGATGGTTTAGGTTCAAATTCTCCCAATTTACTGCCAGCATTGTTGTGAGAATTAAATGAGACAATGGATGAAGTGCTCTAGGTATAGGCATGGCATGCAGTAAATACTCAGTGATTATTACCATTAGTAGCATTATTTTCCAGTCCAGCCCCCATTTCTCCTGCCAGTTTGCTAGTGCATAAAATTCCCCCTCCAGAATTTTTTTCTCATAACCTAAGGCTTTATCCCTTTTTAAAATGCAAACACAGACAGAAAGTGTACCTCACTAAACCCAATCAGGCATTTACACCTCAGCATGGAGGAGTTTACAAAATCCTAAACAGGAAGCCTGGAAGCTTAGAATATAAGCTTTACTAACCCCGTAGGAGAAATGGCCCCATGCATCCTTAAGCTGTTCTGGAGGAGCCTTGCACATGCCCAGTTCCATGCAAGACTAAGGACAATAACACTAGGTCTAGAACCCCTGAATGTTCCCCTTTCAATCTGATGTCAGGCTGCTCTGATCTAGTAAGATGCTCTTACCTCCTTGGCGTTTGTGCTTGCCAAAGGTTCTCCAGAAAAACCAACCAACCTACCTTCCTTCCGTCCTTCCTCTCCTTTCTTTCCTTCTCTTTCTTTCTTCCCTTCCTCCCTCCCTCCCTCCCTTCCTTCTTCCCTTCCTTCCTCTCCTCCTTCCTTCCTTCCTTCCTTCATATCTATTTATCTAAATGGGATTTATTATGAGGAATCAGCTCACAAGATTATGGAAGCTGAGAAGACCCATGATCTGGCTCTGTAAGCTGGAGACCCAGCAAAACCAGTGGTGTAATTCAGTTGGAGTCTGAAGGCCTGAGACCCAGGGGAACTGATGATATAAATCCCAGTCTGGGGGCTTGAGATGATGAGATAAAATGTCTGAGCTCTAGCAATGAGGCAAGGGAAAAAGAGGTAAATTCCTGGTTTCTGCTTTTTGTTCTATTCAGGTCCACAGTGGATTGGGTGAAGCTCATCCACATGGAGGAGGACCATCTACTGAGTCTGACAGTTCAAATGGTTAATCTCATCTGGAAACATCCTCACAGACACACCCAGAAATAATGTTTCGTCTGGACACCCCATGGCTAGTCAAGTTGATACATAAAACTAGCCATCACACCCAGTCCTATAGAGGAGCTGCGGGTTTTCAGGTGGAAGACGGATGTATCATTACCTCTAGAGAAGGAATCCGGTTTGTTCTTGAAGCCACACACTACCAATGAAGCGCCTTAGCTTAGGGAGTTAGTAAGCTGCCTCAGTTTACCCAAAGTACCTACTCTCAGTCATCTCTTCTGCAGGTTTCCACACCATGCCAGCGGGCTCTAGACCTGGGGAGCTTAGTCCCGGCTATACCTTACAGTCAACAGAGCAGTTTAAGAAAATTGCAAGGTCTGCCCTTGCAATCCCCGACCATCTGACCGTCAACCAACTGAACCAAAATGTTACAGTGAGGCCCAGGCACCGCTCTTTTTCAAAAGTTGCCCAGGTGATGCTGATGCACAGCTTGAAGAAGCACTTCTCCAAATCAGTGCTATTCAAACTTTAGCTGCACAAGAGTCACTCAGAGGACTTGTTAAAACACAGATTCTGGGATTTCGCTCCCCAGAGATTCTTATTCAGTAGGTCTGGGTTGGGGCTTGAAAATGAGTATTTCTGAGATGCCCCCAGGTGATGTTGGTGCTATCTATTAGTTTTCAGAGAGCTGCCATAACAAAGGACCACAGACTTTGGGTGGCTTAAACAACAGAAATTGATTTTCTTACAAGTCTGGTATCTACAAGCCCAAGATCAAGGTTTCAGCAAGGTTGGTTTTTCTGGGTGTGTGGACCCCCCACCACTTTGAGTATTAAGGCTCTAGATTCACAGATGGAAAAAACAGTATGGCTTCACCAGTCAACAGTCGTTTATAAGAAATATGATCCGTAACGGAATGGCTTCTTTTACATATTCCTTTGATATTAATGAGATCTCTGAGTTCTCTTTGCCCTTCCCTCTAGAGTGAGGTGAGCAAGGAGGAAAGAGGTAGAGAGGTCTGAGTTCAGAGAAATAGCCAGGAACCAGAGCTTCGTAGACTATCGTGAGGTCTTTTCACACAAGAAGGAGAGGAGGGCTTTCTATATCAGACCCTCTGCTGAATATTCCAAGGCATGGGAGATCTTCATATATTAAGATCTCCCTTTACCATCCTTCCTCAGCCAACTGAGATGTTCAATGGCAAGGTATCTGTATTTTCCTTTGTCCATTTCCCTGTTTTAGTTTAAAATAGGCTAACATTAAAAAAAAAAACAACTTTTTTTTTATCGTGGTAAGAATACTTAACATGAGATCTACCCTAACAAATTTTATGTGTACAATATCTCATTGTTGACTACAGGTACAGTGTTGTACACCAGGTCTCTAGAGCTTATTCATCTTGTTGGACTGAAAATTTATGCCTCTTGTTTAGCAGCTCTTCATTTCCCCCTCCCCTTCACCCCTAGCACCATCATTCTACTCTTTGAGTCTACGAATTTGCCTGTTTTGATACCCCATGTAAGTGGAGTTATGCAGAATTTTCTTCCTTTGACTGGGTTATTTCACCTAGCATAATGTCCTCAAGGTTCATCCATGGTGTTGCATATTGCAGGATTTCCTTTTTTTTTTTAAGGACTGAATAGTATTCCATTGTATGTATATACTACATTTTCTTTCTCCACTTATCTGTTGATGGACATTTAACTTCCTTTCCACATCTTGGCTTTATGACACCAATAGCACAGGCAACAAAAACAAAAAATAAACAAACTGGAACTACCTTAACCTCAAATGCTTTTGCGCAACAAAGGAAGCAGTCAGCTGAGGGAAAAGCCAATCTAGAGAATTGGAGAAAATATTTGTAAACCATATATCTGAAATGGGCTTAATCTGATAAGGGGCTAATCTCTAAAATATGTAAAAAAAACTCCTACAACTTCATTGTAAAAACAAAACAAAACTAGTCTACATAGGTCTGATACACATGGAGTGGCTCCTGAATAAAATCCTAGGCAGCACTAGCACGCACTGCAGAGTCCCAGCTAAGGCTGGCTGGCTGGGATTCTGCAGCATCTACGTTTACCTAAATGGATATAAGAAGTTAGCTGAAAAGTCTTGTTTCAAAGCCTCTCCCTGGGCCTTCCTGCAGTAGCGAGTTGTAAGTCCTGTGTGGGAAATGGCAGACCACAGCTACAGCCTGCCTGCAATTTACAAAGTAGCTTCTGGAAGAAAAGAAAGTCATAACCCAAGAATCAGACTGATTCTTGCATGGCCAGGATGAAACCTCTTTAAATTAGTTACTGTTGTCCAGCTCCTTGGAAGTTTTTCATGTTGAAAAAAAGAAAATCCTTGGATGTTAACTAGACCTATTGTGGTGATCATTTTGCATTGTATACAAATATCAAATAATGATGTGTGCACCTGAAACTAATATAATGTTGTGTGTCAACTATACCTCAATTTTCTAAAAAAAAAAAAAAAGGTTACATTCCACACAAAAAATTTTTTTATTAATGATCAGATAAAATGAGTTGCAGCTTTAAGGGAACAAAGCAAATTTCTGGTGTTTTTAAGGCAAATGAAATCCAGCGGGGACGGCTGAGGGCTGCATTCAGCTGTGGAAATGCATTGTAAGCACATTTGAGTTTGTGTATCTAAAATGTTAGAAAGGAAAAACTGTTCCTCTAGGGTTAGTGTCTGTGGGCCTGTGAATTAAACTGACACGAGAGAGGTTAACAGGAGAAAAAGGTTTATTCGTAAGCATATGAAAACCAACAAAAGAAGTAGTCGGCTCTTTAAATGGTTAAACTTAGAGGTCTATAGACCTAACTTAGTAGGGACAAGGGAGGGAGAAAAAAGGCATTATGGGAAGACAAATAGGTTTCTTTAGGAAACACAAGTAGATTTTTAGGAGAACAAATGGGAGATAAGAAAGTTAGTGATAGTGTTTGTTTATGCAGGTGCAGTGGATTTTCTGCCTTCAGAGCACTGAAACTCCCCCAGACGGGATTTATGGCAGCCTCATTTCTCAGAGGATGCTGCTTTTAGTCAGATGAGGGACGCTCTGAGAAGACTTCTTTCCGCATCTGTTGAATCTCAAATGTCTTCAGCTTAAAATAATCTTCGTATCAACTCGAGGTCCCCACAATAAATAATAGTCTGATACAGAAATACCGTCTTGCTGCATAAGGAAGTGACCTGTGAGCTGTTCTTTATTGCTGCCTTGCAGCTGGCAGTGCCCCTTTAGCTGGCAAGCTGTAATCCTCCGTGTCAGGAGAACTGTGGTTATTTGGAAGACATCTGAAATTCTCTTTGAAATTTAGCGTTTATTACATTGTTATTCTCACATATGCTATTACTGTAATTTGAAAGATTTTATAAATCCTATAAAAATATTATTCATGTTATGATATTGCTAAAACCAGGACTTGAAAAACACAACCAGAAATCAAAAAGTTCAGAATAAAAGTGAGGTAAAATGGTATGAATAAGACCAATCAACCAAGTTAATACTATGTTATTAATTTGGGAAGGCCCTATGGGAAAAATTTTAAATAGTGCTTAAAAATTAAAAGCAGCATTGAAGTAAAAATGTGCTCCAAAAGTTATGGATTTTTGTACACCAGGAATGCATTCCTCATACTCTTTATTTATTCCTTTAGGAAAATGAGCTTGATTTATGAGAGATCTCCAAAAACTTGTTCCTTGAGTAAAATATGACCTCTGTATAAGAGTGCACAAAAGCTAAGACATCATTTAATTCATGAGTAAAGAATCAAACTGCAATTCAATGGCAGTTGTTTATGTAGAAAAGCTAGAAATTGAGCAAACATCTCAAAACTGTAGGGCAATTAATCCTGCAAACTTATGGTGACTATAAAGTAATTCATCCTTAAAACTATGACACGATCAGAAATCAGTATGTGAACTCTGCTTAAGTTCACATAGAAACAGATCAATGAAATAGTTCACATAGAAATAGGTCTATGATGTAATGTTGATTGAAAACAATTATTGGTAGAATTCAAAATAGTACAGTTATTTCAGCTATGGAAAAAATACAAGCTTGTCTACTGATAAAGATGGGGACTTAATTTAAACCTATGTAAATAGTACTTACATTCATTGGGTCCTCATTTTCTCCAGAGTTGTTCGTGTTAATGATAAAAGTAAATTGGAGTGGTTGCCAGCTTTGGGAAGGAAGGGAGGAAGGGTGAATTGATGGAGCATGGGAGATTTTTAGGGGAATGAAATGGTTCTGCATGATATTGTAATGTGGATGTATATCATTATACATTTGTCAAAATCCATAGACTATACAACACAAAGAGTGAACCCTAATTTAAACAATGGACTTCAGTTAATAATATGTCAGTGTCGGCTCATCAATTGTAACCATCATACCATACTAATATGATATTAGTAGTGGGAGAAATTAGGCGGTGGGGAGCTGTGGTGAGGAAGTATATGGGAACTTTGTACTTTCCATTCAATTAGTCTGAAAACGTAAAACTGCCCCCCAATTAATAAAGTCTATTAATTAAAGCAAAAAGTAAATGGTGGACAAAATGATTGCTAATTCTTAGGGAAATCTTGACTCAGCCAGCACAAATCAGGCTAAAACATGCTTTCGGTTCTTTATTTTCTTTGCTTAAAGGTGCATTGTTTATTTTGCAAGGGCATCAGGATTAAGAACAAAATGAGAGCAATAGAATGTCTTGCACCCATTGCCAAAATCAGCTTTCCCATTTGGTTGACTGTCATGAACATTAAATCAATCTACTCAGAGGAATAAATTTCACCCTTTATAGGAAAAGCTCCAAATCTTCTTCAATTTATTTAGTAAGTAGACACCATCTCTTAGCACTTCTCACTGCAGGATTCACCACATCAACAACCTATATGCTTTGCTGTTAGTATCTTGCTGATCAGCAATCACATTTAACTTCATCAGAACACACAGCTTTTGCTCAGGGGACACCCAGGTCTGTAATCCCCTCTCTGCAGTGGAAGTTCCGTAATCCTGGAGAATTCAAACTCTGTCTCAGAATCAGACCCCAGTCTCCTCCAGCCCTGGAGCCGCTTACATCCTTCCCCCTCTGGCCACTCACCACCTTCCCTGCCTTGAATCATGGGCATAAACTCAGGTCTGTGAAAAAAACATGTCTTTATTCTAACTCAGCTTGCTTTCTGACCTTGAGCTTTATTCCACCAAGCTGGTGGAAAAACAGCCTCCTGTGTTTCTGGGGTTCCAGGAGCCTGCGAGTGCCAGGATGTGGTGTGGTGAGGCGTGGGGGTGGGGTGGGGTGGGGTGGGAAGATCCTCTGGGCCTTGGTCCATGCAGGTTACTGCTTAGACATGTCATCCCTGTCCGCATGTTCCCTGCTGGTCCTCCTGCTTTCTGGTGCTTTCCTGCATGACTGGCGCATGGGAGTCTTTGGCAGCGCTGCCTTTGATCCCATCTGCCCCGACACAGCCATTTTCTCTCTGGGATTGTTTCCCTTAGTAGTGACTGTGCTGCAAGGCCAGGCACAGATCTTTTCTGTTTCTGGAATCCACGACTTCTTTTTTTCCTCTTGACTCCCACCTGTTAAAAACACTTTCCAGTCTGGGGATGACACAGATTCTCTTTCTTTAATCTTGTCCACAATGCCCCACCCTTAGGATTTCCTAAGGGCTTAAGCTTTTGGAACAAGAAGCAAAAATACTTTGAAACTATATGTTTTCTCGCTTGTGCATCCCTTCCTTAAGGCAAGGAGGCCAGAGCCTGCTGGGATGGAAGGAAGGGAAAGGAGCCCCACAGAGAGAAAAAGGAAGAATACTTCAGAATATTATTTGGCCACGTATTTTATTTGTATGGAGGCCTTATCTCCCTTAGTATATTTTGGGTTGTCTAATAAGGTGAGTTGTTTTCCCATGTCCTCCCCAGCATGGAGTGAGAAGGTGTGCCCCTGACAACCTCTTGTTGTTCTTCCTTTAGCCTGAGCCAGCTTTGAGGAGAGCTCTGGAGTGCTCCTATGGGGTTGTGATGGTCACATCCCTGCCGCTAAATCGAAAGACTTCCTTCCTGGTCATTGTCAACTATTACATTTTTCGCCACCTTTGGAGACATTGGATACCTACCTCTGAACACAGTTCACCAGAACAGGTGAAATTTTAAAACTGTTTTTCATCAAATAGAAAGGCTTTGGTCCAAATCATTAAGAGGATGGTGAATGTAAGAAGCGTATTACTATGGCAGAGGGAGGGAAGAGGTAGAAACCTTTCTGCACGGAATCTCCTACTCCAAATGCCACCTTGCTTCTCCAGAATCCTCACATCAGATACTCCTCTAAGCTGAGGCACTGAAGCCCTGTCTTAAAATGTAAACGTGCTATTTGGTGATGCTCTTAGATGACCTTAGTTACTCAGGAGAGATGAAACCCTGAAGGAATGAGACACAGGACAGGTACGTTTTCATGGAAGAAGGTGGGAGGGGGAAAGGAGAAGTCCGCAGCCTCCCATGGGAGACTGGGGTGAGAAATGGAATATGAAAGGGTCTAAGAAACAGACCCCAAGGTTTGTAATTTTGTCCAAGATGGGTAGGCCCTACACCTGTGGTAAAGGGGTTGTGTGAGCCCATCGGCTTTCTTCTTCGTGAGTTGTCCGATGAGAGCTTTATTCATTCTCCGTTCAACTCCTTAGGGAGTCTGCAGCTGTGGTATTTGGTTCCCCAGGGTTTCCACTGTGCGGGCTGGAGTCCCAGGGCCCTGGGTGGCTCACCACTGGGAGGCACCACACTGATGGAGAAGGGGGAATAAACTCTTCTCTTCTCCAACCACTTCTCCTCTCCTGCTTCCACCCCCCCCCCCCCCCCAGGGCTGACGGGGTTCTCCATGCCATGCCACATCCCCACCCACCCCCAGCCTTGCAGCCCTGAACCTCATCAAGGCCATTAACTTTTTATTGCGATGTAATTGACATCTAACATATTAGTTTCAGGTGTGGAACGTAAGGATTCACTATTTGTATGAAACGCTGAGGCTGGGTGCTGAGCAACCTATCTAGTGAGGGCGTGTCCAGCCCTCATGCACCCCTGCACCCCAGCGCCCAGTCCTGTGTCTGCCACCTTGGGGCCACTCACTTAACGTTTACTGTACTGAAATGAGCTGCATTTCGTCCACATTTGTGGAATTTGGGTTTACCTCACCAAGCTTTTTAATATCCCCAAATAAGTCTCAGGCTCTGAAAAAGATAAATTAATTTTATTAATTGACTCAGATGATTCTAATTCTTAGTGTTTGCTTTTCTAATTGTTCTCCACGCTCTGCAAGCATCAAGGAGTGCAATGTGCAAAGGAGTAGAAAGCGAAGGGAAAGGCCCCTTCTTATCTTCAGACCAGACATTCATGTGCTTTTATGGAATAAGTATTTTGTACCAGGGCTGGACGACAAAGCGGATTCCTGATGAGCGAAGATGAAAGGAATGACCACGTTGGCCCGCGCGGGGATATCAAAGGCGCTCTCTTCCCTCCAGCCAGCTGCTCAGCTCCTTGGAGCAAAACAACCCTTCTGTCTGGGATTCGTGTTAGCCCTGACCCTGCTGTGGCTTTTCCCCAGACTGTGTAAGGCAAGTTCCCTGCTTATTATCGTTGTTTAGACTCAGCTAAACTCATAAACAGGACTCTTAAGTTGCTGCTGTTGTTTTGAAACTTTCTGGGCTTTGAAGATGGGCTGTGACTGACTTATAATTACAGAACCTCAAATTCTTGGTTCATGAACGCTCACAGCTCCCAGTTGTTGGTACAAGTGGAATAACTTAGTTGAATGCAATTGAATTACCTAAATCTGCAAAAGATTTTAAATGATTGCTGTTTGACCTTGTGGTATGTATGTGGCAAGCTGTGCTCAGGACACATGAGAAAGGAGATTCGAAATCAAGATTGTCCTGGGAGTGAGTCGTATGGTCACTTTATGTATATTGCGTATTACTTGGATAATGAAGTCATTTGCCTAAACTTGTTTCCCTTAGATGTTATAACTACTTGTATTCTATAACCTCACACGAATTTGAAGATATGGCAAACAGTTGCAGGTAAGAGGAAGATGGGAAGAGACAAACTGGTTCAGGTGTTCTGAATGAATGTTTCAGAGATACAGCTGCTACTGATCTAAAATTATTTATATTTTATTATTTCTATTGCATAGCACATATTAATATAATACATAAGTATGTTTATACATTATATTAAATTTAATGTATTATGTTAATATATAATGCATTAATATAATGAGTATTTAATTAATATATTACTTTACATTTGCTATATTAATATATAACATATATATAACATATAAATTATGTATATATTTAATTGGAAGTCCCCTTAGTAAATAAAACAACTTGTGCTGTGATGGCTCAGTGAATACAATTTGGTTAAGCACCTGAATTCCAGTTGCCTTACTTTTATTTATTTATTTATTGGCTGCATTAGGTGTTCATTGCTGTGCGGGGGCTTTCTCTAGCTGCGCAAGCAGGGACTACTCGTCGTTGTAGAGTGTGGGCTTCTCGTCATGGAGCACAGGCTCTAGGTGCGCAGGCTTCAATAGTTGCAGCTCTTGGGCTCAGCAGTTGTGGAGCAGTTGTGGCTTGTGGGCTCTAGAGCTCGGGCTCTAGAGTGCAGGCTCAGTAGTTGTGGAGCATGGGTTTAGTTGCTCCGTGGCATGTAGGATCTTCCCAGACCAGGACTTGAACCCGCGTCCCCTGTATTGGCAGGCAGATTCTTATCCACTGCGCCACCAGGGAAGTCCCATCCAGTTGCCTTACCTTAGATGCAAGAGTGCTTCGCTGCCATGCTTAGGTTAGTTTATCATTTTTCCTTATTTTGCCTCTGCAGAAAGTCATGAGTTGTCTATTGCTGTGTAACAAGCTACCCTACAACTCAGTAACTTAAAATTCTAAGTGTTTATTATCTCAGTTTCTGTGAGTCTTGAATCTGGGTGCAGCTTAGGTGGTTGCTTTAGCTCCTTGCTGGCTGTTGATTAGAAACTTCCCTCAGTTCTTTTGACATGTGGGCATCCCCACAGGGCAGCGCACGACATGGCAGCAGGATCCCACAGAGTGAGTACGAGTGAGCAAGAGAGAGCAAACAGAAGCCAGTCTTTCTGTAACCTAATCTTGGAAGTGACACCCAGTCACTTTGTCGTGGCGTCTAGCCCAGTCAGGAGGAGGGAATTCCACAAGAGCGTAAATATCAGGTGTGGGAATTTGGAGCCATCTTAGGTGCTGCCTACCCCAGCTAAAGAAAGACAAGTGACTTTTTATTTATCAGAATTAATATCACCAAGATATGACACCAAATACACAAGTAATCAAAGAAAAATAGGTAAATTGGACTTCATCTAAAGACTTAATTTTATCAAATGACACTATTAAGAAAATGACAGTCCACAGAGTGGGAGAAAATATTTGCAAACCATATATGGCATAAGGGTGTAATATCCAAAATACATAAAGAACTCATATAGCTCAACAATAAAAAGACAAATAACCCAATTTAAGAACAGGGAAAGGATTTACATAGACATTTCTTTAAAGAAGGTACACAAATGGCCAGTAAGTGCACAAAAAGATGCTCAGCATCATTAGTGACTAGGAAAATGCAAATCAAAATCACAATGAATACCACTTCATGTGAGCACTGTTTCATTTTATTTTTAATTAATTTTTTTTGGAGTATAGTTGATTTACAATGTTGTGTTAGTGTCTGCTGTACAGCAGAGTGAATCAGTTATACATATACATGTATCCCCTCTTTTAGATTCTTTTCCCACATAGGTCATTACAGAGTATTGAGTAGAGTTCCCTGTGCTATGCAGTAGGTCCTTATTAGTTATCTGTTTTATATGGAGTAGTGTATATATGTCAATCCCAATCTCCCAATTTATCCCTCCCGCCCCCATTCCCCTTGGTAACTATAAGTTTGTTTTCTACATCTGTGACTCTATTTCTGTTTTGTAGATAAGTTCATTTGTACCATTTTTTTGATCCCACATATAAGTGATATCATATGATATTTGTCTTTCTCTGTCTGACCTCCTTCACTCAGTATGACAGTCTCTAGGTTGATCCATGTACTATATTTTTTTTAAATGGAGAATAACAAATGTTGACAACAATACGGAAAAATTGGAATCCTCACACGCTGAGGTATAAAATGCTGCAGCCACTGTGGAGACAGTTTGGCAGTTCCTCCGAAAGTTAAATATAGAATTACCACATCACCCAGCAATGCTACTCCTAGGTATGTATACACCCACGAGAAATGAAAATATACATTCACACACAAAAAAACTTGTACATGAATGATCATAGCAGCAGCATTCATCATAGCCAAAAAGTGGAAATAATGCAAACGTCCATCAACAAATGAATGTAAAAACAAAATGTAGTATACACATGGAATGTTATTCAGCCATAAAAAGAAATGAAGCACGGATAACATGCCACAACAGGAATGAACCTTGACAACATTATGCTAACTGCAAAAAGCCTGACACCAAAGGCCGCATACTGTATGATTCCATTTATATGAAATGTCCAGAATAGGTAAATCTGTAAAGACAGAAAACAGATTAATGTTTGCCAGGGGCTTGGAGGAAGGGGGAGTAGGCACTGCCTGCTAATAGGTACAGGGTCTCTTTTTGAGGTGATGGAAATGTTCTGCAATTATATAGTAGTGCTGGTCACACAACTCTGCGAATATACTAAAATCTGCTGAATTGTACGCCTTTTTCTCCCCCAATAAAACTTTTTTTTTCTTTTTTTTTTAACTCCTCAATAATTTTTTAAGCTCTTTATTGGAATATAATTGCTTTACACTCTTGTACCAGTTTTTGAGGTACACCAAAGTGAATCAGAATTATACACTTTAAAATGGTGAATTTTATGTTATGTGAATTTTATCTCAATAAGAATTCTTTTTTAAAATTACTATGCCCAACAGTGACAAATATCTACTGAATGTTTGGTAGCCTGCTAAGTACCCTGCTGGGTCTGGGTTCTGGAACCCAGGTCGGTGGTTTTCAACCTTGGGGGCACATTAAAATTACGTGGGAATTTTTAAAAATCTTGATGCCCAGGCCACATCCCAGGCCAATTAAATCGGAATCTCTAGGGTAGAGTCCAGGCCTCCGTGGTTTTTAGGACGCCGTATGAAATTCCAGTGAGCAGCCAAGGTTGAGAAACCAGCCTAGAGCATCATGACCCCTTAGCCAGTTGGGTTCCCTCAAGAAGTGACCACTCTCACTCCCTGTCTTCTTTCCATTGACAATAATCAGCAAAGAAACTGCTTGTCCTCAAGGACAGTGTGTCCTCCAAGTCAAGATGGCTTCTTAGTTTCTCCTAATCCACCACTATTTTCCTTTCTGTGGGTGACTCAGAATGTTCAGTAATTTAAAGAGGGAATATTTTATGGTTTGCAGTTTTTTCCTCATTTTGGATTAGGTTGCTGTGATTCAGCCATGGGCAGAGAATCATTTGTTCCACTTTGGAACAAAAGTTGAATTCTGTCCAAATGGGTTGGCACTTTTTCCCTGAACAACCTGAATTTTATAGTTTGTGAAGTTCTGAGCAAAAAAACTGAGATGAAAGCTAGAAATGTGAGGACTTTTACTGGGCCTATGCACTCTTTTGTATTTATCATCTAACTGTAATACTTTAGTTTATTTAACCATCTTCATCTTGGCCTCCCAGAACCTTAGCCTTTAGTGTCCTAAATCCTCCTTTGCCAGCAGCTCACCAAGCTGTTTTTGCAAGATATTCATTCTGTTGGCAAACCTATGTGGTCTTGTGTCCTAAACCACAAGTGGTCCTAGTTAAATCCACCAACCAAAGTACTAACTTTTTTTTCATTCGTCCCCAGAAACTGAAGCCAATTTGTGAAAAAGATGGAAACTGGTAAAACAAAAACAAAAACAAAAACAAACCCTAAAGAAATTAGAAGATTTTAAAGAGCCATCAAGAAAGGATCAGCAACAGCTACTTTAGGCCGCAGAAGGGCCAATGAGGTTTTAGCTAGTAACCCACCCTGGTAGTAGGTAAAGGAGATAAATATAGTCGGCCCTCTGTACCCCAGGGTTCCACATCCACAGATTCAACCAACTATGGATCAAAAGATATTTGAAAAAAAATTCCATAAAGTTCCAAAAAGCAAAACTTGAATTTGACATGTGCAGACCACTATTTACATAGCATTTATGTGGTATTTGCAACTATCTATATAGCATTTACATTGTATTAGGTATCATAAGTAATCTAGAGATGATTTAAAGTATACAGGAGGACATACATAGACTACCTGCAAATACTATGCTATTTTATATGAGGGACAAACATCCAAGCATTTTGGTATCTGCAGAGGGTCCTGGAACCAATCCCCCAAGGATCCCAAGGGACAACTGTATACAGATCAACTCTGGTACCACCCACAGTGACAATGAGAGAAAACTCTACAAGGGAGACTGAGCAGAGACTGGCAACTGTTGAAAACTTCTGGTAAGAAAACAAAAAATTGCAGAGGCCCATGGAGTGGAGGAAACGCAGACAAGAAAGGCAGAGAAATAACAAGTGGAGACGTCTGGCTCTGCCCCTTGAAAGTAGTAGAAATCAGCCATTTTTCTAGAATTAAATAGAGTGCACAAGTCTTAAGTATATAACTCAGTGAATTTACACATATACACCTATGAAACCACCAGCCAAATCAATACCTAGGACGTTTCCATCTTCCCAGAAAATTCACTCATGCCCCCTCCAGGTCAGTAGCCTCCTCTCCTCACCCAGAAGTAACCTCTATTCTTATTCTTATCTGTAAATTAACTTTGCCTTTTCTTGATCTTCATATGAATGGAATCATATAGCATATTTTCATTTGTGTATGTCTTTTGCATGGCATAGTTTTTTTGAGATCCCCCCATATTGTTTTGTGTATCAATAGTTTGTTCTTTTATTATTGCTGGGTAGTATTTCATGATATAAATATGCCATAATGCTTATCTATTCCTCTGTTGATGGACATTTGGCTTGTTTAAATTTTGGGGCTATTCTGAATCCTAAAGATGCCACCAGAAAACTACTAAAGCTTATCAGTGAATTTGGAAAAGTTTCAGGATACAAAATTAATGCACAGAAATCTCTTGCATTCCTATACACTAACAACGAAAAATCAGAAAGAGAAATTAAGGAAACAATCCCATTGACCACTGCAACAAAAAGAATAAAATACCTAGGCATAAACCTACCTAAGGATACAAAAAACTTATATTCAGAAAACTATAAAACACTGATGAAAGAAATCAAAGATGACATGAACAGATGGAGAAATATACCATGTTCTTGGATTGGAAGAATCAATATTGTGAAAATGGCTATACTACCCAAAGTAATCTACAGATTCAATGCAATCCCTATCAAATTACCAATGGCATTCTTCACAGAATTAGAACAAACATTTTTACAATTTCTATGGAAACACAAAAGACCCTGAATAGCCAAAGAAATCTTGAGAAAGAAAAATGGAGCTGAGGGAATCAGGCTCCCAGAGATAAACCCACACACATATGGTCACCTAATTTATGACAAAGAGGGCAAGAACATACAATGGAGAAAAGACAGCCTCTTCAATAAGTGGTGCTGGGAAAACTGGACAGCTACATGTAAAAGAATGAAATTAGAACATTCCCTAACACCATACACAAAAATAAACTCAAAATGGATTAAAGACCTAAATGTAAGGTCAGACACTATAAAACTCTCAGAGGAAAACATAGGCAGGACACTCTATGACATAAACCTTAGCAAGATCCCTTTTGACCCACTTCCCAGAATAATGGAAATATAAACAAAAATAAACAAACAAGACCTAATGAAACTTGAAAGCTTTTGCACAGCAAAGGAAACCATAAACAAGACAAAAAGACAGCCCTCAGAATGGGAGAAAATATTTGCAAATGAAGCAATGGACAAAGGATTAATCTCCAAAATACACAAGCAGCTCATGTAGTGCAATATCAAAAAACAAACAACCCAGTCCAAAAATGGGCGGAAGACCTAAATAGACATTTCTCCAAGGAGGACATACAGATTGCCAACAAACACATGAAAAGATGCTCAACATCACTAATTATTAGAGAAATGCAAATTAAAACCACAATGAGGTATTACCTCACACCGGTCAGAATGGCCATCATCAAAAAATCTAGAAATTTTAAATGCTGGAGAGGCTGTGGAGAAGAGGGAACCCTCCTATGCTGTTGGTGGGAATGCAAATTAATACAGACAGTATGGAGATTCCTTAAAAAAACTAAAAATAGAGCTACCATATGACCCAGCAATCCCACTACTGGGCATATACCCAGAGAAAACCATAATCCAAAAAGAAACATGTACCACAATGTTCATTGCAGCACTATTTACAATAGCCAGGACATGGAAGCAACCTAAATGTCCACCGACAGATGAATGGGTAAAGAAGTGGCACATATATACAATGGAATATTACTCAGCCATAAGAAGGAATGAGACTGAGCTATTTGTAGTGAGGTGGATGGACCTAGACTCTGTCATACAGAGTGAAATAAATCAGAAAGAGGAAAACAAATACTGTATGCTAATGCATATATATGAAATCTAGAAAAATGGTACTGATGAACCTGGTGGCAGGGCAGGAATAGAGATGCAGATGTAGAGAACGGACTTGAGGACACCGGAGGTGGGAAGCTGCTACAGAGCACAGCGAGATCAGCTTGATGCTTTGTGGAGACTTAAAGGGGTGGGATAGGGAGGTTGGGAGAGAGGCTCAAGAGGGAGGGGATATGGGGATATATGTGTACATATAGCTGATTCACTTTGTTGTACAGCAGAAACTAGCACAATACTGTAAAGCAGTTAAACTCCAATAAAGGTAAAAAAAATTAATAAAATAAAATTTGGGGCTATTCTGAATAAAGCTGCTATGAACATTGGGGTACAGGTCTTTTCATAGACATACACATTCATTTTTCTTGAGGCTATATCTAGGAGTGGAATTTCTGGGTCACAGGGTAAGTATATGTTTAACTTTAGTAGATACTGCCAAACAGTTTGTCAGAGGTGGTTGTATCATTTTACACTTTCACTAACAGAACTCCAGTGGTTGTTTTTGAAATGAAAAGAAAGTTGGCAAATACCTTAACCTGAGTCAAGTTCCTGGCAGCATAAGATTTGGGATGTGAACTGTGCATGCTTTGTAGCTGAATGATGAAAGAAAAACAATAAAAACAGAGGCCAGGGAGGGGCCTGTAACTGTCCCACCCCAACCAGTACCAGCAGGAAGGAAGCTCTGCAGCTATTTTGGGACAGTTTCCTAGCATGGACATTAGCTAGTTAAAAGGGAAAAGAATTTGATAGAATGTGAAATGCTAAAGTTGTTTCCAATTAACTTGTTGAAAAACAGTAATTAAAAAAAAAAAAAAAAAGCAGGGTAGGTAGCAATGTTCCTCATACTTCTACTGGGCAGGAGAGCTGGTTAAAAACACAGAATTTACATTTTTAAAGAGTTATCCCAGGTGATGTCACTGGTGTTTCAAAAACTACTCCAAAACATTGTTTAGAGGTTCAGCAATGCTTGCACGTAATGTGTTCTGGGGATAATAGCAAGAATATTCCCATCTCATTTTACATCATAGCACCTTATTGATACTGACCTTTTAAGTTTTGTTGAGTATTCCTTTAAACACGTAAAACTTGGGGGAAAACTTCCGCCTTTCACTTTGCCCCCAAGGGTCTTCTTCCCAGTAATGCAGGGTTTAAAAGTGAGAGTCAGCTTCTTTCCTCCCTTCCTTTTGCTAAGGAGGACGATCAACCTCGGTGACCCCAACCCCCTTGTAAAAGGATTTACTGTTAGTCTCAATGTAGAGCTATGAGGCGATACCAAAAATTACTGATACAGCATTGCAAAGTTAAGGCTATTTTGGCACATAGTAGGTACTTGACACATGTTGAGAGAAGCACATTTATTTCATTAAAAAAATGTATTAAAAAATGGTAATGATGAACCCAGTGACAGGACAAGAATAAGGATGCAGATGCAGAGAATGGACTGGAGGACACGGAGTTGGGGGGGCGGGGGGTGAAGGGGAAGCTGGGACGAAGTGAGAGAGTAGCATAGACATATATATACTACCAACTGTAAAATAGATAGCCAGTGGGAAGTTGCTGTATAACAAAGGGAGATCAACTCGATGATGGGTGATGCCTTAGAGGGCCGGGTCGGGGAGGGTGGGGGGGAGTCACGGGAGGGAGGGGATATGGGGATATATGTATAAATACAGCTGATTCACTTTGGTGTACCTCAAAAAAAAATGTATTTTTTTGACATACAGGCAGTATGCCAAAGCCAGGAATACCGCAGTGGAAAAGATAGAGGAGGTTTCTATTTTCAAGAGGTTTGCATTCTAATGGGAAATTAATAGAATGGTTTGCATTTCTTAGGGTGGGATAACTTCTCTAACGAAAACACACAGATACCTAATTCTTGGTGGCTTAGCTCAATAAAAAATGGATACTTCATGCGTTTCGTCTCTGTCTGATTTAGACTGATGAAAAGACAGGTGTTCTGCTCCATGAAGTCTTTCAGGGTCCCACCCAGGCTCCTTCCACATTCTCTTATGTCCACAGAGCCCTCTCCATTCAACCAGCAGATTGGAAAGAGAGTTAAGAGACTGGACAGGTAGTTTTCATGATAAGGCCAAGCCTGGAGGCGGCAGACATCACTTTACCCACATTGCATTGAGCAGGATGAGTCACGTGGCCACACCTAACTGCAGAGGAGGTTGGGAAGCATAGCTGAGTACGCAGAGGAGAAAGGAAAGAGTTTGGTGAACACACACACAGTCTCTGCTGCAGGGGTAGACAGGGAAGCAGAATCTGGTGTGATAAGTGCTGTACTGTGCATGATTTTGTGGGTGTTGTTTGTTTTGGGTTAGAATGAATATTTTAATAAATGGATGAAGGCTCTGATATTTTTCATTTTCCACTCAGCTGTGCTGTTTGATCACAGAGGAATTTATATCCCAGACATCTTTATGGATAAAAGTCATTTTCCTTAATCTGTCTCCTCCTTTGGCCTGCAGATCCCCCCACTGGAAGCTGACATGTTTGGCAGTAAAGCCACATTCTCTTCCAGGTGCTTCTAGCTGTGGCGCCCCTTGGGGAGCACTCCAAAATGAGGGTGTTTGGGGTTTTTTTAATGTGGAAGAGGCAGCTTCTCATCTGAAGAATCACCTTTCTTTCTATGAACTTGATAGGCAGGTTCATTCCTCCCTGCCACTCTCCCCACCCCCCATTCTCTCTCTCTCTCTCTCTCTCTCCCTTTTTCATTCTTTTACCACAAATGAGTTGGGCTGTGAGTTGTACTCTTTGTGACCTGTGTTTTTGGAGTCTCCTTGAATCTTGTTCAAACAGAAACCTGGCAAACTCCATGTTCTAATTCAAAGCTTCCTGGCAGCACTCGTGGAACGCCAGCTAAGGAATTAAGTTGGTAAGCCAGTGATATTTGAAATGAATAATGGAGATATTTGGGGATAAGCTTTAATTTTGGAATAAGTATGTCAAATAACTTTTGCTGGAATGACTTGGCATGAAGTTGCAAATATTTAAGATGCCACTTGGCTTCTCACTGTCTTGATGATGCCAGTTCAGGGGATGGCTTTCCCATGCGCTGTGAGATCTGGGTGCTAGTGCCTGTTTCATCTAATTATTACATTGTTGACCTAAGAGATCATCATCATCCTTTTGGGATTTTCATGTCTGCCCATTTCTTATGTCGCTGTTTGTTTTGACTAATAGTGATAAGTCAAGGGACTGGTTAGGGTACTGACAGGAAGTAGATGGCAGCGGTAATTAAGACAATTTAATGAAAGGACTCTACAAAGATTTGAGGAGTATTAAGGGGAATCAACAAAGGTAGTGAAACACTGGGGCTAATAAGAGTTACTCCGGTGCCCCCGCAGTATGGCCGGTGACATTAGCCAGCGCTTGCTCTACTCTCTCTCATGGGAAAACAGCAGACTACAAGAGACTGAGCTGTATCTGCCTCTATTTCCAACAGGCTCACGTACAACTTTTGCTCTCTCTCTCACACACACACCCACACACAAAGCCAGGAAAATTTTATTAACCCTTTAAAAAAAGTTAATATAAAATATAGTGTAGAGAACAGACTTGAGGACACAGGGCGGTGGGGACAGGGAGTGAAGGGGAAGCTGGGACGAAGTGAGAGAGTAGCATTGACATACATACACTACCAGATGTAAAACAGATAGCTAGTGGGAAGCATAACACAGGGAGATCAACTCGATGATGGGTGATGACGTAGAGGGCCAGGACAGGGCGGGAGGGAGGGAGTCACGGAGGGGATATAGGGATATATGTATAAAAACAGCGGATTCACTTTGTTGTACAGCAAAAACTGGCACAACAGTGTAAAGCAATTATATTCCAATAAAGAGCTTAAAAAAATAAAATTATAGCAAAAAGAACCTGAACTTTAGTAACACAGCTGGAACAGTTTACAGTGGCGGCAGCAGCAGTGGCGAGCAAAGAGATTTACTTTAGTTGATTTTCTGGGGCTGTTGGTTGTTCGCTAGTCTCACGGTGATGGAAGCCGCACATTTTTTCGAAGGGACTGAGAAGCTGCTCCAGGTTCCTATGCTTGTATTACTTGAATTGATTTGTTCTTTACCATGGTGTCTCTCCTCCCAAGCACACCCCCTCAATAAAGCAATACACTGTTTAAAAAAAAAAAAAAAAAAGACTTACTATGCCTAGGATTAGAATAGGTCAAGGAGAAGAAAAGGTTACTGGAAGCTGGAGACACGTATAGCTGTGGAGAGTGCCTCCTGACAGAAGCTGTGGCCTTGACTGGAAGAACATAGTCACTGTCAAACCATGACTCTGGATAGATGTGGCCTGGGAAAAAATAACCTGACCTTACTCTACTCTTATCCCCTGACCGCCTGCTAGCAACTATCATTGGCTAAACCGCAGCAGGATCAGGGGGCGAGGGAGCCTGGTTGAGGGATCTGTAATGTCCTGGTCCTTGGCTACAGAGGCGGGTAGGAAAGGATGCCGGGTAGATGTGGAAGGACAAATAGGACTGTCAATCTGTATGCCTTCATGTTCCTTGTCAGTAACTTTAGAATCAGTTAGTAGGGAGGCAGATCCTAGATCCGTTCTTTAATCTGTATGCCTTTATTGCTTAGGATAAAGGCGAGGCTCTATAATGAGATCCCCAACACTGTGCCTTAATCAAGATGTAAGCTTATTTCTCTAGCAGGTATAGTCCTGTACAGAAGGCCATGGTTGGTGTAATGACTTGATGGTGTTGAGTGCTCTGGTAGATATTAGTTCTGCTGAAAAAGTATTTGTAGTCTTCTTCCTCTGGAAATAAGGAAGAAATGTGCTTCTCTGCCCCTGTGGGGTTAGTTGTACTCATGCAACTTGCTCTGGCCAGTGAAATGTGACTGTGAGATTTGTCACAGAAGCATTTAGTTGCCAACGCCAGGCTTTTGTGCTCGTTTCCCCTTTCACTGAAATTTGTGGAAGCATGATTGATATGAAGGACAGCCATCCTGAAGAGTTTCTCGGAGCTGCAGCGGATTTGTGGAAGTGAGAAATAAAGCATTGCTTCTAGGCCGCTGAGATTGGAGATTGGTTGTCAGTGCAGCTAAACCTGGTATTTGCTGACTAATGCAGAGTATTGGTGCCTCCAGAGCCTAAGGGATTGCTGTCATCTGCATGATCTGAAACAGCTACTTACCATTGTCACAGTGTAGCTCATGGGAGGTGGGAAGGAGAAACAAGAGAACACACTCTAGTTTTTCAGGGGCATGACCCAGAAGGAGCACACATCGCTTCGCTGGCCACATCCAGTGCTTTAATTATCTACTGCTGCCTAACAAATTATCCCAAAGTTTAGCAGATTAAAACAACAGACCTTTACTCTATCAAACCATTGCAGGAGCAGCTTAGCTGAGTGGTTGTGGCTCAGGGGCTGCAGTTGTCTGAAAGCCAGACAGGGGCTGGAGGATGCACTTCCGAGCTCACTCACAGGGTTCTTGGCAGACCTCGGTCCTCACTCCTCACTGGCTATTGTCAGGGGGCCTTAGTTCCTTGCCATGGGGACCCCTCCACACGGCAGCTGCCTTTCGCCAGAGCAACTAATCCCAGAAAGGGGGGGGTGGCGGCAGAGAGAGAGCGAGCGCGACTGTAATGTTTTTCAGAAACTAATCTCAGAAGCGACACATCATCATTTCTGCATTTTTTTTTTTTTACTGGTCACACAGACCAACCCTGGTTCAGTGTGGGAAGGGCCTACCAATGTGTGAATACCAGGAGGCAGAGCTCTTTGGAGGCTAGCTAAAAAAACTACCAATATGGGACATGAGAAAATGTAGTCTTTAGCTGGGCAGCCATTGTCCTCAGATAAATTTACAGGACGAAAGAGAGAAGGGCTAAGGGGACAACCAGAATTCTCTGCCTCAGCTCTCTCCTCTGGAGAAAAATATAAATACATACATATATATATATATATGTCCTCTTCTCATACGTGAACACACATTCTGTATCTTGAAAAGATTCTATCTGTGCTTCTGGATTGTGGTCCCTGTGCTGTTCCCTGACGCTTCTTACCCTCAGCATCAATATCTCCAGAAACTTGCCTTCTTCACTCCCAGGCAAAGCCAAATCCCAATTTTAAAAAATGGAGTGGGGAGAGGGAGCTTCCATTTAGAAGAAACAGAAAGAAAATCCTTCTGCCTTGCTCGTCTGGAACTCCAAGGATGAGTCATATGGACTATGAGTCAGTTTGTCATTGTATTTAGGTAGTTGGATGAGTTACATAAATTGAGATTCAAGTCCAATGTGTCTCATATTTTTTTAAGTTTGGGTGGTAAACTCTTACAAGAAGCCACATTGAAATTTATGTTTACAGGAGTACATCCCCCGCGCAGCAGCGCTGAAATATTGGTCAGAATACAGCTGATGGTGAAACTGAAGGGAGAAGCTCTCTAGAAGCTGTTGCTTCTTCATGCCTGTTCATAGAGACCACGCCATCAAAGCACCAGGCTTCTGCAAACCAAGAAATCGTATTTTCCTTCCTCGTCAACATAAGCAGTGGCTCATGTCCTGCATCCCTGCCTGACTTATGTGCACTCCACTACCTCCCAGTACTTCCATCATGGGAAGAGAATATGAAGGTTTAAATTACTTTATTCTTATTACCATTGTTTCTAGTTACTTTGGCATTGAGTTTGGGCAGGGATACATTTGAAACAGTTGGTGTGAGGTTTTAAAATGACCCTTTAGTGGACAATGGAATATGTGGAGCAAGACTTCCACATGGAGGTGGCCAGGGTTGAGGGAGAGTAGCCAAATGTCCCCAGGAAAGTAACAAAATCCTATCTACCATACGTTTGCACTTAATTCAAATAAGTATATATTTAATGTCCATAAATTATCTACTTGTCAGTAATCATCTTTTCCGTTAATATGCAAAAATAATCTTTTTCTCAAGTCCCCGTGGACTGAGAAATGTCTGGTACTCTGTCCAATTAATTACTTTCAGGGTTTGTTGGCCTGTGTATTCCTGGCCCTCTTCTGCTCTGAATTCCTGCTTCTCCTAGATGCATAATTCCCATAGTGGTCAGTATTCCTCCTCTCATGCATTCCTCTCTTCCTTTCTCCACTCTCCCATTAGTTAGGATTCTTTTTGCTGCAAATGACAGATACACCAAGATGGGAATTCACTGGTTCACAGAGCTAGGAAGGCTGGGATGGCCCAAGGGAAGAGTGGACTTAGCTCTGTCTCTCTCTCTCTCTCTAAATTCCATCTCTGCCTGGCTCCATTCTCTCTCATCACAGTGTAACCATCTCTACGTAGCTGTGTAGATGGCTGCCTGCAACCCCAGGGCTCCACCCTCACAACTCTCCATGCGTGAGGCTGATAGAGAACTACCCATCCCGGGCCAGTTGGGAAAACTCTGCTGAGGGACTTTAATTGGGCCAGCTTAGGTCAAGTGCCCATACCTTGGTTCAGTCCCTGTGTGTGAAGGGAAGTGGCTTTGTGATGGGCCAGCCTGGGTCATGAGTCTAACTGGGGGGGCGGGGAAACTAGGACACTGTGATTAACTGCTCTCCTAGGACCACATGAAGTGGGAGGTGTTCCCCAAATGCAAAGGGGTGCTGTTACCCCTTTACAAGAAGAGAGCAGACAGAAACAAGTGTTTCTGTCATCCACTGTGGGCCACAAACGTGGCCCAAGCAGTTCCTTCCCCGGCTCCCAAAGCATCGCCAATGCAAGGCCATTTTGTGCAACAGTGCTTTCCTAAAGGTAGAAGATAATAAAGAGCAGTGACAGAATGGCAACAGTGGGCCCAGCACTGTATAGCTGTTAATTTAAAATGAATAGTTGACATTTGAAAGTCTCTGAGCCAACTCCACCAGGCTTCTGGGTCCGCTGAGGTGTTGCTGGAGCCTGTGCTCCGGAACCAGATCATTCTTCTCTGTCTCTCCTCTCCGTGCCTGAGGGCCCCAGCTAGCCTCCTCCCTGAGCATCCATGGGACACAAGCCCAAGTTCCTGGTGTTTTACTGTGCACAGCCACTGAACTCTTCATTTTTTTTCCCTTCTAGACCTGTGTTTTATAGCCGGAAAACTCATCAAGGTGTTTTCATAAACAAAAGAGCAAATTCCCCCTTCGGAAGAATTTTTCTAAGGATATTGTGATATTGTGATTAATAGTAAGAAATACATATATTTGCTCTTCATCTTGCTCCTGGCATGCAGCTCCTAAATCCCTTGTAATTTCCTAAGTGATAAGAGCCAGGTGAACCTATTTTGTTGTAGTATTTGGTGTTTTGCCTTCAGATCGCTCCCGTTCCAAAGTAGCTCCAGAGTGAGAAAGCTGAAGGGAGCATCTTGCTATTTCTAACAAGCCCCTTTCAATCACACCTGAGTTTGTGTTATAGCGGTGACGTTTGGAGAGCCCCTAGATAACCACAGGATGGGGGCTGGTCGCCAGGGGAACAAATCAGGTTATTAGAGGGTTGGAACTTTCAGCCCCACCCCTCCACCCCTGACATCCAGGGAAGGGAGAGGGGCGAGGAATTGAGTTTAATCGTGAATGGTCAGTGATTTAATCAATCACGCCTGCATAATGAAGCCTCCATAAAACCCCACTGAAGTACAGGGTTCAGAGAGCTTCTGGGTTGATGCATAGGTGGAGGTGCTGGGAGAGTGGTGTACCCAGAGAGGACCTGGGAGCGCCACATCCTTCCAGCGTACCGTACCCTTTGCATCTCTTCCATCTGCCTTTTCCTGAGTTATACCCTTTATAATAAACTGGTAATCTAGTAAGTAAACATTTCCTGAGTTCAGTGAGCTGCTTTAGCAAATCAGTCCAACCCGAGGAGGGGGTCTTGGGAACCTCCAATTTACAGCCAGTTGATCAGAAGCACAGGTAACAACCTGGGCTTGTAATTGGCATCTGAAGTTGGGGGCAATCTTGTGGGCCTGAACTCTTAACCTGTGGGATCTGATGCTGACTCCAGGTAGACAGTGTCAGACTGACTGAATTGCATGACATCCAACTGGTGTCACAGAAGTGCTGCGTGTGGGGAAAAAACCCCCCCCACATATCTGGTGTCAGAAGTGACATACCCTGAGTAGACTTGTAGTAGAGAAAAACAAAAGTTTTTCCTTTATACATCCTCTCACAGTAATGGTTCAAACAGCGGCTACCTCCGAAAATGGTTTCTGCTCCCCGCTCCCTGTGTGTTTATGCACTGAAAACATGCCTACCCTCAAAAATATTAACGTTAATATTAGGGTTACCTCTGCGTAGTGAGATCATGGTTAATTTTTATGGGTTTTGTTTGTTTTATTGTATGTTTTGTTTGGTTGGGGTTTGTTTTGTTTATCTCTGTTTCTACAATTCACAAATGAAACTGGTGCCCCTCAAGACAAAAGGACAGAGCCTGCTGCCTCTGTACCTTTTAGCAAGAAACACAAAACTCTTCCCCAAAGCCTTCTACCCTTCCCCCAACTTAAACCTAAATCTCATTGGCCAGACTGTGTCACACGACCACCACAGCTCCATGAGAGGATGAAAAAGGCAGTAGTGTTGTATTTTGGTTTTCCAGCCTCCACAGCGTCTGTAGGGAAAGGAGGTAACAGAGGGGTTGGGAATAATTATCAGACTAACCAACAGTGTCCGCAACAGAACTAGAACACAGCGAAGAAAGAGGGGATAGTGTGGAGTTTTTCTCAGCCTGGGGTGGGTATTACCACTTTGGTGTGTGACTCTGGGTGTCCAGAAGACACTCCTGATATAAAAAGAGCTCCGGGTTCTGGTTAAGACTTAGGCATGAAAATGAACCTTGCCCTGTCCTCATTAGTATTTTGTAGCAATAGTAATTATTATTACTTTTTCAAATTTCAATAATATATTTCATTTGACCCAGTATATCCAAAATACTATGATTTCAGCATGTAACCAATAGAAGAATTATTGAGACATTTTACAGTTTCTTTTTTCATACTAAGGCTCTGATATCTGGTGTGCATTTTACATTTACAGCACGTCTCAATTTGGACCGGCCAGATTTCAAGTGTTCAATAGCCACATGTGGCTAGTGGCTACCAAACCGGATTGCACAGCAGGCTCTGAAGGGAGCTGATCTAGAGTTAGAGGGAGCTCTAAAAAGATACTGATCTACAGTTAGAGAGCTCTAGAGTACTAGCAATACTAGTTATTACTATTTACAAAGTACCTTTTTTCTTAGTAGAGTATTGCTATGTTTGTATTGCAGTTGAAAAAGTAAACTCAAGGAGGTTAATGTTGGTAACAAATTTACATTTAAAAGGGACTCTTTCCCTGACGCTGCCCCGAAGTGCAGAGGTGGATGCTCAGGTGCATTCAGGATTTCACGCCACCCGCTGAGCACTAAATCAACCTAATTAAGGTTGATGACAACCAGAAACTAGGGCAATGGGTAAGGCTCTGAAAAACTGACAGGAAAACCTGGCAAAGTGGTTGGTTGCAATTGTGTGGTGGTTAAGGACTATGGCAAGGATGTCATCAAGGAGTACTTCAAATGCAAGAAATGAACAAATAAACTTGGCTCTAGTTAAACATGTATATTAATTGAATAATTAGTTAAAGGATACCTGATCCTTATTCCCTGCCAGCACCTTCCATTTAAGGACTCTTGACTCTTGGGCCTGGTAAACACAGGAAGTGATCCTTCTGTCATAAACGTGCTTCTCAGCTCCCAACTAAAGGCACACTCTCTGCCCAGCTGGTTGGCTCTTCTTGTCCTGGAGGGCTTGTTCTTGAATCATGTCTCTGGGGTGCTGGAAAAACTTCTGAGCTGGGGCTTAGACCTGGTTTGGCATCTCTCTCATTGCCTGACGTGGGCAAATCGCCACGCTCTGTCTTGGTCTGCTTTGCCCACAGTCATTCGAACAGCACGTTTTTGCCCCTCTCTGTTAGCCCATGTCTATGAAAGTGCTTTGAAAGGTAAAGAATGCTCTCTCTATGCAGATATTTATGATGTGCTCACATTCCTGTATAGTACCCACCTCCTCTCTGCTTTCCTTCCTGAAAGCGGAGTCAGTATCCAGCCCTGTGCTGACAGATGCTCAGAGCACCACCGATTAGGTTGCAGAGGAACGAGCCAGATGAGGCTGTTTTGCTCAGACCTTGGTTCACTATGTATTGTTTAGAGAAGCGATGTTTTAAGGTAGAGGAAGAGGAAGCTTGCCAAGGATGTTTAATGGGATCTTGTAAACATTTGTATTCTGAATAACTGCTGGCATTTCTTATTCTGGGCTCTTTAAGGAACTGAAAAGACTGCCTGCATTGTAGGTAAGAGTTCAGAAGTGCACAGCAGCGTCATTTCAGGCCGGGTTGGCAGACGCTGCTAGTTTCCTTTCCAATATCCATCCTCCCCTTCTTTCTTACCAACAGAACCCTAATTTTGCTTAAGGCAGTACTATGCCTAATTTAAAAGGCTCGCCTTCCCAGACTCCTTTGCAGTTGGGAATGGCCATGTGACCCAGTTCTGGCCAGTGAGAGAGGTGGAAGTCCCTAGGTGGAGGGAACCTTTTTTAAAGGGGAGAGTGTTAGCTGGCATTTGCCTTTTGCTTTTTCCTTTTTTACCTGAAATGCATCCATCTTGTTTCCCTGAACACAAGAGCCACATGCTAAAGATAGGAAAGTAGGAAGATAAAACGACTGCAGGTTCTCAGCAACCTTAGGGAGCCACCAACCTGCTGATGTCTTATGTGAAAATAATCAATTAAGCAGTTAAACAAACATACAAAAAGCCTGTTTGGTTAATCCACTATACTCAAGTTACTGTTCTACGCAATCAAACATAATCTTAACTGATAGACTGCTGAGACGTTTAATGTGCTCTGATAGAAAATAAACGCAGATCGACTGTAGAGTCCTTTAGAGCAGTGCTGCTCAAGCTTTCATGTGCATATACACCACCTGGAGAGCTCACTGGAAATGGCGATTCTGATTCAGTAGGTCTGGAGGGGAGTCTGAGATCCTGCTCTTCTCACAAGCTGGCACTAATGCTGATGACGCCAGTCCTAGACCACACTGAGTAGCAAGGATTTAGAAAATGACAGCTCTTTTGTCAGGCTGCTTCTGTGTTGAGCTGTTCTGTTTCTCTTTGCTATGCTTATCGTTCAGTTAAAAATCTGCAGAGGACTCAGCGTATTTTCAACAAAAGGTTAATGTTTTATTTAGAATATCATTTTAGAGACAAAAAGTTCATTTTGTTTAGCAAAATAAATTCAACAAATGCATGTAAATAAGGTAAGTTGAAGACTTGTGTGGATTTTTTTCCTTAGTTACTTGATTTTTTGCCAGTTTGAGTTTCTATCCTCCAGTCTGAGCACTTTCCAAATTAATGCAGCTATAATCCAAGGAACTGCTTTATGAAATCTGAATGACTCAAATTCCCTCTGTATCCTCACTCAGTCTCAATGTATTAAATGAAACACAAGGAAAATGACTTAGGGAAGTAGAAATAGAAGGAAATGTTTTTCCCTCTTGGTCATGTTATCTTTTGAACAGAGGCCTGTCTGCTCTGAAATGGATGGTGAAAGAAAATTGTTACTGGGAGGTGATGGTGAAAAGAAAACTTAGATGGTTTTCACACCATCTGTCATCATGACCCAAAAGGAAATGCAAGCCACACCACTTTCCAGCCAAGCCAGTGCTTTACACAGAAGCTGCACATAGCTTCCTACTGTTATTTTCTTTTCTAGTTATGTACATTAAAAAAAATATACACCATTGTGTTAAATAGCAGGAGAGCTAACAGTGGAACATGTTGACACGACACTAAAAACCACAATAGCTTGATTAAGCCAAGGAGAGAAACAGCAGATGGTCTTCATGGAGGGAAGCCGCCAGTGACCACCATCTCCTCAGTCTGTGACGGATCTGCACTCTGAGGGCAGGCCTTCTGACCGCCGCCACTGGGCCAGGCGCTGCTTGAACCATTTCTGGAGGAGGGAAATGTGTAAAATTACCTGTCACATACTGAAAAAAAAAGTCCATTCCCTTTCTAAAAGTAGCTTCTGTGGCCCAACTGGAAAAGAGGAAAGCAAGAAGTGAGTCCATGGGTATGGCTCTTCTCAACTGTGATACTTATCTTTCTGCCTCAGGACCTTTGCACATACTATTTCCTATATTTAGAATATTCGACCTTCATTATTTATCAGATGATCTCCTTCTCATCCTCAGGGCTCAGCATAAATAGAACCTTCTCAATGAAGCCTTCCCTAACCAGTTTATCTAAAGTAGATTCTCCATCCATCTCCTTATACTCTATTTTAATATTGTTACCTTCACAGAACTTTTAATATCTGTAATTAATTTACTTGTGTATTCACTCGTTTTTAGTCTACATTTCCTTCTAGAATATAAGATCCATGAAAGCAGAGTCTGCATCCATCTTATCATCATTAGCCCCTAGCATAAGGGCTTAACAGAAATTAATCAATGTTTGTTGAATGAATAAAAGAAATTGGAGCATCTCCTTGATGCCCCAATAAATCTCTATGGCTGCTATGCCTCTCAAGGGCCTTGGTTGTCAGTAGTGCTTAGTAAGAATTTATTGAATAAAATGAATGAAAAACTAAGCACTGGACAACCTTGGGGCACTCCTTTTGGGGGATCCATGGAGTAGTCTAGCCCAGTCTTTCCTGCTCCAGGGCCACTGACCAGTGAGAAAAGATCGAGTCAGACTCCCAGTTTACTAAAAATCTCCTATCTCTGTGTGACCCAAATATTCATACCTTGCAAAAGTGACCATGGATTTAGGAAAAGCCCCAGATGGGATACTTCTAGACATGGTACTATGTGAGGGCTAAAACATTTTCTGTACATTGTAAGGCTGCCTTACAACATACAAAGCTACCTTTATTATACCACTGGGGAGGGTGATTCTGCAAAGGGGAGGTAAAGAGACCCATGCTGGGGAATAGTTTGGAGGATGAACCAGGTTGGCCAGGAGGAATCTGGATTTTTAAACAACAACATTGAAGAGGGAATAGTGAAGAAATAGAAGCGCAAGCATTGCTCCACATGGGAGAGGGTGAGTTAGAGGATGCTATGGGAAGGCAGGACCTCCAGGCTTTATTCTCCTGTGCTTCCCAACCTTTCACACATCATGGCACACTTTGAGAATGAAGATATTTTCATGTCATGCTGCTTGGGTAGGTGACCACTGGGGGCTCTGCAGCCCTGGACTCTGCCAACAGGAAGCTCTGTTGTAACCAACTGGTGCTGAGAACCTGAGGAAGTTAGAGTGCAAGTCAGCTCAACTGTAAGTGAAGAGGTAAACTTAGGGGGCTTCTACTGTCCCTTGTAGGGTTTCTAAAGCTTATCTATTCTAGGGGTCAGTAGATGAGGGGACAGAAAGGAAGCAGAAGGAACACAGATGTGGGATGGATGCTAGACCCAGGATGTGCTGATGGAGATGGTGTGGTGAGAAACACCTAGAGGGCTCTGACGTAGCACAGCCAGATGCAGATTCAGCCTCCGAACAAACAGGATGGGTGCTAGGGCCATGCGCGGGAAGACCTCATCTCTGCAGAGATCTAGGGGGTCATAAGGCATTTCAGCATAAGCCCAAGATGAGAAGAAAGGGCAATAACTACAGGAGAAGGAGTACTTCGAAGGCTCAAGGCCTGTAGAGCTGGAAGGGAGCAAGGCCACAGCACGGTCTAGGGCTCCAGACCAATGTTCACCTGACAGCAAGGGACCACGCCTACAACTCGCCCTAACTGCTCAGCAGAGTTCACACACTGAAGTGCCTAACAGTAGTCAAGATCCGTTGTCTTATACACCTTTGTACTGTGGGGTGGCAGCAGAGAAAAGTAATCTAAAGCCAGGGCAGCAGACTGCTCTTAGGGAAGCCTTCTCTTTGGGGGTTGCTCTCTGGGTGCCATGTTTCATTCCTGGGGATCTCCAACCTTAAGGAGAATAGAGAGCTCATGTATCTTTGGTGGCTTTAAGCAACATTCTACTGCTAAAGGTGGGCATGTTTGCTCTGGAATCTGGTGTGAGAGAAGCATAGTTCCAGTGTCACTAATGAGGTAGCTCTGCAGGGGTTTCAAGGCTGGAAGGTCTGATTAAACAAAATTTCCAGTTACTAGAGCTGAATAAATGGCAGAGTTTTACAGACCGACTAATTAAAACTTGGAGGCGGAAAGTCTCATTTTCTATCAGGATTCATTTAAGACGAAATGATCGAGCTGGCTTCATTCAGAAGAGCCACCCACATCTTTACCCTAGTAATGAAGCAGAATATTAATGTACAGTTACTGCAAATAACTTCAGCAGTGACCAAATCTGTGAATCGGTGGGTTGGCATCCAAGTGCGTAATCAATTGAACCCTAGCATTGGGGGATGTTAGGAGGTTCAAGAAAAGGCCAACTATTTTCTGAAGATATGTGTTTTAAATCACATATGTATATAATAATATGGCAAACCAATTGCTCTCCAACAAAAATCATGCAACACCTTGCTTGCTTTTTTCACCTCCAGAGCTGAATGTTATCACATCTCACTCACATACATGCTAATTTTCCACCTGGCTTTCTCCTTCTCTTCTTTGTCTCAGTCATCCCCTGGGAAGGACATTCATCCTTCGCTTGCTTATGAATGGGTGCCCTCATTAGCCTTGCCCATTGATGCAGATTTGTTTACTCTGAGTGAACAGATGATAATTAGACACTGAGATGGGGAAGGGTTGAGGCAAAAATGACATTGTTCCTGTCCTTTTCTCTAGTAACTAGCATTTCATTCTTTTTCGGAGGAGACCTTTAGAGGCCTTTATTCCACTCATAAAACATCTAACAACTAAAACCAGGGTTCTGAGAAGAATCCCAGGACATCAAAAGGAGATAAAAATCCTGGAAACCAATCTAAGAACCAACACCAACCACACTGGGACTGAATCAGTGATGACAGAAAATGGCAGATCACCTAACCTCCCAAGGGGCTGATGAGAGCTTTCGCAGGCCCTTGTCACAGTGACTTCAAAATAATAAAAGATGCAGGGGTTGGAATTCTGTAAGATTTATAGGAGATATCTAATTACTGTCATGAAAAAAAACCCATTCTAGGATCCCAGCAAATGCACCTTAAAAAGTTATTTCCACTAGAGCATCCTTCACCTCACTTTGGGTTCCTATAGGTGTCCTTCCCCCCCATTCCAAGTAGAGAACATTGTCTTACAGTGGGACAGTTATAAAGAGGTCAAAGCCCCCAGTCAGAGAATATTTCCACATGTTAGTCCCTTTTGTCTTTGCCAAAGTATCAGCAGTGAGAATCAGCTCAAGTTAACTATCTCACAGGAGCATCACATGCTTATATCTCTTCTCCTAGTATTACTTGTTCTAGGAAAATGAATATGGATCCAGTACTGGAAGTGGGTGGTATCAGACATAAGAGACCAAGCATATGAAATAAATATTATTTTGGCTTTGATGACCTTTTCTCATGGAAAAGGGCAACACTAACAAAGAAAAGAAACGGGAAGTGCTGATACCAGACACTGCTTATGTGTAGGCCCAACAAACCCTGGCCTCCATCAGTTATTTAACGGGTCCCTACAGGGAAACTATTCTCACCCACCAGTGATATGGGGGTGAGAGGGTTGGGAAGGGATTAAGGGGATGGGGAGAAGGTTGGGAAGTTGCAAGATGAGATCCAATCTGGTAAGGGATGACAGAGGGTTACCTAGGAAGCCTCCTTCCCTGAAACTGCTGAATTCTGCCTCTCTCTAAGCTCTGGGGTCTCAGATGCTTTCCTGTGGTTGATGCCGGAAGACAGAGGCGCAAGCTGAGCTGTGGCAATCTCAGGGAGGAGGAAGGTTGTTAGCCTCGTGGCAGGAAAAGGAAGCAAGGCGCCCTGCTATGAGGCTGACTCATTCCCCCAAATGCTCACTTCAGGGCTGGGTCTACCATTTCCTTGTTTGAGGATGGGAGAAGAGGGGAGATGGGAGAAGGGCTGCCTGAGAGGTGCACAGGAACCTGCTATGTAGGGGTCTGAACTGGCTGACCTCAATTATAGAAAGGTGCCCTCTCTTTCTTCCTGCTTCTGACCTGATTTCAGTTCAGTTCTCTCACTTAAGGTTGGTTAATCTTGAGGAAAGATTGAATATAGCCTGAGATGACTGTCATTTACTGCATGGATTTTTTTTTCAGGAAGAAATAGAACATAAATTGAATTTTCAGTCCTTCCCTCCCCCGACCCAGTTGTTTCCATTCCTTTTCTGTCACGACAAAACAGCATGGTAGTTAAGCATCTGGTCCAGAGGTCCAGACTGCCAGGGTTCCGATCCCAGCTCTGCTACTCCCCAGTGGTGGTCTTAATCAAGTTATTTAACCTTTCTGTACCTTAGTTCCCTTATTTGTACAAGGGGGCCAACAATACCTACCTCACAGCATTGCTGTGGCAAAGATGATTTAATACTTGGTGAACCCCTGGAACAACAGGTGGCAAGTATCATCTATTATAAAGGTCAGCATCATCATTGTGCTTTACAGATAAGGGAATGACGATCACTTGCAGATTCAAGGGAGAAGGGAGAATCGGGTTGATACCCAGCCCGTAGTAAACCAACAGCCTTCTTTTTAAAAAGTTGAGTTACCATCTCTGTGATCACTCCTCTTTTCTAAATATAGTGTGGGATTTTAAATGACACAAGTTCAGCAGGCTGCCTCCTGGAAAGGGGGGGTGGTTCTGTGAAACATGAGCTGTTCAACCTGGGTTACAGGAAATCACCTTCCATGAAGTTCTGGTTCTGGTTAGCCAGACAGCTGTTCCCTTTGCTAAAAACAGATATGCTTGGCTTTCTATTTGACCTAGGAATGGGAGGATTTTCTATGGGCAAGTTCTCCGAAGGCTTAATTAGTAAAAATCATTTTGGACTTGGGATCCAAAGTGGATCTGGGTTCTAGGATCCACTGGAGCACCATGACACGCTTTAAGCCTCAGCTAAATATGATTCATGGTGAGAAGAGAACAAAATGTCTGATGCTCTGGTCCATAAAATGGGAAAAATAAGAAAGTCTCTGCTTTAGACCTGAGACTAGAGGTGTGAATTGCTCTGGGCTCCCATGGGAGAGATGCTAGAGGAGTTCCAAGAGGTATTATCATGCATAACTAATTGTCTTTCCATGACCAAAGGGAAAATAGAAGTCAGAGTTTAGACGGGGGTTTAAAAAAAGTCAGTTGAAGGAGCTAATACTGCACCTAGTGGTTAAAAATCATGGGCAGTGTTGCATTCTATACGCTAAACAATTTTCAGGATAATATAGGAGCTTTTAAAATAGATAAGTAAATCAATACACTTATACGGTGACATCTGCTTCCACTCCCTTCAGTTGTAATGTCAGATATCTACCTTCTCAGAAAACTCCAGAAAAGTACCCTAAACCTTAGAGCTGTGGAATTTTAAAAAATCGGAACGAAATCTCCCTGGCTCCGTGCAATTTTAGCTCTGCAGCTAAGCGGAAGCTGCAGCGTGATGTGATGCAAAGAGCATGCTTAACGACCTGTTCCATCAGGGCAAGTCTCTCCCTCCGAACCTGTTTCCTCGTTTACCAAACCCGAGGACTGAATTTATAGCTGATCACGGAGATCCCTTCCAGCTCTGACATTCCCTCTGAGAATAGATTTGAGGGCGAGGAGCTCAGAGGGCGCACAAGGCACCTCTTCTAAAGATTTCGCTCACAGCCCAGAGGAGAAAATAAACCCGGGAAAGCGAGGCAAAAGTGGGCCAAAGGACGCTGTTCCCAGCCCGGAGGGAGGGGAGAGGCGTTTATCCCGAGCTGTAGGGGAGAGTGGAAAAGCAAGGAGAAGGGAGGTTGGCGTGGGGTTTCCAAGCAGCTCCTGCGGGAGCCACCCGGCTGGGGTGGAGGGGCACATCTGGCGCCCGTGGAGCCGGGAAGCTGGGATGCTGCGGTGGGAGCGATGCCGGTCTGGTCTCCCGGGGTGCGGGCAGAAGAAATGAAAGATCGGCGGGAAGGAGGCCAAGCGGGAGCCGCGGGCAAGGGCGGCCCCCACCTTCTCGAGATCGCCGAGGCGAGGGTGGGCGCGGCGGTCCCGGAGGGCAGGGATGGGCGCGCGCGGGGGCTCACCTGCGTCTCCTCCTCGGAAAGGCCGGCCTCGGCCGCGATCAGGCACAGCGTGGTGGGGTCCGGGTGCTTGTTGACCTTGTTGAAGTTGTACTCCAGGATCTCCACCTGGTCTTCCGTGGGGCCGCTCGCGGTCTCCGCCGACATGGTCCCGACACGGCTGCGAGAGAGGCAGAAGCGGCGGCGGTGAGCGAGGCCGCGGGCGGGCGGGCGGGCGGGACCACGGGAAGAACGGAGCCCCGCGGCGCGGCCGGGCGCCCTCAGCCCGCGGCGCTGTCCCCGCCGCGGTCGCACGGCGCGCGGGTCCCCGGCGCTGCTGGCTGCGGCGGGAGCCTGCCCGGGCTCCTTGCAGGGGCGCGCCTAAGGGTCGCAGCGCTGCGCTACGCTGCGCGGCCTCGGGCCTCCCTCCTGCCCCGAATTTTCACAAGTTTCTCCGGGGCCCGTGGTCTGAGGAGGTGGGAGGAAGACGACGCCGCGCTTTCCTCGCCCTGAGGCTTTAAGGAAGGAGTGGATTTTGAAAAACCGCCTTCCTCCGGGGAGAGGGAGGTGCCCTGGGGACAGCGCTGACAGATCGCGTGGCTGGGCAGCCCCGAATCCGCGGCGGGGACGCCTCACCCATGCGCGCCCTGCCGCCTCTAAAGCAGCTTAGCACTTCGCAGTCCTCGCCAGGGAGGGCTGTGCACTCCCCACACCTGCTTCAAAGAAATGACCCACAGGACAGAGGTCACGTCTCAAAGTTTGGGAAATGGGGGCGGCGCTTTTAATCTCTCCCTTTTACAGAGGTGGAGATAGGTCCGCAGTGATTTGCCCCTGCAGTGCCTAAGGCCGGGACCTGAGCATCAGGAGGAAGTTCCACCTGAGGGCTTGTGTGAGTCACTCTGCAATCGGCAGCCTCCTCCTCCTCCATCCCTCCACCCCCGATTTTTCTAAGGGGAGCCATGAGCCAGAGGCCTTCGGTCGCCCCAGCTGCTTCCTGTCCCAGCGTGGCCTGGCATTGTTCCGCAGGATGCAGCAGACTCCACTTCACCATGTGCCTCCCTAGATGAGGCCTTCCAAGACAGAGCCAAAACCCAGCTAAGGAGGATCTACAGCAACTGTCTTCAAAATCAGACGTCCCCTATAATTGTGTTACAATTATGTGTCAAGTCAAGAGAATGGGTCCATTTCCAGATCCAAGGTCTCTGGTATTTCCTTACTTTAGAGCCAAGCATTGCTCTAGCAGATGTGGGGCAACATGACTTCCTGCCACATCTCTCACCCTTAAGTAGCCTCCGAAATGGGGCCCCAAAATGGCAGATGTGCTCTGCTCCCCTCCCCCTAGTTGAAGATGTATTGAGCTATAGGAAGTTAGGGTCTTCAAGTTCCTGGCTGAGCACTTGGTACACACAGGTCAGGACTTGCCACTGCGGACAGTAACAGACAAGCACCAGTGTGGGAATCACGCTGGTTTGTTGTTTGAACAAACAATTGTAAACTCATCCAGCAAAACCCTGAGTAGGTTTTGATGTGGTTTGTGCCTGGGGATGAGCCACACTCCACTGACCTGCCTTCATAATGTCCCCGATGTTGTGACAGTCTTTTCTACTGCGACCCGCATCCTGGGCTGCCTAAATAAATATCCTTCCCTCTCCTCTTGGTCAAAGCCTTGAAGAGGCTTTCAGGTGAGACAAGAAGCCATTCTTCTATGAGAGATTCTGAGCTTAAGCCAGTTGTCAGGTCATGGTGAAATCTCCGTGATTTTAGGGAGTTCTGTGCTCTCCCACTTACAAAGCTGTCCCAGTGATTCCTGTCACGGTGCTGAGCCAGGATGGGGTCAGGACAGGTCCTAAATGCCTCTTTTCCCGTGGGCACCTTTCTCCCCCTTTCTTTGACGCAGACCTTCAGAGCTGGAAAGAACCTTGGTGACCAGCACCCTAGAATGGAAAGCCTTGGCTTCAGTTTCAGTCCTGTGCTCTTCTAGATCCTTCTCAGCAGGCCATTCGGTCTTTAGTTTGGCAGAAAAAATCAGCAGGGCAACTGTGTAAATGCAGGCAGGGGCTTGTTGCTATTTTGAATGGGCTTTGACTGCCCTTGTAAGATACCAATTCCAGCCAAAGCTGCCCACTGGAACCACCCACCGCTGCTCATTGTGCCTAAAAAAACACAGGAGAGGAGACACTGCTGCCTCTGATTTTATTCCTTGCCCTAGAAAGTTTCCATCTAACTCCAGTGACACAGTTACGCTGGCTCTTCCAGGAAAAATTTTGCTGCTGCTTTATAGACTTCCCAGTCCTTCAGAAGCGTTCATTAAATTACAGATTTCTAAACTGGACTTGGATTCAAGGACTGTTCTACATGTACTTCTTTCCCTCTTTTTGTTTTTAATTGCTATTATTTTATTCACAAGTGACTCATGTTCTTACATTATCAGGTGCATTTTCTCTTATAGTTTTGTGGTTTGCTATTACAGGCCTTTGTATGAGGTTTCATGGATGGGTCCACTTGACTTTAAAGTACTCCTTGGGTTAGTTGACTGAGGGCCATTGCGCTTGGTTGGCTGCTAAGGAGACTTATGGGAGGACCATTTGCTCTTAGGTACACTAAACAAACTTGACTTCTAGCAATGAGGATGGAAGATCTGACCACAATAGAGATAGCCACCTGTTATTTCTCCACAAAACTCAGTCTCTGTTATGTCAGCCCTCTGTGGTTGACATGTGCTTGCTGCTGCTACTGCTCCGTTTCTTCTCTCCCTCTCTTTCTTTCAAAGGAAGCTTTTAAATCAAATCACCCTAGTAAGCTTGGCCTTATGAAACTTCTCAACTCTTTCCAGTAAGGAAACTGTTGAAGAGTATCTCTGAAGGTAGCCTAAACAGTGTCAGATGAAAAGAACTAAAAATATTTTAAAGCTTCTTAAACTTTAATCTCAGCACAAGTTCTATCGTTGCTGTAGTTATTAATATCTTATGCAGTTTATTGTATGTCAATTATATCTCAATAAAAGTTCTTAAACAAACAAAACTAAAAGGCAACCCTCAGAATGGGAAAAAATAATTGCCTATGAAACAAGGGACAAAGGATTAACCTCCAAAATATACAAGCAGCTCATGAAGCTTAATACCAAAAAAGCAAATAACCCAATCCACAAATGGGCAGAAGACTTAAATAGACATTTCTCCAAAGAAGACATACAGATGGCCAACAAACACATGAAAAGATGCTCAACATCACTCATCATCAGACAAATGCAAGTCAAAGCCACAATGAGGTATCACCTCACACCGATCAGAATGGCCATCATCACAAAATCTGGAAACAACAAATGTTGGAGAGGGTGTGGAGAAAAGGGAACTCTCCTCCACTGTTGGTGGGAATGTAAGTTGGTACAGCCACTATGGAAAACAATTTGGAGGTTCCTTAAAAAACTACAAATAGAACTACCATATGATCCAGTAATCCCACTCCTGGGCATATACCCAAAGAAAACCATAATCCCAAAAGAAACTTGTACCATAATGTTTATTGCAGCACTATTTACAAAAGCCAGGACATGGAAGCAACCTAAATGCCCATCAACAAATGAATGGATACAGAAGATGTGGCATATATATACAATGGAATATTACTCAGCTATAAAAAGGGATGAGATGGAGCTATATGTAATGAGGTGGATAGAACTACAGTCTGTCATACAGAGTGAAGTAAGTCAGAAAGAGAAAGACAAATATTGTATGCTAACTCAAATATACGGAATCTAAAAGTGGTACTGATGAACTCAGTGACAAGAACAAGGACGCAGATACAGAGAATGGACTGGAGAACTCGAGGTTTGGGAGGAGGCAGGAGGTGAAGGGGAAACTGAGACGAAGCGAGAGAGTAGCACAGACATATATATACTACCAACTGTAAAATAGATAGTCAGTGGGAAGTTGTTGTATAAGAAAGGGAGTCCAACTCGAGGATGGAAGATGCCTTAGAGGACTGGGGCGGGGAGGGTGGGGGGGACTCGAGGCGGGGTGGAGTCAAGGAAGGGAGGAAATATGGGGATATGTGTATAAAAACAGATGATTGAACTTGGTGTACCCCCCAAAAAAATAATAAATAAAAAAAATAAAAAATAAATAACAAGGGAGAATATAAAAAAAAAGTTCTTAAACAAATATCTTATGAAACATTCAAAGTCCTTTGTCCTGTGGTTATGTTTTCTTTTGTGATTGGGGGAAGACAATGCAAAAACCTTTTCAAGAGGTTAAATGAAAACTGCTGGCTTTTTCCTAAATTCCAATGCCTGGGTAGGCAAGTTGTGTCAATCTGACAGCTTTGTCTTTGTCCCCTAATCCTGTAGTCATTTAGTTTAAAAGTGTCTACCTATATGAACCAGCTCTTGGAGAGTGCTACAAACTGGAACCTGCAGAACTCTCTTTGGGCTCACGTTTACCATCTTCTCCTCCTCTTCCCAGCATCCTGACCTCTTTGTAATGCCACTAATTCCAAACCAAGAGGATAAGATTATCAGCAGCAGATATTCCTCATAAACAGTCCCCTGGTGAGCTGACCAAAAGCAAAGAAAGCAAATGGATCATTCTTTAGGGTTGTCTCCCAATTTACTTTAGCCTGCCTCTCCTTTATGCTCACAGTGGACTTTCTGGAAGCAATGGTCTCTTAAAGCATTCTGTATTTTCTTAAGCGAGAAAAATAATACACCGCCATTTCCCCAAGAGAAGTGGTGGGTCTTTGGAAGTGGATAGAGTTTCCTCACTCATCAGTTCTGGATGGGATGTGAGCAGGGGATCACCCAAGCTATCAGTGTCTCTCAAAAATTGACAGATAGGAGTAGAATATTGATCTGCTCCCCCAGGCTAACACAAGGCTGGTTTTAAAAGAAAGGACGTTTTTGTTTTTTGTTTGTTCTTTGCATATGAACCTGGTGGTTAATATCCGAAAGCTTAAAACAGTAGTTCTCATGCCTGGCTGGGCCTCAGAATCACCTGTAGAAATGTCTAGGCCCACTGCAGACCTCCTGAACCAAAACTACATTGCAGGAATCCAGCATGGGAGAGACACAAAAAGTATCTCAGCTCTCACAAGATTTTGCAACTTAATCATTAAAAATCAACTATAAATGTTTAGAACTTCCACCTTATACTGTGAAGATGCTTTACAATATCTTTTAACTCTGATGCTGTATATCATCTCAACACTTGAGTAGACAGTAGGTTGAGGCAGTTTTAAAAGAATAAGGTTTAAAAAATAAACATTGGAGGGACTTCCCTGGTGGTGCAGTGGTTAAGAATCCACCTGCCAGTGCAGGGGACATGGGTTCGAGCCCTGGTCCGGAAGATCCCACATGCCGTGGAGCAGCTAAGCCCGTGTGCCACAACTACTGAGCCTGTGCTCTAGAGCCTGAGAGCCACAACTACTGAAGTCTGAGCGCACCTAGAGCCCATACTCCACAACAAGAGAGGCCACTGCACTGAGAAGCCCAGCACCGCAACGAAGAATAGCCCCTGCTTGCTGCAACTAGAGAAAGCCCGTGCACAGCAACAAAGACCCAATGCAACGAAAATAATTAAAATATCTCTATATATATACATTGGAGAGGAAATTTAGCCATTATGCTATTTACCTTTTGTGTGTATGATCAGGAATGTGGAAATTATCTTTAACATTATGAATTATTAAGAGAAATTTCCTGATGCTGTCAAAAATTCAGAAATAATATAAATTTTTTTTCCCAGAAAAACACAGTCTTGTGTTGAGATCAGAATTCAGGAAAGCAGGTCATCAAAAGAAAAATTTCTTCCACCTTATACAAATTTCTGTAATTGACTTAGAAGCCAAAAATTACAGTGGAAGAGATTTGGCAACCTTGACAAACCATTGTCCTCTAAATTCTTACATTTTCCAGTGAGGGAAATGCTAAAGTTTAGGTTATCATTTCTATAGATAATTTATATAATACAACTTAAAAGTGAGCATTAGATTATGAATATACCATATACACACAGTGTCATTGCTGTCTTCAGAGAAACAAGATTCCAGATCTAAATAGGAAAAGACATTTTTTAATGCTGTATTGATTCCAATTTTACGTATTAAAAAAACTGAAGGAAAATACAACAAAATGTTAACAGCGTTTATATTTAGATTGTGACACTACAGATGACCTAAATTTTTTCTTCTTTTTTCTGTTTTTTCACATTTACTAACTTGAAATTAGAAATTTTAATTTTTTTCTTAAAAATTATTCCTTTTCTTTTTTAGATTAGTTCCATCACATATGTGGGTCCCTAAAAGATCCATACATTTTAGTTTTATACATAAAAGTCATATCATACGATATGTAATTCTTTTGTGATTGCTTTGTTCATCAACATGTTTCCAAGATTCAGTCATATCTCAGCATGTAGAGAAGTTCATTCATATTCAGTGCTATTTCCATTTAGTGAATATACTACAATGTATTTATGTCTTTTCCTGTTGGTGGGTATTTGGGTTGTTTCCAGTGTTTTGCTATTATGAACGTTTTCCTCTGAACATTTTTGTACATATCCTCTAAAGTACATCTAGGAAGTTTTCTCTAGTAATGGAACTGGTCATAAGATATGTGACTAGTAGCTTTACAACATTATACCACTTCTTTTCGAAAATTGTTGAAGAAAACTATACTCCTACCAGCAGTGTATAGCATTTCCTTTGCTCTACATTCTCATCAACACTTGTCAAACTTCTTAATTTTTTCCAAAATTGTTATATATTCTTTTTGTCCATGAATATTTAAACCTTCTTGAAGCTATTTACATTTCCATCTTGATTAACTTCTTGAGGCTAAAAGGTTCCATATGTTTACTATTTACTGTAAAAAAGTATTTCCTGTTCCAGTCCAGAAGGAGATTTGAGGTATTTTTGGAGAGTTTAGACTCTGTCTCCAGGCTAGCTCCTTACTTCCACTGGTTACCAAGAACAATACAAAAGATGTATGGGAAACTAATTACAGCAGACCTTTTGTCTGTATAATGCTAAAAATGTTACTATCTTCCCCTCTGCAGAGCTCCTGGGAGTCTGGACTTGACTATTTACTTAAAAAATGCATTAACCATATCAATTTATTTTTCCCCCACCTCTAAAGCAAATATCAAAGTCTCCAGATGAAAACCACAGGCAGGGGTTTAAAATGACTGAATAAGGAAGAAGAAAGGATGTAGGGTTAGACAGGAAGTGTAAAAGAGAGAGATTATTTGGTTGTGGCTTAAAATAGGATATAAACATGTGAAATCGAATAATGTGCTCAGTGTTTGAATTGCAATACCTTGATCCTGGGGGTGGTGAGTTCCAGTACAAAAGCAAGGTGCTGTTAGTTGTTTCAGTGTCATTAACAAGCCTCTCTTAGAAATCAGAATGGAATTAGTCCTGTTTTGTGGTTGAGAAAAGTTAACTAACTTATCTGCAGTGTCAAAGGAAGACTCAGAACTCTACCTTTTATTCTGGCCACAGTGGTAAAGGCAGCTCTTGATGTCATGAACATCAAGATTGATGCCTACTTCTAAAATGTAGTCTCTTTATGCTCTATTGATGTTAGAAATTCTAAGATATCACAGAATCGCCTACGTGGATCTTTGAGCTCTAACTTTAGCCATAGCCTGTCACTTTAGTGAATGACTGGGGCTAGGGTAGCCAGGCCATCGCTGACTGACTGTGGTCTCTCCACAGCCTCGTTCCCTTAGTGGCTGCTGCACCCAGCCCTCTTGCAGACCTCCTCCCATCTCCTGGGAAAGCCCTAGTATCTACTTGACAGCAAGGCAGCAGAGAGAATGGAATCACCCCTTTCAAATTTTGTTCTGACTCCACCTTTTGAGGTGCAGATACATTGGGGAAATTTATTCAAGTTTGTCTGGTAAGATCTGAACTCTTAATTCTGACCTAGTGTAACAGCTACAGGCACATGCAGAACCACACGCTAGGTCACAGTGACAAGCATGCTGTTCTCCCAGAACAAGCTGCACTTGACTCCATGGGGCAGGAAGACTGAGATGCCAACCAGTGCTTGAATTCATGCCATTCCAACTGGTCTCCAGTGACTGCACCATCCCAAGTACCTCTCATTCCCCCAAGTTTTGTCAGGCAAAGGTGTCATCAGATTTGGTTTGCAGTGTTTCAGCCCTGCTCTGGGGTTGCATATCTCTTAGTTGTTAAGTCAAGGCTTAAAAATGTGAAGTGTGCCTTCTTTTAAGCTTTGCATATCTGACATGCTTTTATATGTGCTCTGTGTAATTGCTAATTCAGTTTAGTACTTTCCAGGTCTTCCTCTTTAGACTTGCTTTCCTCTTGCCTTATAAGCCTGTTTCAGGAAACCCAGCAGAATTAAGAGCACAATGAAATTTGAGTTAACGTAGTAAAAGTTCAAGTAATTAGAAATCTTGAGTACTAATCATTTGAAATATCATTTTGCTAAGCCTCCATTTCTTTCATGCGAAGAAAGGGTATAATAACACACATCTGAGTCTAGCTCACAGGTCTGTTGTAAAGTTCATATGATATCATTGTGGGGAAAGTGTTTCTAAACTGCAAAGTGCCTGCTCACGGGAGATATTGACACTATTGTTGTTTGTTTGTTTGTTTTTTTATTTTATTGGCTGTGTTGGGTCTTCATTGCTGCACACAGGCTTTCTCTAGTTGTGATGAGTGGGGGCTACTCTTCATTGTGATGCGCAGGCTTCTCATTGCAGTGGCCTCTCTTGTTGCAGAGCACGGGCTCCATGCACGTGGGCTTCAGTAGTTGCGGCACATGGGCTTAATAGTTGTGGCTCACGGGCTCTAGAGCGCAGGCTCAATAGCTGTGGTACACAGGCTTAGTTGCTCCGTGGCATGTGGTATCTTCCTGGGGCAGGGCTTGAACCCATGTCCCCGGCATTGGGAGGCAGATTCTTACCCACTACGCCACCTAGGAAGTCCCAATACTATTGTTGTTTAAATGACGGTGAGCAAGGAGTTCAGTAGGGCATCTTCTGGGGGGCAAACTGGTAAGAATTGTTTGTAAGTTTCACTCTTTCTGGGTTTCAATCATCTTTTTTATCTTTCTGGAACGGTGATGCACAATGGTTGAAATCAGAACCTTTTTTTAAAAAAATCAAATGCTGTATATATTGCTTCATCGTAAGATGTATCCCTAGATGGAGCTTCTCAAGAGTAACACCGTGGGGGTGGCAGATTTTCTCATGAACGATTCTACACATTATACATTGATTTGAACTTAGTTGCTGATATTTTCACTAAAATATTCTTGCCTTTGCTCATTCCTCACCACCACTCCTTAACTTATACTTTCCTCTCACCTACTAATAAGGAAGCATTACTAGGACAGAAGGTGAGTAGGGAGGAAGTTAATAATAAGCAGGAACCATTATTCTATGAGTTGGTGAGTAGATTTTTTGAGGCTGTCTTGGCGTATGAGAATAATGACCAAATTGAAGTTGTTTTGAAATAATTTGTTCATGGGCTTGTCTTTCCCATCAAATTATATGCTTTCCTGTGGTGGATGTGTCATCTCTTACACACTTCCGTCTCTCCAGCATTCATAGGTGTTCTGCCGCTTGATAGGTGCTCATTGTATGTCTGTTGAACTGAACGTAACCGATGGCATCTGGCCTGACTCGATTTAGGACAAAAGTTAGGAAGACAGAGCTCTGTGTTTTCAACAACAGGAACTGCCGTGTTCAAAACCAAAACATAACATTGGAAAAAATAACATTCTACGTTCTAGTCTCCTAATACCCTTTCGTCCTCACTGCCTCAAACGACACAGGGCTGATCCCTATTTCTGAATCAGAGACAGAAACCTCACCTGTTATAACAATAACAACAACATATGTATTGAGTAATTGCTGTGCTCCAGGCACAGTCCTAAATGTCTTAGACATATGAACTCAATCGTTAGAGGAACAGTAACGCTATGTGATAGGCACTCTTATTGTCTCCATTTTACACATGTGTAAACTGATGGAAACTTACATACCTTCCCCAAGGAGGTGTGTATAACTTTCCCCAAATCACAAATCAAGTGAGTGGCAGAGCAGGCATTAAAACCCAGCAAGTCTAACTTCTGCATCCATGTTCTTAACCACTACACTGCATTTCCTCTGTGTACTGAGTAGCTATGTAGACAGAAGAGCCTTGATGGCTGGTTGTGGAAAGATGGGTAGTGAAGCTGAGTGGTGCACCTGGGACAGGAGTCAGGTAGTGTCCTCTGTCTGCTCTGGCTTCTTTGTGGGGCGGGGCTAGTCAGGGAGCAATGCTTCCCTCCCTGTGACACGACCCTCAGCCTTGGTGACCAGACAGGCTCTGACCCAGCTACATGGAGTAGCCAGTGATTTCAGGTAATACTACCAGCACCACCAGCCGGGCTGGCTTTCTTTTCCCATATGCTCTTCTTTAATTGGTACAGATGTAATTGAAAGAGGACATTATGTGAATAATACAGTACACAAATGAGAAAAAGTTACAGCATCTGACAGAATGGAATAGAAGGGTTGGCTTCAACCAGACCAGCTGGATCTTAGTGACTATTGCTGCTATTTTAATTCCTACACGTACAGAGTTTTGTTGACATGATTAGGGAACCTCCTAAAACTATTGTTGGAGCAAACCCCTCAGCAGGTTAGTCTCTCTACAGCCACTTACAGAAAATAGCAAGATATTATGAAAAGCTATTGGAAGGGAGGGTGTCTGTGAGTGACTTCCAGCAGTGAATGAATCATTAATTAACCCTGGACATAAAATTCTTTGCATGCACACTGAGTGGTTTTCACTGATAGCCCAACTCAAGTTCTAATCCAAAGATTTGTATGTGGAAACATGGAAAAATGGTGAAAGCCAATAATAAAACCTTAGACTTCTTCTGTGAAATAAGTGGAGCATTTAGTCTACCACCTTAGAAATAAATGGGCAAATAAAAGAGGGCAATCCCATTTCCACAGTCTCCTTACAGATCTCCATTTTGTAAAGAGGTTGCTTTTCCAAAGGTCTGTCTCCACGATTGTTATGAATTTCAAAAATCTTTTCTTTAGAAAGAACGCTACGCACTGTAGATAGAATCGCAGGCTAACCCACCAAAGGGAGTATAACTGAAATACTATATATTCATAACTGGAAAAAAGTAGAAAATGATCCTGATGAAATATCCTAGTAAAATTTAATAAGAAATCATTATTTTGAAAGCAATGCTTAAGAAAAAGCAGTTTTAATTAAAATTTGACTTAGAGAGTTGAGGTTTTGGTGCAGATACTAAAGGGGTTTTCAGGGAACTTTTGAGAATGTTGGAGGTTGATAGCACAACTCTTATGTATGCCAAGTATGCAGAATAGTCCTTGAACCATTGTTGGGTGTGCAGTGAATACTTACTGAATGCATGTTGATTGAACTTTATTTTCACTTCAAGAAGTGTGACTTTTCTTTATCTTGATATAAAGGCATAATAATTAGAAATGTATTTGTGTGTGTGTCATAGATGAAATAAGGAGGGGGAAAGAGGAAAAAGGAAAGAAGGGGAATGTTGAGATGTATTGATGTGAAAGTAGGTCATCTGAGATATGATTAATGATGTGAGTGGTGAACGATAAAGAAGAAGCCAGAGGTTACTTTGCATGGTCCTCTCCTCCTCATCCTTCTACCCAAGGGACGAGGAAGAAGAGGGTAGGAAAGATTTTATTCCTTACGTTTCCTGAGCCAGCCCTTAAGTGGCGCTGTCAGACAAGAACAGTTCAGCTGCTGTCCAGAGCTCTTTGTAGGTGGAAAGGGAAAGAGAAGCAAAAATAAAGTTCTTTGGGGTATATATAGCATTCATTACAGAGGGAATGTTTGCATACCTTTAATAGATAAACTGTATGTAGGGGATACCTGTTAAATCCTCATTAATGACTGAAAATACTAAACTGGCATGGAATACGGGAAAGAGCACTGGGCAAGGAGTCAGACCTGGATTTCAACTTTAACTTCGCTACTTAATAGTCACATGACCTCTGCGGAGGTAGTTTTTGTTTTGAGTTTTCTGTTTGTTTGTTTCCTTATTTGAAGCTTCGTTCTCTTCCCTGTAAAATGTGGCTAAAAAACTTCCTTCCTTGCCTATTTACTCCAGTTGTGATGCAGTGAGATTATTATGCTCATGAAACGATTTAGAAAACTGTAAAATAACATACACATTTTTAGAAGTATTATGATTATTTCTTCATCCAGAAAAGTGAAGCTATGGGGCCAGATGACCTCTGAGATCATTTCTCTTTTAAAATTCTGACTATCAGAATGGCCTGGGCTTCAAATGATCACATTGTTCCTCATCAACAGTTTACTAATGTCACTGACCTGAGAAAGGGGAGCACTGTGGCCTGTTTTAGACCATGTCACTGAACACTCCGTGCCCAGTTTCTACTTCAAAAGGCAACTGAGGGGCCCATGAGACATTCGATGTGCTTTTTCATATTCAGCCTATCTGATAAATTAACATGACCATATAATTTGTCATCACTTAAGTGATGACACTTAAGTGTAAAAGGGGTGCTGTGACTAATTACACCAGAACAACAGATGTACATCAGAAATGTCCCAGGCAAACCTGGATATCTTGTCCCCTTATTCTATGTAAAACATTAAATTTCTCACGTACATGTGGGATAGTAAAAATGCACCTGTTGAATTCAGGCATCTGAGCTGCTGTTATGGAAGCTGCTGTCAGTAAGATGCAGGTCTATTAGGATCTTAGAGGACAGAACTACATACAGCTACCCAAAGTAATGAACGGGAGGCTGATTTTGCTCTTAAGAAAGCATACCCGTTGCAGCTCTGTGGTCAAAGGTAAGAGGATATACTATAACTTCAAATTTCCTGACCTTTCATTTTTATTGCAGTTTGAAATACATAGAATAGAAATTTATCTGGTAGGGTGAATAATGCTTGGGCTTCTGCGTGCTTTGGGTATTGTTAGTATAGTTGTACTAATGCTTAGTAAGTGTGAATACCCATCACATATCAAACAGAGTTTGGTCCTGTGATCACATATAAACAGAGAATCAAAAATGGCTTTACTAGAGATTTCCATGGTGCAGAGCCATGGCTTTTCAAACCAGATAACACAGGAGGCATGAGACTTGTGAAGTAAACGGAATCATCACATCTCTTTGAAAATGTCTGGTTCCCTAATACACCAAGAAATTAGAGTTCTGTTATTGGGGGTGGAGGAGTGTCTCAATATTTCTAAAGAAAGCCATTACACATAAAGGGAAATTTGCACTATTAAACTTTGAAGCAAGTAACAAAAAGATCAACTTTCTAAAGAGTTTGTGGAGAAGAAAAATGGCACAAAGAAGTTAAAATGGCAGATAAATATTCTTTTTATGTTTTAGGGTATGCTATTATTTTTTGTGTCACCCATTTAGCTTGCTAATTATGTTTTATTTAGGAGAACATTAACCATATTAATTAAGTCAGTAGTGAGGTATGTGTGTTTGTTACATAGAAAAGGAGGGATGCTCAAAAACTTAAGTGCTGATGACGGAAATAAGTCTGATATTTAAAAAATCTAGTCCCCATAAGCCACACATCGATAATTGAGAATCAAGTAGTATTGTCATATTTCTCTGTGGCCATTCAGTCACTTTAGAATGTTAAAAAATTAATTTCTTTCTGAAAACGTTCTCATTCCAGTGCCTGACTCTGAAAAGGGCTGTTTGTTTGTAATTCTGGGGACATGTCATTATGATTTATTGGTTTTGAAACCGTATTCTGGATTCTACAGTGTTTTTGCCTGAGCCCTAATTACCTAGTAAGGAATAGTGGTTGGGGACCTTCATGGGATTGCACATGCATAATCAGAAGATGTTTAGACCGTTGAAACTCATAGGCCACTCATAGGTCGTTGAAACATCCCCAGTGCAAGCAGGCATAACTTCCTCGGGTTGTTTGTGCATTTGCAGAAAAGACTCTTTGATAGAATGGAATGATCTCTTTGCACAAATACACTTGAATCAATTACTTTTTATGGTCCAACTACCATTCTTATTTTATGACCATACTCTAAGTAATGGATAAAATGACACACACCTGGTTCTTTGTAGAGCTGTAAGTTATGCCGAAGTCCAGCCAGGCATGCTGCTTGTTGCCATGATACTCAATTACATGGGCCTTATTTTTTTCCCCATTGAGTGGTTTCTATGAACAGGTGTTCAGCTAATGGGATAAACAGAGGCTGTGCAGCTCTAGCCTAATCATTAACATCAGGAAATAATTGAAAAGGACAGATACACCAGAAAGCTTGCTCTGAACCTACAGTAGATTCTTTCTCTGATCATCAGACATAGTGTTGCAGAAAGAGGCTGAATGCAGCCTCAGAAGACCTGCACTGTCCTTCCAGCAGTAGCACTTAAATCTCCAAGTGACTGTGGATAACTCATTTAATAGCTTTGAACCTCTATTTCTTCATCTATAATTGAAACTATAATCCTACGCCACCTGTCTCACAGGGTTGTTGTAGGATTCAATGAGATGGATTAAATTTATGAATAATGCTATAAATTATTAATAGTATATAAATACAAGACACCATTATTAAGGTTCTAATCCAGCTTTCCTGGTGATTCAGGATATAATGTTGGGCAACTGATGACATCAGGTTTTGCAGCCATTAACATAGCAAAACACTGTAGAAACTTCACTCAACCTTATGCCTAATAAGATTTCTTAGAACTTTTCATTTGCTTTGTCCAGTAAACAATCACCAATACAGAGAAATGAAATGCTTCTAAAACTGACCAGCCAAGTTTAAGAAAATGACATTGAGAAGGAGAGACTGCTGAAGATCACACTCTTTAAAAGTTCCAGAAAATTATTTCAGTCACTTTTTAAAGTCTTAGTAAAGGAACCCAGAGAAGCTTCTAAATGTTTGAAATACTAGACTAGAACTTATGTTATCATGTGTCTCCATGCTAATGAAGGCAGAAGAAGACCTCCCTCTTTCTTCACTCCTGCTTCATAAACCTCAGTTCTAGTCTTCTCCAAAGGATGCTATTCTACTATCCACAAAGAGTGTGAAGAATACATAATAAAGTGATTGACACTTCTGGGCATAAATTCTTGAATTAAAGCTTTTTATAAAACAGATTCCACTCCTGGACCAGTAGACTAGAAATTTGGAAAGGGGGAAGGGAATATAAGCCCTAGGGAAAATTGTTTATGTAAATTTCCTCAGGGAGAAACCACATAGGAAGGAGATGAAAATACATCAACAAAGACAAGACTATCTAAGCAGACCTGTCATGCCCTTAAGAATTACAGGAAATTTCCATCGTGATCTATCTAGATCTAATGGCTGGAATGACCGCCATTAGTTTCCTGTCCAGTGTACACTAAGAGATTAGAGCTGATCAATGTCTGCCTTACGTTGTTTATGACTTTGTTTTTGTTTTAACATATAAAGATAGAGTAGTTCATTCATGAAAGATCTGACGGGATTTTTATGTTTGGTCACATTTTATCAAAACCACCAGAAGTAAATTATAAGAAATTCTATGAGGATGGGTAAAAGTTAACTTCTCTACTTTCAAAAGAGCTTCTATCATGACCTAAACATGGCCATAGCTAACAAGAGCCTAAAGCAAGTTTCTGAGTAACTTGACCTTATGATTAATGATTCCTTGAACCCCAGCATTCATACTGAACTCCTTGGTGAGCCAATGTAAATAAACCAGCTCTCTGTCTGGGCAGGACAGAGACAGTACTTCCCACAGGGAAGCTGAGTCACAGGGGGAGTGAGTGACTTGGCAGAGAGGCCAGAATGAGGCATGGGGAGGCCTGGGTTCAGAGTCAGCTCCGCCTCCAACTAATCCCAAGATACAGGGCAACTCTCTTTACTCTCTTGAACCTTCATCCACTGTATTCACAGGTGACCATATAGTGTATTGCTAATGGCCAGGTATTTTTGAGAATGAAAGGAGGTACTATTAATAATCCACTGGGACAACTGATGTTTTAGGCTTTTCCCTCCTGCTTTAAAATTCCATTAGAGCTGAAGTAGAGCTGAAAATAGGACCAGGTTCCTGACGACAAGACGGCTACTCTGCTTCCTAGGCTAGGCCGTCTACACTGCCAGGACCTGTCTACACTGGAATTCTGTGGAAGAGTGTTTACCGCATCACCTAGAGATCAATGAAGGCACTTTCCCAGCAATTAAAAAGGACAGGCTGACCCGCACCTGCTTGGTCAGGCACTCATACCTCCCAAACCCCACCTGTGTTCAGAATCAACAGCACTGGAACGCCAGATCCACGTGGAGGTCACTGAAAGGCAGGGGAGGCCGAGGGAGCCAGGGCCGGGAAGAGAGCAGACGCAGGCAGCCCCTGAGTGAGGACAATCCCTGCTGTTTGCAGACGCAGGCCTGTTCTCCACTGGCCCGAGGCCTGTGGACAGGATGGGTGTGACCTAGGGGCTGCCTTGAGAGTCTCACGTGTTGGCTTTTGCTGTTGTCTCTTGTTTGAGGCCATACCACGTGGCATGAAGGATCTTAGTTCCCAACCAGGGATGGAACCCACGCCCCCGCAGGGGGATCGTGGTGTTTTAACTGCTGGATGGCCGGGAAAGTCCCTCCTCAGGTGCTGGTTTTTAATGGGCAGGTTAGTACTTCATAAATCACTCTGGGCCACAGGCCACCCATCTAACAGTTTCATCACTGCATAGCCCTGTTCACCTGGCTTTTTTTTAAAGCTGGAGGAACCATCAACAGCATCAAAAAACTAATCTGGGTGATGGCACAGCCTTAGAAAAAATGTCCGAGGGAACTAAGCCGTTCCACACTAAGAGAATTTGGAAAATATTCAAATAAACGACATCCAAAAAAGGCAGAAATTCTGTCACTGCTTTTACAACCCTATTTCATCAGTGGTGCAAAAAACATTTTTTTTAATTAAAAAATTTTTTTTTAATTTTAAATGAGTAAATTTTAATGTTAATGAGTAATTTTTAAAATTTACTCATTAAAAAAATTTTTTTTTGGTAAAACTCTGAATGGCAAGAAGAAGAAACATTTGGCTTCTGAACGGCAGCATTAAACCAATTTTAGAGTGCCATCCCAGTGGCAACAGCCTAATCCTTCCCCCCCAAAGCTTGGGTCCCCTGTGTCCTGGTCCCCCCGGGCCCAGGACGATGCTCACCTTCCTCCTCCCCTCCTCGCTGCTGTCTCACCAATGAGGACTCTGTGCCATCTGGCTCCCGGCAGCCTGCAGACTGTACTTCCCCAGAGGGAGGCTAAGTACACCCCTGACCACACCCCTCTTCAGAGGCTGGACCTACCTAGTACAGCTGCCACTTGCCAACAAGAGCTACAGCAATCTGAGGTTTCTGAATGGAAGAAAGGGCTGTCAGAGTCACAGGATTTAAGGGTGCCCCTTGCCCCAGGCTGCAGGACTGAGTCCGCAAAGAAGGAGGCCCCTTGTCACTAAGCCTGGGCAAGGCGTTCTGCCAGTGCCAGCCTTCTGCCCTGGAGAAGGAAGCAGGTAATATTTAAAAAGCCCTCTGAGCAGAATTTATTGACTTTTATCTCTACTGTAGCGACGTTAAGGTGAGTTTCCATTTCTCAGAAATATAAATGAAATGCAGCCATCTCCGATGAGGACAGATGCATTTAACAAAGAATAGGCTGATTCAGAAAAAGAAATCTCTCAGGGCCCACAGTGTGCAGGGAGTTCTCTATGGGATGTGACTTGAGGACTTGGATTGAAAACTCCCAATCTTGGTATATTTTCCCCCAGCAAGTTGCTTGGGATTCTGACCAGTAGGGATTATAAATTTTGCCTAAAACTTTGATTCTCCTGATTACTCCAAGTGCTAATTATATTTATATAACATTTCAAAGAACTCCCACATACGATATCTTGCTGGAACCATATACCAGGGAGGGACATAACTCATTAAACAATTATTGTCTATTAACATTATAACTTTAATTAGTTTTCCAGAGCTGGGCAAGAAAAGCCCTAAGGGGATGAGACACTAGAAATTATTGGACTTGGAGGAGAGATGGGAAATCACTTGAAACAGGACCAGCTGGCCCAGGCAGAGCAGGTGAGGTGCTGTGGCGCCATGGGCATCCCTACAGCCACCCCTGCACGGGCAGTCGCGCCAAGGTGAGGGATGGGCAGGGAGAGCAGAAACCACAAAGACAAACTTCACTCCGCTCACGCGTCTGCCCAGGCTGACCTGGAAAGCATGATGCAAAGACCTTGTGAGGCCAACTAAACTCACTCCAGCGCTGAGAAGCCGGGCTAGCTCCTGAAAGAACGACTTGGCTGTCCCCCAGAGCAGAGCGCCTGCTGCGTCCGCCGCGATTCTTTTCAATAATTATAATCCGCTGGCTTAGACCAGATATTATGTAGGAAACCAAAGGAAGCTTTGGTTTTGAAACATCGCTTCTCACATGTTAGCACAGCCCTTAAATAATGCACCTTTGAGGCTCTGACTAATTCCTCCCGCCTGCCGCCGGGAGCATGTCTGGGTTCCAGGAATTTGCTGGAAAGGCACCGGATGCCCTATCCTAGCTAGAGTTGAAAGTGCGGTATTGAGGACCCAGAAGCAATGGTCTTGGGGATCCCTCGTCCTCTGAGGTCCGGTAGCTGTCCTCCCTGGGCCCTGGGACAGGGTGGTGAGGGGTTGTGTGGTCGTGCGGCCAAGGGCAGACTCTGTCCTCTCTGTGTGTCAAGTGAGGGCTTTGGGTTTCACTTGTTTTCATCCCCAACTGCACATTAGAATCACCTGGGGAGCTTTAAAAAGCAATGCTGGGACCACCCACCCAGGGATTCTGATTTAATTGGTTGGAGTGGGGCTCAGTCCCAGGTATTTTTAAAAACAGTTCTCCAAAGTGTGCAACTGCTGCATTAGATGATCTCTGGGACCCTTCCAGTTCTATAAAAGACCACAGTCCTGACGGTCCTCCACTTTATTTACTGAACTGATTTCCCCCCAAAATACTCATTTTTCATTTTCAGTATACTGCACAGGTGAATTCTTAGAAATGCTTTTAATTATTTAAAAAAGAGATAGATTGCTAAAGGATTGCTATTGCTTGTTGAGTATAACTGGCATCTAATACTGCACATTTAAAGTGCGCAATCTGATAAATTGTCACATATGAAAAGTGGTTGCCCAATCACAATAGTGACCATACCCATCACCCCCAAACCCTCCTAATCCACATAACCCTCTTCTCCAGCTCCCCTTCCCCAGGTAACCACCGACCTGCTTACTGTTACTACAGATTAGTCTGCATTTTCTGTCATTTTATACCATACAGTACGTACTCTTTTTTTGCCTGGCTTCTCATTACTGATGTACTTGAGATTTCAAGCTCTTTAAGAACAGGAGCCATCTTTTATTTCTTTTCTCTTCCTCCTGGCCGCCAACTTATCTTTGCTCAGAGAAGCCCCTTAATCATTATTTGCCTAAAGGAAATCAGAGTTTTACGACCTTACAACTGAGCTTCAGTTGGGTGGCAAGAAGCACCTGCTGTGTTAATGGTCTCGACTCCCCCCTACTTCTCTGTAGGTTCCCAGCCAGCAGCTTCAGCTCAATTAAAATGTAATGCATTTGCTTAAAGCAGAGGTCTTCACTTAGGGTCATGGACTGCTAGGGGTCCAGAAAATGAGCGTCAAGATGAGTGTTGGGGGCAGGGGGGTGAGGGAACGACCTGGGAAAAGCTCGTGGATTTCCCCCAGATTCTTGACCCAAAGCGAGGAACTATGGAATTCATGCCATGCTTTATTGCTTATTCTAGTCCTACATGCATTTTATGAATATGATATCTAAAAATAAACCAGCGGCTCCCCCAACTCTTTCCTTCCCCAGTCCCCAGTCCCTTTGTTTTGTTCTCTGGGCTCTGGTTATACTTAACCCTACTAACTAAATACACTCCAGGGCCCTGTCGATTGTCAGTGCTACCTCATGGGAATTTCTTGCATTCCTCTTATCTTTCAGACCTTCTCACCTAAGCTTTGTGGTGTGTTGTGCTTTTTAATTCTTATTCCACTTTACTTAATAATTTACCTGGATACCTGGTGCTCAGATATCACAAACCCGTATTTCCCCCGAACCCCAGAGCATGGGATTCCTTTTCATCTTAAACAAGATCAGTGTTTTCATTGTTATGACTGATAAGCGTTATGAGAACCAGAAGTAACAACAAGTAGCACTGCAAATTCACAGTCGAGCCGCCTCCAGTCAACCCGGAGACACCTCCCCTTTTGGGAGTTTTGACTCCTTTGGGGTAAAAAAAATTGTTTTAAATGATACTATGTCTGATTTTAGACTAAGTTGTAGAATAGCAATATCGACTTCTAAATGATAGAAATTCATATGTATCTGGTACAGCTGGTTTCACTGTGTCTTTCAGAGATAGGAAAGAGAAAGAAAAACATCTCACCCGCTGACCCAAAGGCCAACACGGACCACCCCCTGCTCCAAATCCACCTCCACCCCACGCAGGTTCGCAAGCATCTGATGCCTTACACCCTGCAGCGTTCTCTGGCTCCCTGCTTGGGGCCGGCTCTTAACTTTCCTTCTCCCCTTCACCTCTACCTTTTCCCATCAGAATAGCAAACACAGTAACAACAGCATTTCAGTCTAGTCTCTGCATAAGTTCATTCCTCTGCATGAAAATCAAACCTCTGAAAGTTACTTACGTGAAAGTGGCAAAGGCAAGCTCTGGATTTGGAAGCTGAGTTGGCTGATGCCAGCCTGCTTAAATAGCTGGGTTGGCTGACGCAGGCTGTGGGTAGCACGTTTATTTACGCCTGTGAGTGCACACTCCAGCAGGGACCTGAAAAACCTGCAGTGTGGGCAGGAGGAGAACACCTGAGAGTTCCATCTCTCCTGGTTATTCAGGTTTAGTACTCAGGCGGTGACTTCTGAGAGTCTCATGGCAATTTCTTGTCCCTGATCTCTTTCTTAGCCAAGTAGGACTCTTCTCCAAGATTGGACGAGGAAGGTTCAGCTGAGAGAAGAAGGAAGATACCCAGGACCCTGGACCCTTGTGCCGTGCTCCTTACTTTGAACGGGCTTCCAGTTATATGTTGCCTCATTTCAAAGCATAGGCTTGGTGAGGTTGATTTTGCAGCTCTGTGGGCTGGATGCCAAACTAAGAGCTTGGACAACTGCCCAATCAGTGAAAAGTTGTTGTTGTTTTTTTTTTTCTAGGCACAGAATGTACAAGTAACAGTTATAAGGGAGGATCAGGCTAGAATGATATAATTTTAGGTTCCCTTAGAAAGCAATTTTAATTTCTTCCCTGCTGCATCTGGACTTTCCTCCCAGTTGCCCCTCCCCTTCCTTTGTTCATGAAATTCCTATCTGAGAGCTGCAGGATTCCCCATGAGAGCTCAAATAAAAAGCCAGTGTGTGAGCAAGGCTGTGGGAAGATGCATCCCCAGGATGAATTCTCAGTGGTGTGTGTGACCTTGAGAGGAAATGTTCCTAAGGGTGAGGGTATGTGTGTGGGTGTGGGGACCCGGGTAGTCAGTGTTTATCTGGATCTTACAGCTAGATACAGCAGTTAATAGTCAATCGCACGACACTAAACACATTAAGTGGGTTTGATTTTAAGAGGATGAAGGAAGGGAGACAGGTTTTGGTGAGATCATTTATGGGAGTATCTGTGTGTGTTTGCTGGTATGCACAAACTGGTAAGTGCCACCCAGATGTACACATCCTATATTTTTCACTTCACTGGAGAAAGAAAAGGCCCATTTGATTCTCTTGGGAACAGCAGCTGTATGTGAAAGAAGAGCAGCAATCATTCAGAATATTTCTTTCTTGGAAAAGGGGATAATGGTTATAAAACATGTGTGGGAGAAAAGTAGAGACAGGGGGCCTAGCCTACCCCAACCCTGGTTACCAGAGGAATTCTTTTGTTTCTGCCTAATTCATTGCCTAACTTTTGACTTCCAAATCTGGATTCTTGCCTCCCAGACTTCCTGAATGCAGGGTCTAAGTCTTGTTCATCTTTTGACACCCACAGTCCCTGGCACAAATTACTGTGACAATGGCAATGAGGATGACGACAGAGATGATGATCTAGAATCTAGAGGAACTGACTACATGCCAGGTTCTACGTAAAACACTTTACAGAGCGTTTGTTTGCTTATTTAATCCTCATAACTCAATGAATTAGCTTCTTATTGCTTATTTAATCCCCACAACTCTATGAGTTATTTTTACAGATGAGGGAGCTGATCCTCTGAGAAATTAAGTGACTTTCCCAAGGTCACAGCAAGTGGTAGGGGTAGCATTTTTTAAAAAATAAATTTATGTGTTTATTGGCTGCATTGGGTCTTCGTTGCTGCACACGGGCTTTCTCTAGTTGCAGCAAGTGGGGGCTACTCTTCATCCTGGTGCACGGGCTCCTCATTGCAGTGGCTTCTCTTGTTGCGGAGCACGGACTCTAGGCTCGTGGGCTTCAGTAGTTGCAGCACACAGGCTCAATAGTTGTGGCACACGGGCTTAGTTACTCCACAGCATGTGGGATCTTCCTGGAGCAGGGATCAAATCCGTGTCCCCTGCATTGGCAGGTGGACTTTTAACCATTGTGCCACCTAGGAAGTCCCAGTAGAGGTAGAATTTGAATCCACATCTATCTGGTTGCAGAGTCTAGGTTTATACTCAGGACCGATTTGAAGCAATATTTTGAAAGTTGCCTAAGAATGTTTTCACCTATTCTTATTTGTTTACCTGTATATCATGGGTCTCCCAGAATGTGATTTTCATGACCTTAATAACCTTGCCTACTTGTCCAGTCTTGTAATCCCAGCACCCAGCACAGCATATGGCACATAGTAGGTGTTTGCTCAGTAAATATGTGCTATTTGCTCCGTTTCTAAATTCCTTTGAAGGCTGTGCAGCCCAACAGGCAGAGGGTCTGACATCAGCAGAGTCTCATCTTGCTTCAGACACAGTTCTTTTATAATGCATTGGCTTCAAGCTGTTTCTCTTTTTTTCATGTATCATAGACATGAAACTAGAAGTGGCTAAAACCATAGAGCAATTTTACATTAGTTAAGAACTCTGCAGGTATGTGGTTTCAGGTTGTCCAGTGGTGTAATGAGGTCAGCAAGAACCCAGGTTTTTTCTCTCTTTCATTTTATAGCCCCCAGTGTGGTACTGTTGCCTCTCCCTCATGGTGGCAAGATTGCTGCAGTAGCTCAGTACATTACATCCTTAAACAGGAACATTCAAGGACAGGTAAGAAGGGATGTGGGCTTTCTCCTTCATATTTCTCTTTGTTAGAGGGGAAAATCTATCCAGAAGCCATTAGCAGATTTCCAGTTATGTCTCCTTTCTGAGAAGTGGATCAAATGACCACCACATTGGCTAAATCCATCATCTGCAAAGAAGAAATGAATCACACTGATCAATGTTCACCTCATGGGCCCCGGAGAAGGTTCCACATTCCCCAGACAAATTTCCTTACTATCTAAACAAAATCACGGTTCAGTTAATAGGGAGGTAGTAGAGAAGTGCAATCACCAGTTTTGTCCACCTAAGAAATCCTTTAAAGTATGATAACCTAAACAGCTTTAGTGCTTAGGCACCAGCCCAGGCCTCAAAAACTGGGTTTCACAACATCAGTTCTCAATTTCTGTGTGCTTATTTTTTTTCTATTTTAAGTGAGAAAAGCTTGCTTTGGCTCTCAGCAAAATTAAAACTATTTCATAAACCCACAAATATAGGAAGTAGCTGGCCACAGTGATTTTTTTCTATAGGTTTAGATCCAAGGTCTTTATATGACCACCGATTTTCTGCATATCCAAGGAATAGCACACAATCTGTCACCCTCTCGTCTTCTGTGTCAAATGGGCTTATATTGTTGACTTCTTAGAAACATCAAATCTAATACTGCAGCTAATTATAAAAGGATTGCAAAATAGGTATAGGGGTTTAGGGCTCACTTTCCTGCTCTTCCTCTTGTCTATTGCATTTCAGTGGATGACATAATCCCACATGTTTGCATCTGGCTCTGCCTAAAAGCTCCAGCTACTGCCTGGGATGTGTGAACTAGAAATGTATGGTTGATACAGTAATTATCATGTAGTTCTTTTTCTCCTGGTGGTTAACAAACTTCAAATTAACACCTACAGAAAGGTAATTACTTTCCTTCTCTTTGCTGTTCTAGACCTTTTCCCTGTGGTGAGCTTCAGGCATTCTTTCCTCCATTGTCACCATCAAGACAATTAGGATGAAGGATGAAGTGAGCTAGATGTTACCTCCAAAAGGAAGGAACAATGTCTGGGAGTTGGTAAAAAGTAAATTTTTGTTGAGTGACTGGAAGAACTGTGGAAAGGAAAAAGTATGGGCTTCTGAATCGTGCAGACTTGGATTCAAGCCCCACCTCTGCCATTTACCATTCATGTGATCCAGGGAAAGTTGTGTAACTCCTCTCAGACTCAGTTTCCTCAACTGTAAAATGAGAATAATGATGCTTATCTTACAGGTTTGCTGTAAGGACTAGACATCATATAGGTAAATTATCTTAGCATAGTGCCTAGAACATAGTATACGATCAATAATTAGCAGCTACCGCTAATACTGAAAACAGGATGCCGGTTTTTCCTTAGTCTTCTTTGTGGAGCTCACACACGGTGGGCACAAAGTATTTAAACCTAAAACCCGCAAGTGCTACCACAAACAGAGGTGATTGGTAGAGCCACATAGAAGGCAGTGATATCTGGACAGCTCTTCTCTTCCTGCCCAGAGCTGGAGATCACTGCAGTGCAGAGAGCCACCTTATGAATGGGGGCGTATGGAACCAAGCAGCAGTGCAGAGAGAGAAGAGCCATTCCTCGAGGGACAGAAAACTACCAAAGGCATTTAAGAAAATTCACTGTGAAGGATACAAACCTCCCAAGGGTGAAAATCTGACTTGTACAGAAGCAAATGGGGAAAAGGGGTAACCAGAATATAGAAGCATACTTGCTGAAAGTTCTGCCCCCCAGGTATGAACTTGCAGAAGGAGAGACTGAGAATTCTCCACTGATGGTGTGGAAGTTCTGACCCCCAGCGTGCCCTTCCTGGTCCAGCCTGGCTGGGGTGCAGAATGGTGTGGGACATAGAAGAGAATCAGCAGATGACAGAGAATGTAGATCCGGAAAAGGATGCCAGCTGGCCTGAGTAGGAGATGTTTCCGTTGGCTACTCCCGGCAGTGGGTTCCACAAGTTCCCTGGTGAAGAGGGACTGGAAGTTATGACATAATCACACTGTGTATTTGTTGTAGTTTGTTGTATACCTAGTAATGATCAGGTCATCCTCTCGGTGAACTGCGGGTATGTCATTCTAAGGGTGGATTCCATCATCTTACCTAATCCATCTATTGTCCTCATGGAGTCCTGAGTCAGCTGATGACTAGGGGTTAGGATGCTGCAGCCTATAAGCAGCGCCCGTGAATGAGGGGGCAGAGCTGCTCCATCTGGCGTGGCCCGTGCCGCCTTTTCTTCTCATGCTGTTTACTTTCATCCAGAGGCTGATGAACAGGGAGGGCACGAGCCCTGTTTTCCTTTGAAATCCCACTCACGCGAACGGTCAGAGGAGCACCGGTGATGGGGAGCGTCACCCCATCTGTGGCAGGAGGGTGGAGGGAGGCATCTCTCTTCACCCACGGGTGACGGGCTTCACCCACGGCTCCCTCGGCACTAGGACGGACTGCCACTGGCAGGAGCCGCAAGAGAAGCAGCGTGGCGACATTCTCAGGCAGGGTGGGGGTGGAGCCTCACCTGCAAGCCTTCCTCTTCCGTGAATGATGGGAAGATGTTGCAGGTCGGCGCCACCTCAGCCTGGTTGTCATCCCCTAACACATGAGGTCAGGAAAGAGAGTCCCCACACCCACTGCTGAAATTTCAGGGATGGGCCCTGTGCTTTTAGAAAGCAGGGGCTGGGGAGCTGGAGTAAAGAGAAGCCAAACCCTTAGGTAAAAACTTGCTTGACTGGGTGACAAACCCAGGCACAGTCCGTGTCCCTGACCACTGCAGGGACACTTCTTTACAGCCACTTCTAACAGCAACTCACAGAGCCCCAGGCAGGCGAGGAGGAACAGCCCCAGCACCTCCCACGGGTGCCCCCAGCTCTGGGCTCCGTCTATTTAAGACACTCGACGTCTATGAATGATTTTACTTGGGAACAGAGAGCAAGAAGAAAGGAGGACCGAGCTGACAAAAATACAAAGTTTGAAGACAAAACCAAACAGTTTGCATGTTTGATATAGTGGAGAAAGAAAGGGTTCAAAATAATTGGGGCTAAAATTGTGCATCAGCTGAAGGCAGAGAAAAGTTTTGATTAGAGGCTACAGACCTTTTTCTTCCCGCCTCCTCCTCTCCACCCCAGAGGTGCCAACGTGGACTCACGTGCAATGTTGGCAGCTCTCATGCCCTCCTTCTGCCTCAGCCCCGTCTGTGTAAGGAGAGAGTCCAACTGGATGGTCTCTCCAAGGCCCATTCTGTTTTAATCTTCTGTCCTCCAAGGGGACAGAGTCAGGGGCAGGCGGGTGGTGAGGAGGGACCCCCAGCAGGCATAGTGGGAGGATGGTTCCCCCCACTTAGGGCTGAGAGAAAGCCGCAAAGCCCAGGCACAGCTTCACCACCTGTTAGAATAGTGAAACCCGCCACTCCGCTACCATCGGTAAGCAGCCCCTCCCTGAGGCTCCCTGGTCCTCCCCAGACCTCCTAGGATCCAGCAATGAGAGGGCAACCCCACGCACAGTGTGACGCTGTGTGTGTGTGTGTGTGTGTGTGTGTGTGTGTGTGTGTGTGTGTGTGTGTACGGGGGATGGACCAGGATTCCGCTCCAGCGACAACACTTTCACCATGTATTTAGTCTGTGCGTGGCGTTTAATCAGTGCCTGGCCTTCTGCTGCCATCCAGGGAGAAGTCTTAAAAGAGGAAACCCCAGTAAAGGTGGGGGAAGGGAGGAAGGAAGGAGGGAGGGGACCGTAGATCACCCCTGAAAAAAATGTCTGAAGGTCTTGATTTCTGCTTTTGGCAAAAGTATGCTGTGGTCTGATTTTTTGACTAATTCACTGCAATTCTGCGCTATGCATTTCAGCAAACACCTGACTCCTCCATGGCCTTCTCTGTAATGAGGCCCTGGCAGTGCAGTGGACAGTGATTTAAGGTTTCCTATAAAATGTCATGTGATGTGGCCAATTGCATAAACAGTGATGTGCACTCTTGTGTCTGGTTTTCACCTCACTCCATAGTCAGCTCCCGGACTCGTCTTTCCAGTGGTTCTGAGGAGCCTTCAAGAGGGCCTGCTGTCCTGAGTTGATCTCCCAGAGCTGACACCCCTGACTTTGTTCTCTGATTCAGAGGGAAATGAACTCCGTATTCTTCATGGTGCTGCCAGTGGAAGCCCCATCTGTCCCAGGGCCAGACCTCAGGCTGAGGATGATTTAGGGTGGTACCAGGGTTCAGAGGAAGGGCTTTGGAGACCTGGTTCAAACCTAGGGTGAACAACCTTCCTGGTTTTCCCAGAACTGTCCTGGTTTTAGCACTGAAAATCCCATGTCCCAGAAAACCCGCTAGTCCTGTGCAGACTGGGACGGTTTGTCACCCTAGCCTAGTTCTCTCATTTCATAGCCAGTAATTTAACCTCTTTGAACCTTAGTTTCCCCATATGTGAAATGAGGGTAATGATAACAATGTATGGTATTGGAGGACTAGGGCTGAAACATCCATCCAAAGATTGTTCAGGAAGAAAAGAGGATTGGGTGACAAAAATTATGTCTTTCTGCCTCTGTTCCAAGAAGGAGTAGATGTCTCCTCTCCCGAAGTGTTTTTACTTTCCCAAGTGTAGGTGTGAGGACAGCATTTGAAGATTCTGGAACCATCTTCAGATAGCCTTGCAGGCCCTGGCTAATGCAGAAGGGTGGATTAAGGGCACTTCCAGCCCTATGTTTATCTGATTAAGCGTAAATGGCAGAAGCAGATGCCTGCTTGAAGAAGTCACTTTCAGAGCTACCACTTGGGAGTCACAAATAAGGGATTATGAAGCCTTTTCTTTTCAGTTTCTTTGCTGCCCCTTAGCTATGGTCTGCAAAGATTCTTAACTAATAGGCATGTTCTGAATGGCTATCTCCCAGGAACTACTGTTTCAGGGCTGAAAAAGGAAAAGAAGTCAATGTTTCCAAAGGACTCCCTTGCAAGGCATTTGCAGCACAAGGATGGATTTCACAGACATCTTAATCCCTGGCAGTGATGGCTGAGGGCTGTCTTGGAGACCAAAAGCACTCGAGCAAGAACTTGGATAACAAAAGAGAGGCGGGGGGGATTATTTATTCAAATGCCCTGATAGAAGAAGGCCTTAATCAAAGACACCATAGAAAACAAGCCACAGGCTGATAGGGAGGATTTGGAACATGAAGGTGTCAAAGGGATCCAGGCTTTTTCTGAAAGGAAGGAAGTGATTGAGGGAAATGGTTCTTCATTAATTGAGCAGAGCTCTGTCAGCACTGACGACAGGAGGGGCATTTTATTAGGAAGATGCCAAGGACAGGGGATTATTCAAAGTGCAAACATCTTCTCACCCCCATCACAAATGAAGTAAGAATCATTAGAATTAGTGCCAGGTTCTGACTGAAAATAGAAGTCTTCAAACGTTGGAAAACTCAACAAGCAAGACTCTGGCACAGGGATAACTAACTAGTTCGTGTCCAAGGCAACTGATGGCACAATTTTGCATAATTAGGACACATTCGGGAGTAGAGAGAAAAAAGAACTCTCCAAACAGGAATTTACTGATTTACATACATACTAGCGTGACCAGTGGTTTCAAAGCCTACGGTACCTCGGTCACGTTTATGTTCTAAAGGAAGGGGCAGAGTGCCAAGGAAAGCGACACTGCTGGTTTTCGGGAGCACACAAAACTGTCCACCAGATTCTGGGGAAATCTGCAAAGCAGAATTTTTTAGGTTACCAGATCATCTTTTCTCCTGTGCTTTCCACCCTTTTCTAAAGAAAATTAAATTCTGCAACAGTTCGTTTAAAAGTTAAGAAATTTGATGATCAGGGTAGCGCATTAAGGCATGCCCACTAGCAGTATGATAAATCACCCCAAAGCTCAGCGACTTAACCACAATTATTTCATTACCTTCCCCAGTTTCTGTGGTCAGGAATTCAGGGAGGGCTTGGTGGGGAGATTCTGGTCTGGAATCCCTCACATGGCTGCGATCAGATAGTGGCTGGAGCTAGAACAGCAGAGGGGTTGGAGGAGATGCAGTCTTGCTGGGTATCTCTCTCTGTCTTCATGCAGTCTCAGGACCTCTCTGTGTGGTCTCTCCAAAAGAACTGGTCTGTGCTTCCTCACGACATGGCAGCCTCAGGGCAGTCAAGTGCTCCGGTGCAAGTATTTCTGCTCCCAAGGCAGCGGCCACATCAAAGTTCATGACATGGCCTCAGAAGTCATGCAGCATCACTTCTACCACATTCCATGGCTTGCAAGTGAGTCCCAAGCCCACCTAGATTCAAGGAGGAATTAGACTTACTCCTCAATGGAGAAATGGCAAGGTTCTTGAAGAGCAATGTGGGCTGGGAGATACTGTGGCCATCTTTGCAAAATATAATATGGCATAAGGTATAAATAACTGATGGTCATAACCTTTAAAGAAATTTTTGTATTTTAAGAAAATAATGTTAATCCAAATATGAGTGGCACAAGTACTGAAGAACCTTGTGTTAACTACCTTTAATCTCTTCTTCTCCACATTACCTCTGATTCTTTAGGGTAAAACAATTGGGTGTAATGTGTTATATTAGTTTGCTAGGGCTGCCATAACAAACTACCACAAACTGAGTGGCTTAAACAACAGAAATTTATTGTCTCACAGTTTCGGAGGCTAAAACTCTGAGATTAAGGTCTTGGCAAGGTCGGTTCTTCCTGAGGGCTGTAACTGAAAAACTGTTCCATGCCTCTCCCCTAGCTTCTGGTGGTTTGCTGGTAATCTTTGCTATGCTTTATTTTGTAGAAGCAATGCTCCAACCTCTGCCTTCATCTTCACGTGGTGTTCTCCCTGAGTCCATGTATCTTGTTCGAAGTTCCCCTTTTTGTGAGGATACAGTCATATTGGATTAGGAGCTCACTCTACGCCAGTAAGACTTCACCTTAGCTAATTTTATCTATGACCCTGTTTACATATAAGGTCACGTTCTGAGGTGCTGGGGGATAGAACTTTAACATATGAATTTGAGGGGACACAATTCAACTCATAACATGTCTCTTATTTTTTGGAAGAAACAGCTTCTTCTGATGTGGTTTCTGAGAGTATGAATGGAAGAACAGGACCCAATCTCAGGTAAAATTTTCAGATATTACACCTGTCTTCTCCTTTCCCTGGCCCTGACCATTCTCCCATATCTCCTAAACACCTTCTGTAAATTTTAAGCAAAGGTTTTCATTAAGGCTGTTAATGCCATTAGAGTATTTTAGGATTAAATGTTCTTTTTGTTAAAATGTAATGATCAAATACCGGTTATGGGGTCTGATTCCCTCCCAAATATTCTATCGTCCTAATGCCCCTAGTTATGTAACTTCATATTTCATAGAATTTTTCAAGACTTTATCCTCCTTGTAACTTATGTTTCACCTCTGGAACAACCTAGTTCATATAAGGAGGCTTAAAGAGCAATTTATTGACTTGGGGGATTCGAGATTGTTCTCTCTCAACATTATGCAGACATTTTAAATTTTATTTCTTTTGGATGTCTAAAGCACAAAGAAAAAGCCTCATTAGGGAAGCCACAAGTCTTTGGCTTTACTGGCCTAGCACTTACCTTGCTCTTGATGTTTTCAAAATACCATCTAATCTTTAAATAGCCAGTACGCACTACATCTTCGTAAGACATGAGAATTTTTGTGATTTTCAGTAGAGGAAATTGAATCAAAAAGCACCAAGGTGACCCGTGCAAGGTGACATAACAGATCAGGAGTAAACCCAGATGTTTGCCATTTCATGAACTAAAACTTTGTCCTGTGCAAGCCCAGGCGTAGATTTTCATGACCACAAACTTTTCTTTTTTTCCCAGAAGCCAGAGGCCCACCTGCCCCTTTGCTCTGCAGTCAATAGAGAGGCAGCAGGAAAGGCAGGAGTTAGCCAGATGCCCAGCGAACAAGGAGGATGCCCAGCAGGTACCCACTGGGAGCAGGCTTGTTATTAGTATTTGTAAAACATCCCCTGGAGAGTCCCAGAAATCTTAAGGGGAAATTTTGGAGTATGACGCCCTGAATCAGGAGGTGGGCATCCCAGTGCAATCTCTTTTGTATTTGCTGGGTGCTGAGATCTGGGAAATTCAGGTCATATGATAATATGAAAAATATATGGAAGGTGTTCCTTCTAACCCTAGAAAACAAATCTTCTTGATCACAGATTCTATTAGAAACAAGCCCCCCAAAATATTTTGGTCTAGTCTTATGCCAATAAACGATAATAGCAATATTTATCCTTAATTCACGGAAGGTGCTGCAGGAAAGAATCCCAAACATCTTATGTGGCTGCCTCCCCAGGAAGACTGGTAGGCACCATAATGCCCTCTAGTATTTGCAAAGTTCTCAGTTATTTCTCGTAAGGAAAGATTACATGTAATTGGCAAGTACTGTACTTGAGTGGAGGGAAATCAATGGCATGTACATTATCTTGTTTAAGATAATTCAAGATGCCACCCAGACTAGCATGCTCCTCTTAGGCAGGGCATTGAAGCAAAAAGCCAATTGAAATCACATTCTCTCCTGAGCTACCAAACATATCTTTTCCTTGCTTTTCTCTTTAGTCATTTACTTTATTATTTTTTAAATATTTATTTATTTATTTGGCTGCGCAGGTCTTAGCTGCATCATGCAGGCTCTACTTCCTCGACCAGGAATCAAACTCCGCACTTCGGGAGGGCAGAGTCTTAACCATTGGGCCACCAGGGAAGTCCCTAGTCATTTACTTTAAAATGGTGACTGGTTTTTTACTGGGCAGAAATGTATCTAGTAAGGTATGCTTCGCTTTGATTATATGATACTCACGTGGGATAGCACGTGTTGTGGATTTCTTTATGAGCAGGAATATAAATTGAGGCTTCTTGTTTTCATATCAAAGTGCCATCTTTGTGTCCTGCACACCTAAATTCTAAGCGTATGGATAAGCATTTAGGCCTATTTTCATAGTCAATACTAGGGAATTCATCCTATTTCTCATTTCACATTGGCTGCTGAGAATCTCAGAGCCAAATTTAGTGCTCAGTTTCATTATATATTCTTAGTTTTGGTTTTCAGGTATAAAATATTTACAATGTTTATTATTTATCCAATCTTGATTTTATTTTCAAAGAATTTTTTTTACTACAAGGTATCTCAAATCTTTTTTTCTTAATAATTTAAGCATGGTGTTAATAATAAAGAAAATACATTAAAAAAAAAAAAAAACGCTGGTATACTATTCAACACTGAGAATGTCCTCAGAAAGTCATTATTTGTTTTGTCCACAAGGTGACTGGAGAACACTGGTAAGAGATAACCAGTTCTGATATTTTGCTGGCAAACACCTAAACCACCATACTAGAAAGTTAAGATATTGACATCTCCCTATAGGAATTGTTTGAAGCCACTGCCCTGAGGACTTGCCACAGCCACTTACCTCTCCTGCACCTTCCCCAGGATCCAGCTCTGAGCAGTTGCCATTCGCTCAGGTTGGTGGTCTAGCCATTCTGATGATGTATTTTAATACCCCCCTTGCCTCCTTTTAGTGCAAACAATAGCTCTGCTTATTTATATGTAAAATATAAGGGCAAGATAGTGACAGATGATGCAAACTCTAAAGCTGGACCGCTTGGGTTCAAGCCCTGGTAAAGCTTCACATTGTCCCTGTGACCTCAGTGAGTCCTGCATCTTCTCTGTGCCTCATTTCTTCCCCTCTGAGTTGGAGGTACTAGTGTTATCACCCTCATAGGACAGGTCTGAGGAATGAATGAGTGAATGTATGTAAAGCAGTTCGAGCAGTGCCTGTAGTAAGCTCATGCCTTAGCCATTATTGTTGAGTATCTACTATGTGCCAAGCACAGTACTGAATGCTTTGTGTTACTGAATCCCCCAAATAAATACCACATCTAGTAGGTATTATCATCCCTAATTTAAAGAGAACTGAGTCTCAGAGAAATTAAGAAATGTGCCCGAGGTTACCGTGCTGGTGACAGACAGAGAAGGTTTAAATTCCTATCTTTGACCCTGAATCCATGCTTTCCCCTGTGCCCTAGATTCTTCTCTGGAAGAAGTGGTACTTTGCAGCAAAGAAGAAAGAGAAGACAAGTGGCTGGTCCAGGTACCTTTGGTGAATGCTGAGTACATGGAGATGGTGGATACAGTGGATACAGAGACCTCACAGAGGATGGGTGGAAAACAGAGTTCGCCTCTGACTAGGAGAGTCAGAGCTTCTGCTGATAACAGGATTCTCTGATCATCCAGGCTTAAAACCTGACAGTCATCCCTGACCCCTCCTGTTCCCTTGCTCCCAGCTCCAGTCACCAAGCACCTCGATTCTGCTGTAGTATGATGCCTCTCACATCCTTTCCATTCCGTGCATGCCTCATGCAAACACTGCATTTCAAGTTCTCATTACCTCATGTCTGGATCATTTCAAGAGCCTCTTAGCTCTTCTCCCAGCCTCCATGTCTCTAAGTCATCCTTCCCACAACCACCACATTATTCCTATAGAAACTGCTTCCATCATGTGATTTCACTGTTCAAACCCTGCTCCCCCATGACTACCCAGTGTCTACTGAGTACAGTTCAGCTTCTCGAACAACATTCAAGTTGCTTCTTAATCTAATTCCAATCTTCTTTTCTAAACTGCTCGCTCAGGACTCCTCTGGAAGAATCCTGTGATTTCGCTGGGGCTGTTTCCTCGTTCTTCCTTAACTACGCTATTCCCTTCCCCACCTCCAAGCCTCCACCCACTCCATTCCCCACACCTGGCACACCCTCCTCCCTCCGTCACAACCCAGTTCAGCCCCTCCCTACTGTGACACCTTCCCTGTTCACTGCAGGGAAAGGAGCCTCCCCTTATCTGAATCGAATCGCACCACCCATTCGGCACTCAGCCCCCGTTGCCTTATGTTGCGAATAAGGTTTTCATTAGCATATGCTCTGCTTTCCTGGTTGTGTTGTGACTGTCTTCCAGCCAGAGGAGTGAAGGAGAGGGATGGTCGGAGGGCTCAGGCTGGTGGTTAGGCTCCTGGGCTCAGAAATCAGACAAGCTGGGTCTGAATCACAGCTCTGCGCTAAACAAAGAGACAGTCTTATTAAGACACCTAATCTCTCAGTGTCCCCATCTATAAAAAGAGGATAATGGCCATCCCTTCCTCACAAGGCTGTTGTGAGGATTAATGAGTTAATATGTAGAGAGCCCTTACCCAGGGCCTGACATATAAAGCTCAATTAATATTAGCTATTATTACTTTCATTATCAAACAGGAGAGGGTTCATGATGTACTAGACACTGTATAAGTGACCTTATTTAATTTGTATGACAACGCTATGAAGCAAGAAGGTCATGCCTTAGCTATGCCCAGCTGTGAAGTCCTCTGACCATCCTTGAACTGCTAAATTGGAACTTTTACATGAGAGAGAAACACATGCCAGTCATATTTAAGCCATGTTCAATGTCCCTGTTGCAGCTGATTAAGTCTAACAGGCATGATTCCTGTCTCTCTGGTCCTGGATGTAGCAGAACTTCTCTCTGGTGGCCATTAGGAGCTTCATTTCTAGTATTTTACAAAAATTCTAGTAAGAGGAAAGGGCTCAATTTCAGTCGTTCCCACACTATCCAGCTCTCTCTTTCGAGTGAGCCAAAAAATATCAGATTGAGGAATAAAAGAAACAGATATAGATTCTTTCTAAATAGATCGGAGGAGGCAGAACAGAATTAAAACTGGGGACTCTAAACTGCCACTGCTCAAGACACCCTGGGGACACTGGGGCAGGTAGAGTTTCACTGTGGGCACCTCTACAGAGAATCATGTAACAGCATCAGAAGTGGGTATTTCGAGCTACACAGATCTTAAGCCCAACCTCAGAGCAGAAACGCGCCTGGAGCTTGGCTGTGGGTCATGTTTAGCAATTTGCGTTAAGTCATGACCTTGATTTATCCTTTGTGCATCTACACTTTAGAGAGAAAGAAAAGTAAGATATGAAAACAATAAGTAGGTGGTCAAATCAGTGGCATAACACCCCTCACTGCGCCACATTCTGACTTGCTAAAGGAGCTTGTCCTTCAATAGAGCCGCGCATTGGAGATGGGCACAGACATGAGGCCCAGTTTAGTCCTATTGACCGGTGATGTCTGCTGAGGGTCTTACGGGAAACTCCTTCTTCATTGGATAGAATTCTGTGGACATGCGGTGCCCAGAACTGCTGTAGCCATCTTGCTGGGAGGAGGGAGACTTGGTTGAGATACCCAGGAAGGCAGATCCAGGGAGGGAACATATCTGGATCCTTGAGGAAATCATTGATCCAATCTTTTAAAGTTGGACTCAATCCACACTATTGCTATCTCCTTATTGTTTAATTAATTTTGGTTAGATATCCTGTTATTTGCAGAGGAACTTACTGATGCAGTGGCCAAAAACACTTTAAGCTGTGATGCTGTATCCTTACAGTCCACCCTATGTCTCACCTTTGCTGGCATGTTATTTCCCCATTTTCTGATGGGCGACAGGCTAGGGAAATATGCTCTATCCAGTTAATGGAAGATTATGTAGCTAGGGGACCTGTGTTCAAAATCTGGCTTTATCTGTGTGATCTTGGGCAAATTACTTAACTTTCCTGTGCCTCAGCTTCCTCATCCATCAAATGGCAACAAGAATTGTCCTGCCTCATAGGATTGTACTGAGGATCAAAGCAGCTAATACAAACACACTACTTAGAAGAGTGCCTGGCCCATAGCAAGTCATCAATCAGTTTACACTAGCTTTGTTTTCATCCTCCCCAGCAGAGCCCGCTTCTGCACATTTCCAAGGCATTTTGCTGTTACACTTCCCACCCACATTTTCCTTTGCCAAGCACTTCTGGGAAGAGCTGAGATGTGGGACAGACATGGCCAGCTCAGTCCTCGTGCTAGCATGCATACCACAAGATCATCAGAAAAGAAGCTTCACGAACAGAAAGTAACAAATATTTTGTCTGGAAACATCATATAGAAGCCAAAATTCCCTGTGCTCCCCAGATCCCACGCTCTGGATGTCCTTCACCCCGTGTGCTGAGACAGAGATGGCACGACTCCTGGGGCCGGTTTTCCCACAGGCCCCAGGGCCGTGCCCTTGGCACTGACTGTGTCCCTCATACGACTAAAGCCCTGGAGACTAGAAATGGGAAAGCCCCACAGATGCTCTTACAACCCTAGCATTTTTTAACTTTGCTACCTGCTATTTCTCCCCCTCTTCAGCTTTTTCACTGGCCAAGAATTCTTCTAGTCTTCCCTTGGAAGTCTCCTTTTCCCATCCTTGTTGGGCTAACACCCCCCCAAGGGACTGCAGAGGCCATTTCAGCTTCTTCCGTCTGCCTTACACTTGTAACTCTAAGTCAGCTTTCAGCTATGACTTCTGTGTATCTCATCTGCAGAGCCCTCGGCAGCTTCCAAAATACTTTGGCCCAAGTTGTCTAATCCTCACAAAAATCTTGCATGGTGCATGATTTTTATTCCAAACCAGACTCCTTGGGGCTTTTCCCCTTTCCTGTAGAGATCAAGGGCAGAGACGGGTAGGACAAAAATATTTCACTTTCTTTGCAGTACAGACCTGCGACGATTAGGACCTCATCTAATTTTACCTCAGCAGCAAGTCTTTCAGGTGGAGAGAAAGCAAAGACCTTGCAGAAATCACTCGAAGTCCACCTGAAACTTGAGTACTTGGCTTTTAAAGGCACAACAAACACCGGATACTTCTCTGGGTCAAAGGATCTGGTTCTGCCTTCACCCTGGAGGTCCAATGCAGATAGAGGGAGAGGGAGGAAGAAGGGTCTGGAAACTAGCTCATTTAACAAAGTACTTTCTGGCATGAAATCGTTGGCCGTTTGTCGGAGACTGAAGAAGCACGGTATCTGGCCCCTTCAGATTAAAGGCGTTCTATTGATTTATTTACCCGAGAGCCCCTCAAGCGTTTATCTTGGCAGTGCCTGGGCTAGAAACTGAGGAGCCCACCCCATGCCCGCAGAGCTGGAGGTTTCCGTTCTCTGTGAAGAGCTGATGTGCAGGTGAGGTTTGCCTGAACAGGACTGCAGGCCTGGGGAGTTCCGCTTGCTGTGTTTGGAAGGTGGAAGGAAAGGGAGGCCTCTGTGGGTGGGCTGGTACCTCACAGCTCTGCCACCTCGGCCTCTGAGCTGCCAGAGTCACGGAGAGGCTCCTTTCATTTCTTCAGTTTCATTCCGTGCCCGGCTGGGGGGCCTGGAGAGGGATCAGAGGCCCAACCGCTGTGTTAACCAGAGCAGTACAAGTGACAAACAAATGCTGTGCTTTTCTTTTTTTTTCTGCCTTCCAGGAAGAATTTTGAAAACAGCAAAAGCAAAATCCCAGGTCACTTTCTGCTTTCAAGCACACCCTGTTCCTTCACGAGGAAAAAAGAAGCCCGCAGCGTAACATTTACTCATAAAGTCTCTATTCAGCCCTCCTTGCTTGTTTTTGGCACAGGGTTCAGCTAACGGGTTCCCACACAGTGCAGACCAGCAAGGGAGGGGGCGTTCAAAGCAGAGAACAGTAAAAAGATCTGCTCTTCCAGAACTCAGGGAAAAACCACACTATTTCTGGATGAGTGGCAGGGAACACACAGGGGACTCTTCCCTATTTTCCCCCTTGGATTGGAGGCTGGCCAGCTCACGTGCCCATTCCTGCCTGGGACACCCTTCCTCGAAAGGAGCTTCCTTGGGGGGAAATGGGGCGCCTTCCTTCATGTCATTTGAATGGGCTCTTTTGGGTGGTTTTCATGGTAGAGCAATTCCTACCTTAGAAGAAGAGAAGTGAGCCGCTTTCTAGCTGCTCAGGGTGAAAATTTTGGAATCATCTTAGACTCCTTCTTCCTCACATGCCACTTCCACTCCACCAGCATATCATGTCGGCTCCACATTCAAGTTTTATTCCACATTTACAGCAATCCAAATCACAAAATGTATTCGGTATCTGTATCTATATATGGTTCAACAAGAGAGACGAACCAGTCGGAGATTTATTGCCAGGACCTGGCTTTGATAATTGCAGGGGCTGCTTAGGTGAGTCTGAAATCTGTAGGAGGGGTGGGAGGGAACGCTCCGGCAGGAGCCCCCGAGCCAAAGCTGCTGTTCACAGGTAAACCTTCTTCTTCCTCAAGGAACCCTCCGCTCTGCCCACAGGCTTTTCAGCTGACTGAATCAGGCCCACCCTGAATCTAGGATAAGTGCCCTGACTTAAAGTCAACGAATTAGAGACTTTAATTGCATCTACAAAATATCTTCACAGCAACACCCAGATCAGTGTCTGAATAACTGGGGACTGTAGCCTAGTCAAGTTGACATATAAAACCTACCATCACTTATCCAACCTCAACTCCCTCCTCCACAGCCCCTCCCTTGAAACAGGCCACCAGCATTTCTCCCCTGAATTATTACGTAAGCCTCTTTACCAGTTTCCGCTTCGTCTCTCGGCCTCCCTGCCCCCTCCCCACAGCTGTTTTCACTAGAGCAGCGAGCGTCATCCTTACTCCGTTGCTCAAAGCCCTCATGGTGGGCAGAATCATGGTTCCCCAATGATGTCCATGTCCTACTCCCTAGGACCTGTGAATATGTTACCTGACGTGGCAAAAGGGACTTTTAAGGATGTGCTTAGGCTACGGACCTTGAGGTAGGGAGTTGACCCTGCACTACCAGGTGGGCCCAATCTAATCACATGTGTTCTTAAAAATGGCAGAGGGAGGCAGCAGAATGGTCAGAGAGATCTGCGCTGAGAAGGGCTTGACCTTCCACCACTGGCTTTGAAAATGGAGGAAGGGGCCACAGCCAACAGCAAGGAAAGGGGGCCTTCGGTCCTACATCTGTGTGGAGCTGAATTCTGCCGACAAACCGAACAAGCAAGAATAAATGACTCTCTCCTTGAGCTTCCAGTAAAAAAATGCTGCCCTGCCAACTGCTGGATTTCCGTCTGGTGAGACCCATGTTGGACTTCTGATTGATAGAACTGCAAGGTACAAACTTCTGTTGCTTAAGCCAATCAGTTTGTGCTAATTTGTCATGGCAGCAATAGAAAATGCGTTCAGCCCTCCAGTGCCTTCCATCCCACTCAGAGTAAAAGCCAAACTCCTCTGAATCTCCGTCTCACTTCACTCTGGCATCATTTCCTCCCACTCTCTTCTGTCACCCCCTCACCCTCTCCGTCAACTCCAGGGTCTGAACTAGAGTGAGGTTCATGAGGCATTGGCCTTGAGAGGCCAAACAACTCAGTAATCAAGTAAATATTTTAGTTCAATATCAAAATTAATGCAAAAAAATCCATGATGCACAAGATATTAAAATTTAGAAGAAAAACAGAACCCAACCCTGTGTCTGCACAACCTGCCTCCCCCCTAATCCCAGCCCTGACCCTATTGCTCTCAAACTTCTGGGCATACTCCACTGGCAGCACTTTCCCACTTGCTTTTGCCCCAGATATCTGCAAAGCATCTTCCCTCGTCTGCTTTGGCCTTTGCTCGGATACCACCTTCATGATGAGCCTTCCCTGACCCTTTATTTAAAATTGCAGCGCCCCTCGCCAGCTCTCCCTGACCTCCCTCCTTTGCTTCATACGTCCCCAAAACACATTACACACCTAACATTCTATTTTATTTGATTCCTACTACGAGGGAGGTAAAATTTCTCCTTTACCCTCTTAGGGTTTCCACCTGCGACTATCTTAACAGATTAACAGGAGAAAAGCATAAACATTTTATTACAATAAAATTTTACATGCACATAGGAGTCCTCATAGGAAAATGAAGACCCCCAAAATTTCTAGGCCTAAGTGTTTATATACCAGGTTGAACAAAGAGAGACAATTGTGGGAAAGTAAGTAGAATACATGAAGAGACTAAAGGAAGATAAGAGTTATTTTAACAAGGTTGGTTTCTATTGATTTCTTTCAGCCCCGACTCCCTGTCTCTGGTGATACGAGTGTTCTTTTCTACCTGTATAGGGAGGGCATCTTTCCCAGGAGAGTTTCATCTCCTGTTTTCAGGAAGAAAAGGGGAGGTGCCCTTCTTATAGCTGTTTTTCAAGTGCCTTTAGCTCGAAATAATTAGCATGCCAAAGTGGCATATTTGGGGATGGCGTGTTCTAAACCCCTCGCCTCCTTATTGTTTACTGCTGTTTCACCAAGGACTAACTGTATGTGGCACATGATAGGTGTTCAATAAGTGTCTGTAGTAGGAATGAAGGAAGGTGGGGGGAGGAAGGAGAGGAAGAGGGGAAGGGTAGGAAGTGTTAAAGGGGTAACAAGATGTGTATGTATATTCAAGGATAGACTTTCCCATTGGTTTATTGAAGCCTAAAATCCCTGAAGAACTGCAGTAAGTTTTAATCTAAGGAACCATCAATTTATAAGCAGGGTTATTTTTTTCCTCTCCCAAAGGAGAATGCCAAAAAAAGGCAATGTGTTCTATTAGATTAATTAGCAGATTTGGATGAGCTGTGGACTTTCTTTTCTAGGACTTTAGCTGAAATTCTGGGAAATGGTTGAGGCCCATACAGTTTGTCCAAATTCCTTTGAGATAGAATCTCTGCAACCCCATGTTTAGTAACTCCTAGAGATTTTATTCTCTTCTAGTTCCCCCTCAATTTAAAATTCAATTTTTTAAATATTTTATTTTATTTAAAATTCAGTTTTTGATGATCTCCTTCCTCCAGCTTTTTATAAGTGGATTCTAATAATGCTATTGTCAAACATCAGTGATAACTTGCATCATAGTAAATTGATTTTTCTGCCACTATAACAAAAAATTGTATATATTTAATACAATTGTATATATATAAATATATAAGGTATATTTCAAGGTTGATTGGGGTGAAAAATAGACGCAAGTTTTGCCACCATCCATTGACTAACACCCATGTGACTTGGGGGTTGGCTGGAATACATGAGCTGGGATTTGAGCAGAGTGAAGTTGCGGTTGGTGGCACGTGCTCAACTATGTGGATTGTGGGCCAGAGTGGCTGGTGTGGGCATGTGCAGACAAGTAAACAGGGAACTAGGTGGGGAGAGAGAGGAGAGGTGCAGAGGCGAGCAAAGGAGACAGAAGCTGGGAGACAAACTTGAGAGAACAGCATCGGTTCCTGACAGCTCTTCCGGTTCCTGTCCTCGATTCTTTGCTTCCTGTCCATGAATCCCGGTGGCCTCGCTGCTTGGCCTTACTCAAGCTAGTTTGAGGGATTCTCTGTTCCTTTAGTCAAAAAAGCTGACTAGACTGTATATTCCTGAAGATGGTTATTGAAAAAACAAGTTATGTGAGCAGACTTGGAAAACCACAGCCAGAACTGTGCAGTGCTTTCCACTGGAATTAAAGAGTGGGTTTTCAGTGACAGGGCAAGAATAAAGATGCAGATGTAGAGAATGGACTTGCGGACATGGGGTGGGAGTGAAGGGGAAGCTGGGACGAAGTGAGAGAGTAGCATTGACATACATACACTACCAAATGTAAAATGGATAGCTAGTGGGAAGCTGCTGCATAAAACAGGGAGATCAACTCCAGGATGGGTGAGGACTTAGAGGGGTGGGATAGGGAGGGTGGAAGGGAGTCTTGGGAGGGAGGGGATGGGGGAATATATGTATAAATACAGCTGATTCACTGTTGTACAGCAAAAACTGGCACAACAGTGTAAAGCAATTATAGTCCAATAAAGAGCTTTAAAAAAGTGGGTTTTGATGTCTTTAGTGTATGAAAGAAAAATGGGTTTCAACTATCTTGGATTGGATCGTGGAACAGAAAAAGGATATTGGTGAGAAAACTGGTGAAATCTGAATAAAGTCTGGAGTTTGGTTACTAATAATAGTAATACCAATTTCTTAACTTTGACAAAGTTAAGTATGAAAGATGTTAACATTGGGACAAACAGGTGAAGACCACACACAACTCTCTGTACTATCTTTGCAACTCTTCTGTAGGTCTAAACTTATTCCAAAATAAACTATTTTTAAAGTGTATTTTAAAAATAGGCTTCAATTCCTAGATAAAGAAGTAGAATGATGGAATGGAAATAGCAACTGTGATAGAAGTCAGAAAAACTAGTGTCAACTCTAGAGAACGCTGGGTTCAAGTCCAAGCTTGGCTTCTTCCCAGTTGTGCTGCCTTGGCCAAGACACTTTACCTCTCTGATCCCCAGTTCCCTTGTGAATCCATAGTGTTGTCTGAGGAGGCAAACAATAACACCAACAAGGATAGCCCGGCACAACGAGCCAGGGTGGTAGAGTAGGAAAGAGAAGGGGCTGGTCCAGCCTGGACACCTGAATTGCATATGAATGAGTTCAACCCTCGGCTTGGGGTTGACACTTACTTTTCTGCACTTTGATAAGTAAAGAGAAAAGATCACCACCATGCATGTACCATGATTACAGACGCTTCAGAGATGCATATTAATGTACATAGAAAATCACAAGTCATGCTGCATTTCGTGGGGGTCACCTTTCAGGTAATATTATCTCATTGGCATTTTTAATGTTTGCAATCGTCCTCATAAATATTTTAACTGAGAATGTGAATGTACATATACCCATATGTATACAACATACTGGTCAAGACCATGGCCACAGAGTCAGGCTCTGGGTTTGAATCCTAATTCCACCACTGGGTGATGCCCATTCTCTCCTGTGCCTCACTTTCCTCAGGCAGAGAAAACAATAGAACTTGCTTAAAAGATAACTGAGATAGCTGAATGAGGTAATGCATGCAAATAACAGAGCCTAGTGTCTCCCCTTCCTCACTTGGGGTCTTTGCATTTTTCTTGTCCATCTGTATGGACGCTTCATTTTAAAAATAGTAGTCCTGGGACTTCCCTGATGGTCCAGTGGTTAAGACTCTGCTCTTCCACTGCAGAGGGCAAGGGTTCCATCCCTGGTCAGGGAACTAAGATCCCACGTGCCACGTGGCGTGGCCAAAAAATTAAAATAATGAAAGTTATTTAAAAAATAAAAATAGTAGTTCTTTGCCTTCCTATTTGCTGAATGTTTCCCCCAATCGATTGTTTATTTTTTGTTTTGATTATTGGCTTGGCAGTCACATGGAGGTTTGATAAACATGGTTTCATAGCCAATATAAACTAGATTTCTGCCCATCCCCAGGCTGATTTCCTTTTCTTGAGGAAGTTGCGGAGGGGTGGAGGGGCACAGTGGGTGGTATCAAGACTTTGAGGAGAGGGTCTGTTGTGGGTCCATGCAGGTCCCAGCCCTGCGGCCTTTTCAGGTCGATCGTCTGCCAGTGCCACACGTGGGACCCGCCTGGCCAGATCAGTGATTCTGTACTGTTCTGGAAGAAGCTCGGACCGGTGGGAAATACTGAGACCAACTCGGGCCTTCGCAGCTGATGTCACTTGTCCTCTACTCTCTTGCACTAGGCTGAGCTTCAGGGATTCTGGGGGCCTCTCCACGTGCCTTCCATTCCTCTGTTTTCAGATGTGCCTTCCCAGGAGGAGGCAGGACCCATCAGAGCCTTTAGGTAGATGAATATTTGAGTGCAAGAAGCTAGTGAGGCGTGGGAATGGGGAGACTTTGGGGAACAGCAGCTATGCTCAGGCCAAGGGAGAGATTGAACTGGGGTGCGGTTGCCGAAGAGGCGCCCACCAATTCCTCAGGAAGCTCTGACACTGGACGGCCTCTCAGAGTTACCCTAAGTTGAAGCAAGGGGGCTGGACCTTTGTTCTTCCACACAGAAGAATCTTTATTACTGGTTGTTTCTAAGGAGGGGCAAGGCAGCCTTCTGTGATACCTGGGGAGGGACGCAGGTGCGACCCCTCGGCACTCGCGGGAGCTGGGGGAGGGGGGAGTGTAGTCCTGAAGGGGGATGTGGGCAGCCTCCACAGCATCCCCACCGCAGCCAACCGGCCTTTGAGCTCGTTTTTGTGCCCCTGGCCTCTCTCTCTTTTCACTCACCCTTATCTAGTCTGCAGAGGTAGCCTGGCTTTTCCATATTTTCCCTGATTCATTGTGTTTGCTCTGAGGCCTGGGATATTGCAACTCCAAAGCCCCAGATGAGCCTCTTTTGTTATCCACATTCTGCTGTGTCACCCCTTCCCTGAGACAACAAAACAAAATGCCGACTGCGTAAATGTGGGGCAGGGAAAGGGTAAACAGGAAATACCAGGACAAAGGGTCAATATATGACCCTCCCACATTCAGAAAACAATACACAATGTTTCCATGATGCAAATGACCCAACGTGGTGGTCCAGACTCTTCTTACCCAATGAAGACACAGAGCAGGTGGAGGGATTCCCAAAGGACACAAGAGCACACCTTGCTACGGAAAACCTTTCAGAATCTCTAGGGCATGGGGTAAGAAGGGATTGGTGAGAGCTTTCCATTTAGCCAAAGGGAGCGTGGATTTATTCATAAATATGAGAATATTGCAAAAGAGTAAGATCTTTCCGGAGGCTAAAAGAGATGGGATCCAGAGACCAGAAGGATTCTTGGTAGGAGGAGGGAAAGTTCTTCTAACTGGAAGGGAAGAGGAAAAGTGGGAGATGTGTGGGAGGAATGACAGGATACTCTGGAGTTGCCTTCGAAGTGGTGTCTTTTCCACTGACAAGTTAGAAGCAGGATCATTTGATGAGAGTGAAGGAGGAAATGCTCTTGTCGAATGAATTTTGAGAAGAGAGAAAGCCCTTCCCAGGGAGATATGGAGGGATCGGTGGGCAGCCCAAGAGCCCTGGCAGAGATTAAGCACCTCTCACTGAGGTTGGGAGGTTTTCTCCAGCAACACTGAATGGCACAGGTGTGGGCTCAGTTAAGGAAGAGTGATGCTTTCTTTTTTTCTTTTTTACTTCCTTGTTTTTAATTGAAGTATACCATATACATAGAAGAGTGCATACATCACATATAGCTTTGATGAATTCGCACAGGGAAGGCACTTGTATATCCAGCAGCCTAGAACCCCCTATAATAGTTTCCTAGGGCTGCTTTAACAAATTACAACAAATATGCGTTAAAATAACAAAAACCCATTCTCTCACAGTTTGGAGGCTAGAATCTGAAATCAAAGTGTCAGCTCTAGGGGAGGACATTTCTTTGCCTCTTCCTAGCTTCCAGTGCTTCCCAGCAATCCCTGGGGCTCCTTGGCTTGCAGATGCACCACTCCAATTTCTGCCTCCATTTCACATGGTCTTCTTCCCTCGGTGTATGTCTGCATCTCTGTCTCTCTGTCTTCACATAGCCTTCTTATAAGGACACCAGTCATTGGATTTAGGACCCACCTTCATCCAGTACAATCTCATCCTAACTGATTACATATGCAAAGACCCTATTTCCAAATAAGGAACATTTTGAGGGGCCAGGTGAATATGAATTTGGGGAAGACACTATTCAGACTAGTATGCCCACTTTGTGACTCTTTCCAGTCACTAGATCCAAGTTTGTTTATCTTTGTTTTGGGTTTCTGCTACAGGGTATAATGGGAGGGAAACGGAGCAAGGAAGTTAAAAGTATGAGCAAAGAATTGTTGAGATGAAACACGGACTCTCCATCACGTTGGGAAGGGAGTAAAGACGAGACAAATAGGTAGGGGTGGATAGTAAGAAGCAGAGGGGCCAGGGATTCAAGATTTTGATAAGGTTGAAGAACTAGGTCTACGGGGACATCTAAGGAGACTGATGAAGGAGAGGAGATTGTGCTGAGGAAAAGGCCATTGAGTTTGTTCCTACTTTAGATGGTGCCACTGAACTACCTGTTTATTCCAGAATTATTAATATACTGCTTTAATCACTGTATCTCTAAAATAGTTTTACCGTTTAAATGTCTAGCCCCTTCAGGGTTATCTTTTTCCAGAACTTTCTTTGATAGTCTAAAATGTTTACTCTTCCAGATTAATTGTAAAATAATATCATTATGAACATTCTTTTTTTTACTATCTTGTTTTAATTGAATGAAAATCTGTAAATTCTACAGTGCTTTACAATTTTCAAGTTTCACACCATGATTTCGTATAATCCCATAACCCTTTTTAAAAATTCCCTACCCTGATGTTGCTCCTCCCACTACAAAAATTCTCTTTGTAATGTTGATTGGAATTGCATTAAACTCACAAATTTATTTAAGAATTAACATCTTTCATATTTCTATGTGGGAAAAATTTTTGTTTTACCATTTACTCAAGTCCTTCACAATTCTCAACAAAGTTTTATAACTTTCTTCGCATATACTTTTGTAATGGGACAGGTTTCCTTCTGTCATGGAGCCTGAGCTAGATGACCTTATATCTAGCAGGAGGGTGGCAACATGATCTCATGGGAGGAACTGTGCCCTTTGATCACATTCTCATAAAGATATATTTCAAGTGACAATTAGTTAATATTTTAAGACTATAATAAAAGTACATTTAAGAAAGCAGTATAAAGACAAGGTTGTGAACATAAAAAGAAATGAACTCCTGATACATACGAAGACATCAATGAATCTTGAAAATCTTATTTCAAGTGAAAAAGGCAGGCAAAAGTGACCACCTATGGTATGATTCCACTTACATGAAATGTCCAGGACAGGCAAATGCATAGAGAGAAAGCAGCAGCTGCTTCTCTGGGGGAAGAGGGGAATGGACAATGACTTTCTATGAGTGTAAGCTTTCCTTTAGGGGTGATGGAAATGTTCTGGGACTAGATAGTGGTGCTGATTGCACAACATTGTGAATGTGCTAAATGCCACAGAATTGTACACTTTAAAGTGGTTGAGACGGTGGATTTTATGTGTATTTTATTACGTGCACATACGTAGACACACACACACAAGACTCAAGGCTGTGAGAAACAGGGAAAGCAGGCACAGGGTATTCTTTTATTACAGTTTCTCCCCCACTCCTGCCACCGCCACCACCACCTGCCTGGGACGCAGGCCCAGCCCCACACCCCCGGCCAGGCTCCTTCCCCTGGTTTTGACCCAGCTGCACCTCTACGGGGGGGACTTATGTGAGCTGCACACAGGTGTGGACAAGATGGCCTCTAAGTTTCCTTCCAAATATGAAATTCTCTGATCTTATAATTCATATGTAGGACTCTCCTTCCCTTCCTCCTTCCCACACATGCTCCTACTTAGAGATACACTAGTATGACATACCAAGGAAGGAGCAAGAAATCTGGAGTCAGACAGATCTACATTTAAATCTCTGCTTTTTGTGTGACCTTGGGCCCACGATGTCACCAAGGCTCTGAGCTTCCTTGGCTGTAAAGGGGAGATGATGACCGCCACCCTGCCAGGGCGCTGTGGGGATTCGCGGTGGTGCGATGGTGCGTGGGACTGGTACCGAGTAAGAGCTAATCCTTGTCTTTTTTTTTTTTTTTTAATCAGAGAGATTCTCAAACCTCTACTAAGAAGTAACTATTTGACCACCGCTGATATGGTGGGATCTAAATTTATAAGTATACTCGCTGAAGCCCAGAAACATCTAGGCCCAATTGGATACTTATAGGATATGTCTTACCTTTGAGGCACGCCTCGGCAACGTTAGATAATGCCTAAGTAATAATTATTAAACTTTATATGTGTCAGCCACATTTGCTACAGATTGGGGCTGAAATGAGGCATAATCTTATTTAAAAATCAAAGCCACACAATCACATCATCTCATCAGAAAAGCAGCAGAATTACAACATGCCACTGCCATTTACATGGAGGACCTAAGCCCTGAACAATCCTTTCAACAAACCCTGCTCTAACATAAGCCAATAAGATGACAAATGGGAATAGGAAATGACTTGGAATAAAATCCACGATGTCGCCCTGAAGGAATAAGGCAAAAATATTCTGATACTGCTGCCTTTCCCAAGGGCTCTACAAAACCCCTGAGGCCTTAACTTGTAATTTTCCAATAGGTTCTCACATCTCCAAACTTTCTCTTACCTTAAGCTGACAAAGCCCCACAAACTGCTGTCGGAGAATGGTTAGTACTCCCCAGATTTTCCACGAGTTCTTGTCTTAATTTGAGTTCCCCCTAAAGCAGAATCTGACAGCAGGACTTGGTCCAGGTAGTTTACTAAAGAGGGATCCCCTGAAACAGAAATGGCGGGGAGCAGGGCATGTGATGGCGAGAAAGAAAATGTGTTATCGAGATGAGAACAGTACAGAAGCCCTCCTACAACCATTCACCTAAAGGTGAGGGAATTTATCTACAAGCTTCCAACCCCCAGTGGTTGGAAGTTGCCAAGAGGGGCATTGACACCCCTGTACTTTGCAGTACTATTACCTGTAGGCTGAACAGGAGGATGCCAGGGTGTCGGAGAAGGCCCTGGGGCAGAACACTGAAGGACAAGACCTCACACTGGAGGAGGAATGCTGCCACTGAGAACAGCATCTGGGCTCACATAGGATGACTGTCCACTGTTGTAGCCGTGGCTGAGATCAGAGGTGGCCAAGGGGGTGTGATGTGGGCCACCAAATGTGTCTGTTTCAGCACTCTTACAGTGCCCAGCCTCCCTCCAGCTAGGTGGTGGTCGTGTGATCCTTGAGTCTGTATGGAAGATATCTGACAAACCCAGAACCATACTCTTTTTTTTTTTTTTTTTTTCTGGACTGTGCAGCTTGTGGGATCTTAGTTCCCTGACCAGGGATCGAACCTGGGTCCCTTGCAGTGGAAGCATGGAGTTCTAACCATCAGACCGCCAGGGAATTCCCAGAACCATCCTCTTCCTACTCATGTCCACTGCACCAGGGAGGCAATAACCTGCATGCAAGAGAGGGGTGGACATAAAAGGGAATTGTTTCCCACACTCAGGCAACAGCTTCAGTAAGGGGACTGTGGGGATCAGGTGGTCTTTTTTCTGTTCTTTTCCCTCTGAGGAACTATATCTAACAACAGAGAGCTGACATATGTCCCTAGAACTACTCATCTTCTTGTAAATGTGAGTAGGATTTGTTTTAAAGTTCTGGGTTTGAATCTCATTGCTTTAGTTTAAATCACACGTCCATCCCTGAACCAATTACTGTGGAAAACTCTGGCCAGTTTTGGATCATGTGACATATATATGAGCCTTGTCTACACCCCCTGAAGGTAAAGACCAGCGGTAAATCACGGTTAATTACTTTAAGAAAGGACAGAAAAATGCTGGATAGCAAAAGCAAGGGCTATGTATAGTATACTCTTCTTTTTTTTTTTAACTCTTTGTTGAGATATAACTTAAAGGCAGTGAATTGTACCAATCTTAAGTGTATAGCTGGATAACTTTTTACATACACACCCGAGTAATCACCACCCAAATCAATTTTAAATATTTTCAGAACCCTCAAATTTCCCCTTGTGTTCCTTCCCAGTCATAACTCTGCAAAGGTAACTCTGCAAAAGGTGGGTAGATTATCTTGCCTGTGCTTAAACTTCATATAAGTGGAATTATACCGTATATGTTCTTTTGTGTTTGGCATCTTTTACTCAGTATTACGTCTATGAGATTCACTCATGTTTTTTTGTATAGCAGTAGTTTGTTTTTTTCATTGTTGTGTAACTTTCTATTGTATAAAATGCTATCCAATCTACTGTTGTTGGACTTTTGAATTGTTTTCAGTTTTTGGCTATCACGAATAAAGCTGGCACGAACATGCTTGTACATGTCTTTTGGTGGACATAAGCACTTGTTTCTGTTGCGTGTGTACCTAAGAATGGAGTTGCTGGGTCAAAGTATATATATATATATTTGGCTTTAATAGGTATTGCCAAACAGTTTTCACTCCGACCAGCGGTGAGTTTCAGTTGCTACACAGTCTTGCCTACACCAGGATTTGCTAGTCCTGCTCATTACCTATTCTTCTTGATTTGTCAAATACCCTTCTACTATACAAAAAGATACAGATATGCACTAGTGGATAAAAACTCCCAGGCATGGGAAAGGTTCCATAGACCAACAGTTAAAGGCTGAACTTAAGAGCTTGGTCCTGATCCTAAGGGCAACAGGAACTCAGAAATGGGAGAGATCAGAGTGGACATGGAGAGATACAAACCTTTGGAGGGTGAAAGGAATAGGGCCCTGACCCGTCAGTGGGATTTGAGTAAAGGAAGGGGAACAAGGAAGACATCCTGTCAGAGTGCACAGCTCAAGCAAAGACAGAGCTTCGAACAGAGATCAGGGAGAAAGCCGACCTCACCTGAGCAGAGAGTAGCTCTTGAGAAGAGCAGGGCATGTGGTGAATTGGTAAGGAGAGGCCAGGCTTAGGCAGGGGGTTTTGAAGTTAAGAAGTGAGCTTGGGGGTGGGGTGACTGCAGTGGGGGAGGGGTGAGCACACAGCCCTGAGCAGAATGAGATCTATTAGATGAGAGTCAGCTGGTCTCATTTAGTCTCCGTTTCCTCCTCCTCCCCCTCCTCCTCCCCCTCCTCCTCACAGCGAGAAGCCTCTCACCATGATGAGCGTGATAATCATTTGTCTTTCAACAGGGCCCCTGAATGGGAGCCAACTACTTCATTTGGTTCTCAACTAGAGAAGTAGATCTGCTCCTAGGCCAGAGAGACAACCAGATGTACCAAACTGAAAAATGGTGCTTTAGAAGCATTTCAAAGCATCCTCAAGGGCCTAATTTTCGCTTTATGTGATTTACACCTATGGGCTGACTTCTCTACATTAGAAGGCTTGTGGCAGGTGTATCTGTATAAAGTGAGGAACACAAACCTGGGCTGAAGGCCCTGAGCATGGGACAGAATAGCTCCACCTCCCTTGTTCTCCTTCTAGAACTCCCTATGGCTGGGCCCATTTAACTCCCCACCTGCAGACTCAGCCCTGCACTGACACGTTGACTCATTTGTTCATTTATTCACTTGCTTATTCAGCAAATTTTCACTGGGTGCCTAGTAAAGGCCAAGTACTGAGACTGAAGATGAAAACACAGAGTTTCTGCCTTCCAGGAGCTCACAGACAAGCAGGAAACACTGACCTACAACAACTGGACGTGAGTAAGGTGTGAAAAGAGCTACAATAAAGGTAATGCAGAGGGCAGTAGGGGACCTCAATTTCACCTGAGGAAGTCAAAGAAATGTTTGAAGCTGAGTCTTGAAGGATGACTTGGAGTTCATCTGGTAGACAAGATTTAGGGGGTGGGGGGGCGGGGTGGCTTCCGTGCAAAAGAGAATAAGCCACAGCATGGCAGGAAGACTGCAGCTCATGTGGCCAGAGCATAGAATTTGTGTGGGGAAGTAGCTGGCGACGAGGCTGAGAAGTAGCCGAAGTCAGATCATGAAGGGCTGCAAACGCCAAGCTAATGAACAGGGACTTTCCTGTGGACCCTGGGGAGCCATTATAGGGGGTGAACCAGAATATAGTCTTGCGATTAGAAACATCACACTGGTATCAGTGTGAAGGATGAAGCAGAGGAAGTGAACCGAGAGACTGGGAAATCAATGTGAAGATCACTGCATCAGACCTGGTTAAAAGAAAAAAAAATATATATATATATATATATATATACAAACTTAAAATGGGCCCATGACAGAGATGAAGAACAGGAGATGGGTTACTGAGGAAGTAAAATCTGTGAGCCTAGTGAGACTGGAGGAGGAAGGGGGAGCCTAGGAGAGAAGAATTTGTATGACTCCCATATTCTGTTTGGGGGACGATGGTGCTGTTATTTAGGAGAGGAAGTGTTGGAGCAAAAGAAGCTTTGGGCGGGACAGGAGAGGGGAGGGGTAGAAGAAATGAGTTTAATTTTGGCTGTTTTAAGCTTGAAGTGTCCGTGGGATATTAGTAGCACATACAGTTGGATGTACTGTCTGGCACTCGGAGTTCTGAGCTAGAGATGTCAATTTAGGATCATCAATACACAGGTGATAGATACAGCCTGGAATCGTTCAGGGGGACATGTAAGGTAAAAAGGAAGAGGGACAAGGACAGTGCCATGGTGGAGAACACTAGGCTCTGAGGGGTATGTGCACAAAAGTCACCCCAGGGAAGCAGACAGAGGAGCAGTTAAAAAGATAGAATAAAGCCAGAAGACATTTAAACTGTCTGAGGGCTGTTTCTCCTTGTTCATAATGTATCCAGACCGCATAGAAGTGTCCAGATCATAGCTGTTGCCTGAATGAATAAACAGACAAATGGAGTGGTGTCACAAAGATAAGGAGGCATTTCTAGAAGAGTACACACTCCAGTGCCACAAAGAAGTCAATGACGCAGATGAGAACTAAGTGTTCCCAGGGTGACCTGCACTTGAACAGGAAGCCCTAGGACAGCCTCAGCCACTTTCTCCTGAAGGGCCCTGCCTAAGTCGCTCTCCTCCGCACATAGTTGGGGGTGTGGCCTCTCCAGTGTGACCACAGGAGGCTCCCTCGATCGTGACTCTCACCCTCGAGCCCTCCCCAGCTTCCACCTTCACGTCCTAGAGCTGGGTCGCTCTGTTCCCAAGTTCCTACTTTGGTACATTGCTGAACTAGTTATCCATTGCTATGTATCAGGTTACTCTAAAATGTAATGGTTTAAAACAATACACATTAATTATCTCACAGTTTCTAGGGTTAGGAATCTGGACATGGCTTAACTGGGATCTCTGCTTGAGTCCCACAAAAGACTGCAATCAAGGGTTTTTTTGGTTTTTGTTTTTATAAATTTATTTATTTATTTTATTGGCTGTGTTGGGTCTTCATTGCTGCACACGGGCTTTGTCTAGTTGCGGAGAGCAGGGGCTACTCTTCATTGTGGTGTGTTGGCTCCTCATTGCGGTGGCTTCTCTTGTTGCAGAGCACAGGCTCTAGGCATGAGGGCTTCAGTAGTTATGGCACATGGGCTCAATAGTTGTGGCTCACAGGCTCTAGAGCACAGGCTCAATAGTTGTGGCGCACAGGCTTAGTTGCTCTGCGGCATGTGGGATCTTCCTGGGGCAGGGATCGAACCCGTGTCCCCTGCATTGGCAGGTGGATTGCCAACCACTGCGCCACCTAGGAAGTTCTGCAGTCAAGTTTTAACTGAGGCAGGATCCATTTCCAGCTTGCTCAGTGGTTGCTGGCAGTTCCTCACGGGCTATTGGACTGAGGGTCTCAATTCTTTACAGGCTGTTTGGCCACAGGCTTCCCTCAGTTCTTTGCCATAAGGGCCTCTCCACCAAGGCAGCTGGAGCATCATCATGGCCAGCAAGAGACAGAGTCTGCTAGCAAGACCAGAGTCACAACCTTTTGTAACCTAATCACAAAAATGACATCCTACCATCATTGCCATATTCTGTGAGTTACAGACAAGTCACCATGTCCAGCCCACACTCCAGGGGAGGTGGATTACACAAGGGTATGAAAATCCAGAGGTGGAAATCTTTGGAGTTCATTTTAGAAATCCGCCTACTACAACTGCCTAGGACTTCCACTCTTTCCCAAAAGTTAGGATCTGTTTTACTGAGAATAATTCTTCTCTGACAGTCGTCTACACCATCTCGGTTGAACCAAGGCAGGAAAATCTCATGACCTCAAATTTTCTCGTACTAATAATAGGTAATGCTTATGTAGTGCTAACTACGTGCCGGGCTTTACATGAGCTTTACAAATATTAACTCATTTAATCCTCACAACAGCTCTCTGAAGTAGATACTCTTGTTAACTCATTTTACAGGCAAAGCAACTGAGTCACTGAGAAAGAAGTATCTTGCCAAAGGTCACACTGCTATTAAGTGGTAGAAATGGGATTTGAGATTCCAGAGTTTGGTTCCAAAATTCTTGCTCTTAACCATTAGGCTTGTCTATAACCTGAGTGTAAGTTGGAATACAATGTTGTCTAGTCTAAGCATGGTATGACATGAAAACAAAACATTAAAAACATAAAACATTAAAAACATCAAACAGTCAAAACCGAAATTCTGACATTTAATTAGCATTAAAGGAGATTCAATCCATACCATACACAACATATTTTCTATCTCAGAGCCTTTCACTTGCCAAGTGCCCCCTGCAAATGTTCCCTGAAAGCCAGCCCAAACTATGTTTTGTTTTCTTTTTTCCCCACTTCTCTCTTAGGTCCTAATTATATGGGTTGACTTGACCTTCTGGCTTCAATCTTTAGTATCTAGTTGATTTAGCCCATGACATGAATTTTACAGAGCAAAGGGTAACCCTGAACTGGATCAAGCCATCAAGAGTTTTACCCCTTTTCCTTACTGTCCAGTCTAGTTTCTCTCTCCCTATTTCTGTATCACAAGAAAAACATAGAATCAGTAGACAGAATTCTCCTTAGAGAGTAGAGGAGAGTGGGAAGCTAAGCAGTGAAGAGAAAATTCTTTTTAGTTGGTGGAGGGCGTGGAGGGGAGAAAGAACAGTAGGCTAGGGATACGTAAGCTGACAACCTTGTTGTTGTCACATTCCAGGGGATGCATGACTGCTATGTTATGTTCGTATTGCCAAGCCTCATCCTGTGATGTGGGGCTACCCCAGCAGACCTGAGAACCCAGGGAAGGGCGGGCAAGCTTCCTTCTCACAGCTCGCTCCTCTGGCTCTTTCCTCTGAGGCTGGGGTAAAGCACACGGAGCATCAGGGAGAATAAGAGATGCTTTCAGCTCTCCAAGCTCCTCTGCCAACCACAGACCTGGGGTCCACACGTTGCTTCCAAGCCTGGGGTCTGTTCACCGGATGATTGTGAGAGCTGATTTGCGAAAGGTGATGCACCCAAACGTCATTTTCTCTCAAAGTCAAACAAGGGAACAGACTCTTAAATCCTGTCGTAGCTACCTCAGCAAAGCCTCTCCAGTAGGTCCCTCTTGTCCATTCCTGCTGCCCACACCCTCAGTCATATCCAGGTGCACTTTAGCTGCTCCCTAAGTCATCCTCCACTTCCTGTCCTGCTCCACCTCAATCCCCTTCACACCACTTTCCTGCTCAAAATCTCTCTCTCTCCCTATAAATCTTCCTCTGAACCTCAAGACCTTCAAAGCCCTCTTTCTAGACATATTCCTCTACGTGTGTGGTATGATCCACCGAAAATAGATGACTCACTGATTGCCAAGCACGCTACACTTTTCTGCTCCTCATTTCCTCTGCCTCTGATCTACTTTCCTCCCCTACGCCACGGTACCAAATGCAAAGACTACCTGAAAAGTTACCGCCCTTGAGAAACATAACCAGATAACTACAACTGAATGTAATTTCTGCCTTCTTTATTTCCCATATCTTTCATTTGATCATCTTTATGGCATTTTTCTTATAGTAGCATATCTATATGCCACCCATTTGTTATAAAGTACCTGCTTTGAGAGAAGAGGTGTTTTCTTGCTAACCTTCAAATAGCCAACAGTGCCCAACAAAGAGCCTCAAATGTTAAACATTCAATAAATAGTAGAAGTTTGGATTGAAATGAAGCTTGCAGGGCTCATATCTCTCCTGTCCTAATTTATTATCCAAATTATCATTTTACATCTTTCACTGGAGTAAACAAAACACATTCCTTTGAAGAGGGAGGACATGAGGGAAAGCACAGTAGAGGCCGTTGACCTGGGTCATGTACATTCCATAGCTTGAGTTTCATCAAACTCCATGTGCATTTAGTCTCTGGGTGTTACCTAGGGGACAACGCCTTTAACTAGCCTGACCTCATGCTTTGCAACCCTCACACGTCAATGTCAGAGGGAGTGTGGCGTGTCAAACAGGAAAAGCATCTACATCAATTCAAGTCTACAAGCATTTGTTGGATTTCTACTATACCCAGCACTCTGCTGAAGTACTGGGGAGAGAGGGATGAATAAGAAAGAGATGCTATGGGAACCTCCGAAGTACAATTCCAGCTACCGTGTGCTGATAGCGTACAATACCAGGCCCTGGACTTGCGTTGTCTCACTTAATCCTCACAGCCATCCCCAGCATTGCCCTCATTTCTAGAGGGGAAAACGGCGGCCTAAAGAGGTCAAGTATTGTGCCCTGGGTCGGCAGCTAGTGGAGCTAGGAGGCAAACCTCGGGCTTAGGACTTACATTCACTCTTAGAAGCACTAACTCTGCTTCCTCAACATGCTTTTGTTCTGCTCAAAATAGATTCTTTCTTCATTCTCTGAGTCTTGCAGTGCGGCTTTGGGGGAAGGAATGTATAATCTAAACAACCTGTCTCCCTTCGCCTCTGGAGATGCCACATGTTCACATGGCACTCGCCGTCCCTCCACCTACAGTGTTCAGGCTGAAAGAGCCCGTGGGCAGAGGCGGGGCCTGCGCGTATAGCTTAAAGGTACCCCTCCCACCTTTCTCTGCCCCGATACTCTTGACTGTGTATCCTATTCTTTTCTATTGTATAGGTTTTCACAAATCTCCTCAAATCCTTTGCGGAACAGGTAATGTATAAGTAAATCAAATATGCCTTATGCCTGTTGGCTGCTCAATATGTCACGTGAATGTAGACTAATTGATGCTTGACATGTGGAGGAGCCTTAGAGAACGTCTTATCCAGTTTTCGTTTTGTTCCACAGAGATGCTTTTGGGGTTATTGGGCACCTTGCCCCACTGCTTCTGGAGCACTCCACTCTAATGTCTTTTGCATATAGAGCATCCTGGAATATTTCCTCTGAAAAATGGATTCTCTGACTAATAAAAGTTCAATTTTTTTATTGGCACCCTTGTGCATTCCTGGTGGGAATGTAAAATGGTGTAGCCACTATGGAAAACAGTTTGGTGGTTCCTCAAGAAATTAAACATAGAATTCGCATATGATCCAGCAATTTTACTTCTGGGTACAGAGCCAAGAGAAGTAAAAGAAGGGACCCAAAAGAAAGAAAAAAGAAGAAGGGACTCAAACAAATACTTGCTCAGCCATGTGCATAGCAGCATTATTCACAAGAGCCAAAAGGCAGAAGCAACCCAATCAAAGGATAGATGGATAAACAAAATGTGGTATATACATACAACAGAATATTGTTCAGATTTAGAAGAGAATTCTGACACATGCTACAACCTGTGAACCTTGAACATAGATGAACGTTAAAGACATTATGCTGAGTGAAGTCAGTCACAAAAGATCAAATACTATATGATTCCACTTATATGAGGTACCTATAAAAGGCAAATTCATAGAGACAGAAAGTAGAATGGTGAGTGTCAGGGGAGGGCAGAGGGAGGGTTGAGGAGTTACTTTACACGTATGAAATTTCAATCGGGGGCTTCCCTGGTGGCGCAGTGGTTGAGAATCTGCCTGCCAATGCAGGGGACATGGGTTCGGCCCCTGGACCGGGAAGATCCCACATGCCATGGAGCAACTAATCCCTGTGCGCCAAAAGTACTGAGCCCACACACTGCAACTACTGAAGCCCACGTGCCTAGAGCCTGTGCTCCGCAACAAGAGAAGCCACCACAATAAGAAACCTGTGCAGCGCAACTAAGAGTAGCCCCTGCTCACCACAACTAGAGAAAGCCTGTGTGCAGCAAGGAAGACCCAATGCAGCCAAAAATAATAAAATAAAATAAATAATAAAATAAATCTTAAAAAAAATTCAATTGGGAAGATGAGAAAGTTCTAGAGATGGATGGTGATGGTGCTTGCACAACAATGTGATTATATTTAATGCCACTGAACTACATACACTTAAAAGTGGCTAAAGTGATACATTTTGTTACATATATTTTACCATGTTTTTTTAAAAGTTCAAATTCTAAGTCAGACAGAGAAAGACAAATACTGTATATTATCATTTATATGTGGAATCTGAAAAAAAAAAAACCCCCCAAAAAACCACTAGTGAATATAGCAAAAAGAGAGACAAATTCACAGATACAGGAAACAAACTAGTGGTTACCAATGGGGAAAGGGAATGGGGGAGGGGGCAAGATAGGTGTGGGGAGTAAGAGGTACAAACTACTAGGTATAAAATAAGCTACAACGATATGTAGTACAACACAGAGATCTATCTTTATATTTTTAAGAAAGGGGCAGAGGGGGTGTCAGCTGAGGTCCATCACTTTTTTTTTTTTGCCCCCCCTTCACCCCTATAGATTGTCAGCAGTAAGTGAAATTCTTAATGAAAAAGAGGGGAGCCCTGTGCTAGGAGTCCCCATAAACACGTACTGTAATTCTTTGTATATAGAAAAAAAATTACTGTAAAGTTTAACTTTACTCTTAAAAAAACAAAAGCAAAAAAAAAAAACACAGGAAATACAGCCAATAATTTATAATAACTATATATGGAGTATAATATTTAAAAACTGTAAATCACTGTTATACACCTGAAACTTATATAATATTGTAAATCAACTATACCTCAATTAAAAAAAAAGTTCAATGTCTCATTTAATAGAAGAATCTGAGTTTCAAGGTGAAGTGGCTTGTCCAAGGTGACTCTGCAAAGCAAGGAGCACAGTTGGGAGTAGTAGAACCCAGGGCTGCTGGCAGTCAGGCCATGGCTCTCCCTGTTGTAATATACTCCCTCCTCCCCAGGAGGAGGGGTTCAAAGGAGACCCAAGGGAGACTCTGGAGATCATCACCCTCTAGAGCCAGGAAGTGTTTCCACAGCAGCCCATCCTCCCTGCCCATGGCCTTGCTATCTTCATTCTACTCTCCGCTCCCTTTTCTCCCTGAACTGAATGTTCTTTTTCTTTTTTGGCCCCACAGCTTGTGATAGCTAATTCCCTGACCAGGGATCGAATCCGCTCCGCTCTGCAGTGGGAGCGCGGAGTCTTAACCACCCGACTGCCAGGGAAGTCCCTGAACTGCATGTTCTTGATGGTCAATGCAAGCAAGGTCCTCACGGCAAGGCCCTGGAGAAGCAAACACAGATGGAATGGCTCCAGCGGAAAATGTATGTGTCCGTGGGAGTTTCCCTATTTTTTGCAACTCTCTTGGCTCCTGTTGGGATTCCATTCAGAGTGGACTTCCCAGCCCTAGGTTGGCTCCCAAGGCAAGAGCTTTACTTTTCCACGCGCCTCTCTCCTGGGCTTGCTGGTCCTCTCCCGTGGATGCTCCTGACTGCCACGCTCCCGCGGCTCAGTTGGGCTTGAGCAACACCTGCGTTACTGGAGAAGCGTGCCCTGGCAAGCTCTGAGGGCACGTCCCATCCGACTGAGAGAGGGCACACCCTTGAGAAACAGGTTGTTTCACCCACTGCAAAAACATCTGCTCCCTCAGAGGTCTCAGTGTACCAGGGGAGAGACTTTAGAGACACCAGAGTCAAGATTTGGCTCTTGGGATAGATGAAAGGCTTAGCCCAGGGCAGGAGGGCAATGAAATGTGTTGAGAGTTTGAAAACCACTCTGAGAGCTAAGATGAACCTTCCACTAATAGAGCAGCTAGTGCCCTCAAGGGAAACAACTCTTTCCATCTTTGGTCAACAAATATGTATGGAGGACCTCCTACAGACTGGATACCGTCTTAGGAGCTGGTATATGCTGGTGAATGAGAGAAATAAGTCTTCTGCCTTCATGGAGCTTACAGTCTCGTGGAGGAAGCAGAAGATAAGTAAGGAAACAACTAAATAAATAAGAACATTATAAACTAAGACGTACGAGGGAGGAAACAGTGAGATGATGACAGATAAGGGTGGCAGGAGGGGGTGGTTTTGCTGCAACTTTACATGAGGTGGTTAGAGCAGGCCACACTGAGAACGTGACCCTAAGCTGAGACCTGAAACATAAGAAGCCAAATCTGTGAAAAGCCAGAGGAACAACATATGCAAAGGCTACAAGAAAGAACCAGGGTGGCATCTGTGAGGACCAGAAGGGTCCCCAGTGTGGCTAGAGGATGGGGCGTGGAGGAGAGATAAGAGACCAGGACAGGCAAGTCCTGGTGGGCTACAGTAAGGTGTCTGGCTTTTATCCTGAGGGGAGTCGGGAAGCCTTCGAAGGTTTAAACATAGATGGATGTCCGCACGTGTCAGGTCTGCAGCCTCTGCTCTACCAGCTGAGCTATCAAAGTGTCCACTGGAGGTTTACACACAGATGGAAACGGTTCTGAGCAGACCTCACCTCCTTGGCTGAGACCTTCCTATCCTGACCATTTAACTCTCCAAATTGCTGGGCTCCGGGTGTAAATAAGCCCTTCTTGGCCCTCATGCTAAAGGGTAGAAAGTGGGCTGTCAAAAATTCCAGAGACCCACGAGATTCCTAAAAGGCCTGGACCATGTTAAGTCAACCTTCATAAGTTTCCATCCCTTTGTCTCCTTTTAAGGGATTGGAATTCAGCATTAAAAGCCTCCTCCTGTCTGAGGCCTGAGAAAGCAGAAGAGAAGCACGGAGCATATCACAGATCTCACCACATCTGGAATAAAGATCAAGCCAGCTGCTCTTTAAATTCAAAGTGCAGATGTCCTTTCCTGCCTCCTCTCACTTAACAACTAATGCTGATGAATGACACATTCATCAGAAATCTATCTGGGCATATTTTCCTTATTTGCCAAAGCCACAATTAACCCTAATCAGGGCTCACCCATCTGTTCTCCATTGTCCCACCCCCACCCACAGAGGACAGCCCAACCCACTCCCCACCCGTAACCCAGAAAAATAGAAACTGCTTTATGAGAGCATGTGGACCCAGAGCCCTCTGACGGAGGAATCATCTGCATTTTAGGCCAAGCATTGGAACACTGTGCAGAGATTCCATTTCCCAGCCTCCTCTGCAGCTGGCTGTGGCCCTGTGGCTAAGTTCACCAATGGAACATGAGCAGGAGAGATGTGTGTAACTCATGCCCGGTTTGCTTTTTAAAAGAAATTGCTTCCCTGGACTTTCTCCTCTCCCCTTCCTGCCAGCTGGCAAGTGACAGGTCTCACCGTTAAACACGTGGATGAGAACAACGCACTGAGCCAGAGGTTCCCAAACTTTCCATTTCATAGCACCCTTGGTGTCTCAGTAATTTTATCATGGTGCGCCTGGACCAAAAGAAAGAACCAATCATTCTGTTTTTTAAGTAGTTTTGCCCAAACAACCCAATAAGTACTTATGTCCTAACCAATTAGTGTCAAGAACTGTGAAGAGTCTGAGATTTTATCCTATTTGTAAACTAACGAGTTAGCCAGCCACAATTTCATGGATGTTGGCAGAAGACATGAGACTCTTGGGTCAGAGACAATGGAATGCGTTACTCATGGCTGTAGCAATAGTCAGCGTGTCAGCATTGGCTCTGCTTTCCCAAGCTCCAGTTCCTATGGGGCCAAGTGAGGAGGGCGGTGTGACACCTGCACGGGCAGCAAGTGGTGCTGCCAAGCTTTGGCAACCTGAGTCTTTTATAATGGGTAGTAAGCCTGCCTGAACTTTGCCCTAGAGGGAAATGTTATTTCTATTATATTAGACAATGAGTAGACCCACTCTTTGTTCCAGAGACAGTCACTATCTCTGTCTTCCAAGCCTATTAGTTATATAAGCATCCTTGAAAAGATAGCCTGGATCCAAGGCAGTCAATGCTTCTGCTTATAACATATGCAAAACCATGAGAGATCCATGGAGAATTGTCTCCCAACATTTAGTAGGCATTTGTAACAAATAATATATGTAAATTGAAAGAAAAATATTTTATTTTAAACAACTGCAATCACTTGGTGATGGAATGCGTACACCTACAGGGCACTGCACAGCTCCTCAAACGTTGGAATTAGATTGGACACCACTACCCCATTCCCTGTTCCACGTTGATTTTCTTTCTTCTTTTTTAAACAGGCAATAGACTGCATATATTTAGAGTGTACAATTTCATAATTTTTTTCTTATTAGTAATGTACATATGGCAATCCCAATCTCCCAATTCATCCCCCCCCAACCCTCCCCGCTTTCCCCACTTGGTGTCCATATGTTTGTTCTCTACATCTGTCTCTATTTCTGCCTTGGAAACCAGTTGATTTGTACCATTTTTCTACATTCTGCATATATGTGTTAATAAACGATATTTGTTTTTCTCTTTCTGACTCACTTCACTCTGTATGACAGTCTCTGGGTCCATCCATGTCTCTAAAAAATGTCCCAGTTTCAATCCTTTTTACAGCTGAGTAACATTCCATTGTATATATGTACCACATCTTTTTTATCCATTCACCTGTTGATGGACATTTTGGTTTCTTCCATGTCCTGGCTGTTGTAAATAGTGCTGCAATGAACATTGGAGAGCATGTGTCTTTTTGAATTATGGTGTTCTCTGGGTATATGCCCAGTAGTGGGATTGCTGGGTCATATGGTAACTCTATTTTTAGTTTTTCAAGGAACCTCCATACTGTTCTCCATAGTGGCTGTATCAATGTACATTCCTACCAACAGTGCAAGTGTTCCCTTTTCTTCACACCCTCTCCAGCGTTTCCTGTTTGTAGATTTTATGATGATGCCCAGTCTAACTGGTGTGAGGTGATACCTCATTGTCATTTTGATTTGCATCTCTCTAATAATTAGTGATGTTGAGCAACTTTTCATGTGCCTCTTGGCCATCTGCATGTCTTTTTTGGAGAAATGCCTATTTAGGTCTTCTGCCCATTTTTCGATTGGGTTGCTTGTTTTTTTGATATTGAGCTGGATGAACTGTTTACATATTTTGGAGATTAATCCTTTGTCTGTTAATTCATTTGCAAATATTTTCTCCCATTCTGAGGGTTGTCTTTTTGTCTTGCTTACCACATTGATTTTCCTAGAGGACTTGCTTTTTATCGCGGCAACCACCAAAAACCTAGATTCAGAAATATCTCATGTCGTCAAAAGGAAAGCAGTGCTATCTGATGTTGAAACTGTGAACTACCTCAAGCTAGTAGTTTATGTGGTGTATATCAGATGTTGAGGACACTGTGTTTTCCTCAAAAATTTAACACATCCTGTGGTGCTCCCGTGAGTTCACTGAGGCTCTTTGGGACAACTTGGGAACTGCAGCCCTAAGCAGTGGTGGAAGAAGCATTGATTCTGAATGACCTCACAGAGTAGCTCTGTCTTGGTAGCCTAGACTAAATGGTTGTTCTATCAGAGAGAAATAAACTTCTGTCCTCTTTCAGTCAGATTTGTGGATGTTTTTGTTACAGTGGCATAGTCTTTATCCTAACTAGTACAATCTCCTAATACATTTGGCTGTGTCTCATAATGTAGTATTTGATGACATGTTCTTACATTGTGAAAAACAGTATTCACTACGTGTTTTTTGTTTTTGTCTTTCCAACCTCAGTCATCACCTCAGTTGACATTTATTGAGTCCCTGCTATGCCCTGGCAGTGGGCTAAGCATCCTTTCACATCTAAGTCCACTTCTATGTTCCTCAGTCCCCTCAGCCGCAGGCCTGCTGCTCTTGGCCACTTAGCCACGTCTAAGCAAGTCCCCTCCCCATTTAGCAAATAGGGTCTGGAAGCTGCATTGATGCTTTACTCCCGGGAGCAGCTGGTGTGCCTTTGTGGCTGGCTGGGCTTGGACTTGGAACTCAATGAGAAGAACTTGGGTGATCTGAACTGATACACATGGGTCAGTCCTTTTTGGCCAGTCTGGTTAGGACTAAGAACCTTCAGGTAGAAAGCCAATCTGACACATCCAACAAGACACAGAGTGTCAGAAAGCACACAGGCAACAAGACAGAAGGTACTTGTTTTCACTGCCTAGTGTTGAGCTGACCTGAACTGCTGCTGGGGTAGTGTACACTGTGTGTGTCTGTGAACAAAGGAAGCAGGAAGGAGAACAGAATCTGGCCAGTCAGTGATCGAAGGGATAGAAGAGACGAGGGATGGCTGGGCTGGCGTTGGGTAGTGTTGGGAGAAGCAGGCCCTATGCCCACTCACTATTTTGCAACCTGGGACGCGCGCGCGCGCACACACACACACACACACACACACACACACACACACACACACTGAGCTAGGAATGGGACCTGACACCCTCCAGTTCTGCAGCATGGAGAGAAGAGAATGCTGAAAGAGTTTGTCTTCCCACACCCAAAATGAGTGACATTTTAATGTACATTGACAGGAAACTTGACCCAATAAGAGTCCTAGAATTTGAATAATTCATGTCAGCTTTCTTCTTGAGGGCAGAATAGGGAAGAAGAGAAAGCTGATGGAGGGTACACTTTGCCTCTATTAAAGCATATTCTGTGTAATACTCATGGACTTATTATAACAGGAAGAGTTCATTTACCTAAGGACTTCAGAAGGGTTGAAATAAGGCAAGATTTTTGGTAAGCTTTGAATAAATGAGAAAATTTATCTTTGATTTCTGGTTTCAAAATCCACTGTTATGTTATTTTTTAACTTGTAGATTGGCTTAAACTACTGTTTTATTGGAAATACAACTATTATTTTATTGAAAGATAAATATACACATAAAAAGAATCAAGCAGTACAACTCAGCCAATATGATGGGTGAAAAGTGATGCCTTGTTTTTATTTTCACTTCTTTAATGATGAATGAAGTGGAGCATCTCTTCCAATGTTTAAAAGCTCTTTCTGTGAACTGCCTATTCATAGCCTTCATCCATTTTTTTCTTTTCATGTTATTAGTATTTTTCCTACTGTTTTGAAAGAGTTCTTTGTATATAAAGGAAATTAGCATTTTGTCTGTCATAATTGTTTTAAGTACTTTTCTGGGATCTTTTACTTTGTTGAAGGTATTTTTTCCATCCAGAATTTTTTTTTTTTTTTTTGCCACACCGCAGGGCATGTGGGATCTTAGTTCCCCAACCAGGGATCGAACCGTGGCCCCTGCAGTGGAAGTGTGGAGTCTTAACCAATGGACTGCCAGGAAAGTCCCCACCATGCAGAAATTTTTGATAATTTAATATTTTTTTATATATATTCAAGGTAACATGTCTTTTTCCATTCTGGGATTTTAAATACTATTTTCAATGTTTTCTTCTAATAATTTATAGGCTACACTCTAGGTTTGCATCTTTTCCCCATTTGGAATTTCTTTCAGTGCATAGAATTAACTGGAGACTTAGCTTTGCTTTTCTTCAGATGGCCAGCCAGTTGTCCCAGCACCATTCACTAAAAAGTCCTTATTTCTTCTGATTTGAAATGCCATCTTTATCATAGCCTAAATGTTCACAGTTTTGGGGGTGATTTCAGAGTTCCCTTTCCTGAGGCATTGGTTTGACTGTCTATTCACCATCTAGTACCAACCTATTTTAATTAGCAGCTATATTAAATTTAAAATACGTATTATTTGTCAGATGTGCAAAGATAATAGCTTACATTTATTAACACTTGAACTGAACCCTGCAATTGCTAATTTTTTTTTTTTTTTACTATTTTTGAACCTTAAAATTATTAATTTCAAATGGCTCAACCTGAGATATTCAGGTTCATTGCTAAGCACTTTACAAAAATTAATTCACTGAATCTGCACAACAGCCCAAAAGTAAGTATTATTACCCTCCTTGTTTTAGAGATTATGTAACTGAGGCAACGAAAGATTAAGTAATTTGCTGAAAGTCACACAGCTAGAAAACGGCAGAGCTGTGATTTTAATTTAGTAAATTCTAATTTACTCTGAAGCCGTGCGTATACTATTAACTACCATACTTTACAGGCTCTGTAAAGAAAAAAAAAAAGACAAGAGAAGGAAGCTGTCAACGTGCAGGGTAGGTAAGGATGTAAGAAAACACACTCACTCATTACATATATTAATTGTTACCAATTTTCTAGAAAATAATTTGTTAATATGCGTCACCATTTAAAATACACCTACCTTTCATAGCAATTCAACTCCTGAAAATGTACCACAATGACCTAAGAGTTCAGAAACACAGAGGAGTGTCTATTGGGATGGTCACCATCGCATGGTCGACAATGGTGAAACACCGGAAGTAACCGAAATGTCCATCAAGAAGCGGTTGGTTCAGCCCCCGGCGAGGCCACGTTCGTCCCCTGCGGAGGCTCGGTCCCCTACCTCGCGGGGTGCACGCCTCTGATGTGTATGCATTGCCTTCAAAGAAACTAGTGGCTCTTCAGTTAAGATCCGTTTTTAGTAAGTATAAGTCAAAGTCATTCTGTGAGAAACTTCTCTCCTGGGTGAAGAGCAGCGACTGCGCCAAAGTTGTTCTTTGCAGCAGTCACTGGTTCCACCGTAATAACCTCCAGCTCCGCAGTACTCCCTTCAGGTACCTACTTACACCTTCCCTGCAAAAATGTGTTCAGAATAAAATACAGAGCCTTAACTGGGAAGAAATGGAAAAAAGCCCGTGCATTCCCTAAATAGACGATTCTGAGTTTTGCGTCCATATTCTGTATCACACACATACACAGAAACACTCGATGACCAACTCTATGACGTTCTAAAGAAATCCTGATGGCGATTCTGCTGAAATTCGTCTCAGCAGGAGACAACATCCCAGATGCATTAGGTCTTGTTGAATATCTTTATGAATGGCTTCAGATAATCAAACCATGTTGCAATGACCCCTCGGCATCTGCCTTGCGATGGAAAATGCCCAGTTCCTGGAGGTTACTCTTTGGTAGTGGTCTTCCCCCTGCTCTTTTCTGATCCGTTTTCAGTTTTATACCTTATGTCCCAAGACACTTATTACCAACACAACTGTTAAACAACTATATTAAAAGAATGTATTAGGAAATCTTTACTTTTCACAGAAAAATCTCAAAAGAAAAATGGATTGTTAAGAGGTTGTTTTTGCCATGCTTTTCATCATATACAACAAATGTAAGTTTTGTGCAACAAAATGTTTCCTAAGTGGAAAAAAAGAAAAAAGAAAAAAAAAAAAAAAAAAAAAGAAGGGGTTGGTTACATAAATTACACTACATCTGCACAATGCAGCCAGCAGAAGGATCATGGCTATCTAAAGTCTTGGGCGAGGAAGCCACCTGGGTCCATTATAATAGACACACCAGGATAAAGCTTCTCTAGTCATAGGGCTGGGCTTACATGGAGATACAGTTGGTGGTTGCCTGGTAATGACAAATGTGAGAGTCAGAGAAGCTCCCTGTCTACCTTCACTTCAAAGTACCGCTCATGCCTGATGTTCTCCCACACATCCCTTTAGGCTGATCTTTGGTCCTCACAGTCCTGTCTACCCACTGCAGTGATATTCTGCGAAGTAGAACCCATCATCTCTAACTGCCTATAATAAAGATACGCTTTCCTTTCACAAGAGTTGTGAGTGGCAGCATGCATTTTAATAAGTATTTCAGTAAGAGCCTAAAACAAAGAAATAAAGGCAAAGGAGCAAAATAAAAGTTGTTGAGCACCTTCTTGAGGACAGTGGACCCCCCTTTCACTTGTGGGTAAGGTTCAAAGGCAAGCATGTTGGGTAAAAGTTGCATAGGGTCAAAATGAATCTTGAATATTTCTTAAATCACCTAGAAAATATTGTATACATAGAGTGATGTACATAGTCTCTTACAGTAATATGTATGTATCAGTGTAAAACATACACCTTGCATTATGATAAAAGTTACAGATAAAGAGAGTATTTCAGGATGTTTAATTACATAAAAGAGGGCAAAGGAGAAAAAAGGCAAGTGTTATTGAATTTACATAAGCTAATTTTGTGTATGATATAGCTCCCGTTCTACTTTACACAATTTAACAATACTTTCAGCCACACTGAAAGCTGATCACTTGCAGTCTCAGAAAGGTTAACCAATGTTCCCAAAGGCACACAGCTAGTCGATGCTGGAGACAGGACTTGAACCCAGACTTACCTGATACCAGGGTAAGTTTTTCCACTTCACCACAGTGCCTTGCTTCTTGATCTCTGCCCCAACAAGGGTCAGGAGCCCCTCAGTTATGAACGTCATGATTTTGCCCTAAATTGGCCCTGGTCTTATCTACATGAATGTTAAATATGTATGTTTAACATGAATGTTTAAATGATATGTAACAGATAATCTCATGCTGTCATTTAGACAGAGACAGAGAGTGAGAAACAGCCGCCCCAATGCACCCAAATTCACATATCACTTCAAAATTAGCATTTAAAAACAAAATAAATCTCTTTTTAATAACACCCTTGGAGTTCACTGTTTCTTATTACTTACTTTCCATCCAAAATTTAGATGGAGTTCAGGTTCAGTTATAAACTCCAGAAGCTAGGCTGGGAACAGAAAATATGATGATTTGCCCATGTGGAATAAGAGAACTGGAATTTAGCCTCTCAATAAATCTTGGAACATTAAAGAACTGCCCTGTTCATAAATCATGACCCAGAGAACTCTTCCCACTGGCCTGGAGAAGTACATGTGGCAGTTTACTTTCTGTCTGAGACGTTAGGTGTTAAAAATATACATCACTTACTTTTGAGAAATCGAGGCTTGGGCTTTATCCTACCTCTGTGCTGCAAGAACTCATTGAAGCTCTCTGAGGTCAGGCAGAATCAAACAGGAAATTACTCAGTAAAGACACTTTCACTATCCAGGGCTCATGAGAAATTCACAGCAAAGACAATTTTGTTTTTATTTTGGTTGTGCTGTGCAACTTGTGTAATCTCAGTTCCCAGATCAGGGATCAAACCCCGGCCACAGCAGTGAAAGCTCTGAATCCTAACCCCTGGATAATCAGGGAACTCCCAGAATAATTTTGATTGAAGATGAGTTTACAACCAAAAACTCACATCACATTGATGTGGTTTGCCCTGCTCCTAGGAAGAATTGGCAGCCCTAACAAACGGGAGACTGAGGATTTCAGAACTGGAAATAGTCAAACAACCTGAAAGATGGTGAGAATTTGATTATTGCTTTCACATGGCATTTTGCATGGCCTCTTTATGAGACTAACATATCAGCTAACTGGATTTCTGCTACTGGTGGAGATTCGCTGAGTTTACTCAAGTGGAGAAAGAGATCAGAGTTCAACTTTCAAAACAGGAGCGCAGCACCTTTGAATTGACTGGGCCAGGATAATTTGGCTTCCATAGTTTGGAAAATAGAATTAAGGGTTTATTGAAACCCAGGAATTCTCTTAAAGTTAGAAGCCTGGGTCTCAGCCATTTACTACATCATCACTTGCTCCAAACAAATGTGAGGATTATGAGTAGGAAGGAGTCATGATGAGATAGGAATGAAAGCTTTTTCTCTTTATGTTTTTGTATTCTATCAAAGGGAGAGTGAAAGTGTGTTTCTCAAAAATCTTTCTTATTTGGTAAAATGAATCAAATCACAAACCATTTTTCTAGGAACTGGAAAGAGGAAGAGTATTTGAACTAAGGGCTTATTTGTATGTGTAAAAGACAGTAGGTGAGAAGTACTTGGTTACTTTTAATCAAGCTGTTAATGATATCAAGACAAAATTTAAAACACATTGTTAATGAATTTGAAGAGCAAGTACTTTGAGAGCAACTGACAACTAAATTCAGAAATGAACATTTTATTCCACAACGATTCTTTGTGCTTAAAACATAAGCTCACTATTAAATTACTTGGTTGTTTCCCGCACGGACATCAAAGGATTAGAATATGTTATCAGCGTTATCCGGGAAAATTATACTTTATGTTCTTGCTGAATTGTTTATGGCGCAACTACATATGAAGAATTTCTACTTTTCTTCATTAGCTGAAGGTAGCTTAAATAAATTTCTCTGTTCCTAGTTTTTCAATGACAAAAACTTGAAAACCATTAGACTTGGCAGGCAGAGCAAATGGCCTTGGAACTGGTCCAGGATAATGGTCCAGTCAGTCGTGGGATCAGAGGGACTAACTTGTTTTTCATACTCTGCACCACCCCCTCCACCCACTCGTCCCCCAGATCATGGGGGTCATTCACCCTTACCATCTCATCCTGTGAGACATTTAGTGGTTTACTGATGAAATTAGTGCCTGTTTTGTTAGAAGCACGTATTACTTTTATTCTTTTCTCTCCACTGTTTTAGTTGCTCCGCGGCACGTGGGATCTTCCTGGAGCAGAGCTTGAACCCACGTCCCTTGTGTTGGCAGGCGGATTCTCAACCACTGTGCCACCTAGGAAGCCCATATTACTTTTCAATATAGGTTGTTGCTAAATGTCTACCTTAGGGGACAAGTAAAAAAAACAAGTTCTTATTTATATAATGGAATACTACTACACAAAGAAAGAATAAGGGCACTCAAAATATGGATACAAAAGTTTCTCTAAGATGTAAAACATGACAAAATGAAAGCACGTTGCAAAAATAGTATATATAACAATGGAATATTAATTAAGCACCAGTGAGAATGCCTAAATTACAACTACATCTGTCAATATGGGAGAATCTCACAAACAAAATGTCGAGAGAAAGAATCCAGGCACTATCTTATTGAATAATTCCATTTATGTAAGGTATACAGACTGTAAAAGTACCTTATGCTGTTAAAAGTCAAGGTTGCCCCCATTTATATAAAGAGAGCAAAAGTCTACTGTTAAAAATCAGAATAGTGGACTCTTGAGGGATGTAGTGACTGAAAGGGACATTGAGGGGGCCATGGGGTTCAGGTAGTGATGTTTCTTGATCTCAGTACCAGTAACATAAATTTGTCAAGTGTATGAAAATTAATTGATGTGTCCATTATTCTTTATGTTATACTTCAGTTAAAAGGTTTTTAAATTTTAAAGTGTGCACAGGATGCTACCATTTGTGAGGTAACATCTCTGGAAGTAAAATAAGAGACAAACTGTCTCTCTGTTTCCTGTGAACAAGCAAACTGTATAATAGGGAGACTGGGTGACTGGAGGAATGAAAGAGGAAATTTTCAAGTTTACACCCTTTTATACTTTTTGACTTTTGAATCATTTGAACATGTTATCTATTCAAAAAATTAACTTTTTGATAGTTTTTTATTTTTATTTTTTATGATAGTTTTTTTTTTTTTTAATTAGTTCTACTTTTTTTTTTCCTGTGTCGGGTCTTTGCGGCATTTGGGATATTTCCTTGCAGTGCGCAGGCTCTTCATTGAGGCATGCGGCCTTCTCACTAGTTGTGTCATGTGGGTTTTCTCTCTCTAGTTGTAGTGCGCAGGCTCTCTTGTTGAGGCGTGCGAGCTCAGTAGTTGTGGCATGTGGGCTTAGTTGCCCCGATGCATATGAGATCTTAATTCCCTGACCAGGGATTGAACCAGCATCCCCTGCATTGCAAGGTGGATTCTTTACCACTGGACCACCAGGGAAGTTCCTCTGATTTTTTTAAAATTAATTAATTAATTTATTTATTAATTTTTTATTTTTTGGGTGGCGGGGTGCGTTGGGTCTTCATTGCTGTGCGCGGGCTTCCTCTAGCGGCTGCTAGCGGGGGCTCCTCTTTGTTGTGGTGCTTGAAGCATTTCATTGCTGTGGCTTCTCTTGTTGCGGAGCACGGGCTCTAGGCGCACAGGCTTTAATAGTTGTGGCTCACAGGCTCTAGAGGGCAGGCTCAGTAGCTGTGGCGTACGGGCTTAGTTGCTCCACGGTATGTGAGATCTTCCTGGACCAGGGATCAAACCCATGTCCCCTGCATTGGCAGGAGGATTCTTAACCACTGCACCACCAGGGAAGACCCTGATAGTTTTTTAAGAATTATTTTAAGAGTAAATTTACACTGGGCATGCCGCTCAATATAATCATGTTGTTTTAATTTTTTATTGAAGTATAGATGATTTACAATGCTGTGTTAGTTTCAGGTGTACAGCATAGTGATTGGGTGAATAAATATATACATATATATATATCCCTTTTCAGATTCTTTTCCATTATAGGTTATTATAAGCTATTGAATGTATTTCCCTGTGTTATACAGCAGGACCCTCTTGTTTATCATTTTTATATTAATCCCAAATTCCTAATTTATCCCTTGCTTCCCAATTTCCCATTTGGCAACCAAAAGTTTATTTTCTATGTCTGTGAGTCTCTTTCTGTTTTGTAAATAAGCTCATTTGTATCATTATTTTTAGATTCCACATATAAGTGATATCATATGGTATTTATCTTTCTCTGTCTGATTTATTTCACCTAGTATGATAATCTCTAGGTCCATCCATGTTGCTGCAAATGGCATTATTTCATTCTTTTTTATGACCGAGTATTATTTTCCACTGTACATATATACCACATCTTCTTTATCCATTCATCTGCCTATGGACACTTAGGTTGCCTTCATATCATGGCTATTGTAAATAGTGCTGCTATGAACATTGGGGTGCATGTATCTTTTCCAGTTAGATTTTTCATCTTTTCTGGATATATGCCCAGAAGTGGGACTGCTGGGTCATATGGTAACTCTATATTTTAGTTTTTAAAGAAACCTCCACATTGTTCTGCATAGTAACTGCACCAATTTGCATTCCCACCAACAGTGTAGAATAGTTCCCCTTTTCTCCACACCCCCTTCATCATTTATTATTTGTAGACTTTTAAAATTGAAGTCTAGTTAACTCACGATGTTGTGTTAATTTCTGCTGTACAGCAAAGTGATTCAGTTATACATATATATGCATTCTTTTTGAAAATATTCTTTTCCATTATGGTTTATCACAAGACACTGAATATAGTTCCCTGTGCTCTACAGTAGGACCTTGTTGTCTATCCATTCTATATATAATAGTTTGCATCTGTTAATCCCAAACTCCCAGTCCATCCCTCCTCCACCCACCTCCCTCTTGGCAACCGCAAGTCTCTTCTCCATGTCCACGAATCTATTTCTATTTCATAGATGTGTGCATTTGTGTCATATTTTAGATTCCACATATAAGTGATATCATATGGTATTTGCCTTTCTCTTTCTGACTTACTTTACCTAGTATGATAATCTCTAGTTACATCCATGTTGCTACAAATGGCATTATTTCATTCCTTTTATGGCTGAGTAGTATTCCACTGTATATATGTACCACATCTTCTTTATCCATTCATCTGTCAATGGACATTTAGGTTGTTTCCATGTCTTGGCTATCATGAATAGTGCTACTATGAACGTAGGGCATGCATGTAACTTTTGGAATTAGAGTTTTGTCTAGATATATGCCCAGGAGTGGGATTGCTGGATCACATGGCAACTCTATTTTTAGTTTTTTGAGGAACCCCATATGGTTCTCCATAGTGGTTGTACCAATTTACATTCCCACCAACAGTGTAAGAGGATTCCCTTTTCTCCACACCCACTCCAGCATTTATTATTTGTAGACTTTTTAATGATGGTCATTCTGACCAGTGTGAGGTGATACCTCATTGTACTTTTTGTTTTGTTTTGTTTTGTTTGTTTGTTTTTAAATTTTATTTATTTATTATTTTTTGGGGGGTACACCAAGTTCAATCATCTGTTTTTATACACATATCCTCGTATTCCCTCCCTCCCTCGACTCCCCCCCACCCCTCGTTGTACTTTTGATTTGCATTTCTCTAATAATTAGTGATGATGAGCCTCTTTTCATGTGCCTATTGGCCATCTGTATGTCTTCTTTGGAGAAATGTCAATTTAGGTCTTCTGCCTATTTTTTGATTGGACTGTTTGCTTTTTGTTGTGGTTGTTATTGAGTTGTATGGGCTGTTTGTATATTTTGGAAATTAAACCCTTATAGGTCTCATCATTTGCAAATATTGTCTTCCAGCCTGTAGGCTGTCTTTTCATTTTGTTGATGGTTTCCTTTGCTGTCCAAAAGCTTATAAATTTGATTAGGTCCCATTTGTTTATTTTTGCTTTTATTTCTTTTGCGTTAGGAGACTGACCTAAGAAAACATTGCTGGGGAATTCCCTGGTGGTCAATTGGTTAGGTCTCAGCACTTTCACTGCCAGGGCCTGGGTTCAATCCCTGGTTGGGGAACTAAGATCCTGCAAGCAGTACAGTTCAGTGCAGCCAAAAAAAAACCAACCAACCAAAACAAAACAAAAAAAACCACATTGCTACAATTTATGTCATCGAATGTTTTGCCTGTGTTCTCTTCTAAGAGTTTTATGGTATCATGACTTATATTTGTCTTTAAGCCATTTTGAGTTTATTTCTGTGTATGGTGTGAGGAGTGTTCTAACTTCCCTGGCTTAGAACCAGTGAAGTTCTGTGGCTGTCCAGCTTTCCCAACACACTTGCTGAAGAGACTGTCTTTTCTTCATTGTATATTCCTGCCTCCTTTGTCAAAAACTAACTGAGTGTAGGTGTGCGGGTTTATTTCTAGGCTCTCTATGCTGTTCCATTGATCCAATTATATTATTTTTAAGGACTTTTCTTGAGATATAATTGACATACAATAAACTGCATATATTTAAAGTGTACAATTTGATATTTTTTCTTATTAGTAATGTGTATATGGCAATCCCAATCTCCCAATTCATCCCACCCCAACCCTCGACCCCACCCACTTTCCCCCTTGGTGTCCATATGTTTTTCCTCTACATCTGTGTCTCTATTTCTGCCTTGCAAACCGGTTGATTTGTACCATTTTTCTAGATTCCACCTATATGCGTTAATATACAGTGTTTGTTTTTCTCTTTCTGATTCACTTCACTCTGTATGACAGTCTCTAGGTCCATCCATGTCTCTACAAATGTCCCAATTTCATTCCTTTTTATAGCTGAGTAATATTCCATTGTATATATGTACCACATCTTCTTTATCCATTCACCTGTTGATAGACATGTAGGTTGCTTCCATGACCCAATTATATTATTTTAAATACAATCTTTTATTTAGGAATTTTCTACAGCACCCAAAAGTGCATCATCATAAACTGTGCCTCAGGGTACCTTTACTTAAAAATTGCCGCCCTCTGAGATAACTGATTCTCCAAGTGAAGAACATATTACAATACAAACTATCCAAAGACAAAAGATTTTCAGAGTCTTCACATCTTGTTGAAGTTGAGGAGGAGAATGTTTTAGGCAATGAAGACCATTTCAAGAAGCTGAAGGGCAATTGGGATGCAGTTTGTCACGGGATTTCATCTTATGTCCTCTAAAAAGAAAAGCTTGTCCTGCTCTCTCTGTGCATTTGAATCTGATAGGAACCCTGGCCAACAAGTTTTCTACACTCTGTATATGCAGGCCTGTGGACCCATGTTCTTTCCGCTTTGAGTTCAATCTCGCGCCATCATCAGGATCTTTGCGTGCCCTCCGTATGAGTTGTTGGGGTGGTCCATCTGAAGTCTCCGTGACTACCATGAGGGGCTGAGGAACCCCTTGGAGAGGACTCCTTCTAAAGGAAGAGGGAACCAGGCAGAACGAGTTTGTGCAGAAGAGAGATGTGATGTCAAGTAGAGTTTGGTGGCTGCCACTCAGCTGGGTGTCTTATCCCAGGATCCCCATATATTCATGTCTGAGTGCTATGGGAACAACAACTAAAAGAGCTTTCACTTAAAGAACACTCACTCAGGACTTCCTAGGTGGCGCAGTGGTTGGGAATCCGCCTGCCAATGCAGGGTACACGGGTTCAAGCCTTGTTCTGGGAAGATTCCACATGCCATGGAGCAACGAAGCCCATGAGCCACAACTATTGAGCCTGTGCTCTAGAGCCCGTGAGCCACAACTATTGAAGCCCACACGCCTAGAGCCCATGCTCCACAACAAGAGAAGCAACTACAATGAAGAGCCCATGCATCACAATGAAGAGCAGCCCCCGCTCACAGCAACTAGAGAAAGCCCATGTGCAGCAACAAAGACCCAACGCAGCCAATAAATAAATAAATAAATAAATTTACAAAAAAAGAACACTCACTCAAAACAAAAACCTCTGTGAAACAGTGAAAGAATATAAGCAACACTATTTGTATTCATTTCTTTTCCTAAGGCAGCTATAAAAAACTACCATTACTGGGTAGATGAACACAACAGAAATTTATTTTGTCACAATTCTGGAGTCCAGAAATCTGAAATCAAGATGTCAGCAGGACTGCACTCCCACCGGAGGCCCTAGGGGACAATCCATTCCTGCCTCTTCCATCTTCTGATGGCTGGCCTAGCATTTCTGGGCTTGTGGCCTCATCATTCCACATCTCTGTCTTCATATCGCCTTCTCTTCTGTATGTCTGGCTCTTCTCTGTGTGTTTATCTTATATGGATACATATGGTTGCATTTAGGGCCCACTGGGATAAGCACCACCTCTCAAGACTGATAATTTAATCACATCCGCAAAGGCCTTTTTTCCCCAATAAGAAAATATTCACAGATTCTATTTTGGGGCTTACTACATGACTCTTAAATACGCTAATAACAGAGTAAAATTTAAAGTGGGGCATGAGGTGCTCTCTCCCTGCTTTGCCTTGCACTTCAGTAGCGCAGGGGGACAGTGCAGGATGCTGGCAGCAGTGTCCAGGGACATAACATTGTAATTGAGCTGATGTAATCCCGGGGACCCAAGAGAAGCTCCTTGTGGGCATCCAGAATTATTTAAGATGAGGAGTGGGGAGATCTTTGCAGGGGGCTGGAATCCTACGTTAGCAGGAGAGGCAAGAACACCCTAAAACTTGACTATTTGAACAGTTTGTGTGTAACAAGACCAGTACACAAAGCCTGTGGCTGGGTCGGAGGAGGTCCAGAAGAGGCTCCCTGCACCCCCTAGTTTGTAGCTGTTAATCTGACATGTCCACCTCTTCCACAGGACTCAACTCCTGGCCTGTAGGGGTGCAGGGTGCTCTGCCCCTGGGGGAATAGGCAGCTTGGTCCATTGCAACAGTCTTTCCTGCTTCACTGCCCAACCCCAGGCAGCTTGGTCCTTCAGGCCGATTCTGGGTCTGAATGGTATGTTCCAGGCCCAGCCTGGGGCCAGTTTCAAAGGTCACCCCTGTGCGATCTCAAACCAGCTTTGGCTCTGGGAGATGTAGGATGGAAATGGAAAAAGACCCAGAGTGTACACCAGGCCAGAGGCAGAATGCTGACAGTTGGGGGGCTTATGTGGTGGGAATGTACTCAGACATAGTCCATCAGGGCCATCCATACCCAGGCCTTGCAGGCGGCACCAACATATCAAACAATCTGAGAGCTATGGGCAGAAAGGGGATGCTGGTAGGGCTGGATGAGCTTGACATGGTTAAACGCTTAGTTGAGTATGTGGGCAAGTCTTGAGACCGCTGAGCAGAACTTGAGCTTTGCTTTTGTTTTGCTTTTAAGAAAGTACAAGTATAAATTATGTTATTGTCTTTTTCCCTGCTGGCCTGCCTGCTGATCTGCTGCTTGAGAGAATTCAATGATGCATCTCCCTCAAACACTCAAGCAGCTGGGGAGTGTCCTGGCACCCAGCCTTCTATTCTGCCCTGTTAGCGTGAAGCCCCGGCTCAGGCCGTCAAGGGGGAGGGACGCAGGATGAAATCTGGCATCTCTGGAGCCTTGGGTTGGGCACTGAAGTAGGAGAGACCTTTAACAGTGGGAAGTGTGGGATGGGGTTTCAGGGGCTAACTGCTAGGATTTGACTTTCAGTGATAAGATATAGAGGTGGGCGGGTTTAGTGCAAAGAACTAGGTTTTACTCCCTAGGAGCCTATTCAGCTCTGCAGCGACTAAACCTAGGTGCTTTTTGTTTGTTTGTTTGTTTTTTATAATATGGGTGTTTGTTTTGATCTCCAGCTTCCTGCAGTATCAGTTTCTGTCTGACCAGTTTGTTAAAAAAGCACTTTGAGTAAACACCAGGAGCCAGGATGAAAGTCAAATAAGGAGACTTAAAAAAATGTTTTGTTTTCACATAAGTTGAATTTAATTCTCACTCAGGGTTAAACAAACTTCTCTTCAGAATAAAGAATGCCCATTGGCTTGGGTGAAATTTCAGTGCTGGGGGAAAAACAGCTATAGCCCTGGAGTTGGAGACCTACCCAATGGTTCTACAGGCATTTGGTTGCAGCTATGGGCTTTAAAACACCAAGAAAAAAAGTAGAGAAGAGGTGTACCTTTTGTTACAAACTAGTTATGTTCCTGAAAAGTTATATGAAACATTTCTCAACCGATTCCTATTCACAATGCAATAGGTGAGCTCTCCAAAGAAACTTCACCAGAAAGTTTCATAAAGCAAGGCTTGGGACTTCCCTGGTGGTGCAGTGGCTAAGACTCCACACTTCCAATGCAGGAGGCCCCAGGTTTGATCCCTCGTCAGGGAACTAAATCCTACATGCAGCAACTAAATATCCTGCATGCGGCCACAGAGATCCCTCAAACCTCAACTAAAACCTGGTGCATACAGTATTTGTTTTTCTCTCTCTGACTTACTTCACTCTGTATGGCAGACTCTAGGTCCATCCACCTCACTACAAATAACTCAATTTCATTCCTTTTTTTTTTAATTTTTAATTTTTTACAATAAACTGCATATATTTAGAGTGTACAATTTGGTATCCCAATCTCCCAATTCATTCCCCTCCCAACCCTCCCCGCTTTCCCTTGGTGTCCATAAGTTTGTTCTCTACGTCTGTGTCTCTGTTTCTGCCTTGAAAACCAGTTGATTTGTACCATTTTTCTATAGTCCTCATATATGTGTTAATATACGATACTTGTTTTTCTCTTTCTGACTCACTTCACTCTGTATGACAGTCCCTAGGTCCATCCATGTCTCTAAAAATGTCCCAGTTTCATTGCTTTTTACAGCTGAGTAATATTCCATTGTATACATGTGCCACATCTTCTTTATCCATTCATCTGTTGATTGACATTTAGTCTGTTTCCGTGTCTTGGCTGTCGCAAATAGTGCTGCAGTGAACATTGGGGTGCATGTATCTTTTTGAATTATGGTTTTTTCTGGATATATACCCAGAGGTAGGATTGCTGGATCATATGATAGCTCTATTTTCAGTTTTTAGGGAACCTCCATGCTGTTCTCCATAGTGGCTGTACCAATTTACATTTCCACCAATAGTGTAGGAGGGATCCTTTTTCTCCACACCCTCGCCAACATTTATTGTTTGTATATATTTTGACGATGGCCATTCTGGCTAGTGTGAGGTGATAGCTCATTGCAGTTCTGAGGATGTCATTGAGAAGCTGACCCCCACTTTTACTGCAGCCCATCCTAATTCTGGACTTACACTACAGTGACACAGTGAGATCCCTTATGGTTTTCATCAGTTTAGTCAGGATGTTTTGTTTCTTTCAGTCAAAAGCAACATAACTCAAGTGTATCGGCAAAAAAACCCACAGCTAACATCATATTTAATAACGAAAGACTAACTGCTTTCCCTCTAAGATCAGGAACAAGGATGTTCACTCTCACAACTTCTATTTAGTATGTGCACGTTCACACGCACACACACACTCAGCACTAATAAACAAGTTCAACAAAGTTGCAGGATACAAGCTCAATATACAAATATCAATTGTATTTCTATGCACTAGCAAGACCGATCCAAAAAGGAAATTAAAAAAAAATTCAATTTACATTAACACCAAAAAAAGGATAAAATATCTAGGAATAAATTTAATAAAAAAGGTATAAGACTTGTATACTGAAAATTATAAAACATTGTGGAAAGAAATTAAAGAAGAACTAAATAAATGGAAAGACATCTGTATTTATGGATAGGGACATTTAATAATGTTAAGATGCAATATTCCCCAAATTGATCTGAAGATTCAATGCATTCCCTATCAGAATTCTAACTTTCTTGTAGAAATTGACATGCTTATCCTAAAATTCATACGGAAATTCAAGGAACCCAAACTAACCAAGCAACCTTGCAAAACAATAAAGGACTTTGAAGGAGTCACTGGTTTAAAAATTTATTACAAAGCTCCAGTCATCTAGATGATGCAATACTGACATAAGGATAGATCTATGGATCAATGGAATTGAATTGGGACTCCAAAAGTAGACCCTTACATTTATGACCAACTGATTTTCAACAAGAGTGCCAAGATAATTCAGTGGGAATAGAATAGTCTTTTCAACAAATGGTGCTGAGAGAAACAGATATCCACACGCAAAAGAATTAAGTTGGACCCCAAAATCACACTGGGTACAAATATTAATTCAAAATTGATCAAAGACTTAAATGTAAGAGCTAAAACTACAAAACTCTTAGAAGAAAACATGAACAAGTCTTCATGACCTAAGATTTGGCAATGCTTTCTTATATATAGCATCAAAAAACACAAATGATGAAAGAAAAAAAATAGATAAGTTGGATTTCCTCAAAATTAAATACTTTCATGAATCAAAGGACACTACCAATAAAGTAAAAAGAAAACACAAAGATTGGGAGAAAATATTTGCAAATTGTCCATCTGATGAGGAACTTGTATCTAGAGTATACATGGAATTCTTCAATTCAACAACAAAAAAGACAAATATATCAATTTAAAAGTGAACAAAAGATTTCTCCAGAGAATTCTCTGGTGGTCCAGTGCTTTGGACTCTGCACTCTCACTGCCGAGGACCTGGATTCAATCCCTTGTTGGGGAACTAAGAATTCACAAGCCACACAGTGCGGCCAAAAAATTATGAAAAAAAAAGTTTTCTCTAAAGTAGATACACAAATGACCAACAAGCCCATGAAAAGATGCTCAACATCATTACTTGTTAAGAAAATAAACAAATCAAAACCACAATAAGATACCACTTCACATCCATCAGAATGACCATTATCTAAAAGACTATAAGAAATATTGACAGGGATATGCCTTTCTCCAAGAATCTCCTTCAAAACGCTTTGTCCCAAACTCTGAAAGCTTTACTTATTCCTATGAAAACTCAGGCTTTAACGACAAGGAGGGAGCTCCTTCCTGGAGTGGTTTACCTATTCACAGTCAGTGTATAAAAACTTCCTGTCTCAAAATGCACCTTGTGTGGATGCTGCAATGCATGTCCTGGGTCCCCTCCTGGGATGAAGGCCTTGCCCCTGAGGCTGGAAATGTGGCCAAAGGACAGTCTCAGCTGTCAGCCCCCTCTTTGAGGACTGCCTCTAATGATAAAAACTGCCTTATCCCAAGTTATCCTCTTGCCAGGGGTAGCCCACATACAATGGCTGATCAACACAGGGGTGTAAAGGCCCAACCCCCTCACTCCAACTTGGGGCACCTCTGCAGGATCATTTCAGACCCAAACCTCCTGTGGGGTTCATTAAAGCCCTTTGCTGGGTCTGCAGCACAGCTCAACTTCTCCCTTTGTCCAGTCCTGCTTCCTTTCTTTCCCTTTCATGGGTGCTGGTTACAAGAGCACTGTGATGCCCCACCTGAACACACACACACACACACACACACACACAGAGGCTTTATTTATTTATTTATTTATTTATTTTTGGCCACACCTTGGGGCATGTAGTATCTTAGTTCCCTGACCAGGGATCGAACCCGTGCCCTCTGCATTAGAGTCTTAACCACTGGACCACCAGGGAAGTTCCCACATAGGCTTTAAATATTTATGTACGTAATCTTCTTTTTAGTTGCGGCATGCGGACTTCTTAGTTGTGGCATGCATGTGGGATCTAGTTCCTTGACCAGGGATCAAACCTAGGCCCCTGCATTGGGAGCGCAGGGTCTTACTCACTGGACCATCAGGGAAATCACCCCCCACCCCCCGCCCACATAGGCTTTAATATGATACTCCTTGTCCCTGTTGCAAAACATCAAGAGCATTAAGGGGTAGGAGCTGGGGCCTCTAGAGCCCAAAGTCAGTAGGACCTATGTTCTTCTTATAGGATTTGCTTTCAATAATTTGCCAGTATGAGCTGCATACACACTGCATACACACTTTACCAGTGAATACATTACATTAAACAAATAAAATGTACACCTATACTAGAAAGGACGTATTCAACAATTCTCATCTAGGTCCTTATTTTCATGAAGGGAACGCTTTCCCTACTCTTTGGAAAATAATTCTTTCCTTATCTATAAAAGGGAATAAATAATCTCTTCAAACAGTTGTAGAGTAATGAGGTAGTATATGTGCCCAGCACATTGTGAGTACTGTGCTTACCAGAATAACAAAGACATGAGAGTATTTCTGAATAGCACCTCCTTTTGTTATCCCAGGACTCTCAGACTTCATAGTTAAGGTTCTATAGTTTCTCTCTGTGGCAGGAGGGTTGCCAATTCATTTATCTTCACTTGAGACCTTTACCTGCATGTGTGGGAGGGGCTCTTTCCTATAAATGCGTCAAACACTGTGCTTTATGATAATGCAAATTACATTCCCCATGGGACCCACTGCAACGTCATCATGGAGGCATGTGCCTCTTGAATCTTGAAAGCGGGGGTGATTGCAGTACATGGTGTTTCTTAGGAGTATTTGTCCATGAAATCCACTCCCTTCCTTGGTTTTTTAGTCATACCTAGGAACTATGTCTTGAATAGTGCCCTGTGGAACACATTTTTGGAATCCCCAATCTCTTCCAGGTGATTCTATTAATTTAGGAGGACATTTTCTCCAAATAACAGCAGGGAACCTGCTTTATCTATCGGGTACCAAGAAGTATCCTGAGAGCTTTATGAGCATGACCTCTTTAACTCTCCCTATAGTGGTTTTAGAGACGGCCCTTTAAAGCCCCACGTTAGAGAGGAGGAAATTGAGGAGCGAAAAGTTTACATAGCTTGTCACACAGCAGGCAGTGGAGCCAAGATCCAAATCCAGGTCTATTTGATTCCAAAGCCCATGAATTTCAATTTCTGGTTTGAACATGGTGGTATAAAGGTAGCATCTCTCTTCTTCTCTTCATTGAAATCAGTCAAAAGCAATGAAGAGGAGGGAAAGAAACAAAATTCTTTTTCTTAGAAAGTGGGAGATGAAAACCCGGGTCCGCATTTAGTTGGAAGGGCTGCCCAAACTGGTAAATACCACGGGGACATGTGGGGACAAGAAGAGAAAAAAACCCACCACAAGGGAACAGAGTGGCTGTGTATCTCAGAAAGAGCTGGATGCACTTCTCCAAATCAAGGGGCAAAACCTCTCTCGTGTGTGCAATATTGGGGCAAACGTGTCTGCTGGTACCAAGAATTTCCCTGCACCCTGTTTGGTATCAAAAGACAAAGATGAGCCTTTAAAGGAACCAGAGATTAGCCACATTTGGGAGAAACTCTGTCTTTGTGGCAGCACAGAAGAGTCTTTGAGTTGTAAAATCTTCGCAGCTGCTCATCTTCATTGCTTAGGAGAAGAAAAAGCTAAACAAACTCACTTAAAACCCCAAATAAAGAAAAATTCCAACTAGCTCGACCCTTCTCCTACACAAACCTTCTGTAAACGGGTCACCAAGGAGAAACTCATATCCTACAAGGGTGAATAATATAAAAGAAACCAGTAGAGGAAACTACGCAGAAATACTATAAGAAAAAAAAAAAAAGCGGAAAAGAGCGGGAAACCAAATAGTAGACAAAGAATATACCCTGGTATGTTGCTATGAAGCAGATAATAGTTGTGATCAAATATTTCATCATGAATTTTTAAAATTTAATAAAGCAATTGCCTGTATGAAACCAAAACACAAAGCAAACAATGCCAAAAGTCAGGAAGGATACAGTGAGATGATGGGATGAAATGAACTGGCAGAGCTCAGATGTCAGCACAAGCCCAATAACAAAGCTCACCCACTCTTCTACATACATCACTGGTAGAGAACAAAAAGGATGCTGACAGCAAATGGAAACAGGGTAGGTTTCTGTTATGACCAGAGCTTAATTGGAGGGGACATTTGGGGCTAGATGAGCTCACCTCCAGAAATCCAAGATGGTCTGTTATCGTTTTTGGTGTACTGTAGGGCTAACTTTAACTACAACTTTCAACAGATGTGATGTATTCATGGAAATGTAAAGTAAAAACTAAGTATCAATAGACTGTGTCAAAGTCTGTCTTGGCTGTCAAATAGTTGAATAAGGAATTTACTTTAAAGGAATCATGCCAAGGAATGATTGCTATAGGAAAATATTATAGAAATTCTTAAATCCCTTTACACACACATACACATACACACACACACATACAAACATGCATGTACACTAGATAGATAGAGGATTGATTGATTGATTGATAGATAGACAGACACACATGTATACCTTAAATAGACTTTATTTTTTTATTTTTATTTTTTATTTTATTTTATTTATTTATTTATTTATTTTTTGAGGTACACCAAGTTCAATCATCTGTATTTATACACATATCCCCTTATTCCTTCCCTCCCTCGACTCCCCCCCACCCTCCCCGTCCCAGTCCTCTAAGGACTTTAAACTAAATGCACAGGCCTAGGCTTTTCCCACCAGAGACTGCCACATTCCCCTCTCGTTGCCAGGTTACATTCTCTTAAGCCCTCATTTCGCTTGCCTTTAGGAAATCTAGTGTTTGTGTGTGTGTGTGTTCCACACTACGTATCACTGAAATTCCTGGAAAACGCTTACTTCTGAAATCCATCTTGGTTGTCCGTCTCCTCCTCAGCAGTGACTAATCACCTCCGAGCCATGTCGGGCCACCCTTTCTCTGCCAAGTTCCTCTCCTGGAAGTTCCTAAAACGCCCTCCCTCTGCTTGTCACTGCTTTCCCTTCTCCTACTTCATCCCAGCCAGGCACACACCCTGCCCTCATTTCTACAGAGCACTAGTGGAAACCTGGCTGTGATGTTTAGCAGATTTTCCCAGAAGCTGGTGGCTAACAAGAGGGAATTATAACACAGGCCTAGAATCGTCACAGTCCTTGAACTCTCCACAGGAGTCCCTCGTGGAGCACAGCTTTATTTAAACCCCAGCCTGTAGTCACATAATGAGGCTACTAAACACTACTTTTCTCCTAAGAAGACCCATGGGTGAGTTATTGGGTTCATTTTTTCTTCCAAGAGTTCAGGCCCAAGTAGAGGATGGAATTGCCCACCACACCTGAGTAAAGCCTTCTTTTTTTTTTTTTTTTTTTTTAAGAGTTTGCATGTCTGAATATATCTTTTTCCATCTTCAGTTTTATTGAGAGTTTGGCTGGGAGCAGAATTCCAGGTTGGAAACATTGAACCCAGTATTTTTTTTTTTTTTTTTTTTTATGCTTTTCTTTTTCTTTCTTCCTTTTCTTCTTCTTTTTTTTTTTTTTTTTAAATTATTTTTTTTGGGGGGGTACACCAGGTTCAATCAACTGTTTTTATACACATATCCCCATATTCCCTCCCTTCCTTGACGCCCCCCCCCTCGAGTCCCCCCCACCCTCCCTGCCCCAGTCCTCTAAGGCATCTTCCATCCTCGAGTTGGACTCCCTTTGTTATACAACTTCCCACTGACTATTTTACAGTTGGTAGTATATATATGTGTGTGCTACTCTCTCGCTTCTTCTCAGTTTCCCCTTCACCCCCCGCCCCCTCCCATACCTCGAGTTCTCCAGTCCATGCTCTGTATCTGCTTCCTTGCTCTTGTCACTGAGTTCATCAGTACCATTTTTAGATTCCGTATATGTGAGTTAGCATACAATATTTGTCCTTCTCTTTCTGACTTACTTCACTATGTATGACAGATTGTAGTTCTATCCACCTCATTACATATAGCTCCATCTCATCCCTTTTTATAGCTGAGTAATATTCCATTGTATATATATGCCACATCTTCTGTATCCATTCATTTGTTGATGGGCATTTAGGTTGCTTCCATGTCCTGGCTATTGTAAAGAGTGCTGCAATAAACATTATGGTACAAGTTTCTTTTGGGATTATGGTTTTCTTTGGGTATATGCCCAGGAGTGGGATTAAGTAAAGCCTTCTTCCAGCAGCCTTATCTCATGTTCTGGGACCTACCTTTCCCAGAATGATTGACAGCAGAAATGTCCCATGCCTGACCAACAGGGCTAAACTTTCCCCAACTGGGCAAACAGTTTCTCAAGAGGTCCAGCTAATTCAGTATTTTATAGGATCACAGTCTAGAGCCAGGTCAGGCACAGCTTATCCGATCAAGTTTATTTTTTAGAATCTCTTTTCATTTAAGAGAATAACCCTCCAGCTGTTTTCAGAGTCTCTTGTCTTGATTTCCTGTCTGTTTGCACAGTGATACACATGGATACCTCTACCAAAAATAAGAAATAATATACTATCTATACCTTACACATTATCATTCAGGGCATTTTATCTCCTGGGAGCCACATGTATCAAATTCATCTATTCTAGGAGATGTGGCAGCCAGTCTCTGAAGATAGTCCCCAAAGAACCCTCCCTCCCGGTATCAAATCCTTGTGAAGTCCTCTCTAACACGAAATCTGGGCTAGCCTCATGACTCACTTATCTAACTGAACGAGCCAGAAGTGACATTGTGCCAGATCTAGGCCTAAGGCTAAAGAAGGCCTGGAAGCTTCTATGTTTGAAATTTTGGGAGCCCTGAATCACCATATAAGTCGGACTATCCTGCTAGAGAGACCATGTGGAAGGAGGGTCATGTAGATAGAGGTCCCAGTCTTCCGGTCATCTCTGCCAAGGCTGCGGGCATATGAATGATGCCTTCTTGAAGGTTCCAGCCATTACCACTCTCTGCCCTTTGCAGCTGGTTGAGAGGCCCCAAATCACTATGTTTTGGAGTGCATTTTGATGCAACTATGGATAGTTGAGCCATAGCCTGTTGTCATACAAGAAATTTACAGGAATAAAAAAAGGTGGTGTACCTCAAAGGCGAACTTTTTAAAACATTTATTTTATTGAAGTGTAGTTGATTACCAATGTGACGTTAATTTCTGCTGTACAGCAAAGGGATTGGTTATACATACATATATATATTCTTTTTCACATTCTTTTCCATTATGGTTTATTACAGAATATTGAATATAGTTCCCTATGCTATACAGGAGGACCTTGTTTTTCATCCATTCTATATATCAGTAAATAGTTTCCATCTACTAATCCCAAACTCCCAGTCCATCCCTCCCCCACCTCCCCTTCCTCTTTGGCAACCACAAGTTTGTTCACTGTGTCTGTGAGTCTGTTTCTGTTTTGTAGATAAGTTCATTTGTGTTATATGTTAGATTCCACATATAAGTGATATCATACGGTATTTGTCTTTCTCTTTCTGACTTACTTCATTTAGTATGATAATCTCAAGGTCCATCCCAAAGGTGAACTTTTTAGCTCTCATCTCTTATCTGCTTAAAGTTGTAAATTTTCATTGTTTCCCTTTTGATATTTCAAATATTTTGGGAACAGTATATAAGATTTGAGCTAAAAGTACCATCACTTTCTTATCCCCCTAGCAGCCTCATAGCCTTCACAGGTCAGTTTAGGTCACAGGTTAGTTTAGACCTGAAAATTTGGGCACAAGATCTCTTTCCTCCTTCCATGCTTAACTCCAAAGGTCATGGCCTTTCTCTATTACAGTGAGTGAGTTAGTTCAATTAAACAAAGCTACTTATGAAAGAGCATGCAGGGACTTTCCTGGTGGTGCAGTGGTTAAGAATCTGCCTGCTAATGCAGGGAACATGGGTTCCACCCCTGGTCCAGGAAGATCCCACATGCCCAAGGAGCAACTAAGCCCGTGCTCCACAACTACTGAGCCTGTGTGACACAACTACTAGAGCCTGTGCTCAGCAACAAGCAAAGCCATGACACTGAGAAGCCCGTGCACCACAACAAAGAGTAGCCCCCGCTCTCCATTACAGAAAGCCCATGCACAGCAACAAAGACCCAACGCAGCCAAAATAAAATAAAATAAAATAAAAATTATAAAGAAAAAGAGCATGCATTAAGTTTTGCAAGTATAAAAAAAGAAACACAGGAAATTTGAAAATATTAAGCTAGAGATATAGAGGTAGAATGAAAGGTAAATGTAGTAGAATGGAATATACTGCATACCTAGATTAAAATTAAAAATTTATTCTAATCTGACCTTACAACATGGCAGTTAGTATAATGCAATTCCATTTTTACTGCTAAGAGAATCACTGTTGAGGCAATGGTTACGTTGTGTAGCCATCTTATCTAAAATATGTTCTTGCAACATACAGCAAGGGGACAGCATTTTATCTCCATTTATTCAAATAGCCAATTCCCAATTACCCAAAAGCAATGTCAAGGGTATAATATCACTTGTCGCTGACAAGTTGCCTACTGCCAGTTAGCTCTCTCTCGTCATCCCCAGGTCCATTATCTTGGTCTTCATAATGGCCTTCTACTCCTGGCCCACAAGGTCTATAGGAAGACAATTTATGTCTATTCATTCAATCATCCATTCATTCAACAAATATTCAGTGAGTACTTACTATAGGATAGATACCCTTCAAAACACTCAAAATAGGGTAAAAACTCAATTCTAGCTGCCCTATCACTGCTGCAACAATTACAGAACATTTTGTAGTTTACAAAGTATATTTGAACCCATCACTTCCTCTGCTTCGTTAAATTGGTCACCAAACATTTAAATCTCTCAAAATGAGGCTACTTCCACCCACGCATCTCTAGGTTGGTAGGATTTTTCTTGCCGAACTTCAGCACCCATTTCATGAGGGTTCCTAGGGCGCTGAATTATTCCAAACATAAAGAATGATACTGCTATCTCTGCATAGAGAGGCCTAATAGAAGTTTCTATCCATAAGTGGTCATAAATATAGGTGGTGATGCCATTGTAAAATTACCATTTATAAATAACACAATGCACTTGAAAACTAAGTGCATCTCTGAAGAGCAGAAATGACGCAAGCTGACAAAGAGAAATAAATGACCAGTGTGCTATGATAATACGTGCTTTATAAATACCTGCTTATATCCTATTAGACTTTGGTGGAAAGTGGGGGATGGGGGAAACGACACTCACATGGGTCTCTCTCTCGTTCCGGAGTATTTCTCAGGATTTTCCTTACAAGGTGGGCACACGGTTTTAAACTCCATATCTTAGGACAATGTCCAAATTTCCTTAGGCGAACCCGATACAGTATTGAATGAACTCAAGCAAATGGTAATACTAAATATTTTATTAGGAGCAAGAAAACCAGTTTGAACATGTAGTAAAGTTTTCTTAAAATGGGTGATTTCTAGCAGCTTCAGGCTAAAAAACAACACTATGCAAAGGACAGTATGGATTTCTCAGATTTTGAATGTGGGCTTTAGCATTATATTTGCTAAAATTTGGTTGTCTCGTTCAATATGTAAAAAATAATTTGAACACATTTGATAGGGGTGGCTGAATGATAGCGGTCATTTGAAACATGTTTCTCAGAGGCTGTATCTGGGGGTCAAGAAATTTAAGATCTAGTTTTGTTTTTCAGTCCAGAGTGAAGGTAACAGATGCTGAAAGCTGTTAATTTTACAGATGATGGAAAAATGATGAGACAGAAAAATGAGAATGCCCTGTTTCCTTATGACTTCAAAGAATCTTATAAATACAGCTTCATTCATCTAAGAAAACAACCCTGCTAATTACATTATATGTAATTATACTATTATATATAATAAGCTAATCTCATAGTTGCCTATTTTATAGAAAGAGAATTCAGGCCTTGGGAGAAGAGATGTGCAAAAGTGGAAAAAACAGAAAGAAGCCCCTAGATCTTCTAACTCTTTGGCTCAGGCTGACCCTTCCTGTAAACGGAGATGTGTTTCCCTCTTGGTCTAACTGGAGCTCAGTGGACTGTGAGCTCCCCTGTAATGGGAGTGTATCTTCTTCATCTCCCTGGTTTCCATGTCACTGCTCACGCACTTCCATTCCATTCTTTTCCTATCTCTCTAGTCAACTTCTCAGTCTTTTGTAGGTTACTCTTCTACTATGTACCTCCTATACCTTGCAGCTATTGGTCCTTCTTTGGTCCTTCTTCCTTTTGATGCTATTCATTCTCCCTGGGTAAATTTTTCTTTCCAATGTCTTCAACTACCAACCATAGGCAGATACATTTCAACTTTAATCTCCAATACTCAACTTCTCCTAACCTCCAAGCCTACGTGTCCAACTGTCTGCTGAGTGTTTCCTGGAGTTCAGCATATCCGGATATCCTTGTCTTCCCCTGAAGACCTGCTCTTCTTCATTTCGCCCTATCTACTCAAACGTTGAAACCAGAAAACTGGGAATGGTCCAAGATTCCCTCTTCTCCCACAGAGCCTGCATCCAAACAATCAAGTCCTGACCATCAGCCCCTGAGATCTTTCTCAGATTTACCCTTGCCTGTCTGTTCCTGTTGTTGCTGCCTTTAATTTTTCCCAAGTTTTCATCATTTCTCTCATGGATAAAACACCAGCCTCCTGTACTGGTGGCCCTGACTCCAGACCCAGTTCCTGGCCCCCATCCACCACAGTGCCTTCAAACAGCTCTAGATACTAATTCTCTGTTAACCTTCAGTGAATTCTCATCCAGGACTATGTTACATGGTCCCTCTCTATCTAAACTTCATGGTCTTACACCAATTTCATACTTTCATAAATCCTTCCTTGTTGCCTTTTGTACTCTAAGAATATCAAACTCTTTTTAATTCCCCAAATATGCTAGACATCCCTGCCTTTGCATGTTCTTTTCTCTCTGCCCTACCCTGATGTCCAGCTGGCAACGCCCACAAGCTCTTCATGTCCTGGTTCAAGCATTCCCTCCTCTGTGAAAGCCTTCCCTGACTCCCCAAGGCAAGTTTTATCATTTCTCCTACAATTGCACCAGCCACACTACTGATACAGCATTCACAACATAGATTGTGAGGCAGGGGCATATTTTGATATATTGAATTGGAAAATCTAAATCTTTGCCTCTTATGTGTCTCTTTTACCACCCACAAAACATTTCACTTCTAGTTACTAAATGTGTGGTGGTTTTCCTCCCACACCAAGGAATCCTCTGTGACACCAGTTAAGTGTCCTACAATTTAACTCAATTCTAACGCTATCTAGGTGGACATAGTGTCAGATCCCACAGGTTAAGTGCTCAGTCCCACCAGACTGCTACCACCCTGGGAATGTAAATTGGTACAGCCACTGCAGAGAACAGTATGGAGGTTCCTTAAAAAACTAAAAATAGAGCTACCATATGATCCTGCAATCCCACTCCTGGGCACATATATATATATATATCTGGAGAAAAACATGGTCTGAAAGGATACATACACCCCAATGTTCATTGCAGCACTGTGTACAATAGCCAGGACATGGAAACAACCTAATTGTCCATTGACAGAGGAATGGGTAAAGAAGATGTGGTACATATACACAATGGAATATTACTTGGTCATTAAAAAGAAAGAAATAATGCATTTGCAGCAACATGGATGGACCTAGAGATAGTCATACTGAGTGAAGTAATTCAGACAGAGAAAGACAAATATCATATGACATCGTTTACGTGTGGAATCTTAAAAAAAATGATACAAATGAACTCATTTACAAAACAGAAACAGACTTATGGACTTAGAGAACAAATTTGTGATTACTGGGGGAAAGGGTGGTGGGGGAGGGATAGTTAGGGGGTTTGGAATTGACATGTACACACTGCTATATTTAAAATGGATAACCAGGGACTTCCCTGGTGCTCCAATGGTTAAGACTCAGTGCTCAATGCAGAGGGCATGGGTTTGATCCTCAGTCAAGGAACTAAGATTCCTCATGCTGCACAGTACAGACAAAAGAAAATTTTTTAATTAAAAAATAAAATAAATAAAATAAAATAATAAATAATAAAATGGATAACCAACAAGAACCTACTGTATAGCACAGGGGACTCTGCTCAATATTATGTAACAACCTAAATGGGAAAAGAATAGATGCGTATATATGTATAACCTACTTACTTTACTTTACACCTGAACACGGCATTGTTAACCAACTATACTCCAATATAAAATAAAAAGTTAAAAAACGTATGACCAGAAAACCAAAAATTAAAAAAAAAAAGGCTGCTTCCACCCTACTTCAGATGCCAGTCACAAGTAGTAGTTTCCCAGGTTACCCACAAGTTCTGCCCACTTTGCCTACAAAGCAAGCGTTCCCATGACCCCCTCCTCAGGTTCAATTAATTTGCTAGAGCAGCCCATAGAACTCAGGGAAACATTTACTTACATTTACAAGCTTATTAAAGGATATGATAAAAGATACCGCTGGATAGCAAGATGAAGAGTGTTATATAGAAAGAGGCCCGGGAGGGTCCCAAGCTCAGGAGCTTCGGACCCTGTGGAGTTGGGATGTGTCACCCTCCTGACATGTAGACATGTGTACCAACCTGGAAGCCTGTCGAACCCCACAATATTGGGATTTTTATGGAGGCTTCATTATGTAGGCGTGATTGATCATTAACTCCATTTTCAGCCCTTCTCCCTTCTCAAGAGAATGAAGGGCAGGGCTGAAAATTCCAACCTCCTAATCAAGGCTTAGTTTTTCTTTCTTTCTTTTTTTAATTTTCATTCATTTATTTTGGCTGCATTGGGTCTTCGTTGCTGTGCGGACTTTCTCTAGTTGCAGGGAGCAGGGGCTAGTCTTCCTTGTAGTGTGCAGGCTTCTCGATGAGGTGGCTTCTCTTGTTGTGGAGCACGGGCTCTATGTGCATGAGCTTCAGTAGTTGCAGCACATGGGCACAGTAATTATGATTTGCAGGCTCTAGAGCACAGGCTCAGTAGTTGTGGTGCATGGGCTCAGTTGCTCCGTGGCATGTGGGATCTTCCTGGACCAAGGATGGAACCCGTGTCCCCTGCACTGGCAGGTGGATTCTTAACCACTGGGCCACCAGGGAAGCCTCAAGTCTTGGTTTTTCTGGTGACCAGCTCTCATCCAGGATCCATACAGTAGTCCACCCAGCATTGAGGCAGGTGGATTGTACCTTTGCCTCCACAGTGTGATATTAGAGACCCAAGCAACTCCATGCAAAGCCTTCTCATCTGCTCCTTCTAGGTGATGCCTGGTATTCCATTGTCAATACTCCATTCCTTTAACTTGAGATTTTCATCCTTGCTAAAATGGAGGCATACTTGGAAGAAAAAATATTTTGAGTTGCTGTCAATGCTTGGGGTAACCAAAAGAATTGAGGAATTTGAAAAATAAAAGATGATAAGGTGGAAAAGAAGAGAGTAGCAGGTACCTGATGATTGGGAAGGGGACTCCCTGAGTAGAGAAAAAAGACAGAATAGAGAAGCCGGGGGTGCAGATTCTTTGTGGACTTCGCAGGGCTGCCTTGAACCTACTGTGCCTGTGCATGGATAGGATTTGGTTCTGGATCTGGGAAGGCTGGGACAAGAGCACAGAGATGCTTCCCCTCCCCTCTCCCCTCATCACAGTAGTCATTGGGACTATGGGAATTATCCTGGCCTGCTTGGCAGCAGTTTTCTGTCTTGGATCAGTTGGTGCTTTTCTAAGCAAGAAGAGAGCTGAATTGGACTACAGTAGGCATAAACCCTGGGGCATGCACCAACTCACCAAATTGCTTCCTGGGCTTGTGATGCAGAGAACTATGTAATTATGAGACTGTAATACATATATGTTGGCTTGAAGAAATTAGACACATACACCCAATTGCCAAGAGCAAGGAGAAAAGATGGATTTGTTGGAGCCAAGTGAATGGTGTGGAGACGCACTTGGAAGCTTGGGTTTTCTGATGAGAAGATACTGCCTAATTAAATCTAATTACTGCAGGAAGTAGCTCTCACTTTCCAAAGCAAAGAAACAGTGATGGCTCTGGCAAGGCTATGACAAGCAGGATCTGAAGGTGTGTCCCAGAATTTCCTAAGAAGATTGACTGCCAGAGCAGCCCATTGTTCTTCTATTTCATTGGGTCTTCTCAAATGGGGTGAAGAAAATGTTTCTCTCCAAGTCCATATCAGCTGTGCTTCTGTCCCAGTTATTGAACAAGTGAGGTACCCCTTTCTGTAGCTGAGAAACAATTGTACAGTCATCGATTGTAACATAGGTGTCTTTGGAAACTTTGCACCTCTTTGCTCCTTCCTGCCAACAGCTCTGCCAATTTCTCAGCGTCTGGGTTGGTAAATAGTAAAGTAAGTCCTTGCCAAGAGCCAAGGAAATGTTTGGGGTTTTTTTGTTTTTGTTTTTGTTTTTAATGTATTTATTTATATATTTATTTATTTTATTGGCTGTGTTGGGTCTTCATTGCTGCACACGGGCTTTCTCTAGTTGTGGCGATCGGGGGCTACTCTTCATTGTGGTGTGCAGGCTTCTCATTGCCGTGACTTCTCTTGCTGTAGAGCACGGGTTCTAGGCGTGTGGGCTTCAGTAGTTGCGGCACATGGGCTCAATAGATGTGGCTCACGGGCTCTAGAGCGCAGGCTCAATACTTGTGGCGCACGGGCTTAGTTGCTCCGTGGCATGTGTATCTTCCAGGGGCAGGGATCGAACCCATGTCCCCTGCATTGGCAGGTGGATTCTTACCCACTGCGCCACCTAGGAAGTCCCCAAGGGAATGTTTGTTGTTTCTACATCAGGAAAAGAGTGCAATTACTAGCTCATTTCAGTATAGAGTTAGCAGGACCTTAGTACTAGAGCTTGAAATGCAATGGGTAAGTAGGCCCCCAGGGACTCCTCTTGCAGGTTGCACAGGGGGAGAAACCACAGGGGTGAAATGCCCCTTCACTGTGCTCAAGAGATAATTGCAGGTGTAGGAATAAATAGGCGCATACGAATAAATCCACACTAATGTCTAGACAGAAAAAAATATTGAAAAGAAATCAAGAGAAATTTACATTGCTGGGATTGCCATCGTAGAACCAGGATAATGAAAATATCAGCAGTTCCCCCCAAAGATCACTGTCTTAGCCAAGGTTCTCCAGAGACAGAACAAATAAGATAGACAGAGATAAAGACAGAGTTATAGAAAGAGACAGAGATAGATTTGTGGGGATTTCTTTTTTTTTTCCAATGCAAAACATTTTAATAGGTTGTCAAATATACAATTATTAGAATTATTGAAATATCACATATAAAACTTGGTATATCACATTAGATGACTCTATAAAATAGAAACATAAATCACACATTGACAACAACCCCTGCACTCCAAGAACACCGCCCATCAATAGTACAAATTAGAAACACATTTTTTTAAAAAGACATTGTTTAGACATTTAAACCAAAGTAACTTCGACTAGACTAAATACATTCATTCACCAAGTATAATAAATTTAGCATACTCACTAATAACACAGTTTTAGGTGCAATTTCATGTGCTTTCATAAATCTTCCAGTTCAGCTCCCACAGTAAAGTGTCCTTGTACACACCATTTTCGTTTATATGCAGGTGCACCATACATACTAAGGCTATTTCACTTCATAGTTAAACATGTTAATATATATTTTAAGTGAATACCAGGCCAGAATTTAACCCCAGTAATGACAAATTTTAACAATTAAAAAAATTCTTTACAGTATATTCTAGTTTGTTTAATTGCATGAGTACTGTTTCCTCTTACTAAACACTATCAAAATAAGTAACAAGAATTTAAATACCTCCAAAAACATGGAGATGCCAATCTTCTTAAAATATTAACAAGCATTTTAAGTAACAAATCATTCTGTAGGTCAAAAAGTAATTTCATAATCATTGCCAAATTTAAAATACCACTGGCTTTGAAGATTGAGGCCTAAAATATTTGCAGTACATTATAAAGTACGATTTTTAAAATGTGCAGTAATTTTCTCGTGAATAGGTAATGGAATGTTTTTCACAGTAACATTATGTTAAAACACTACTCTAAGCAAACAGTCTAAGTAAATGTACCTTTACCAGCAAAAGTGAAAAATTAAGGCGTTCTAATGCTATCGATAATTATTACCTGAACTCAAATGTCAAACAGATTACAATGCTGCAAAGCGTTGTTTTTTTACCTCTTTAACATATTTTTAGTTGCTTCATCTCAACTCAGTTATTACTTTGTCTTTACACAAAGTTGAATGCTAGTTAACTTTATTATCTTTAAATAAGCATTTCTCCATATCTCTATTTTAATTTAGCCCCCAACCCACCACCCCATCTAGACAGAATGCTAGAAATGGTTAGGGCTTGTCTGATTGGATCACAACTATACATTCAAGGGTTAAAAATGCTTGTCACATTTATATTTCCAAATAAACTAAGATGCCTGGTCCTCCATAGACAACATTACCTGTTTTCCTAGATCATTAACAGACAATTGATACCTTTTTACATGACCAAATTGACATTTTCATTTTTTTCAATTGAAGTCTAAGCTATGAAGACATTACAGGATGTAATGGAAGGATAACCAAGGTTACAATTATATCAAATCAAGGTTAAAGGCACTGGATAAGGAAGATTATTACAAAGCATTGTAAACAAATTTTAAAGCAAATCAAGTTTTAAAGTATCAAATGCCAAACTAGTATGAGCAAAAGGTACTAAAAATGATGACAATGCTTTAAAATAGTGGACAAAATTTCTGTAATTTCACAAATAAAATTATCTCATTGTTCTATCATTTTCTTTCATCCTACATCATCTTTACTATTCCAAATCCTAGAAACAAGTTATGTTTTCAGTGGCATGAAACAAGCCGCAACTGAAATATCTCTGAAAAAATTAATTCTATCTTCTTAAGCTACATTATAAATTTGATGTGTATGTGGTGTAGAGATGTGAAGAACATCATCTTGGAAATCATAAAATAGTAAATTATATTCTGTTAAAATCATTTAAAAAAATCTTATTCAGTTGAACACAATCTAAAGCCCCACAACAGCAAATTGTAGTATAAAGAGGCATAGTAAGTACAATTTCCAGACACATAAAACAAATAACAAATACTGAGTTGAAAATATTGTGGAGATTTCTTATGAGGAACTGGCTCACATGATTATGAAGGCCGAAAAGTCTGAGAAGATCTGCTGTCTGTAAGCTGGAGACCCAGGAAAGCTAGTGGTGTAATTTAGTGCTGTTCCCAAAGACACCTAAGTTACAATCAATGATTGTACGTTTGTTTCTAAGCTACAGCAAGGGATACATCATTTGTTCAATAACTGGGACAGAAGTACAGCTGAGGTGAACTTGGAGAGAGTGTTTCCTGTTATTTTTTTTTAATTTAGCACCTTGAAAATTTCCTCCTTCGCTTGGGTTCATGTGGTGAATACAAAGAATTCATCAAAAATTTGTTATCTTTAAATCTGGATTTACTGGGACTTCCCTGGTGGTCCAGTGGCTAAGACTCCAAGCTCCCAATACAGGGGGCCCAGGTTCCATTCATGGGCAGGGAACTAGATCCCACATGCCGCAACTAAGAGTTCACATGCCACAACTAAAGACCCTGAGTGCTGCAACTAAGACCAAGTGCAGCCAAATAAATAAATAAATATTTTAAAAAATAAATTTGGATTTACTCTATAAATATTTTCATTTAACAGCAACATCCTGAGGATATTTTTTCAAATGATGGCAAGTTGCACACCTTAAGGAAGGTAGGAAGGAAATGAAATGTGGAGGGAAACCCCCCTCCCTCTTACTTGTAGTCCATGTGCACACGTCGTCCATCCCTACCCCTTCCCTGCGCTTCCCTTGCTTTCAAAATTATCCCAAGATCAGGAATTCCCTGGCAGGCCAGTGGTTAAGACTCCACGCTTCCATTGCAGGGGGCATGGGTTCAAGCCCTGGTCAGGGAACCAAGATCCCACAGGCAGTGTGGAGCAGCCAAAAAAATAAAAATTATCCTAAGATCATGAGGCCATGTTCCCTCTAGGGTGACAGCACATTTATAGTGAATATCCCTTGTGGTTACTTTTTATAATCTCAGCTCCTAAGGAAGTGGATGCAGACGGGATGGAGCCGAGCCAGCCTCCTTTCTCCAGCCTTCCTGTTCCCTTGCCTCTGTCCCTGTATAGGGGCCCCTACAGACCAGGAAGCCTCTGCTAGAGGTGGCAGAGGTAGCTAGATGTCCACCCACAGCAATTTCCCCTTCTCCCTCACTGATAAATATTTATTTTACTGCAAATGTTAGCATGTTCAGTTCAGTAAGTGTGGTCAGTTCCTTTTCCCAGCCTCGCAGGTGGATAGGAGTGGGTGGTTCTGGCTGATAAGTTGGGAGCAGAAGTTGTTGAGCAGGACATCTGCAAACCTCCTCAAAGCGGGGAACCGGCGCCCCTGGCAGGCCCCTTGATACTTTCCCCTCTGCCTTTCTTGCTTATGTTTATTAGGCACAAACACACAACAATACTCCATATGTTACAAGGATGTATGTATATTCAACAGCACACCTCACTCACATCTGAGGAGACTGCCCGCAGGGGGCAGGCAGTGGGAATGGGTGGCTTCTGTGAACTGAGAAAAGCAAATTTTACAAAAGCGAAGGGCCCTGCACAGGCCGTTGATGTGAATGCGTTCTTCACCTCAACTCTGCACCTGGTGTCTTGAAGAAGAGAGAGTAGACGGTGGGGGTGGGATGGGGAGAGGAGGAAGATAAAGGAGAGCAGCATGAAGAGTTATTGACAGTAACCCTACAAAACTCTGCATGATGACACATGGGTAACGTTCATCTGGCATCAGCTGACCCAGGAGTCCATGGCAGCTCTCCTGGGCTCATTTCTTCCCAGAGTCTGACTTCACGAGGGGGAGTTCTCCAGTGTCCAGCCTTTGGCAGCCAGTGCCCTGGGGAAGACTAATACAAATTCTCTACTTGCGGTACCTTTCCCTGCAGGTGTGAACAAGAACCCCACAGCGCTCCTGCTGGAGGGACATGGGCTGCTGGCCAGCCGTTACGTCTGCAATCCAAACACTGGATTCCCTTTCCAGATCCTCTGTCCTGGGCTTGGGCTTCCACCCAGCTTCAGGGCCTGGATCAGTCTTTACACAGCTGTCCCTTTTAAGACTCGGTAGACCTAACTTCCTGTTTAGGTTCTGTTCTCCCAGGGGGCAGACTGCTGGCTGCCTTCTTCCTCTAAGTAGAGGTGCATAAACTCAAATGTTAAGTAAAACATCTGAGTTGTGAGAGATTTGACGGCAGAGCCTTGCAATAGAAACCTCAGGAGGAGAGTGGCAGGCTGTCACGGCAGTAACCCCAGATGAGCCAGGCCTCCTGGCATCGCACCCTGTGTAGACCCCTCTCCTTGACTCTCGTTGGCCCTGTGACCTGCTTTAACCCAAAGAATGAGGCAGAAATGATGCTGGGCCAGTTTGGGGCCTAGAACTTAAGAAGGCCTGGGAGATTCTGCTCTCACACTCCGCCAGCTGCCAAGGAGGAAGGTCCATTACCCTGAGACCATCGCGCTGGGAGGGTGCCCACAGCAGCATTTAGGGTGGCTTGTCTCCCAACACTAGACAACCAAAATGAGGAGCTGCTATATCCATTCTATTTAGGGTTTAAACCTATACAGACTTTGGAAATCTTTCTATTGAAAATAGGAATAGAAAGATTTAGGGGGAAAGGTAGTATTTCTTCACTCAAGGGAAAGAGAGTGGTCTTTTGACACATGGTCTTCCAACCCAAGCTCAAGAGAATGTGTGCTACTGCAGAGCTGCGTGTGAACACTAACTTCATCTCCTGGCACGTCTCGTTCTCTCCTCCCCCTCCTCGAAGTACAACGAACCGTTCCCTGTCCCCTGGATTCGCCTGGTGCTTCTCCCACTCCCACATATTGGCTTGTGCTGTACCATCCACCTGTAATGGCACCTCCCTTCATCACTGTGTATCAAAGTCCCATCAGTTCTTGTAATTGTGAAGCTGGGCCACTTTATGACAGTTTCCCAGTGAGGCTTCCTCCTTTCCTCTGAATTCCATTCCCATAGCAATTCTAAAATGGAAATTTGGTGGGCCGTTAGCAATTTTGTACTATCATTTCTCTTATTATCTTGAACTGACATGTAAATGTATTTTTTAAAAATTTTTATTAAAAAAAAATTTTTTTTTGGCTGCATTGGGTCTTTGCTGCTGCATGCGGGTTTCTCTAGTTGTACTGAGCGGGGGCTACTCTTCACTGTTGCAGTGCACAGGCTTCTCATTGAGGTGGCTTCTCTTGTTTGCGGAGCATGGGCTCTAGGCATGCAGGCTTCAGTAGTTGTGGTGTGTGGTCTCAGTAGTTGTGGCTCGTGAGCTTAGTTGCTCCGCAGCATGTGGGATCTTCCCAGACAAGGGATCAAACCTGTGTCCCCTGCATTGGCAGGCAGATTCTTAACTACTGCACCACCAGGGAAGTCCCTGGAAGTGTATTTTGATTTAACTTTATACTGGTTTATTTCTTGTTCCTCAAATCAGATTGTAGCTTATCAAGATAGGAAATAGAAAGTCTACCCTCAATAGAAAGTCAGTAAATATTTGTTGATTTCTACTATATTTTCCAGTTATCCCCAATCCAAGGGACCCAGTAGTTGTATTTTTTTCTTACTTTTTTTTTTTTGTATGAAGCTTGAAACAGTGCTTTTGCAACATGCAGGGTTTTAATTTATTTTTAAGTTGAGATAATTGACATATAACATTAGTTTTTGTTTGAAGTATAGTTGATTTACAATATTGTGTGTATAGTAAAGTGGTATACATAGATATAGATACATACATATACATATTTTTCATATTCTTTTCCATTATGGTTTATTACAGGATATTGAATATAGTTCCCTGTGTTCAGTAGGACCTTGTTGTTTATCTGTTTTATATATAGTAGTTTGTATCTGCTAATCCCAAACTTCTGATTTATTCCTCCTCCACCCCCTTTCCCCTTTGGCAACCATAAATTTGTTTTCTACATCTGTGAGTCTGCCTCTGTTTTGTAAATAGGTATCTTAGATTCCACATATAAGTGGTATCATATAGTATTTGTCTTTCTCTGTCTGACTTACTTCACTCAGTATGATAATCTCTAGATGCATCCATGTTGCTGGAAATGGCATAATTTCATTCTTTTTTATGGCTGAGCAGTATTCCATTATAACATTATATTAGTTTTATCTTTTCTTTTTAAAGCTTCCATTTCCTATCAAAAGGGTTGTAATAATTTTAAACTCTTGCCCAAGACAGAGGGGATTCCTGGGAAGTGGGACCATTAGCATTAAAACTGGGGAAGTCTCTTGCAAACCAGGATAAGCTGGCTACCCTCTTCCTACAAGTTCCATCTAATTCGCTTGGTGCCCCACCCAGGGCTTCAACTGCAGAAACTGCAGAACTGTTGCCCAATCCTATTTTCACATACACTGCTCCTGCACCCTATAAAGTTCAAGCAGGTGGTCTCCTAAATGAGTTTCACCATCATTTACATTTGATAGGAAGGTTTTTGAAAACTACTTGTGGTAATTATATGTCAGCCAAATAGTGGTTGTTTTCATAAAGGAAGATTAAAACTAACTATAAAAAGGAAGATTAATAACTTGCTGGATTTTCTCCAGTGTGCTTCTAGAGAGGGAAGCATATGGCAAGCACATGCAGTCCAGAGCCCAGAGAGTTTACCATAGTCCATCTGGCAGCAAAGAAAGTCCAACACTTCACCTACACCTTCATTATAGCATTTATCACGTCGCACTGTATTAGCTCCTTTACCTGTCGCTCGTTATGCCCCAGGACTGTGAGCTTCTTACAGACACAGACAGGTATATTTATATGACAATATTTATGAAACGTATATAATATGCCAGATAGTATTCTCTGCTTTTTACAAATGTGAACTCATTTAATTCTCATATCTCCCTTATAAGATAGGTACAATTTTTATTCTCATTTTACAGATGAGGAAACCGAGGCACAAAGTAGCTAAGTAACTTGCCAAGCTAGTAAGTGACAGACCTCAGATTTGAATGCAGGCAATCTGGCTCCAGAATGTGCTTCAACCGTGACATATCCTGTCTAGTCCTCACTTATGGTTGTAGCCACAACACCTAGCCCCATCCCTGGCATAGGACTCAATAAGTATGTACTAAGGAATTAATAAATGAACAACTCTCATATGTAAGACAACCATGTGTCCAGGATATTCTTGGAGAGTTCTATTTTTAAACATTCTGCCATATTTTCAAGACATATATTTAAACCACGCATCAGATGATGCATCTAGATTTATGCGTCGGAAACTGTGGCACAGTTTCCATAAGTTTATGAATTCCATTTATTCTAAGTTCAAACTGATATTCTTAGTCCAAAAAAATCATGATGCCAGGAATGAGGTGCCCTGGATAACAAGTTTCAAATACCAGACATTGGAAAAATATCAAGTGTTCTTCCTTCTTGTTTACTGTGATCAAGTTTGAAGCTGAAACAGTAATGAAAATATCCATTACATATGATTTTGCAAGGGTTTGGGTTGAACAAAGGATTTGAGGGAGGATCTAAGGAGTCTTAGATCTGTTATTATTAGATGTAAAAACCCTTGGAAAATCTTAAAAGGGTTGCCTGACCAGGAATGCACTTTGTTAAGATACTGTGTTATAAAAGGGACTGCTATCTCATGTTTCAAGCTGGTCTCCAGAATATTTCAGCTAAGGACTCCCAGGTTCAGAAAATTATTTACTTCAGTGATTCTCAAAGTATGCTCCCTAACCAGCAGCATCAGCATCTCCAAGGAACTTACTAGAAACACAGATTCCTGAGCCCACCCTAGACCTACAGAATCAGAAATTCTGGGGGCGGAGTCCAGCAAACTGTTTTTCTAATAAGGCTTCCAGGTGATTTCGATGCAAACTAGAGTTTAAGAATCACAGATCTACAGTAACAAAATTTGGTTTGTTTTTAACCTTATTCTTTAAAGAAGAGGAATGATTTGAGGATACGTGAACTGGTCTTTGAAGTGAACTAAACAGAAAATTGTTGAATTAGTAACACAAACACATATACACACCCACAGGTGACAAGTGTGACCCAAGTTTCAGAAGTCCTCATAGGGTTGAGGGGGTATTCGTCTCACATTTAATCAGAGCCTGCAGCAAAAGCCTTCCATCTGTTTCAATGGGCCCTTGGTATTTCATGTCACCCCGCCAAGCAGAAAAGGGTTGCCAGGACTGAGCTGGTAGCTCCTAGTGACATGGTACTTTCTTTTCTTTCCTTTGCACCATGGCCTCCTTTTCCCAGGCACATGTGCTGTCCCTGAAGGAGCTGGAAGCTAAGGTGGTTAAGACCAGCCACCCCTAGAACACTGTTTACTTGGGACAGTCTTAAGTCCCGATGCTCAGTCCAGCTGGCTCTACTAGAAGGTCCTACTTTCTCTCCTTCCAGTCCTTTCTTCTAGGGTCATAGTCCATACATCCAATTTCTACATGTCTGAACTGCAGTGCTACTGGGTTCCACTGCTGTCCCACAGGGTTTCTAGACCCCATGTGAAGCAAGGGCTATGTTTGGGCATTTATGTTGATTCACATCCCTGAATGTGGGAAAATGGCTTAAAGGCTCTCAGAATATTCTCTAATAGTCAGGAGATTGACTTGTCTAAACCTCATAGAGGTCTTGTACAGGATAGTGTTGCCTCAACTAACCTTACATAAATGACCTGTCAGACATATCCATCCATCTGTCATCTGTCTGTTTGTCCATCTATCCAAAAACACACACAGGCACATTCATTTCCAGGTGCTTTAAGTCCTTTCTAGAAAAAGGCAAAATGCTTTTTTTTAGAATACACATATCTATAAGTGTGTCTGAAAATGAAAAACACACAAATACTATAAAACATGACTTTCAAAAAATATGATTTTTATGTACTATAAAATATGACTACTCATCATTAAGGAATAGACGAAACCTTAGGTGAAGCTAATGTAAATGTTTCTTTTATCTTGGTCCAGTATGAACTCTCCACCCCACTTCCTGTCAACTAAGTATTTTTTGATAATACTCTTCAGTGGCTACATCATTCTTTTCTGAAGACTTTTTAAAAAAATCTTTTTGGCTGTGCAGCATGTGGGATCTTAGTTCCCTAATCAGGAATTGAACCTGAGCCCCCTGCAGTGGAAGCGCAGAGTCTTAACCACTGGACCACCAGGGAAGTCCTCATTCTTTTTTGGAAGGAACAATGCAAGACTTTTATGCTCGCCACTGAACATTTTGTCTCTCCACAATAGGTCAACTGTCAGACCAAGAACAGAATTAAATGTACCTTCACAGCCTTCACCACTGTTGTTACTGATGAGGAGCTCCCTTCACTTTCAAGGTGATTTCTGTGATGTGCCAGCTTCAGCTGCCGCTCTCTTAAACGGACTTCTCTCTCTCTATGATTTTTGCTCTGCTTTTATATTACATGGGTCGTGGAGACTGACTTTTGGTAGGAAGAGAACAAATTCAAGGTAGTTCAAGCAACACAACACCTGGAAAGTCTCCCCCAGTGTGCAGGAGACATTGACCTCATTGTTTTTTTCTGAGTGACACCACCAAACTCCCCTTGGCAGCAACTGCCCAACATTTCCCATTCAACAATTTCAGGCCCACTATGTGTGGGCTTCACTTGGCTTAGGGATAGAAGAATAGCTGTGTGCAAGGCTTGATGAATGAGCTGTTTGGAGACAGATAGTTACCCATTTAGGAAGGCCAGACAATATTCTATTATTATACAGTAAATGTCCCCAAAACTTTTATTTTGTAGATCAGCCACCCTGATTTCTCTCTCTCTCTCTCTTTTTGGCTGCATTGGGTCTTGGTTGCTGCGCACAGGCTCTTTCTCTAGTTGTGGCGAGTGGGGACTACTCACCCTGATTCTTTTTTTTTTCTTCTTTGGTTGCATTGGGTCTTTGTTGCTGCATGAGGGCTTTTTCTCTAGCTGTGGCGAGTGGGACTAGTCTTCCTTGCAGTGCACGGCTTCTCTTGTTGCAGTGGCTTCTCTGTTGCGGAACACAGACTCTAGGCAGGCAGGCTTCAGTAGTTGTGGCGCATGGGCTTAGTTGCTCTGAGGCATGTGGGATCTTCCTGGACCAGGGATCCAACCTGTGTCCCCTGCATTGGCAGGCAATTCTTAACCACTGCGCCACAAGGGAAGTCCCTGATTTCTTCTTCCTGCTATTAAAATAGTATTGGGCAAAAACCCCAGGGTGAAATTGTGATGTAGAACAAGCTTGACCTTAACAGCTCCTCTCGTGCCCTAATCATGCAGAGTTTCCCTGCTTCTAGAACCCACCAAGGGGATATTGTATTATCAACTCATTCAATTTACACTGCTACAGCAGGGATGCCAAATAGGCTTCAGCTCATGTGCCAATTTTGATTAGCTTGGATAGGCTGCCAGGAGAAACGTGTTGAGGATTTAACTCCAGACTCCTTGAGAAAGTGCGCACGTCTGCCATAGACTGGGAGCATGCCAGGAGACTTGCCTAGCATTTGCCATCCCTGTGTTAAGAATTTAATATATTACCTTTCTATGGGATGTTTGCACATTAAAAGAAGAATGTGAAAGAGAGATCAGTTTATTATAATGGATGATAAATGGATGTTTAGGCATTTGTAGAAGGCCAGTGGGATATGTCTTTTGGGGATTCCTTAGAAGGAGAGCAGAAGAGAGTAAAAGGAAGATCTGTACCAAAAGAGAATCAGTTTGAAAGGGTACAGAGAGGTTGCTAACCCTAGCCTTACAAACTACCATTTTATGGACCTAATATTAACTCTAAATTTTAGTTAAGTGTGTAAAATGTGTCCAAGATGCTTTGATTTACTTTGCTGCTAATATGGTTTTTTTTTTGACAACAACAACCTTCCAAGATTCACATTACACCCCTGTTGCTTATTTTATTCTGTCTATGATATGAGCCAAGGAGCCTGAGAAGGTGGCTTTATGAGGCACAGACTGTACCATGTGTCATTTTCCTACTGGACCGAGCACATGCTTGGTTCTCAAAAAATAATAAAGCACCCAAGTGCTACCACCTACTTAGAGACCGACTTTTTTCCCAGCAGGGTCTGAGTAAGAAACTCCTCACTCAGCAGCACTGAAAACAGCAAATGCTGGGAATTCCCTGGTGGTCCACTGGTTAGGACTGTGCACTTCCATTGTAGGGGGCCCAGGTTCGATCCCTGATCAGGGATCCCACAAGCCATGTGGTGCGGCAAGAAAGAAAGAAAGAGAAAGAAAGAAAGAGAGAGAGAGAGAGAGGGAGGGAGGGAGGGAGGGAGGGAGGGAGGGAGGGAGGAAGGAAGGAAGGAAGGAAGAAAGGAAGGAAGAAAGGAAGGAAGAAGAGAGAGAGAAAGATAGAGAGAGGGAAAGAATAAAGAAAGAAAGAAAAAGGAAAAGACCAATGCTTTTGGAGCCTTAGCTTTTTAAGTTCAAAAATGGAAAACAGTAGCCTCCAAATCCACTGCAGAGAGATGAAGCAAAGGTGGTCTGGTGATAGGATTTCCTTAACACAATGAGATATTTTCAGAGCACAGTGATTTAAAAAAAAAAAAGAATCTCAGACTTAGAGTTGGAAGATCTGCTGTGCCCTTTAGTTGACCGTGACATTTAACCTGTTTCAGACTTTCTCCTAAACCATAAAATAGAAACACAACAACCGCCAATTTTCAACCAAATCATTCCCCGTTGATTATCAAAAGCCATCGTGAATTGAACCCTGATTTCCTATAAGCACAACGCTATTTCCTATCACAAAAATTATAAAATTGATCACAAAAATAGAATAAAAAAAAATCTCTCCAAATACATGTACATTTATTCAGTATGTAAAACCACACAGCCTTCAAAACTTTGTAGCAGATGCTTCTTTTGTGAGATCCTTCTGCATGGCTTAGACTTGTTGCAACTTATCAAAGTATATGGTTTAGGAGGACAAGTTTCCCTAATAAATCACCCTATGGCAAACAAAGGATTTCTTCACTCCTCAAAAGACCAACATACGACATTGCAAGTTAGGGTCATCTGTCTCACACATATTCATTGTCGATTTCATGTGCATGGATGCCTCTGAAAGTCTTTGAGTGGCAACTGCTTCTACAGCACCACCTTGCCCTTCCTTTTCAGAAAGGAATTCATTCCTGAGCTCCATAACCCAGATTCTAACACTTCCATTCTGCCCATGTCACACCCTTTACCCTGCAGCTTGGTCCTTGTTGCCAGGCCAATGCCTTGGCATTCCGTTCCTAGCCTTTCATTGGTTTTTTGGTATTAGCTTTGGTCAGTATGATGGAGACTGTTTCCAGTAATAAAGTTCACTAATGTGGAGGTCAAAAGTCAAAGCATTTCAAATGTTGGATGAAAAACACACATGAAAGTGCTTTATAAAGTGTGAAAGACTTTGGAGACTGTAAATAGCCAAGATAATATTGGATATTATGGATTTTCTGAATTAATGAATATGCTCACCAGGGCAGACATTTTAGTCAGGATGAAGGACATTGAACCAGAGAGGGACAGGGAGGCAGAAAACCTAGAGAAGAAGGGTTGGAAGCTTCTTCATAAACCTGCCCACCACAAAAAAGTGGTCTTCTCTTAGGCCTCTCGGGTCAGAGCTTTTTGCTCAGGTCAGCTAAGCTTGCACCTCCTCCTCTGGCAGCTTTTCAAATCCTGCCTTTTCCAGCCACAGTCTGAGAGCATCTGCCTCACGCCTCCTCCAGAGGGCAAGACTGTTCTCATTGGTCATCATCTCACGTAGGTCCTCGACCCCACACCATCTCCAACTGGACCATTCCTTCAGTGTTAGTCCTAGAAATAGTGTCTTCGAAGAATCAAAGCATGCGTCTTTAAAAGCAGTTTGCAAGTGAAATGTGACTCTCCCAGGCCAGTGGCGATGCACTGAAGAGACGCTTCACTGAGCTGATTTCAGGCTGAGCTGCATGATTTCCCGGCAAGTGGAAGTTCCCAGGGAGCCACTGCCCCCTTGTGTCTCAGCGCTGGGGAGGAATTATCCCATGACGGGGCGAACATTTGGCAAAAGTCTGTAAAAGATCACTGGTGGGCTCTTTCTGGCTCTTAGATTTGTTGGTTCAAGTAAGATTTCCTTTCATCTCATGGCTTTTTAAGTTGTAATCTGTCTTCTTTTAAAAAAGTGAATTTTTAAAAGGCATCTTTGTTATAATTATCAAAGTAATGTATACAACTTGAAAAATTTGTGTAAAGTGATTTAATTTTGTTAATGTTTTGATGTATTTCTTCCCTGATTTTTTAAGTCTTTGTCCATATAAGGAAACCTTATATTTCACTTGTGGACAGACAAAAAGCCATAGAACTATGAAATCTAATTTTATCATAAATGTTATATAAACATGATCTCCTCTCCACAATAAGAAAAGAGACTTTTGAATATGCTAAAGTACTAAGAAACAGAATTGCCTTTTTTTCTTACAGAATTTAAAATGTAAAGGATAGCATTTTAGATCATAGAATCTCGTAAACTTTGCCTGTAATTTCAATTCTATGGATTAACAATACTGTGGTGAATGCAACTGTTAGACACATTGAATTGAATATTATCTCATTTTCAAGACAGAAAAATAAAACTCCTTGCTCTAAAGATAGCCTGTGGGAGGTATGGTAATTTAGCAGTGTAAATGATCCAGTCATTGGCAAATAATTTTAGATGTGCTTTCAAATGTGATTGTTCATATTTCTAAGTGTCGTGTAGATATGTTGCTTCCCCCAAACTATGGAGAATGTGGAAACAAAGGCATTTTGAGAAGAGCTGAGAATAAATCATTTGTGTCTCCAAATACCTTTCCTTCTATATCTTGTTTATTGTCTGGTCATCTAGATGTATGTATAACACAATATAAATATGGGTGATGGTGTCAAAGAGAGTCTGTGGACAAGACCTAGAATGGGCTGGGAGGAAGTTGACCTTATCTTTAGTTGCTTTATCTGATCCTTTATTTTCTCAAGACTTCTCAGTCTTTTTTGATCCACAGATTAATTCTACAGGAAAAATTTCCACAGTCCATCTACTTCTTGTATATAACTTTTAAGAAAATGTATATGAACCTTTTATCACTTTCAACATAGAAAAATAAAACTTACTAAAAACAAACAAAAAACTTCCTTCTGTAAAAACAGCCTATGGGAATTATGTAATTTGGTCATTTAAAAGATCCAGTTATTGGCGATTGCAAATGGCTATTATTATGTATACGTACAAAATAATACTGTGCAAGCTTAAAAAACTTTACCAAAAAGTCTACTGAATATTAAACTATTAATTATAATACCTCAAAGTCTGATCATTGTTATTACACATTTCTACACGTTAATCTGCTTGTAATCTGTGCCCTATTTTTGGTGCTCTTTTTTTTTTTTAGAGATTTATTTTATTATTTATTTTATTTTTGGCTGCACTGGGTCTTTGTTGCTGCACGTGGGCTTCTCTAGTTGTAGAGAGCAGGGGCTACTCTTCATTGCAGTGTGTAGGTTTCTTATTGCAGTGGCTTTCCTTGTTGAGGAGCACGAGTTCTAGGCCTGCGAGCTTCAGTAGTTGCAACACGTGGGCTCAGTAGCTGTGGTGCATGGGCTTTGTTGTTCCCAGGCATGTGGGATCTTCCTGGACCAGGGAATGAACCAGTGTCCCCTGCATTGGCAGGCGGATTCTTAACCACTGTTCCACCAGGGAAGCCCTGGTGCTCTTTTTAAATCCATTTTTATTCTTTGAAATATATGAGATTTGAATCTAGATCTAGATGGTGGAAAATATATATCCCATATATTTTAGTGGGATTTGCATTTTAGATCACTGTATGGAGATGATTTGAAGGGTCCAGAGAGATCTACTTGACTAGCCTTTTATACAAGTAGTAACATAGGGTGCTCTACTCTAGGGCATGTGAGGGCAGAGTAAAAGATGGGGCCCACATTTCGCGAGATGCGTGTATGGTCAGGCCACTCAGGATGGCTGTTCTCTTCACCTGTACATCCCCTGCTCAACCAGGCCCTGCTTCATTCACAGGACTATCCAGTCCTCTTAATTATAGGGCCTAATTGGTAACTACTTGTGTGCTTGCCCCTGCCGCAGCCGCTGGTTTCCCTGGTAACTGATGAGCCAACCTGATGTCAGTTCCCCCTATACATGGTAGCCTCCTTCTCCTGCCATGTCCTGCCTGCGGTCTGCTGTCCAAGGTGGGGTGTCACTCCAGGACCCTTTTGCTTCTGACATGTAAGATCCCTTGTCCGATAAACGGGATAAATGGTTGATGTCTCTGTCACTGTCTCCTGACTCTATTCAGTCTCGAGGCTGGGCAACTACAAAGGTGCAGGCCTGCGGGGTGCAGGCCAACAATGCAACTCATCAGAGCCAAGGATACAGAAAGCCAGCCAAGGCCACAAGTACCTGTATCAGGTTCACAGCTCTAATCCTTCTGGCTCACAGATTTTCTTACCATCTCAGTTGAGTACTTCACTCTGATAGAGACTATTAGAAAGAATTCCTCACGCCCCAAGGGATTTTGTCAATTGTACTTCCTTCCCATCTATCACCTGCAGCTCTCTGTCATCCTTGCCTGCTTCTAAAGCGGGGGGCAGGGGAAATTACAAAACTGAAAGCTAATGCCAAGCCAGTGATTAGCTATAATTATCACAGTGATGTCTACCAATCAGACCCAGAGAGACAATGCCATTTTGAGCAACTCTCAACCCAATTGCTCCTCAGTTTATTCATCTGTAAAGGACATTGGACCAGTTATACCTAAGTCGGTACCAGTTCAAACTCTAGGAATATGTATTTTATACTTGGGTTTCACAGACAGAAAAAGTGTTTGGTTCAGCCAAGAAAAAACAAAACAAACAAAAAAACAGTGTGTCAAAATAACTTTATATTGTTACCGTAAAAAAAAGATGAATAATACTCTGGTTTCTCTTCAGATCGAATAAATCTTTCACCTTTTACTAAAAAAAAAAAAAAAGATGAATAAAAGAAAGTGCTTCCTTAAAAATAAATATTGTTGATCAAATATCCCAATAACTAGGATGTACATCACATGTCAAGGCTCATGACCAGGTGAGCCACGTCCAGCACCTGGTGAGGAAGTGGCTGTCCCTGGAGGTTGAATGAAAGTGATTTACGTCTGACTGTTGCAACCTGCTTTACTGCCTGAATTTCAGATTCTCCTGCTGTTCAAAATATTCTTACCTTCTTAAATCTGGCCGTAGAATACAGAAGCCAACAGAATGGAACTGACTTAAGCTAGCCAGCCCACAAACAGGAATCAAACACCTACTTTATGCCAAGCTAGGAATATAGTAGAGAACACAGCAAGTAAGTGTTCTATAGACTATGAATGCATGGAATTTATAGTCTATAGCAGACATCAGGTTTTTAGTTTCCAGAAGTGAGAGTTTGCTTTTCAGAGAAACTTAAGAGTATTATTCTATAGGCTCTGCATGAAGAGGGCTATGTTTCATTCATCACGGCAGACCCAGTGCTCAGCACATAATAGATATTCACAAATGTTCATGGCATAATTGAGGGACTAATCAGATACAAACTAGATACTTAATAAAAAACCTAAACCAAGTTTGACATATGCTCCAAGAGTTGTTCAAGATCATCTGGACATTCAGTCTCATTCCCTTTTTCAGAGTAATGAAGGAAAGAATTGCAATTCACTGTTGGCCAAGAGTCAAGATCTTGTTTCCTTTGTGTGGTGTGTATTGTATATTTGCCAGTTTTGGGGGAAGAAGGGAATTCAGGAAAGTTAGTGGTTTTGTTGTCATTATTTTGTGAAGCCTCCTGGGCTATTTTTTCCTTCCTTTAATCAACAAATATGCACTGTGCTAGGCACTGTCCCAGGCACTGAAGATCCCATGATGAGCAAGACTGGCAAGATTCCTGTCCTCCAGGAGCTTCTGTTTCAGAACTCTCCGTGGACTGGTGGGCTCTTCTTTTCTCCACTTACTTTGAGTGACTGTAATGATTACATATCACTTTTATAACAAGAACATTTTTAAGAGGGTAGGGAAAAAAAAGACTTCTTCAACAAAGGATGAACACAAACCTGAGTTTTCAGTACAGCTCTGAATGAGCATATTTGGGCAGTACTGCTTCCATTGCACAAAAAGAACAGAAGACCAGGCACTAGTTTACCACAGAACGTGTATAAATTTTTTTCTTTTTAGAAAGAAATTTTGCAGTCTCTTTCAACAATTTAGACTTGTCTTCCAAGTGAGTAATTCCCGTCTTATGAATTTATCCTACAGATTGCTTACAAAAATAAAGGACATATGTGAAACATTATTTGTGATGGTGAAAGATGAAAAATAACCTAACGGTCCATCACAAGGGAACTGTGTAAATAGATCATTGTATGTCCGTATAATAGAACACAATAACATTCTTTTTAAAATGAAGCAGTAACATATACACAATACTGTATGTAAAATATATAACCAACAAGGACCTACCTTATAGCACAGGGAACTATATGCAACCAAGAGAATTGTCATAAACAATCTAAGTATAGATCAACAGAGACTGGATAAATTATGACACAATAATATAATGGAATAATACTATGTAGCTTTTACAAAGAGGAAACAACATATTAATATGAAAACCTAACATAAGGGAGAAAAGCAAGTTTACAGGATGTACTTGTATATATGTTTTATAATAGTAGACAAAAAGTGTGTACAGAAAAGCACAGAAGTAGTGATAGGTCAGTGTCATAAAAACAATACTGCAACAAAGTCCTTATAATACACGTTAACACATTTGAGTTTCTCTTTGAAATACCATTATTATCAGTTTTCTTCCTGCATATAAAAGTCTTCCATGCTCACTGTAGTGGGAAATAATTGCTTTGTTTACTTGGGAGAGGAGAATGGGACTAGACAGGGAACCTCTTTCACCTCACACACTTCCGAATTGCTTGAATTTACTAGTAGACAGGTTTGTTTAGGTGATAACAACCCAACTCAAACTGCTATAAGAAAAAAGGAAGAAGGGAAAAGAGAAAAATAAAGGGGGGGGGGGTGGATATTGAATGGGCAGCGGACCAGCTCACAGATTCAAAGGAAAAGTTAACCAACTAAGCCTGAGCCATGGCAAGGTAGGAAACAGGAGTGCTCCAGTAACCCTAATGCCAGACTTTTCCTTATTTTATTCAAGTGTAGTTGATTTACAGTGTTGTGTTCATTTCTGGTGTACAGCAAAGTGACTGAGTTACACGTATATGTATGTATGTTCTTTTTCATATTCTTTTCCATTATGGTTTATCACAGGATATTGAATAGAGTCCCCTGTGCTCTACAGTAGGTCCTTGTTGTTTATCCATCCTATATATAATAATTTGAATCTGCTAATCCCAAACTCCCAATGCTTCCCTCCCACACCCCTGCCCTGGCAACCACAAGTCTGTTCTCCATGTCTGTGAGTCTCTTTCTGTTTTGTAAATAAGCTCATTTGTATCATTTTTTGGGATTCCACATATAAATGATATCATATGGTATTTGTCTTTCTCTGTCTGACTTATTTCACCTAGTATGATAATCTCTAGGTCCATCCATGTTGCTGAAAATGGCATCATTTCATTCTTTTTTATGGCTGAGTAATAGTCCATTGTATATATGTACCACATCTTCTTTATCTATTCATCTATCGAAGGACATTTAGGTTGTTTCCATGTCTTGGCTATTGTAAATAGTGCTGCTGTGAACACGGGGTTGCATGTGTCTTTTCGAATTATAGTTTTGTCTAGATATATGTCCAGGAGTGGGATTCCTGGATCATACAACAACTCTATTTTTAGTTTTCTGAGGAAACTCCATACTGTTCTCCATAGTGGCTGCACCAGTTTACATTCCTACCAACAGTGGTAAGAGGATTTTCTCCACACTCTCTCCAGTATTTATTATTTGCAAACTTTTTAATGATGGCCACTCTGACCAGTGTGAGGTGGTACCTCACTATAGTTTTGATTTTCATTTCTCTAATAATGAGCAGTGATGAGCATCTTTTCATGTGCCTATTGGCCATCTGTATGTCTTCTTTGGAGAAAAGTCTGTTTAAGACTTCTGCCCATTTTTCGATTGGGTTGTTTGGTTTTTGTTATTGAATTATAGGTGCTATTTGTATGTTTTGGAAATGAAGCCCTTATTGGCTGCATTATTTACAAATCTTTTCTCCCAGTCCGTAGGTTGTCTTTTCATTTTGTTTATGGTTTCCTTTGCTATGCAGAAGCTTATAAGTTTGATCAGGTCCCATTTGTTTATTTTTGCTTTTATTTCTATTGCCTTGGGAGACTGACCTAAGAAAACATTGGTACAATTTATGTCATCAAATGTTTTGCCTATATTCTGTTCTAGGAATTTTACAGTGTAATGTCTTATATTTAAGTCTTTAATCCATTTTGACTTCATTTTTGTGTGTTTTGTGTGGGTGTGTTCTAACTTCATTGATTTACATGTTACTGTCCAACATTTCCAGCACCATTTGCTGAAGAGACTATATTTTCCCCATCATTAATTCTTGCATCCTTTGTCAAAGATTAATTGGCCCTAAGTTTGTGGGTTTATTTCTGGCTCTCTGTTCTGTTCCATTGATCCATATATCTGTTTTTGTGCCAATACTATGCTGTTTTGATTACTTTAGCTTTGTAGTATCATCTGAAGTTTAGGAGGGTTATGCCTCCTGCTTTGTTCTTTTTCCTCAGTATTACTTTGGCAATTCTGGGTCTTTTATGGTGGAACCAGAGTATTGAGCGCCACCAAGACTCTCTGGGTCTCTGGTCTCTGCTCCCCATGGCATGTTGGCCTCATGTTCTCCTACCACAGTCTTTCTTTCTAATGAGAGATCACGGCTTCCAGCAGCTTTCAGTGACACAGACTCTCAATCCCACCACCTAAAAGGAAGAAAACTTTTCTCTGATGAAAGACTTTGAATGATCAGAAACCCACTGCAGACTAACCTCTGTGACCAGGGTAGTGGGAATTATTACTGGTCATGACTGGTCTAATTTGGGCCAGGTGCTCACCCTTCAACCTATCACCGGGATTAGGGACACAGGATCATGTAAGAATTCAGCAGCTCCATTAGCCAGAAGTTGGGAGTGGAGTGGAGAAGGAGAGTGGGAGGCAGAAACAGTGCTTTTTTGGAGAGAAGAAGGAAGAGTTGCTGGGCAAAACAGATGATTAGTGTATGCTATATGAGCATAAATTTCTCCTAAATATTTTTAAGCTATTTTCATCATATGTGTATATATACATATATATACACTCAAGTGCCAAGAACATATTTATAAGAATATTCTCTGAAGTGGTTTTATAATCATTAAAAACTGTAAGCAACCTATAGTTAACATCTACTGACATTTTTTCTTCTTGAATTTTTCCCTTTTTTCCCTCTGGGAACATTGCACCCAATCGCTCATCTCAGCTGAACCTTACTTCCTGTGACTACAACAATTGGCCTAAAGGGTGGATGTGTGATCCAACATGAACCGATCTGTCTTGGTCCAGGAAAAGGGTCATTTTCTTTTCAGGTAGTAAGGCTGTGGGGCTGTGACTCCAGCAGACTTTTTCACCTGGAGCTGTTACAAAAGAATCATTTCCTGTCAGGTCAGGAAGCTGCTAGGATACAATCTGGAGCCACCAATTTTGCCTCCCACATGGGGTAGAGCTAGTCTATGGATGAAGCTGTTTATGCTGAAATTACCAGAGATGAGACGTGAAGAGACAAGGAGTCCTGATGCGTTAGAGCCCCTGGTCCCAGGCACCCTCTGAGGCTAATCCTCCCCCCCCACCTTGTCTGGTAATATGCCTGAAGGGGCGAATGTCCTCTTTACCGAAGGCTAGTTTGAGTTGGGATTCTTTCAACCACTAGACTCCTAATAATCTGAAAAAAGATCAATAGAGCTGGATAACTTATGGCACAATAATAAAATACTTTTAAATATAGCTTTTAAGAAGAACAAACTACACATATTGACATTAAAAAAAAACAAATATAAGGAGAAATTCAAGTTTACAGGACAGGGGTGTGTTTCTGTGTGTGTATGATTTTATATACAGCCACATACTTAGGGAGACTATGTTCCAAAGGTTAACATTGGTTACCTCTGGAGGCTAGTATGGGTGAGACTTTCACTTTTTAAATACATTTCTGTGTATTTTTCAACTTTCTGAAAATCACATACTACTTTTATAAAACTTTCAAGCCAAAAAAAACTCCAGGACGTAATGTACTTGTGGCACATTTATGTTATACAACTTCCCACTTCATTGCCTCTATTCCATTTAAGAACAGAAATCTGGGGATTTGGAGACCAGGCTTCTAGTCTGGACTGTTTTGCATGTATTTTATAACCTTGGGCAAGTTGGTTTGCTTCTGCAGGCCTCAGTTTCTTCCTCCCTAAGAGGGGTACTTGAAGCAAGAGTAGCTACTATTTCACTGGTTTCCATGTGCCAAGTGCTGTGCTAAGCAGTTTCCTCACAGCAGCTCCGTGAGTTGAGTATTATCCCCCTTTTCCAGACAAGAAAACAGAAGCTAAAGTAAGTGTTGGAATCAGAATTAAAATTCACGTTTAGTCCCTCCCCTAAAGCCATGTTCTTTTCACTACACACTCTCCCAACCACCTCTTGCCTCACGTCCCTGTTTCCTGGCCCTAAGATGCACTTAAACCCAGGACTTGACTCAAAATCCTCTATTTGGAAAACACTATCCATTCTAAATTAAACTTAGGTCACTTTTATTATTGCTACATCTATTCTTTATGTTGCATCAAACTCTAAGACAGGATGTCTCAACCTCAGCACTACTGACATTTTGGACTGAAAATTTCTCGGTTGTTGGGAGCTGGATGTGTATGGCAGCATCCCTGGCTTCTACCTGCTAGATGTCAGGAGCGCCCACCCTTCAAGTTGTGACACCAAAAATGCCTCCAGCCAAAGTCCCAAATGTCCCCTGGGGGAAAATCACCCGGGGTTGAGAATCACTGCTCTAAAAGAAGGGAAAAGGCAAATTCCTGCATTAACCCTGAAGGAAAACTGTTTTGAAAGGAGTTGTGGAATCTTGTAAGTATTTTTACCCGCGCAATTCTTTGACTTTACCAGCTCCGGGTAAAGTCAGCTCCAGTGTCTCACATTATTTGCTCTGTGCAGAACACTGTGCCAGTTACACATACATTATATATCCAAGATTTAGGGAAATGGGGAAGGAGAATAAACCTTGCCCTCTCAAAAATGACTCCTCTTCTCCCTTAGTGAAATTCACCTTTGCCTGAGAGGAAAAGAGCCACATGAGCTGCTGAGTGAAAATAGATATTCAACAGGGAACAGTGGTAACTGAATACGATGCTGATTTTATTCCAACTAAATAAAACAACACATAAATCATCTGGGCAATAAGCTTAACTCAAGGGGCAAAAGCCAAGAAACAAGTATTTTTGTTTGTTTGTTTTAATTATCAGCCACAGCCCATGGCTCTCTTCCACACCTTATCTTAGAAAATGTGGGTTAACAAATCTCACACAAAGAAACACAGGAAAAGAGGAAAAAAGAAGATGAAATTCATCTAGCGTGCAGTTGAAGGTGGGTTTCTCCAATTTCTCCTCTGTGAACTGCTCCATCAGCATGGTCCACTTCGGATTATTTTAATATCGTGACCATCTTCCCTGAAAATAGAACAACCATAAAAACATATTTATTACCTACCATATTGAAACTGTCCCCCTATTTGTATTAAAAAGACCCATGTCATTACACATTCGATTCTTTCCGTGGTGACATTTAATTAGTCAATTTTAAAGATAAATCTAGGAAACAATGAAATCCCAACTCTGCCATTTTTTCCCCAACCCAATGGCACAAGGAACTATCCCCAAAGAATCACTCTGGTATAAAAACAGTTGATTGAACCTGGTGTACCCCCCAAAAAAAAAAAAAATCACTCTGAGGAGACCTAGTAACCTCCTGAAGACTGAGTTCAGAGAATGGACCCCTGAAATACACAGCAGCATCATACCTGGAGGCGAAGTCACGATCCCCTGAGCTGGTCAGGTGTGTTACATGAAGGGCATCAGGTATAACAGCAATACATTTACTACGGCGTTCTAACAGGTAGAGTTATTAAGATCTGTTTTCTGGGCAGTAGTGCAGTGTGTGTAGGTCACCTGTACATGCCCTCTGAATTTAATAGAACATTTACTATTCCACAGAGTTTAACTACTAAGTATATTCTTTTAATTTTGGGGAACTACCCATCCCTGGATAGTAACATCATTTAATTATCTGGTCTGTAATTGATTAATCACACACCTCACTCTCTAACCTTGACCTAGAAAATGCACTGACGGATTCTGTGTCTTTTTAAATGTCAGTCTTAAAACAGAACCACTTATGTCACATTTGATTCTCATGTCCAAGAAAAGAGTCACAACTTTCTAAGTAATCAAAATGCAAGATAGGAACGAAAGAAAACTTGGCTAGTTTATACTGTCAAATTGTTACCTGATTTTCATGCACAGAGTACACTCATTGGGGTAAGTGGACATGTCGCTTCCACACACAGGGTTAAAGTCCCTGGGACATCCTGGTAATGTATACTGTTCGCAGTTTGGCTAGAAAAGAGAAAGGAAAACAGAAACTCGAGAGTAACTTGAGACATTCTCATCACAAAATAGCTGAGGAGAGGACAAAGTCCCACGTTTCCCTGGATTTCCTAGAAACAGCCTACAAGAAAGATTTCTACTTTCCATTAAAAAAAGGATGGTTTTTCTAATGCAAAAACCAGAGGCAGTGTTGAAGCTATGTAAGAAAAGCACCTCAGAGCAAGGTTCAGTTGGGCTGATTTTTAAATGAAAGTCCAAGACATGCCACCAGACCTACTTTACTCTCCTCCAGCTTCATAATTTGCTCTTTACTACCATCTCCATGAGAATGTCCTGTTACCTTCCACTGTAATCTCTTGGCATAACGCCCAGACACACTCAGGAATCCATCTTTCTGTCTGGACTTTTAAGATACTGGCATTTAAGCAACAGCATTAAAGAAAGCAATAGGTTCAGAATGAGATCTCAAGGGTTGTTATGGGTTTAACTGTGTCCACCCAGAAAGATATGTTAAACTCCTAACCCCCAGTACCTCAGAATGTACCTTATATGGAAATAGGGTCTTTATGGAGGTAATTAAGTTAATATAAGGTTAGTAGAATCAGCCCTAATCCAATATGACCGGTGACCTTATAAAAAGGGAAAATTTGGACACAGAGTCACACACAGACGGAAGATCATGTGAAGACACCAAGAGAATGCCATTTACAAGCCGAGGAATGCCTGAGGCTACCAGATACTAGGAGAGAGGAATGGAACAGAGCCTCCCTCACAGCCCTGGGGAGGAAGCAACCCTGCCAACACCTTGAGTTTGGACTTCAGCCTCGAGATCTGTGAGACAATCCATTTCTGTTGTTTAAGCCACCCAGCTTGTGGCTTTATTACAGCAGGCCTAAGGGTCATGGAACTCAACCCTCAGATTCGGTGGAATTGAGGTCAGAGAGCTAATATTGCTCACAGCCACTCATCTCCATCAGGGCCAGGACTAGAAATGGCCACAATGGTCACACCATGGTGTGCAGAGTCCCACTTTAATAACAGGTTAAATAGATGGCCTGTTGTATTTCTGTTTGTGTGTGTGTATATTTCAGTAAATTGTGATCCCCTTTCTTTACTTCAAAGTAAGTCACCCTGTTTAGCACTCCTAATAAATGAAATACACATTTCTAATGGTATTATCTGGATATATAAAGAGCTAAGCAGAGCTGCCCATGGCCCAAACTCTGAAGTAAAAATATTTTTTGACCCTTTGCATCCTCTGTTCAGCCCTCTATCTCCATTTCGGAGCCTGATGTGTTCTTGCTGCCCCAGACTCACTAAGATGTTGCCTTCCAGGGCTTCCACAGGAGAGTAGATGCCCTCTTATCCAATGAGATTGGGGCAAGTGGTAATTGGTCATTTAACAGAAAAAAATCAATTAAAGCTAGTAAACAATAACAAAAAATATAACTGACTTTAAACATTTTCTCTTAAAACATGAAAATAAAATTGCCAATGTTTTGATGTAAGGCAGTGACAGGGCACATGGCCAGCTGTAATGCTACCTACACTAAGATAACCTCCCTTGCAGATAGGTATGACCACTGATCAAGGTCAGGCTGATAGGATATAAATGGAATGATTGTGTAACAGATTCTGGGAACCTCCTTTAAAAGAAAGTTGGTGCCTGTCCTCCGCTTCCCCCAATTTTTACTGTCCTTTGTCCATTCCTCCATCCTGCTCCTGGGTGCATGGAGCTCTACCTTTTATCTTACAGATCAGGAAGACAAAGGCCACATCCTAAAATGGCAGCTCTGTGAGCTGTTATTTTGAGCCGTTGTTTCTAGCAGCTGAATCTAATCCTACCTGACACAAGACATAAGACTTTCCCTACGAATGTTTCAACTGGAGTGCTGTGCACTATCACTGCAAAAATTATAGCCATAATAAATCACCTATGATTTCCTATGTTGGTTTCTTTAAAATGGAATTTTTCAACCCCATTCATAATTTGGACTAGATAATAATTCTTTGCTGTGTGAGGCTGTGCATTGTAGGATGTTTAGTAGCATCTCTGTTCTCTATCCACTAGATGCCAATAACAATTCCCTGGTTATAACAATCAAAATGACAGTCTAAACGTCTGCTGGTGGGGGGCAAAACTGCCCTTTTTAGATATGATGAGAATTTAAAGATGCTGGCACAGAAAGGTCATATATAATTTGTAAAAATAATTCCCTGATTATTTACAGGTGTTTTACCTACACCTAATTCAATTTGTTTTTAGCAATTTGTCTTTTAGCAAGTCTTTCAAAAGCATTTGACACAGTTCTCATACAAACGGCTTTATTTCTTTACACTCATGTTTATGCTGTCTTTACATTTTTAATTTTAAAAAGACTGGCAACTAGCATAGCAGGCTTCTGAACATGCACACTTGAATCCTGGTAAGCACATAACTCCACTGATGGAAAATAAATTCTACTGGCATACAGGAGAGTAGTTAAGAGGGTAGTCTGTCTATAACCAGTGAGTAATCGATCTGCTATGGGAACCATTCAGAGAGAAAGGAGAGGGTTGTATGTGAGTTGCTCAAATGGAAGGTGGCTGATTGAGTTTTTACTGTTATTATCCCTCATTTTCTGAAAGAAATCAAACCCAAGAAGACTGAGTCATCTGATCAAGAGGACCCATTAAGTGCTGAAGATTGGGTACCAAATAACAAATAAGACAACATCCATGACCACAGGAGTATACAGCCTATTAGGGGGAGATAGGCAATTATAATTCAGTACTATGATGGGCTAGTGAAGAGCACCAATCTGGAGTCAGAATGCCTGGGCTGGACCCATAGTTCCACCATTTCCATGTGACCTTGACCAAGGGGATAATAATGGTACCTATTTCATAGTGCTATAAAACATTAAATGAGGGAATTCCCTGACATTCCAGTGGTTAGGACTCCATGCTTTCACTGCCAAGGGCCTGGGTTCAATCTCTGGTTGGGGAATTAAGATCCCACAAGCCTCACAGCACAGCCAAAAAAAGAAAAATTAAATGACTTATCTATATAAAGAATTTAGAACAGTGCTTAGCACATAGTAAATGGTATCCAAACATTTAGTGTTGAAGGAAACCAGAATATGTCACCCCCAAAATATGGCTCTATGACATGAAAATTATTTTGAGCTAAAGGCAGGTAAGATGCAGCGCTCTCTTCCTTTCCCTTTTCTGCGTAAAGACAGGATATAAATTCTTCTCCACTGGGGGCTTCCCAGGTGGCGCAGTGGTTAAGAATCTGCCTGCCAATGCAGGGGACGTGGGTTTGAGCCCTGGTCCGAAAAGATCCCACATACCTTGGAGCAACTGAGCCCATGCACCGCAACTACTGAGCCTGTGCTCTAGAGCCTGTGAGCCACAACTACTGAGCCCATGAGCCACAACTACTGAAGCCCAAGCACCTTGAGCCCGTGCTCTGCAATAAGAGAAGCCACCGCAATGAGAAACCCATGCACCATAACTCTTGCCACAACTAGTGAAAGCCTGTGCAAAGCAAAAAAGGCCCAATGCAGCCAAAAAATTAAAAAATTTTTTTTTAAATTCTTCTCTTCTTCTCTACTTGAGATGACTCTGGACTCTTATCAGCCCAGAGATGGCACCTGAGGAATCTGCAAACAAATCTTACTCCATTAGTCTCCTCCTATTATTTATTTTCTGTTTGCCTCCCTTGGAAGCCTAAAACCATCTTTCTTTGTTCTGTCATTTATTTACAAATCTATTGCTCTCTACTAAAGATGCTATATTAGGCAGATTTCTAAGCCACCTCTTTGAGTTACTCATCTCTGAGTGCTCCCATGTGTATGTACAATGCACTTGTTAATAAACATTTGTTTTTCTCTTATTGATCAGTCCTTTATTATAGGGGCCCCAGGTGAGAACTTAGTGAATAGAAGCATAGAGAAAGTGCATTTATGTCTACTTTGGAGTTAAAAAACAGGGTCGGAAGATTTCTTGGAAAAGGTCTACACTGAATTGAACACTCAAAGTTACCTAACCCATATGAGGTCAATATACCCATATGTAAAATAATAGTATCTATCTATCTTACAAGGTCATTGTGAGAATTGAGAGAATGCATATACAAATGGACAGTATCAGACCAGATATTAAAATAGAATTCTGACCCCATAACCTGTAGCAACTTGCCCAGAAAGCCAATCATTTAAAATAACTAACCCATTATTTAGAATAACCAGGAAGCCAACCTGCTATAAGTCAGACTTGTCAGAGGCCAGATGGTTATGTCTAGTGACAATCCAATAAGCCAAACAGTAAACTCTAACAATTGGCCAAAATGGCCAGGACTCGATTTTTTTTTTTTTTTTTCCGGCTGTGTCAGATCTTAGTTGTGGCAAGCCGGATCTTTCGTTGTGGCGTGTGGGTCTCTAGTTGTGGTATGCGGGTTTTCTCTTCTCTAGTTGTAGTGCACGGCGCATGGGCTCTCCAGCTGAGGCGCAGTGGCTTAGTTGCCCCGCGGCATGTGGGATCTTAATTTCCTGAACAGGGATCGAACCCCCGTCCCCTGCATTGCAGGATGGATTCTTTACCACTGGACCACCAGGGAAGTTCCCAGGACTTCATTAATAACTGACAGTTTCACTAAATTTTGTCCCTGCTTCCAACTTAGGCCCAACCAGAGAAAGCTAAAGATGCCCTCCTAATCAATCACATAGGATGCCTGCTTCTAGTTACCCTCCTACAGCCTCCCGATGCCAACAGCCTCAATCAGGGCACACCTGAGGCCTTCCCTTTTTCCCATTATAAAGCTTTCCCACTCCTCTGCCTTCGAGTCTCTGCCAAAATGCAGGTGACACACCTGACTCACTTGCTACATCAATCTGAATAACTAGCTTTTGCCTGTTTTCATTTGCTTGGCCTTCACACGCTTCCACAGAATTTAATTTCTTAATATACATATGATGTCTAGTACCAGGTGTAACTATTAGGCCTAGGACCTTCTGAATCAGCAAAGGGAACATTAAAGGAAACAAAGCCCTGAGGCTTTCAAGGCTTGAGCTATTTTCAACCAAGTTTTACATTGTGATCTGTATCAAAAAGCCCTCCTGAGAATCTGGTTTCTAAAGAAGCAGTCCACTGCTTCAAAAGTGGCAGGTCAGACTTGAAAACCACCCACCAACCCAAACTCTTGTTAGCGTCACTGTATCGGTAGAAACAATACAAGTGGTTCCCTACTTACTGTTCTGTATTCTGAAGGTTCACCAAATTGAGCGTTCAAAGAGGCTGCAAGAAGGAAACAGATGTTTTAAAAGATGTGATTAAGGTTAATTCTTGTTCATAAGGGGTTTTTAAAATTCAGCTTGTGATTTATACAGGCTACACAGTCTCCTTTTCTCTCAGATACCTAGCTTCTTTGAACCCGGCCCCCTCCCCAAAACTATATTTAGTTGTCTTCTGGTACCTCTCCTAGCAGACACACAGAAAACATTCGGTACGGGTTCCATAACTGACCACCCTAATAGGATTGTTTGGGAAATTTTGGAGCTACCGAATAAAAGTTAGAGAAGTAACTCAATAATTCACGATGTTCTTTTTCTTTGAGGCTTAAGGTAATAAACTCAAAATTTGACATCAGGTGTTACCACTTTAACTCCATTTTAAATGGGCATCAAGTCTGGCTGGACTAAAGCCCTTTTTCATGAGCCCGGGAGTGCCCTGCGCACTTGGCATTCACAATTCCTGATTCCTGTACATCTCCTGCTGAGGTTCTGTAGGGCCCCTGGTACGTAAAAACCCAACTCCTGATCTTGGGCTCCAGAAAATTTGCTTTAAGGGAGAAAGAGCAGACAGCAGGGTCACCAGGAAGATGCTGAGAACGGAGCCCAAGCAAGAACTAAAGAGGGTGGCTGGCTCCACAACGCCACCCCCGCACACCCCCAAGTTCGAGTCCCTAGACCGCCGAAGGGAGGCCCCGGAACCGCCAGTAACGGGTACGCGGAGGGGCGCCAAGGCCGCCGGACGCGGGAGGGGCGTCGCCAGCGAGACCCCCTCTTCCTAACTCCACGGCGGGTCCTCCGCGGACCAGGCGCGCTGTGAGCGTTACCTGCCGAGTCCCACCAGACCAGGAGCAACAGCAGCAAGCGCCGCGCCTCGAGCGCCATCCCTCCCATCCCCCCCATCCTCCCCCTGTGGCCGGCTAGGGTCCCTACGCTCCAGCGCCCGCGCGACACGCACAGCGCCCTCGGGTCGGACACGCGGCAGAGTGGAGTGAAGGAGGGGCGGGAACGGGAGGAAGGACGGAGCGGGTAGGAGGTGGGGGAGGAGCAAGAAAGGACATGTGGATGGGGGGAGAGAAAGGGGGAGGGGAAGGCAAAGGGGGGTGCTAGCCCCCCATCTCCGCACCCCGCTGAGGGTGAGAGTAAGCAGTTAAAGAGACCATCTCTTCCTGCAGCAAACAAGAACCTTGTAAGAGCCCTGGGTAACCTCGTGAGCTCTCAGTCAACCTCCGTTTCTTCAGCATCTTCTCTGTACCAAGCAGTGTTTGGGAGCTGAACCTAAAGGAGGTCCTGCTCTCTAGAAGCTTTCCGGTGTAGGTGTTGGGGGTGAGGTAACACGGGGAACTCCAAAACAAGGGAATACAATAATTTCTATAATTAAGTGCTAAAGAGCGGTGGGGAAGGGGAAGACTTTCCTTTGGGAGATCAGGAAAGGCCTTTCAGAGGTGGCATTTCAGCTGGAAGCTGAAGGGTGAGAAGGAAGCCTGGTGAAGACTTTGGGGACAAGTATTCCAGGCTCAAGGAAAAGCAAGTGCAGAAACCTGGAGGCAGGAACCAACTCAGTGTGTTCGGCTGGAGCCCCAGGTGAGGGAGGGGGAACAGTGAGGGAGAAGGACCCACAAGGTCATAAACATATGTGGTGATGTAGGCCATGATAAGGGATTTGGGTTTGTTTTAGTTGCAGTGGGAAGCCAGGGGAGGACTGTAAGCCGGGACATCGCCCTGATATGACTTACGTTTTAAGAGATTGGATGAAGAATGAAGGTGACAGGTAAGAGTGGAGGCAGGGAGACAAATTAGGTGGCTTTTACAGTAAGGGATGACAGTAGCTGAAATTAGTGGATAATAGGGGACCAGTGAGAAATAGATTCAGGACGTCTTCTGGATGTGAAACCAACTGGAGTGAGAAGAACCAAGGATGCTTCCTGGGATTTTTGTCCTGAACAGGTGGGTGTGTGGTGATGCCATTTCCGTGATGAAGAACCTTCGGAGAGGATGCCTATTAGACCTCCAAGTGGAAATGTGGACGAGGCAGTTGGAATTACAAATTTGGAGCTAGAGATATAAATGCAGATGTCATCAGCATATCTCAACGGTATGCTGACCCAAAGCCCAAAGGGGAAGAGTACAGCATAGGTCAGAGGTCAGAGCCTGGGGCACTACTATGTGCAGAAGTTTGACAGATATAGAGAACAAGGAATGAGCCAGTGAAGGAGGAGGAAAACCAGGCTAGAGTGTGGGTTTGCTGAGCTGAGGAGCAGCACTGAACCATGTCAGTTGCTGCTGCAAGAGGTTGGGAGTTAGGGGGACTGAGCATTGTCACGAGCTTTGGCGAGATGCAGTCACTGAGGACCTTGATAAGAACTTTTCCGGAGACGTGATGGGTTCCAGAGCCCACATGGCCTGGGTTGAAGGAATGAGGTGAGAAAGTGGTGACAGAGGATGTAGACAGCTCTTGTGAGTTTTGCTGTGAAAGGGGAGCCAGATGTGGGCAGTAAGGGGCCTGTGAAACTTCCAAGTCTTCTGGGGATCATGTCAAAACCCCTCCAGTGTCTTCCTACCTCCAGTGTCTTAGGAGGAGAATCCAGAGTGGTACTATGGCCACCAAGGCCTCTGCTGGTCTCTTACTGCTCTCACCTGACTCACTCTTCCCCAGCCCCACTGGGCTCCCTGCTCCCACCCTAGCACCTTTGCACTTGCCTTTCCCTCTGCCTACATATCTACATAGCTCTCCCCTCCCTCTCCTTCTGTCACAGCTCAAATCTCCCCATATCAGAAATGCCTTCCCTGACCATCCTATAAAACCATAATATCCCCCCCTTTCTATTCTCCTTAGCCTGCCTTTTTTTCCCTCAACTTTAATTTTTTTTTAAATGTATTTATGACACCCTCATGTCAGTTCCTAAACGGGAGTGATTCTTTCTTGGTTCAAACCATATTTTCAGCACCTAGAAAAGTACAGCTCAACACATATTTGTTAAATGAATAAGTGGATTCCTAGGGAGTTGGGACCTTAGCTTACATGAAAGTATTGTCCACACAATAAAACAAATCGGCAGTACTCATAAACAAAATGGGTATTTGGTTAAGGAATTAAAACCTGATTTCTGGTTTTGTATGCATTCATTTCTTAGTATAATATGGCTATAAAGAGTTTTGCAGTCAATTAGTTACTCTGCAAGTTACTAAAGCTCTGAATCTCAGAGCTTCCACTTTTGCCTTCCCCCTATAAAACGGGTATTATAAAAATAGAATCTTGGGAGTATAAAATGAGAAAATGTGTATAAAGAACTTAGGTCACAGTTGACTCAAGAAATTTTTGTTTCTTGCTATCTTCTCCATGATGGCATCTGTAACAAAGACAGTTATTCAGTTTGTAAGTGACGAGGCACCTGCCCCGAACTCACATCACATTGGCCATTGTGTTATTACAGACCTGGACATCACCAGCCTATAGGCAATAACATTTTCTATTTCTCTTACTTCTGTATCCCTAGTGCCTAGCACTGTGCCTGACATGAGCTCAATAAATATTTGGTGAATAAGTAAATCTTTGAAATATTAAACTATCACAACAAGAAAGTAGACCTAAAAGACAAAGACATAAGATCCAGGAAACAGGAATTCCAACCCAAGAGAGAAGCAAAAGGAATTAGTAGGCAGCAGTAGAGCACTCCTAGAGTTTAGCCAATCCAGAATGGAACAAGCAAGAGGCGCCTGGAGGCAGGTTCTAGAGGATGACGTAGATGGAATAAGAGATGGGTCTTACAGTAATTGAGATGAGATTGACATCAAAGGGGTAAAGTTTAGGGATTGATGTGCAAGAAGCACATAGGAAACTAAGCAAATAAAAAAGACAGTAATTGGCTTCAGGAAAAACAAAGTCATTCAATAATGTAAATATCAATCATTGATCTATCCAAAAGTATGATTCATTATTTTGGGAGAATGGGAGGAGAGGAAGTGTGTATATAGGTGGTGGGAGTGATGAGAGGTGTGAAAGAGGTACATCTTTCATAGTAAAAATCAAGGGATGAGATCTAACCTGAAAAACCAAGAAGAGGCATTATATATATATTATTTAGAGATGTGAAATGAACTGCTCAAATAATTAGTTCAAAGAGTACAAACTGGATTCTTCCGGAAAGTGGAAAATGAGGCAGGAGGGATGGAGAAGGAGCAGCCCCCTACTACTTTCTTAACAAACTGGGCATGTGTTGGAGAGCAGGGGTGGGGGCATGAATTGGGAGATTGGGATTGCCATATATACATTACTAACAAGAAAAAAAAATCAAATTGTAAAACAAAACAAAACAAACAAAACAGTGTGCCTATGTCACGGGCTGAATTGGGTCCCTGCCCCAAAGTTATGTGGAAGTCCTAACACCCAATACCTCAGAATGTGACAGCATTGGGGGATTTAATTAAGTTAAAATGGGGTCATTAATGAGGACCCTAATCCAATATGACTTGTGTCCTTATGAAAAGATATTAGGGGACTTTCCTGGTGGTGCAGTGGATAAGACTCCACGCTCCCAATGCAGAGGGCCTGGGTTCAATCCCTGGTCAGGGAACTAGATCCCAGAGCCGTGCCGCAACTAAGAGTTCTCAGGTCACAATCAAAGAGCCTAAGTGCCACAACTAAGGACCCAGTGAGCTGCAACTAAGGAGCCTAACTGCCACAACTAAGGAGCCCACGTGCTGCAGCTAACACCCAGCGTGACCAAATAAATCAATAAATATTTTTTTAAAAAAGATATTAGGACACAGACAACATAGGGAGATAAACTTGTGAGGACACAGAAAGAAGATGGCCATCTGAAAGACAAGGACAGAGGCATGGGAAGAAAACCTTGATCTCGGACTTCTAGCCTTGGGAACCGTGAGAAAATAGTTTTTGATGTTTAAGCCACCTGGTCTGTGGTATTTTGCTAGGAGAGCGCTAGCAAACTAATACAGCATGCACAAGTGTTTAAAAAATTAAAAGTATCATTTTGCATTAAAAGAAAATTGTAAGAAACTCAACAAATAAAAGAAAGGTTATTCTGAGACACATCCATCAATGACCTCTAACAGTACCTTGTATAGTATGAGAACATTTACTTACTGATTATTTTTTTCCCTTAAGAAACTCCATTTGACACATTGACTGATTTTGTAATACATACAAATTTTTGTAGCTATTCAGCAAATCTTAATGAGGGGTTTAGAGATGAGAAATAATTTGGCCAAAGAGGCACAACAAGTTAGTACATTAGCAGATCTGTTTCTTTTCTGCCTCTTATATCTGTGTGTCAGTGTTGATCTGTGACATACTCCCTGGTTTGGTCCAGATCTAGTCTGGAAAATACAATCTACGTGAAACAAAAAGATTCCTTAGCCCAAGCAGGTAGCTCACTCATTTGAAATAACATATGCCCTTCATCCACATTCCAGCACAATCACAGTAGTGGAACTAGGCCAAGTAAGTAACTGCATGAAAACTATCCTGTTTTTGTTCTCCTTCAGAGCTTTGCTTAGTTAAGCTCAGCTCTATTTGATGATGTCTACTGCCATCTAGTGGAAATGAATTGACATTTTTAACTAGTGCCTCGTTACTATGGTACTTTAGTTTTCAAAGTGATCTCATTTTATCTTCACAGCAACCGATGAAGTAGACATTGCTATTCCAGTCTGCTTTAACTTTTTAGAAATACTTAATATTATTGAGCTTATTATGATCCAGGCACTATACACGAATGATCTTATTTTCTTCCCCATATCAGTTTTGTGTGATCCACGGATATTGCCTGTGAGTTATTCTATTTGCAGATGAGAAATCTAAGGTTTAGAGAATTTAAGGAAACAGGAGTGAAACTGAAGGGAGGCATGCATCACTAATAGCAACTGTCTCCTCACCATCCTCCTCCTCCTTCTCCTCCGCCCTTTCCTCCTCCTCCGTTTTCTTCTTCTCCTTCCCATTCTCCATCTTCATCTTTATTATTGCAAACATTGTGATTATGTGCCAGGCATTTTCCTAAGACCTTTACAGGCATTGTATAACTTAATCTTCACAACAGCTGAGTTAAGTATAATTATTATTCCCATTTCATAGATGAGGAAATCAAGGCTCAGAACAGTTAAGCAAGTTAACTGAGGTCATGACCTAGTGAAAGTGTAGCCAGAATTGGAACCCAGAGAATTTTAGGTTTTGTTTTATTTTTATTTTATTTATTTTATGTTTTTGGCCATGCCGCACAGCTTATGAGATCTTAGTTTCTGGACCAGGGATTTAACCTGGGCTCTGGCAGTGAAAGCACGAAGTCCTAACCGCTGGACCACCAGGGACTTTTCCTATTTAAATATTTTTTTAATTTAAATAAAATTAAAATTTGTTTCTCTGAAATCTATGCACTGAATCTTTTCTTCCTTGTTTCTTGTTTTGTTTTCCAGTTTTATTTATATATCATTGACATATAACTGTGCAAGTTTAAGTATATAATGTGATTTGATACACATATGTGAAATAATTAGCACAATGTGGTTAACACATCCATCACCTCACTTCATCACAAATTGTGTGTGTGATGAGAACATTTAAACAACTTTCAAGTATATAATACAGTGTCGTTAATCAGAGTCACCATGCTGTATGTTAGATCCCCAGAGGTTGCTCATCTTATAAATGGAAGTTTGTACCCTTTGACCAGCATCTCCCCATTCCCCACCCTCACCCCACCCCCACCCCCCACAGCCCCTGGCAACCATCATTCTTATTCTCTATTTCTATGAGTTTGAGTTTTTTTTAGATTCCATGTGGAAGTGAGATAATACAGAACTTATCTTTCTTCTTCTGACTTATTTCACTTACCACAGTACCCTCAGGGGAACCCCAGGGAGTATTATATTATTCCAGACCCCGAGCTCTCAACCAGTAAGCAATTTGAGAAATAAAGCTAATTTCATTCTCCTCATTACAAAATGAATACATATTTACAAAAGCAAAAAGAAAAAAATCACTCAAAATTCTGTCTCCCGGGACTTCCCTGGTTGTTCAGGGGTCAAGACTCCCTGCTCCCAATGCAGGGGGCTCGGATTCAATCCCTGGTCAGGGAACTAGATCCCACATGCATGCTGCAACTAAGAATTCACATGCTGTAACTAAGAACCCACATGTCACAACTAAGGATTTCGCATGCTGCAACTAAACCCGGCACAGTCAAATAAACACATAAATTTTTTTTAAAAAGTTCTGTCTTCCAAACACAATCAAAATTAATATTTGGTGTCTTAGATGTAGAGAACAAACATATGGACACCAAGTGGGGAAAGTGGGGGGCAATGGGGGGGGTGTTTGGATGGGATGAATTGGGAGACTGGGATTGCCATATATACATTACTAATAAGAAAAAAAAAATCAAATTGTACACTTTAAATGTATGCAGTTTATTGTATGTCAATTGTATCTCAATAAAAGTTCTTAAAGAAAATTAATTAATTCAAAAAAATAAAAAACATTTTGTGTTGTTTTATTTCAGTTAACATTTTAACTTAGGCATTTCCAATATCCCCAAACTCTTCATAATTGTTACTGTGGATATGTCCTTTGTTAACATTATAACGTGTAATGCCAACTATGGGTCAGGTACTGGTGTAAGGAATTTCTCTCTGTATTTATTCCTTTAATCTTTACAACAAATCCATAGGGTAGTGAGTATTTTTAGCCCTATTTTAGATGAGGAAACTGAGGCACAGCTGGCAAGTGACACAGCTTGGATATGAACCTCCACAGTCTGGCTCCAGAGTCTATGCCATCATCTAACTGTGGAAGCAAGGATTTAAATTGTTTATATTTTGAATCAGTTACTTAAAACCACATGGAGAAGTGTTACCCTCGCTCTGCTTGCCCACACGACAGGCCAATAAATCAAATTGAGAGACAAGGTGTTGAGGCAAGGGAGACGACTTTGTTTGGAAAACCGGCAGACCTAGAAGATGGTGGACTAGAGTCCTCAAAAACCATCTCATTGGGGTCTGGGGGCCAGTTTCTCTTATAGAATCAGAGGGAGAAGTCAAGTAAAAAGGCAAAATAGAGAGGGAGAGGCGGTGAGGAAGAAAAAGGGCCATCAGTCGTGCAAAACATCTCCTGGAATGGCCAGCCTCAGTGAGGGGATGTGTTAATTTCTTCTTTCCTACAGTCATTCACAGGTGGGTAGGGTTCCCTGAGGCAGGCCATTATGTATGATTATAATAACAAAAACAACGAAAAGCAAAGGCTAAAGTCAAAGAAACAGATCCAACAGGGAGTCAAAATTGGCTCTTCCCTGTTACAGAAGCACCAAAACAGTCTTTAAACATTAAATTATAAGAAAACTTTATGCAAAAAATACTAATAATGATGTTAATTAGTGTGCTGCTTATTAAAGAGGCAAATTTTGCATATAATTAGATAAAGCCCAGAAAATAGAGGAAAGCATTAATAGTCACCCTTTATCAAGTGATAGCTGTGTACGTTTATATACATTATCTCTAATCTTCACTAAGACCCTGTGAAATGGTTAATTTTCTTCCCTGTTCACATGATGAGGAAAGGAACCCAGAGAGGGGTAATTTGCTCAAGGTCACAAAGCTAACACATGCTGAAGTGAGGTTCACACAGTGATTTTTTTTTTTCACTTTAAACCTTAAGTTCTCATCTGCAAGCTAGATTCTAGAGCTGCATTGTCCAATACTGTAGGCACTAGCCATGTGGCTATTAAACATTTGAAATGTGGCTGGCGTAAAGTGAGATGTGTAAGGGTAAAATACACACTGAATTTCAAAAACTCTGTTAAAAAAGAGTTTTTTGAAATTTGAGTGTAGGGACTTCCTAGGTAGCACAGTGGATAAGAATCTGCCTGCCAATGCAGGGGACATGGGTTCAATCCCTGCCCCAGGAAGATCCCACATGCCGCGGAGCAACTAAGCCCGTGCGCCACAACTATTGAGCCTGCGCTCTAAAGCCCGTGAGCCACAACTATTGAGCCCATGTGCCGCAACTACTGAAGCCCATGTGCCTAGAGCCCGTGCTCTGCAACAAGAGAGGCCACTGCAATGAGAAGCCCGCGCACCACAATGAAGAGTAGCCCCCGCTCGCTGCAACTAGAGAAAGCCCGTGTGCAGCAACGAAGACCCAACACAGCCAATAAAATAAATAAATTAATTAATTAATTTAAAAAAAAGAGTGTAAAATATTTCGGTGATTTTTATATAGGTTACACATTGAAATTATAACAGTTTGTATTTATTCAAAACTGATGACAATAAATTTCACTTGTTTCTTTTCACTTTTTTAATGTAGCTGCTAGATATTTCAAATTACACATGGCACACATTATATTTCTATTGCTTGCTACTGCCATAGACCAGCACCTCTTAAAGTTTTATGTGCAGATGAGTCACTTGGGGATCTGAATTAAAATACAGATTCTGATGCAGGAAGTCCAGGGTAGGACCTAAGATTCTGCGTTTCCAACACGCTCTCAAGGAAGCCAATGCTGCTGGTCCAGGTGGAGCACGTTGAGGAGCAGTGTTCTAGGTGGGAGGGAGGCTGGGGGAGATCAGCATTAGAACCCTTAGCAACACCTGTGTTCAGGGGAATGAAGGGAGCTCTGGCGCGGGGAAGGGGAGAAGTGGCCCGACAAGGTCCTTGCGGAACCAGGACGGTGTGCTGTTGGGGAGGCCAGGATAGAAGCATGTCAAAGCAAAATAATCCACAGCAATACCTATGAAGAGCCTAATCGGGGCCTCGCTGGTTTCTCAATGAAGAGGCTACTGATGAATGCAGAGAGGACAGTTTCTGTGAGTAATGAAAACTGAAAGCAGATTTCAGAATGTTGGGGAATAGGAGAACTGAACCTGGTCGCTCTCTTTTTTCCTAGAAAGACAGAGAAAAAACAGTAGCTAAGGCTGATGTCAGGGGCAAGTGAGAGAAAGTGGGCTGAGGAGTGGAATGGATTATGGAGACACTTGTTTGGTTTGCTTTTGCAGGGGGGAGACCTGAGCCTGTGACTTATGCAGAAAGGGAAGGGTGTGAGGGAGGACTTGAGCCAGAGAACATGGGCAACTTCTCTCCTGAGTAAAGGAACAGGCTCGCTGAAGGTCAGCTGTGAGGCCGCACCAGGAATAAATAGGACACAGCCTCTAGCTCTGAGGATCTCACAAACTTGAATAGCAGGAGACCTGTGTGCCTCTTCCGTGAAACCCTGAGAAGGCAGTGAAGCCAGCATGGATTGACGGTGAGCAATCTGCTCTGCATGAGGCCCAGTTCAGGAAAGATGTATGGGATCCCCAATTTTCCTCGCAGTTACATTCAAGCATTCTATATTTCTTGTATAGTCAAGCCACCCAAGAGGGCACTTCTTTGGCCTTCTGTACACCCGCTGCTGACCAGTACCTGCTTCATCTACCCCCTACTCACCTGACTGACCTTACATATGTATGCATACTTGCCCCGGGCCCCAGCTGGTGACTGTTCTCATCAAAGGGGCGGTGAGGGGTGGGCCCCCGTTGCCGATTTCCCTGGTAACTGATAAGCCAACCTGACTTAATTCCCCCTATCACTGGTAACCTCTCCCTCCCCATCCTCGCACACAATACTGTTGCCATCTCCTGCCTGCTGTCTGCCACACAGGTGGGGGGGGGGGGTCACTCCAGGATGTTGCTTCAGACACATAAGCTGCCCCCATCCATGAGACCACTGATGTCTGTCCCTGACTCCAGGCTCGCTCTTTGGTCGAGAAGCTCGGCCAGTACAGGCCTTGCAGGCCTGCGGGGTGCAGCCCAACATTCTCCATCACATCAAAATGAACTGTTTTATTTTTTAAGCTAAAATTTCAAAAACATTGTCACTAGGAGCAACCGCTGCAGCGACCTTAGTGACAACACCAAGTCTTTGAAGAAATGTTGAGTGAGGCGACACCCCTTGGGGTTCGTGAGGTTATGACATAGAGGCAGGGAAGAGATGTGGCTTCAGGATACAGTCGCAGACCAGGAGCAACCAAAAACCTCTGGCCCCTCGGAAAAGTCTACATTTGGTGGCGACTGAAGGAGGGGGTCTTGTCCTTTCAGTGGGAGCACGTAGGGGGTGGGTGTGGAGTGAAGCGGCAGAGGGCAGGGCCAGAGTGAGGGGGAGGGGATGCAGGTGCAGGCACAAAGGAGAAATTTTACCCTCCCTTCTCTCCTTGTCAGCTGAAAACAGTTAAAAGAGAAACACATACCTGGGTCCACCCAGCCCATCTTCTGAATAAGCTCTGCAGCCCATTCAGTTGCGGTAGAGATTCCCAGCAGAGTTAAAGAGGAGTCCTCCAATTCTGTCTGGAAACCAGCCCACCTGGGGGTTTGTGTGACTATTGTCCCATAGTGTCACATTCTTAAGCAAATATTCTGAAGCCCAGCAATCAAAGAACCACCCCAGGGAGTAAACAAGCTTTAGGCACTCAGTGAAGATACCCATCCCCCTTCAGAACTGAAGAGGGCCTACCGGAGCACAGAATCATGGAGCTCTTTGGAGATTCTCTGCCAGCATCTTGGCTTCGTGGGGGCTCAACTGCCCTTCTCTGCCAGCTCTCTGGGTCATTCTTCCTCCCCGGGACAGTCTGAGCCACTTTAAAGCAGCCTGGCTCAAATAAAGGAAGAGCCACTCCAGTTCTTTCGCTCAAGGATGAGTGTTTACACAGGCAGAGATGGTAGGGTTAGAAGTGGCCCTTTAACATGTCTCTGGAGAATGCTCTTCTACCTTCTGTAATAGCGTGTCCCATACATCTGAGAAGCCCAGCCACATAGGCACCATCAACAGTTTTCTGACACCTTAACACTTAAAGCCCATGCACCTCACCAAGGTGGATTTAAAAAACCTTTCTGTTTTCTTGAAACTTTCCTGCTTAATGCCACGGTCTCACCCTGGTTAAGCTTCCTCCCCTCAGCCTCCTCCCCAGCCTCCTAAGAGCACCTTCATTTCCAAAAACCAGGCTTGTCTGCCAGCGTGTAAAAGCCCTGCCAAGCCTTGGCCCTTCCATGAAGCGTGTCTGAAATTTCAACCTTCTCCAAAGGCACACCTAGCCCTCATGAATGACTTCTTTCTCTTCACTCCCATGGTTATTTTGCAAAATGTCCACACTCACACTGGTTAATTCAGAAAATATTTATGAAGGCTTACTGCATGCCTGAAGATTATTAAGGTCCACTAACAATTCCAAGATGTATGAAGTGGTCAGTCCTATTCCCAAGGAGCTCAAAGATCAGCGAGGGAAAATGATACGTAAACATATTGAAACCGTGCACCTCAGATTGGGACTCGAACCCGAGAGGCCGGGACTGAAACGCGGCCTAAACCCAAGATCCTCCAACTGACGTCACACACACCTGCTTTCAGGACTTACGAAACTGAGGTTCTTGACGTCTCATCACAGAAAGAATTCAGTGAGAGACAAAGTGATAGGTAAGAAGTTTATTTAGAGATTTAGAGAGAAACACACTCTGCAGACAGAGTGTGGGCCATCTCAGAAGGTAAGGAAGGCACCAGGGTATGGGGGGTGTCAGTGTTTGTAAGGGTGGGTAATTTCATAGGCCAATGAGTGGGCAGAGTATTCCAGAATTGGGCCACCGCCCACTTTTTGATCCTCAGGGTCAGCCTTGGGACTGTCAGGGCGCCTGGAAGTGGACTTGTCCACCATCTTGGACCCGTTTGGGTCTAATCAGTTTATGTTATGTCCTCAGGCTATGTCATTCTCTCAGAGGTTGTGCCCTGCCCCCTTCCCTCCTGTTTCAAAACTACTGTATGGCAGGTGCTATGTTTGGGAGATTCCCCAAGTACCATGAAAAACCATCCCAGACTTGGGGACCCTAAAACGGCTTTCTGGAAAAAAGGCATCCAGAAAGAGGGGAAAGGCATCCCAGGCAGGAAGGAGACAGGCAAAGGCCTAGAGAGGGGTCTTAGCCTAGTTAAGAACACCATAGGGTCAACTGGGCTGGAGGGCAAGGGGAGGGTGGGATGAGGCCGGAGTGGAGCGCAGGGTCCAGAGAGTGAAGGATCTCTTCAGCCACACTCAGGAGTCTGGTCTTGATCCCTCGGGCAGATGGGCCATTTAAGAAAACTGCTTTGTAGTCAGCTGAATGCATTGGTTGGGGTGAGGGGACTGCAAAAATGAAGGTGCCTAACATGGGATATGACACAAATAGGACTTAGATGGGGACTTTTTTCTGTGAGGAGGCAGCTAGAAGGCTGTGAGTTTACTCAGACTGAAACAGGATGTGGCAGGGCACAACCTTTGAAAGAATGACATAGCCTCAGGACATGACATAAACTGATTAGACCCAAATGGGTCCCAGATGGCGGACAAGTCCACTTCCAGGTGCCCTGACAGTTCCCAGGCTGACCCTGAGGATCAAAAAGTGGGCGGTGGCCCAAATCTGGAATACTCCACCCACTCATTAGCCTATGAAATTACCCACGCTTACAAACACTGACACCCCCCGTACCCTGGTGCCTTCCTCACCTTCTGAGATGGCCCACGCTCTGCTCCTCTCTCTATAAATCTCTAAATGAACGTCTTACCTATCACTCTGTCTCTCACCGAATTCTTTCTGTGATGAGGCATCAAGACCCTGAGCTTCATTAAGTCCTGAAAGCAGGTGTGTGTGATCTCAGTTGGAATATCTTGGGTTTTGGCCTGGTTTGGGTCCTGGTCACATGGGGTCAAGTCCCAGTCAGGGTTTTGGCTGGGTTGAAGTCCCAATCTGAGGTGCATGGTTTCAAGATGAGAAATGACTGAGGCCTAAGCTCAACAGGTGACTGTCTTTAGAGTATTTATTTCTTCATTTGTGTGTGTATATGTTTCTCCTTCATTGCAATAGAAGCCCCAAGATGGCATTTGTCTTGTTTACTGCTTATTATAAGCCCAGAACTTACAATAGTGCATAGACCCTAAGAGGCACTCAATAAATACGTGAATGAAGGAATGAGAGCAGCTGACATATGATTTGACAGGTGACTCATTTGGGGTGGGGGGAAGGGTAGAGGGAGGCAGGACTGCCTGCAATCCCTGCCCTCATGCCATGAGCCCTGAAATGAGCCCCCCTTAGAGTTGGTGACTGTTAGTTTCTTATTGCTACTGTAACAAATGAGCACATACTTGAAACAACACACATTTGTTCTCTTCCACTTCCAGAAGTCAGAGGGCTGAAATCAACTTGACTGAGCCAAACACAAGTTATCAGCATGGGTGGCTCTTTCTAGGGATGTAGGGGAGAATCTAACTTTTCTAATTTCTGGAGGCTGCCTGCATTCCTTGACTCCTGGCTCCCTCCTCAAATCACCAACCCCTTGTTTCCATCCTCAGATCTCCTTGCTCTTCTTAGTCAAATCTCCCTCTGCCTCCCTCTTATAAGAGCACCTGACTATGTTCAGGCCCACCCGGATAATCCAGGATAGTGTCTGCCTTTCACAGTCTTCTATTTAGGGGTTTCCCTGGCGGTGCAGTGGTAAGACTCCATGCTCCCAATGCAGGGAGCCCGCGTTCAATCCCTGGTCAGAGAACTAAACGCCACATGCATGCCACAACTAAGAGTTCACATACTGCAACTAAGGAGCCCATGAGCCACAACTAAGACCTGGTGCAACCAAATAAATAAAATAAATATTTTAAAAACAAAAACAAACCCCTACTTAAAAAAAAATCTATTTAGTCACATCTGCAAAGTCCCTTTTGCCATATAAGGTAACATTCACAGGTTCTGAACATTTGGACATGGGTATCACTGGGGGCCATTATATCAGCCTGTGGCAGTGCCCAGCATGTGAGGTGGTAATTGGGTGCTTGAGTTGAGCCCCCGTTGAGGTTGGCAGGACCGAGCTTCACCTGTGAGGCAGGGAAACCATGTTTAGGAGCATAACTTGGAGCCAAGCTGTCCAAATTCAAAGCTCTGCTACTCACTAGCTGTGTGACCTTGGGTAAGTTACTTAACGTCTCTGTGCCTCAGTTTCCTCATCTGTAAAATAGGGAATAGCTGCCACACAAGGTTGCTGGGATGAGTTAATACAAAAAAAAAAAGCACATAGGTAGACTAGTGCCAGTCACACAGTAAGCCCCCAGGAAGTGCTGGCTACTTGAGATAGCCCAAAGGGAAAACCTGGGGGTGCCCTGATCCCACCTCTCCGTGTGAGGTGTGTCTGGCTCAACCCTGAAGAAGCAAACTACACTGGGCACCTGAAGCCTCTCCTGTGTAGCGGAGACTGAATAACTTGGATGTGGTGAAGCAGGACAGTGCTACTTGGAACTCCTCCATTGAATCTCCCCATTTCAGATAATCTTCCTACCATAAAAGTCAACACTCATGTATGCCAGGTGCTCACCTAAGTGCTTTTAGTGTTTTGAATCCATGTAATTTTCACAACAACCATATGTTGTAGCAACTGTTATCTCCATTTTACAGATAGGAAAATTGAAGACCAGAAACCAAGGTTCACTGCAGGGAAAGTCTGGCCCAAAAGCTGCCATTCGTACCTCTACTGTGGGATATTTAGGGCAGCCGCCATGAAGAATCATTTCTCAACTATCCCTACATCTTTAGGTCACTAAATCCCAGGCTGTTTCTGTATAGGCTGAGCCCACATGTGCGCATATTCATGAGGAATTCAAAGGCAGACCACATCTGGCTCCTTTCAATACCCATGATGGAGGCGGAGCCATGCCTTCAACCAAAGCTCAAATAATCGGTGAACTGCCCCTGGATTAGTTCTCTTTTCTGTGTAACAAATTTCCCTAAATCACAGCAACTCAAAACAAACATCACTTCAGTTTCCATGGGTCAGGACCCGCAATACAGTGTCATTGGGTCTTTTGACTCAGAATCTCTCACAAGGAAGCAATTATGTTTTCAGGAATACAGTCATCTCAAGGCTCAACGAGGTGAGGATCCACTTCCAAGCTTGCTCATGTGGCTGTTGTCAGGCCTCTGGTCTTTGCTGACTGTCAGCCAAGTCAATGGTTCTGTGCCACGCAGGTCTTTCCATAGGGTTGCTTTACACCTTGGCAGCTGGCCTCCCCCAGCGTAAACAATGAGAGAGAGGAATGTGAATACCTCCTCAGTGCAATATTTAGGGAGAGAGTAGGGAAAGAAGGAATTAGGTAGGAGGGGAGGACAAACCAAAGGCCTGGTGAAATGGCTTCATCGTCAACATTTTTCTTTTGTCTTTGTATATTTTAGGCAGACTCAATATGAAAAAAATATATAACTTAAAACTAAAGGAAAAATAACGTCGTCGAAGTTCAGGAATCTACCATGTAGCAAGAAATGAACAAATTCGCAATATGAAAAACATGCAAGCATAATTTTTAAATAGATAAAACTGAAGTCTAGAAGTTGCCATGAAATACAAGACCATTGGAACAGACTGAAATCGTCAGTGACATTACACAGCATGTGGAGAAAGGAAAGTTAATTCCTGGGAAAAATGAGTCAGAATTTGAAGTCTGTAAGCTTGTGGTATACGTTTTAATGGAGAAAAGTTGTACCTTCCTGTTTTGGTGCTAGGGCTCACAATTAAAGAAACTCTCAGGCGTCATTTGTATGTACAGAATTACCTCCCATGTACCTTGAGTCCCGTGCACTAGTGGCTCTCAAACACTTTTTTTTAAGCTTTATTACTTATTTATTTTATTTGTTTTTGGCTGCATTGGGTCTTCATTGCTGCACATGGCTTTCTCTAGTTGTGGCGAGCGGGAGTTACTCTTCATTGTGGTGCACGGGCTTCTCAGTGCAGTGGCTTCTCTTGTTGCAGAGCACAGGCTCTAGGCCCATGGGCTTCAATAGTTGTGGCACGTGGGCTCAGTAGTTGTGGCGCATGGGCTTAGTTGATCCATGGCATGTGGGATCTTCCCAGATCAGGGCTTGAACCCATGTCCCTTGAATTGGCAGGTGGATTCTTAATCACTGCGCCACCGGGGAAGTCCAAACATACGTCTATTATCTAACAGTTTCTGTGGGTCAGAGATCCAGGTTTCACCTGGCCCTCTGCTCCAGGGTCTACTGTGAGGCTACAATCAAGGTGTCAGCCCAGGACACAATCTTCTCCAAATTCAGCTGGGACAGAACCAAGCTTACCCAGTGGTTGTTGGTAGAAATCAGTTCTTCATTGGCTGTTTGTCCAAGGTTGCCTTTAGTTCCTTGACAGGAAAACTTCTGCATCAGAGTAGGCGTGGGAGAAAAGCCAGGGACAAAAAGCACCAGTGAGATGAAAGTCAGTCTTTTGTAATGAAGAAAGCAAGAATTTGTCACCCTAAAATATTACCTCTTTGTTATAAAAATCATTTTGAGCTCAAGGCAATTGAGAAGAAGCAAATACAGGAAAAGTTCTCTGCCCTTCCCCTATTTTCCGAAAAGCAGAACATAAGTTTTCAAAGGTGCCCCTCTCTTCTCTATACCAGGAAGGATAAAAATTAATGATCAGAGACAGCTTTATACTCACATCAACCTGGAGCTGGCAGCAGAGGAATCTATGTAACAAACTTTACTAACTAGCGTTTATCTACCGTTGGTTCCCCATGTATTTACCTTTCCTTGGAAATCTAAAACCATTTTCCTTTGTCCTGTCATTTCTCTACAAACTTATTGTTCTTTGTTGAAAACACTGTGTAAACCAGAGTTCTAAGCCACCTCTTTGAGTAACTCTTTCCCTGAGTCTCTCCCGTGTATAAATGAGATATACATGTTAGTAATGTCAGTTTTTCTCTTGTTAATCTGTTTTTTGGTACAGAGGTCCCAGCTAGAACTTCCAAAGGTAGAAGGAAAAGATTTTTTTTCCTCCCCTACGATAACCTAATGACAAAAGGAAGTTTTGATCCATCTCTGTTGCCATAATCTCTTTATTAAAAAGGAATCATTATGTCCAGCCCACACTCAAGGGGAAAAGATTACACAAGGGTGTGAATTCCAGGAGGCAGGGACCACTAGGAGATAGTCAGAACTCCCTGCTGCACTTGTATACAATTGATCCTCAGGGACTTTTTCCATCATTCACAGACATGCAGAGCAGCAAAAAATTTGAGTCAGCTGGTATGTTTGTTCCCAGCTGGGGTTGAACAAAGTGAAACTGCCTCCTTGGTTTAGCTCTCATACTATAAAATATCCCTTCCACAGTCTATTTAGTGCCACATTTTTGTGTTTTTTGTTAGTGATTTCTATATTTATGCCGTTCCCCCGTCCCCGCCCCGCCCCACGTTAAGTTCTGAACTATTGCCTAGTATTCCCAAGTGCAAGAAATTTGTGATAAGCCTCAAGGAGAGAACACAAGTGATCGATGAGCTTTACTCAGGCATGAGTTATAGTGCTGTTGAACATGAGTTCAATGTTAATCAATCAAAAATGTATATGTGAGGGGACTTCCCCGGTGGTCCAGTGATTAAGACTCGAAGCTTCCACTGCAGGGGGTGTGAGTTCGGTCTCTGGTTGCAGAACCAAGATCCCACATGCTGCAAGGACCCCCCCCCCCCTCTAGAAAAATATATGTTCAATAAGGTGTCTTTAAACATAAACATCCAAAAAACAAGGTTATATATTAATTGTTTGACAAAAATGTTGTGACCAGAGGCTCATAGGAAGCTAACCCTGTATTTTCCCTAGAGCAATGGTTCAGTATTCACTAATGCAGTGTTTATGGCCACTTCATAGAATGTAGCTACTATAAATAATGTGAATAGGCTCTGAGTTGTTTTTTTTAATTTTAATAATATATTTTATTTAAACCAATATGTACAAAATATGTAATTGGTATAAAAATTATTGCGGTGTTTTTACATTCTTTTTTTTTCCTTCCAGTTCTTCAGTATCAGTGAATAGTTTACAGCTTCGTCAATCTCTGTTTGAATCAGTGCATTTCAAGTGCTGGATAAACCACATGTGGCTAGTGGCTATTGTGTTGAATAGTGCAGACCTGGAGCAGTGGTCTCCAAAGTTCAGTGCCCTTGACAGCTCACTGGGGTTTGAGAAGGAAATCTTAAAATACCTGTATGTATTTATTTATTTATTTTATTATTTTTTTATTTATTATTTTTTTGGGGGGTACACCAAGTTCAATCATCTGTTTTTATATGAGTTGTTTGTATTTAAGGCTATGAGTTTTCTTCTGAGCTGGGCTTTTATGCATTTCAGAATTCTGATATGTACAGTGTGCCTGTTACTAAGCTTTTATCAAACCCAGAAAGAATTGCTTTCCAAGTACCTTGAGTCCTATATGTTAGTGGTTTTAAAACTTCCATGCCAGGCTTTGTGATGGTGGAACTAGAGCTCTACCACCTACGTTCATTCTTTGTCAGCCAGCTGCTATTAGGTTCTGCCAATAGGGGGCACTAGAGGGAGACCTTAAGGCACGAGGAGGAAGCAGGAATTTTGGTCGGCATTCCTCCTTTACCCTTGCTGCAGCAGCAGCTGGTTTCAGCCTTCAGACTTTTCTCCATGCTCCTTGAACCCCTGTACCCCTCAGAGGCCTGAGTCTCAGCTCTGTGGAGCCCCTCCTAGAACATGACATATGCTACCTGCAGGCTTTACCTCAGTTACCTTAGGTGACACTTTGCTTTTTTCAGACCTTCAAGATCTGTATGACTAATTTCCAAGTTAAATTCTCTCTGTTGAGCCAGCTCCTGTGGTTTCTATTTTCTTGGAAACTAACTGATACACAGAGGTTTAACAGTTTACTTTAAAATAATTTTATACTTACAGAAAAATTACAGAATAGTACAGAAAAATTCTGGATACCCTTTACACCCCTTACTCAAATCTATCATTTTTTTTCATTGAGGTGAAATTCACATAACATAAAATTAACCATTTTAAAGTGAACAAGTCAGTAGCAATCAGTACATTACAATGAATCCATCAACTTCTATCATTTTCTCACATTTGTTTTATAATTCACTATCTCTATAAATACATATCTATAGATGCATAATTATGCATAATATTAATTATTTTTCCTGAACTATTTGTAAGTTGCATACATCACACTCCTTTACCTCTTGCTACAATTACACATACTTCTTTAGAATCTATGTGTATATAACCATTGGTACATTACTTTAATCTATAATCCATATTCCAATTTTGTAAAATGTCCCAGCAATATCATTTACAATATCATTTTCCCCATTAGTTCAGGATGCAGTCTAGGATGACACATTGAATTTAGTTGTTATGTCTGTTTAGTCTCTCTCTTTTTTATATTTATTTATTTGCTGCATTGGGTCTTCTTTGCTGCGTGTAGGGTTTCTCTATTTGCGGTGAGCAAGGGCTACTCTTCGTTTCGGTGCACAAGCTTCTCATCGCAGTGGCTTCTCTTGTTGTGGAGCAGGGGCTCTAGGCTCGGGCTTCAGTAATTGCAGCACATGGGCTCAGTAGCTGTGGCTCGCAGGCTTAGTTGCTCCACAGCATGTGGAATCTTCCCAGACCAAAGATCGAACCTGTGTCCCCTGCATTGGCAGGCAGATTATTAACCATTGTACCACCAGGAAAGTCCCTGTTTAGTCTCTTTTAATGTGGAACAGTTCTTAGATTTTCTTTGTCTTTCATAACATTGACATTTTTTAAAGAGTACAGATCAGTTATTAGAATGTTCTTCAGTTTGGATTGCCCCATGATTAGATTCTGGTTTTACATTCATTCCTACAAGTGATTTGTGTCCTTTTTATGATGTCACAATATGTCTGTCTGCCTCTGATTGGTGATACTAATTTTGATCACCCAGTCAAGGTGTTGTTTAGTTTCTCCATTTGATATTATACTTTTACTCCTTGGCAGCAAATAAACAATCTGTGCAGAGTCACTTTGAAGCCATGTAAATATCTATAAATTTTATATTTATCTTCTGTACATTTTTCAGTTTGGTCTTGGATTTCTCTTTCAATCAAAGTTATTGTAAAGAGAACTTTAAAATGTCCAGGTGCTAGGGTACAATGTGTAACTCCACAATTCTTGTTTATTATTTCCTTAAAGGAAAATATAAATCATATTATTAAGGAAACTGATGGTTATGCTTATTTTGTTGTTTTAAAATTCTCAATAGTTTCAATTTTTTAAAATCCTTTAAAATTGTTAATATAGTTGAAAATTCGAGATAAAAAGAGCATATACTGAGAAGTCTCCTCACCAGCTACTCAGTTCTCTCAAGTAACCAACGTTGTAAGTTTCTGTGTCCTTCTAGAAACAGCTTCTGCATATAAAGCAAAATTATATGTATCCCCCCACCACCACCCCATATGAGTTGACTTTTGTCTGTATTTTCCACACTGTTCTGCATTTGGCTTTTTCCATTTAACTATATATCCTGAAGATCATTAATATCAGCACATTAAAAGTTAGCTTCCTTATTCATTCCAATGGCTGCTTACTAGTCCATTGTATACATGTTCCATGATTTATTCAGTTAGTCCTCTACTGCAACTTAGGTTGTTTCCATTCTTTTGCCTTTATATAAACTATGGTGCAGGATAACCATGTACATATATCAGTGCATGTGCAAGTATGTCTGTAATAGCAATTCCTGAATATGAAATTAGAGTCAAAAAGTTTGTAATTTTGTATTATAATTTTGAAAATGTTGTCAATGTATCCCTCATCAAGATTTCACAGAGATTGTAGCAATTTACAGGGCATACATTTTAGCACAGTTGTTTCTTTCTTTTTTTAAAAATATTTGTTTGGCTGTGCTGGGTCTTAGTGTCTTAGCTGAGAGAACTCAACTAAGTGTCTTAGTGTCTTAATTGCAGCATGCAGGATCTTTCTGTCACAGCATGCAGACTCTTAGTTGTGGCATGTGGAATCTAGATCTCTGACCAGGACTGAACCCGGGCCGCCTGTATTGGGAACTAGGAGTCTTAGCCACTGGACCACCAAGGAAGTCTCCATGGTTGTTTATTTTCTTTTTACTCTCTGTAATAGCTGTAAGAAAAGTAACTTGAAAATAGTGTTGGGCTTCCCTGGTGGCGCAGGGAATCTGCCTGCCAATGTAGGGGACATGGGTTCAATCCCTGCTCCAGGAAGATCCCACATGCAGCAGAGCAACTAAGCCCAAGAGCCACAGCTACTGAGCCTGTGCTCTAGAGCCAGCAAGCCACAACTACTGAGCCCACACTACGCGTTGCGGTGGCTTCTCTTGTTGAGGAGCCCCGTGCACCTGGAGTCTGTGCTCCTCAGGAAGAGAAGCCACCGCAACGAGAAACCCGCACACCACAACGAAAGAGTAGCCTCCGCTTGCCACAACTAGAGAAAGACTGCACGCAGCAACAAAGACCCAATGCAGTCAAAAAAATTAAAAATAAATAAATAAGAAGAATAAATCTTAAAGGAAAAAAAAAGAAAATAATGTTAACCCAAGTAGATTCAAAAGGCGTGGTTTTTCCAAAAATGATACATTCAATATTGCAAAATATAATTCTTTGGGTTCAAAAAACTTATAGTTGAGGTTGGAATTTTAGTTTAATTCTTTTCCGTGTAAAGTACAAGTATTTCCTTGTTTCTCTCACTCTGAAATCTTGCTATTTGGCTTAATTTTTAACTTTATGATATGCATATTTCCAGGTCTGCTATAAACAGCTGAGTTAAGACTCAGGAAGGTAGCATATAGTTCATCTGTTTTACAGACATGAGCCCTGGCAGAAGGGAAGAGGAAAAAGGGCTCATAGCTAGATTCTCCTGCAGGCTTTTACTGTCCTTGAGGCATTTTCCCTGCCCAAGTAAGAAGGAAAATTGTTTTCCAGTCTTAAGTTGAGTGCCAAAATTATTCTTGGAATTGCTCCCTTAATCTGTCAGTTTCATTTTTTCCCATGGAGGTGTGATCAGGGCGGCCAAACCCTCCTAGTCAGAACCAGGGTTAGAACTCGATCGCTCCCACAGACGACGGTTTTGGAAAAATTCCCTGCACGGTGATTTCAATACGTGACCAGAAATATCAGAGAGCTGGTACTAGGATCTGAAGTTCTAACCTTACACGTGCCTGCAGTCTTTCTACAGAGCTAGGGGCTAGCAGAGATGCAAAGGAATGAATCACCTCCAGGGGGTTCTTAGGAAAGAAAAGGCTGAGGAATCACATCCCAAAGCTCCTCAGTGTTGGTCTCTAGCTCATTTTCCAAGTTCTTCATTTTCCTTCTCTTTCCCCGTCTGCTCTAGTCAAGAGTGTGGGCTTTGGTGCCAGATACACCTCCGCTCACATCCCGGCTTTGTCCTTTGCTGGCTTGGGACTGCAGGTGAGTTAGTTAGCCTCCCAGAGACCAAGGGTCCTCACCGATAAAACTGGGATCACGCTACCTTCCTTGCAGTGTTGATGTGAGGATTAAGGGAAGTCAAGTGTGTGGGCACAGTGCCTAGCACAGTCCTGACAAATAAGCCTCAGTAAATGTTAGTTTTTTCCTATTACCACCTCTCTACCCCTCTCACCAATAGACTAAAACTTATTCTTCTGGAGCTTATAGTCTTAACCAGTATTAAATTATTAGAAAAGACACATTATGGTAAGACAATCTGAGTGAAAGCTCCAGGCTTTACGTGGGCCTAACTTAGAATTTAGAAGTTTTAGAAATATCTATTCTTTTCTAGATGGTAAGGTTTAAATCCTCGGAAAAACATTTTGCAGTGTTGGCAGCCACACTGTTAGGAAATCCATACCTTTGGGGGCAACTTTGGCAGGTTTTGTAATCAAGTCAGACTACAGTTTATATGTACATTTCACAATCTTGTAAAGCAATTTAGATACAAATGGAACTTTTACAAAAATCAAGTTCAAGTTTCTTCTTTCATTCCTCTTCTCAGAGACCCTTTGTCTCTCAAGAATAGGGAATGGTTTTGTCATAGATGGAGACTTTAGAAATTCTCTGAAATAAATGGTTTCCGGATTTTATAAACACAAATATACAGTCGTGAACTCTGAACTCTTTATTTATAAATATCTAACAGAGACCAACTTATTTAACCACAGTGACAAAGATCAGCTAGCTGTTTCCCAAACCTGCTTCCTTCTCTGCCTAGACACACACCTGAACTATATTTCCAAACCTCCCTTGCCCTTAGGTATGCCAAGTGGCATGTAGTCAAAAGTAATATGTAGCATTTCCAGTCCTGGCCCATTAAAACTTCCCTGCTTTATCCGCTATGCCCTTGAACCCTCCCAGCTGTCAGGAAGGGAGATGACTGCCAGGGCAAACTTAGGAGCCACATACGAAAGCAGCCTGGATCCCTGAATTGATACTTAGAGGAAAACTACCCTACCGGGAACATCTGCATTAGACTATATTGTGAGTGAGAAATAAGCTTTTCTGTGTCAAGCTACTGAGATTTTGGGAGGTTTATCTTTTATAGCAGCTAGTATTACCAGTGCAGTCTTAAACACAAAATACCATCTCAAAGTCCTCAAATGTCTTTATACAGTCCCTTCTTTCCTCCTTCCCTCTCTCCTTTCCTCCTTCCTTCCTTCCTTCCTCCCCAGTACGAACTGAGCATCTACTACATTCCTTCCAGGCACTATTCTAGGCACTGGGGATTTGGGCAAACAAAGCAGATAAACCTTTGCCCTTGAGAAGCTCACATTATAATGGAGGAAACAGATAATAAGTAAGTAAATAATATGGTTTCAAGCATTGAGAATTGCTTAGAAGAAAAGTAAGAAAAAATCTAAAGTATAAAAAAAAGTGAGAGTGACAAGGAGGGTCTTTTAGACAGGGTAGTTAGGAAAGGGCTTTCTGAGGAGGTAGCATCTGACCAGACCTGAATAACACAAGGAAACCAGTCGTACAAAGATCTAAAAGGGCAAAGAACTCAATCATCTCTCTAAAAGCAGTGATCTGTAGGAGAAAAAGAAACATAATAATAAGAAAGGAAAAACTGAAACAACTCAATTTAGTCGGAGATGAGTCAAAGAGAAGTAAAACTCGAACCCCAGATTTATGTATTCTCAACCTGACTTTACCCTCGGCCAAGAATCTTTAGCAGTGTCAGTAAGCTCTTCCTGTCATTTTTGGCTGACTAGTTCCATACTTCCCAGTCTTCAATCTGATGTTTACCCGTGTATTCAGGCAACTCAAAAAATACAGTAATATGTCAGGCTCCATCCTTAGATATTTATAAACACTGGGAACTCCAGCAGGTTATTTAACTTCTCCAGTTCTTAATTCCCTCCTCTTTAAAAATGGAAAGAGTCCCAGTAACTAAGTTACTTCATAGGTTTGTTCTGATGATAGGTGAGGTTGTACACATAACATGCTAGCACAGAATAAGTACTAAAGAAACGTTTTTATTAAGGTTGACTTTACCTGCTGCATGTCTATCGGACACTTGAGTCCACATTCTTAAAACACCAAAATATTTCTGCCTTCTTTAGGGTCACACTTCAGTTTCAATCCTGATCTGAAGGAAAAGGATAGTCTTCCCCCGAGCCTTCGTCACACAACAACATGCATGAGGTCCACAAGTACAGTGCTGAGTAAAAGAAGCCAAATAAAAAGAATACATACCATAAGGTTTTATTTATATGAAACTCCAAGAAGACAAAACATATGTTTAGTGCTAGAAAGTAGGCTAGTAGTTAGCCTTGGAGGGAGGCAGTGACTGGGAGGGCATGTGAGGAGGGTTTCTGAGATGCTAGCAATATTCTGTTTCTTTACCTCAAGTTGGCTACACAGGTGTGACCATCCTGTAAAAATTTACCAAGTTCAACACTTTTTGATGTGTTCACTTTTCTGCTCATGCACGTTGTTGTGTGTTTCAGTAGTTCTCATTGCCATAGAATATTCCATTATAAGAATATACTGCAACTTATCTATTCTACTATTAATGAACATTTGCGTTGTTTTCAGTTTGGGGTCATTACAGACACTAGTATAAAAGAAGGACCATCTTACCATGCTCGCAGATTCTGTGAATCAGGAATTTGGAAATGGCACTCTGAGGATGGCTTACCTCTGCTTCAATGAGGTCTGGGGGCTCGGCTGAAAATGGTTGGGGGTGAGTTGATGGTGGTACCAGCACATATCTGACACCTGGGCTAAGAGGACTCTGAGACTTAGTACTGCCAATTGGGTCACCCGTGTGGACTCTCCTGGTAGTTTGGCTTCCTCACAGCATGGTGGCCTCAGAGCACCTGGACTTCTTACACGATGACTCAGAATTCCAAGTATGAGTATCCCCAGGAACAGGGAAGATGCTGCATGGCTTTTTCCGATGTAGGGGAGGAAAAACTGTTTTGCCTCTACCTAACTCAGGTTCATTGGTGGAACCCTGTAAATTAGGCTGACAAAAAACGGATTGACAGAGAAAAACAGAAGTTTACTATCACATGTGTTACACACACACACACACACACACACACACACACACACACACACACACGAGAACACTCCTTGATGAGTAATGCAAAGGGCAGTTAGAACTTGGGCTTATATAGCATCTTAACAAAAGAACAGATTTTTAGAGATGTGACAAGACAAATGAAAAGGACTTCAGGTTTTTAGGATGGGAAATTATGGAAAGGTAAATATGTAGGGGAACGAAAGGGAGATAAGGGCTGAACTGATAGGTCTACGGTTGTCTCTGGTGATTAACTTCTGTTCTTCCTGGGAGAGAGGAGACATCATCACAAATTTATGTCCTGTGAAAGTAAAAGGAAGGCAGAGAGTTTTTCTTATATTTGCTTTTTTCTCAATTACTTTCAGCTCAAAGAATCCTAATGCCAAGTGGCACATTGTTGCGTAGCATATTCCTCTACCCTCCATGGACTTAACTTTGGAAGTCACGTGGCATCACGTACACACTGTTTTATTATTCCAAATGAGTCAAAGCCTGCCTAGTTTCAAAGGGAGGAGGCACAGATCCTACTGCTCCTAGTGAAGAGGTTCTAAGTTACATTATAGGAAAGCGTTATGCAACAGGGGAGATTTTTACAGCTATCTCTGGGAAATACGATCTGCCTCAGCTGCTACGACCATCCTGGGACACTTTTCATAACCGTACGTACATTTCTGTCAGGTATGTGCCTTGGAACTGAGTCAAAGTGTGTGTGTATGCTAAGCATTAGTAGATAACGCTAAATAGTTGGTTTTGGCTTGTGCCGATTTACACTCCCATAATGTATAGAAATTCCAGTGCTCCATATTTTTGCTAACGATTGGCATTGTTTTTCTTAGTTTAGCCATTTGGCTGGGTATACAGTAGTATTGCATTGGGCTTTCAATTTGCGTTTCTCTCATGACTAATGACGTTGAGGCCTTTTTCATATGTTTATTGGCTGTTTGAATATCGTCTTTTGTGAAATGCCTGTTCAGAGGGCCAATATATTTTTTTAATGGAATAAAATAGAAAATATCAGAATATATCACACATAGCAAGAACAGATATTTTTTCCGGAAACATTGTTTTGGTTTCACCTGTTGTAGTAGATGCCGTAGTGTACTCCCCAGAGTCTTCCATCTGTGGTTAAGCACACACTCCCCAGTTCCCAGGAATGGTGCCTGCTGCTGACTAACTGCTCAGAATTCAGTACTTCAGCAGAAATCGTCCTCGGTCTGAAGAAGCTGAGTCACCCAGGGTTAAGATCCCTCCCCAAGGAAAGCCCACATCCAAGGACTGGTCAATTTGGGAGGTAGGCACAAAAGTCCAGCCCTCCTACATGTGTTCTGGCTTGCCTGGAACTTTGAAACTGAACGTCCTGTGTCCTGGGAAACCTCTCAATCCTGGGCAAACTGGAATGGTTGGTCAACCTACTCTTGCCACAACTTGGGGCACCACTGCCAAGCCAACTTCAGAACTCTTCGTGAAATCAACTGAAGCTTCACTTAGGTTATAGGACCATCACAGTTCAATGTCTCCCTCTGCCCAATCCTGCGTCCCTTGTTCTTTCACAGGTACTGATCCTAGAGCACTCCCCAGTAAAAAAGCTGCATGCAGTTCTCCACCCAGAATCTGCTTCCAAGGGAACCCAAAGTACTATATACATGTAATGGTTCCTAATGACAGAATGCCTTTTCTTGCTGGCTCAAAAGGATATGGAAGCTACTCATAGAGTAGATATTACTGTATCGCCCACCCAGTACTCCTCTCTTCCTTCATTGACAGCATCCTGCTTCTTTGGGGGAAGTAGTACTCCTCTCACTCAAGTTAGGGGTTCTTGTAGGCACATCCAATTTAAGTAACTCCATCTTCTGCCAACTCTCAACCACCATCACGGAAGTGAGCCTGTGACTCACTCCAGGCCAATCAGAATCCATTCCTAGAGTTTTTCTATTCAGCATTAGAGAAAAAGTCCTTTCCTGAGTCAGCCTCCCCACTGCCATACTGAACCAGAGGCTCTATAGCCCACATAAAGAGAGAAGAGCAGGAGGCATATGGAGAAAGGGATTCTTGTGACATTACAGTTTGGTTCCAAGGCTGCCCTGAGACCCATGTACACCTCTACCCTTCCCCACTTCTCCTCCACTTAGGCATCTGCCATTTGCAACCAAAAGCATTCCGATTAGTGCACAGGCTTTTAAGAAGAGCAGATTATGATGATCCATCAGGCAGATAGTCAACAGCTGTACTGCTGCTTCTATCTCATGTTTTTTTCTGTCTTCTATTTATCTGTCTTCCCTTCTTTTGTCTTCTTTTCTCTACTTAAATCAAACTCCTCCTTCAAGATCTGTATGTATGCCCCCTGCCCAATGAAGTCAAACTTTCCTGACACTCCCATTTTACATGCATGCAGCGCACAAACATTACTGAGCTCTTGCTACTCTTATGCTTTAAGTGCTGTTGTGCTAGCACCGAGGCCCAAAGGTGGAACAGTGCACTGCCCAGGCCTCCAGGTGCTAGTATCATAGTGGGGGAAGCTGACTCATAAACAGTTACCATATGAGGTGGCAAGTTCAATGACAGAGATACTAGAGGGCCCTAGAGGGGAAGTACGGGGCAGCTGGCCTCCAGGATGGTCCCCCAATGATCCCCACCTCCTGGTATCCATTACTCCGTATAGTCCCCTCCCACAGTGTATCAGAATATATACAACCGACAGAATGTCATGGAGGTAATAGTGCAGGACTTCCAAGGCTGGGTCAAAGGTTGACAAACTTTTTTGTAAAAGATAGTAAACATAGTGAATATTTTAAGCTTTACAGGCTATATGGTTTCTATTGTAACTACTCAACTCTGTCACTGTAGCATGAAAGCAACCAATGAGTAAATGATGACTGCAGCTGTGATCCAATAAAACTTTATCTACAAAAAAAAAAGTATCATGGTGGCTTTATCCATCACTTGTGTGTCAACTCCTGGTCTAGGTCATAAAATTACAGCTTTTGACTTGCTCTCTTGGATCACTTGCCCTGGGGGATGTCAATTCCGCATGTCATAGGACATTGGAGTAGGTGAGGAACCAATGCTCCTGCCAACAGCCAGCACCAAGCGGGCCAGTCATATGAGCGGACCATCTCCTGAGTGGTCCGCCAGCCCCATCAAGCCCTGAGATGAGATTGTAGTCCCAGCTGACATTTTGACAACAACTTCATGAGAGACCCCAAGCCAGAAGCACCCAGGTAGCGCTCTCCCAAATTCCTGAAATTGTCTGAGCTAGTTAGCATTTACTGTTTTCTTAAGGCACTAAGTTTTGACGTAGTGCGGAAATAGAGAATTAATACCAAAGATTTGTCTTCCTGCTGACTCCTGAGATGACCATTAAAAAACAGTAGGCTGTTGGCACAACATTGTAAATCAACTATACTTCAACAAAAAGAAAAGAAACAGACTGGCTGTAGCCTAGATTCTTTGGTTAAGTCATTTATTTGAATTACAAGTACATAAATACAAACTCGTGATCAAAGATTCACACAATACAAAAGTACAGACACCAGACAAGAAAAGCCTCCTGTATCAACTCCCAGCTGTGAATGAAGAACTTCACCTGCCATATCAGTAAACAAAGGATGTTGGGGCCATCAAGCCATCAGTCACTGCAGTCATCCCCCCGGACTGTGCACCCTGAGGGGATTCAGGGTGGAGAAAAGCAGGAGGCTGGCCCTAGATAGTTAAGGTGCATATCAAAGGAATGATTTCAATGAGCCCAGACCCTTGCATCTTCCCATACATAGAAAAGCATTAAATTCATTAACTTGACATGTCAGGTTTTCTTTAATTAGCAGTAATCTTTTAATGTTCCAACTACCTGGGTTTTTTTGTTTATTTGGTTGGTTGGTTGGTTTCTGTTTTTTTGCAAAAACTCCTATATATCCTGGTTCCTCCCTTACCTCTTTGTAACAGTGCCTCAGAGCTATTTGACAGGCTGTCTCCAGGGCTTAAGTCCTTAGCAAGTCCACTGATTAAAACATAATTCTCAACTTTTTGGTTGTGCTTTTTTTCATTTGACACTACCATCCTCAGTCCCACATCCACTGCCCTTAGAGGAGGTATTGGCATTTTGTGTATAATCTTTCAGCCCCTTTTCTGTAGCATGGGTGCCTAATGGCTCCTTCCTTTCTTATTTCCTCAGCATCTTGTGCATTTCTCAAGAGTTTATTTCATTCTATTAAGTCTCAATGATGTGTTGTTTTCTTTAGGGACAGCTTCATGGATGTGTGGCCTGTGGAATCACATGGGGCCCTGTAATTCAAAGAGCCCGGGCTTGATTTAGTGCTCTGTTGCCACTGTCCTGAAATTCTCAAAAATATTTTAACAAGGGGCCCCACATTTTTTTTTTTTTGTCCTGTGCCTGGTTTTCAGATTTATCTTCTCCAAGATTACAGACACAGAGGCCCAGTGCAGCAATCTTGTCACCTCACAGCACCTTGAGAATACCCACAGTGAATATTTCTTAATGTGAAGGGAAATTTTCTTATCTCTGAAGGGCTTTTTTTGTTTGTTTTGTTTTTTTACTTTTTTGGTTTTGTGGTGTTTTGTGCAGCCATACACAGATATCTTTTATGACAATCAACAAACACAGAATAATCCAAAGTTCTCATTATTGCAGTGGAGTCCCATTTTCTCTATGATTTGTGCAAGCTGCTCTGAGCTTCATTTGTTCCAGGCAAGAACAAAGAAGAATGCTATTCTCTGTTTCTCATTTAGAGAGATCTATAAACACATTCTCAAGAAGCAAGAACTTCAGCCCCTTGCAGCCTATAAGTTCCATGTTGCCACAATATCTGTACTCAAAGAAGGATTGTAAGTCGGGCATAATGAAGTTCATGTTTCCAGGCAAGCAGACAGCAAGAGTGAGTGAATATGTAATGGAGCCTATAACTATGATATTTAAATTTTTTCATCTGTCCATACTTCACTCAGTGATTCTTCTGGTCATTTCAGGTGTTCGATATTTCTTGAATTTCAGTCATTGGGAAGATTTACCATAATTTCCTGGAAAAAAAAAAGGTCCTGGTTAACTTTTTAGAACAACTTATATAAAATCAAATTCTCTACTTTTCCAAATTTATATTTGGAAATCATTCGGGTCTTTATTTAAAACATGTCCCCCATGTGTGAAAATAATTTTTTTCTCCAATTTTTATTACTCAAATATTTTTTGCTTTTGAGAGTGTGTCTTCTATGTTATTTTATTTTATTTATTTATCTTTTTGGCCACACAGTGCAGCATGCAGGATCTCAGTTCCCTGGTCACGGATTGAACCTGTGCCCCCTATAGTGGAAGTGCAGAGTCCTAACCACTGGACCACCAGGAAATTCCCCTGTTATTTTATTTATTTATTTATTTATTTTTATTTATTTAGGCTGCCTTGTGTCTTTGTTGCTGCACGTGGGCTTTCTCTAGTTGCAGTGAGTGGGGGCTACTCTTTGTTGCAATGCGTCGCTTCTCATTGCAGTGGCTTCTGTTGTGGAGCACGGGTTCTAGGCACTTGGGCTTCAGTAGTTGTGGCACATGGCCTCAGTAGTTGTGGCTCACAAGTTTAGTTGCTCCACAGCATGTGGGATCTTACTGGACCAGGGATTGAACCCATGTCCCCTGCGGTGGCAGGCAGATTCTTAACCACTGCGCCACCAGGGAAGTCCCCCTAGGTTATTTTAAAATGGAGAAAACCACAAGCTCAGGAAAGTAAAATAATAAATATTGAAATAAAGAAGTTATATCTTAACATTTTAAAATTTATTTTGGCTGCATTGGGTCTTCATTGCTGCACATGGGCTTTCTCTAGTTGTGGCAAGTGGGGGCTACTCTTCCTTGTGGTGTGCAGGCTTCTCATTGCAGTAGCTTGTCTTGTTGCAAAGCACGGGCTCTAGGTGTGTGGGCTTCAGTAGTTGCAGCACTCGGGCTCACTAGTTGTGGCGAGTGAGCTCTAGAGCACAGGCTCAGTGGTTTCAGCACACGGGCTTAGTTGCTCCACGGCATGTGGGGTCTTCCTGGATGAGGGATTGAACCCGTGTCCCCTGCACTGGCAGGTGAATTCTTAACCACTGCGCCACCAGGGAAGTCCCCAACATTTATTTTTTTAATTAATTTTTATTGGAGTATAGTTGCTTTACAATGTATAGCAACTATACTCAGTGTATGTACATCTTAACATTTAAAGTGAAATTTTTGTTATTCCATCATTAATTTAACAAATATCTATGAAGTTCTTACTATGTGCCAGGCAGTGTTTCAGACCTGGGGAGCAGCTGACCGTTCTTTGCAAGCATTATGGTGGGAAAACATGACAGTCAAGAGAAATAAGGAGAGGATAGATAAGCAACATAATAGAATGTTTCATTTTAGCTAGTGATATGTAGTATGAAGAAAAAATACAAATTTGGATATTCATTGACTTGAAAAGATCTTTAGATATAGTTGACCCTTGAACAACACAGGTTTAAACATGCGTCCACTTATATGTGGATTTTTCAGTGAACATGTACAACAGTGCTACACACTTCGTGGCTGGTTGAATCTACGGATACAGAACCGTGGGTACAGAGAGCTGCCTTTAAGTTATACACAGATTTTGATTGTACAGAGAGGGGGTCAGTACCACTAACCTGCGTGTTGTTCAAGGGTCAACTGTATATCGTTAAATGAAAAATGGGAATTGCAAAATAATAAGGTGTAGGGATCTCAGTTTTAGGCATACATAGGTGTCTTACCAGAAAAAGTTGAGACGTATATATACTAATATATAAGTATATAAAGTACTGAAAAAAAAAAAAAAGGCAGAGTGAGAGAGAGACCATTTGAATTAGGGATCTATTTCCCAATATTAAGAACAAAGAAAATAAGGGGAGCTGAATTCTCTGGGACCTTCAAAACATTTATCAGATTTTATGGCCACCTAGAGAGGAATTTTTCCTAGTGGCCCAAAGCCATACTGACAAAAATATTGACAGGGTAATAATTAATGTAAGATCTCTTGTCTGCATTAATGTGCTCCACTGCCCACCTCTATGGTCAATTTATTTTTTTTTTGGCAGTGCCATGTACCTTGTGGAATTTTAGTTCCCTGACCAGGGATCAAACCCATGCCCCCTGCAGTAAAAGCAGAGAGCCCTAACCACTGGACTGCCAGGGAATTCCCTATAGTCGAATTTTCATATTACCTGAAGCAATGCTTTGCAGGTAGTAGGTGCTGCCATAGCCATTTGCTGCAAGCTGGCAGGAAGGAGTGTATGAACTTACTGTGGAATGAAAAACAGGTGTCACTATTTTGGAAATGTAATCAAACAGCTTTTGAGGTACCAGGAAGTAGCATATTTGCAAGTCAGGAAATAGTCAACCCCAGGAAGCAGATGCTAGTATGCTTTTGGTCAAAACATCTTTTTCATAGAAAGCCCTGGGTCACATTTTTGCTTTGGTGACTATTAAAATTTTTAATCTGTCCAGGGAATTTATTTCCAAAATTACATTCTGAATGACTGCTTCCATTCACAGCAAGCTGGGTTTTACGATAATTGCCTTTGATGTCTGTTCTGTGGCCTTTCTCCTTCTCCTAAACCCTGTCTCTGTCAATTACCATGGGAGGCTGCCCACAACAATGGAGACGATTGCCTCAGTAAAGGCGGTATCCATGGTGCCAGAGGCTGCAGGCTCTGCTGAAGGCTATACTGAGAGCAAAGGGAACTTCCAAGGGTTTTCTTACAATGAAATATGTGATTTTCCTTTCTAAAATATACACCCATTTTCACATGGTTTTGGGTAGCACTTTCATTTCAACTCTCCCCAAGCTGTGAGCAAAGTGATTCTTAATATTGCAAGGCTGCAATCTGGAGAATGCAGAGGGTAGGTAGAGAAAAGAGATCCTCCCTAGGGTGATAACAGTGCCCTTGGGGCTGTTTTTCACAAACAATTTCCACCTTCCACACCCAGCAATTTTTCTTGAAGGATTAAGATATTTTACGCACTGCCAGAGAAAGAACTAACATTTACTGAGTAACGATTATGGGTTGTTGTCAGTATGGGGCAGTCTTAATTCTACCTTATTTAAGAGGTATTATCAGTCTACTTTACAATGGGAAAAATGAGGCTCCCTTAGGGTGTATACTCAGATTTCTTGACTCTGAAAGTCACGTTGGTTCTACCACAAGGAGCTCTGAGAGAGTAGGGAATGGGAGTCAAGATTACTGGTTTGTCTGGGGCACTATGCTCAGTAAATGACACCAGGACAGTGCTTCACAAGGATGGGCATAAAGTAGTCTAACATATTAGTTTAATTATATTGGAAGAAAACACTCACATCTAATGCATCTTGATTTGGAGGAAATAACTGAAATTTTAAACAATTGAAAGTGCCTCTTTATGAATTTTTAAACAGTTTCATAGGTGTCCTGATCCCCAGCCCATCACACCTTTACAATTAGTCAAGGCCCAGGGTCTCCTTTTTCAGATCCTATCTCTCCAGGTTTCCACTGTTGGCCACTTCCTGGTAAGATAAAGGACAATGCCAGCCTTACTGGATAAAGTTGTACTTTGGGCTCCAGCTGCCTTCCATAATTCATCACATTTTAAATATGGCCAAGTGGTGTAAGGTACGCTCATCATCGGGAACTTCTCAATGTCTTTTTGCGCCCACTCCTAGCATTATTTAAAACTGACAACCTGTTTCCTATAAATCATGTAAAATGTACTTGCAAACCTGATGAATAAAGTTGCAGGTAGGTGTGTTTACAGAAAATTCCTTGAAACCAAGAAGTTCACAGAAAGGAAATTTAAAAGTTATCAAACTCTTGGGACTTCCCTGGTGATCTAGTGGTTAAGACACCACCCTTCCTCTGCAGGGGGCACGGGTTCCATCCCTGGCTGGGGAACTAAGATCCCCATACTGCACGGCCAAAAAGAGAGCAAATAAAAAAAGATGAACAAATTCTTGATTATATGGAATAGTGCAAGAATAAATTGTCATAGAGATTGCTAGGTTGTCTGCAAGCAGTGAAAAATGGGTTCTTTAGAAACAGAAAAAGTTTTAAAAAGTGGCTACCATTGACTCTGGAAGGGAAAAAAAGAAGATATGGCAAGAGAAACCGTTTCAACTCTTCTATTTGACTTCTATTTGGAGATGACTTTCTCCCAGGGCTGAGTCTAAAATAGAGTGTCTCCTTTCCATTGTCATTAAGTCCTACTTATCAATATGAAAGCCCAGCTCTCTGAAAAAAGTTGAATACTTAAAAAGGAGCTTAAACTCTGTAGCAAGGTACTACTATGAGTATACTACATGTCAGAAATCCTATTTTGAACTTAAAAGCTGATTTTGAAGAAATCTGATTTTGGGAAACATTTCCATAGTAGATTTAATTTTAATCTGCCCTGCTCCTATGCAAAATCTTTTGGAGTTTTTGCACAGAAAAATTCTTCTGAAGTTTTCCTAAGTTCCTTTTACCTTTTTTATAACAGTGCCTCTTAAATTTTAATGTGCATGGACAGCTTGTCAAAATGCAATTTCTGATTCAGTAGGTCTGGGTTGGGCTTCAGATTCTGCATTTTTAGCAAGGTCTCAGGTGACAACAGTGTTGCTGGCCCATGAACTGCATTCTGTGTGAGACTTTAGACCACAGAATTCTTAAAACTGAGTGGGAGACCAGGTCTCAAAAGCAAGGAGGAAATGGAAGATTTTTCATAAGGGGACATTGAACAATGAAAAGAATATGAATAGAAATTATCTTAAACCACATAGAGGGCTATACTGTGGAGAAACACTGATAGGCTTTAAATAAGGAGGAACTTGCTTAGACTGGTTTACTATCACTCCTTTCTTGCTAAGTAGGAGTCTATGTTACCACACAAGCCACCAATGGGGAAAGTAGCCAGAAAACTGCAGCAAGGCCCTAGCACTTAGTCTTTCTCTCTCTCTCTGCCTCCCTCCCTCATGGCAGTTATATGCAAATTGAGAAATTTCATCAAGCATAGGATCATAGACTTTGCTCAAGATACATATGATCTCAAAGTTACAAATTTCCAGGCCTTCACAATTGTAAAATAGGAGGGTGAGTCAAAAAGTATCTGCACTCTAGTTACAGTAAAACTTCTATAAATTCTACAGGCAGGGTGCGGATACTTTTTGACTCACCCTCGTACAAGAAAAATTATTTAATGAAGCTTTCTGGATTCCATCACAAGCTGCAACATCTTTTCTCTGATTCTTTTTAAACTTTGATTTCTTTGAAGTATATCCTCATAGGGTCCTCATGAGAAAAAAAAAACACATAGTCCTTAGGAATTCCCTGGTGGTCCCGTGGTTAGGATGCTGTGCTTCCACTGCAGGGGCATGGATTTGATCCCAGGTCAGGAAACTAAGATCCTGCAAGCCCAATGCCTGTTTTGATCATGACACTTAATACCTTGTATTTATAAATCTCTTTATTTTCTTACTTAAACCAGCTCTTTGGAAAAGATAATAATAAAGGTAACCTTTATTCAGCACTTACTATGCGAACGCATATTCTAAATACTTTGTATCGTTACAACAGCCTAATGAAGTAGATGCTACTATCCATGCCCATTTACAGATGAAGAAACTGAGATTCAGAGTTGTAGTAATTGCCAAAGTCATTGAGCTAGTTACTGAAAGGGCTGGGATTTGAGCCCAGACAGTCAGGGTCTAGAACCCACATTCCACTCGAGTAGAAGCTTTCTCAAGTATTGCTCTCAAGAATTCTATAACATAGCACAGTGTGGTGTGTACCAGGCATCTAATCTTATTAGATTTCACTTTGGTGAAATCATCAGGATCCTGCTAGGAATGTAATTAATGTTTGTAGAGTCTAAATCTCAGGTACATCTGTAGTATAAGTTTTCTACTTGTACTGTCTCCACATCTTCAGCTTCCATTTACTCTTCAACCCATTCAAATCCAGTCTGGCATCTGTCCTCATCACTCCACACTAAGTGACTTTTAAAGTCCTGGCTGTCTTCCTTGTTGCTATATCTAATATGTGCATTCTACTCCTTATCTGACACAGCCTCTCAGCAGCATTTGACCCAGCCCTCTGGTTTCTCTGACACTATACTGTTTTGTTCTCTGACACCTCTGTTCCCTCTCCAGTCTCCTCTGCTACCTCTTCAACCTCTGTGGGTCTCTAAATATTGGAGTTCCAATTTGATATTGTATTACTTCAGCTATTCTGTGTTGGTCTTTATTTCTTCTCTCATTCTTTTCCCCACTCCTTCATCCCTCCCTGTTTATCCTTAAGACTGTAAATACCTACTCGATGATGTAAATGACTCTTAAACTTACATTGTCAGCCCAGGCCTCTTCCCTGAACTCTAAGCTTAGAACTTCCTTGACATCTCCACTGGCATGTTTTATGGGCATCTTAAACCTCATATGTTCAAAAGTAAACTTGATTGTGTGGTATAAGCAGAAAAAATAAGCCCCGTAAGCTGTGGAGACTGGGCAAATCTTATGCCAAAGAAAAAGCCTTTTCTCACATGACATTGACTACAAAGAGGAAACCAAGGGATAAGGAAAATGATATTTATTAGCTAGCTGTTCAAATTTAAAGTATGACTCCCAGAGGTGTGTGTGTGTGTGTGTGTGTGTGTGTGTGTGTGTGTGAAAGATTTGTTTAACTTATCAGTAAGGGAACCAACAGACAGCAAAGCTGTTTCAAAGACTATTTGAAGAATAGAGATTTATAAAGTCAGCCAGGAAAGACATGCTAAATAAATTTGCTAGGTGAGAGACAAAACTAGTTAGTGTCCTACAGGGCAATAAAACTGTAGCCATTTGGAGGTACCTTTTCAGCTGGAGAGGAATCATTTGCCCCTCTCTCAAACAAAAGTCTACATGTTAACATGAATTTCCCAGAGCCTGGGCCTAATCAATATGAAATAGCATGGTAAAAGTGGTCTTTTCCCTAGAGAATTAAACCATCCTCGGGCGGGCCTGTTAGGATAGACCTGAAGCATGACATTGGAAACATATACAGCCTTCTTTTTGCCTTATTTCCATGTTTTGGATAATTTTTCTTAAAGTTTCAGAATCTTTTCACACTTTTTTCTTGAGCACACATTTTATAATAAATGAATTAGAATGGGATCCATTATAATAAATGAATCCCAGAGCTGGGATTTTTATTCCAAAGCTCATATTTCTTCTACCATACACCATTGACACATACCTTTTATTTAGGAGAGGTGCTATAGAGATTTTCAGGCTCCAGGGCTGACAACTGAATATCCATTACCAGAACCAAGTGCTCTTAGAACTCTGAAGGTTGAGCCTTGTTTCCGGATTTTTTTCAAAGCTTACTCTCTTGGGTCCCATTGAGTTTTCTGTTCCCAGAGACCTAGTAAATACTGCAGGTTTATATCATTCATTTGCCAGGTTACTCAATGTTTTATTTATTGATATTTATTTTTATGAACGTGTCTAGTCTTCACAAGGAGCCTATAAGTCTCTCAAAAGGAGGTTTTCTTTTTTAATACATTGCTGTAGTTACAGCTCCTTGGATACGCTCTACAATGTGCACTAAGGATTAGCTGTAATGAGGCCATATAGAGGTGAAAATGAAAGCTAAAGAAGTTGAGGGAAAACAGACATATTGTAAAGTAATATGGAAAACTTCATGGAAAAAAAGGAATCTGAAATTAAACTAGAAGAAGGAATGGGATTTGTACTGATACACTGAGAAGGCCATACTGAGCCTCGAGGGGAATTCCTAAGAGTGGGAATTTCCAGTGGTACCTGCTGGAGGAATGCTGCTTTGTGAGCGAATGCTGGTTTCATTCGGCAATTTGTATTGTCTGCTGTGTATTAGCCACTGCGAGACAGCTGTGAGTTAAGTCAGATGTGACCACAGGCTTCATGGAAATTACAGTGTCCTGGGGAAGACTAATACTAATTTCACAAAGGGGATTAAATTACCATTAACAAATTATACGTAAGTAAGAAGTTTACTTAAAAATAACGCTTGACAATACGTTGGAACTGGAACTGACTGACCAGGACTCCTTGAAACTCTGAAGGTCCTAAAAAATAAGGAGAGTCTGAGAAACTGTCATAACCTAAGGAGACACGACAGTGAATAAAGGTCATATGGTACCCTGGATGGGATTCTGGAACAGAAAAAGGACATTAGATAAAGAGTAAGGAAATCTGAATAAACTAAGGAATTTAGTTAATACTAATGTATTGAGAGTAACAAATACATATTGGTTCATTAACCATAACAAATGTGCCATTTTAATATACGATAATAATTATGGGGAAACTATGTTGGGATGAAAGTATATGGGAACTCAACACTATCTGCTCAGGTTTTCTATAAATCTAAAGCTATTCTAAAAAAGTAAAGTTTCAGAAAATTTTAAATGGTTTCACTGTAAATAAAGCAACAATTATTTATGACAAACACCAAGAAGGCCAAAAAAAACTAGGTGTTTGTTGTTAAGAGTCTCTAAATGTGGTAAGAAAAGGCTTCCTGGAAAATCACATAAAAGCTGAGACTTGGAATTTGAAAAGGAGTTGGCCAAGAAAGGAGGATATTAAGAACCTTCTAGGCAGAGATTACAGGGAATTCTAAGACTGAGAACATCAAAGCAAGTTCAGTGAGGCAACAGCAAGGGCCTTGGGCAAAGGTGATAAGATGAGGCTGTGACCACGCCATATATGCCTTGGATACCAGGTTAAGAATTTTTGAATTTATCCTGAAACTAAAGAACCATTCACTCAATAACCAGTATTATCAGCATGGCTATGTGAAGCTCTGCTAAGCTCTGGCCCTACAGTGGTGAACAAAACCATGAAACCCCTGCTCTGGTAAAGACCCCAAGGATGGGGTGGGAGATGTTGGAGGGAAGAAGATGGGGAAGGGGACTGAGCACAGAAGGGCCTTTGGTTTTACTCTGAGATGAAGGCTTTTGAGCCAAGGAGTGATTTGACCTTTGTGCATTATTTATGAAACATCACTTAGGCTGCTACTCTTCCCTGTAATCCATTCCCCCATATCAGCCAAAATGACCTTTTGCAAACTGACCTGGTCATTCTCCTGCTCCTGCTTTAAAGCCCTGTTGTTTCTCCTTGCAGAAAGACAACAATCCAAACTCCTAAAATACTTAGAGAAACCCCTAAACACCCCTAAATATTTCAGCAAAATATGTCAATCTGAAAAGTGAATGTGATATATTTTTCAAACAAATTTTTACCTACAGTGATTAAGGGAGGAAAAAAAATTTCCTCTCCAGATGAAACCAGGTCCCAGAGGAATCTTAAAGGTCACTCTGAAGTGATCTGCATATGCAAACCAATGTCCTTTAGTTAATCTATTCTATCAAACCCTTATCTCTGGTTAAAGACCTCCCTCCTGTAAATGGGAAAAACTTTTTTTCATTGTGTTATTGAATCACAGATGCACTAAATAAGCAGGTTTGTGAAACATCCTTTTTATTTCTTCTGTGCTGACTTTTTCTAACCTTCTATCCTCCTAGAACCCTACTTTGAGGAGATTTCCTCCAAGAAATTCAGTTTGATTGTTTTATGTATAGCTATATTTGGTGGGTTTTATGTCTGAGCAAATTTGCTGGGATCTTCCTAGGAGATGCAACTGAGTAAAAGTGGTAAGTGTATTTCATTTCCATAACATAATGAAGACAATTGCAGCACGCAAATTTTAATTTTTTTGGAATGCTATAAAATTGTAATAAATGGAATACAGGTAAGTTATTAAAAAGAATTAAACATCTGCATATAATAACAGGCTTAAGATATTAAAGGCAAATTTCAAGACAGAGTAAAATAATTTTAGTTAAAATGTATATTTTATATGTATATTGTATGTGGTTGAAAAGAAGCCCTGAATATGTGACTATTGATACTATTTATTCCTGAGTATGAGTGATATATAAGATTTTAGTTTCAGATTATACATTTCTGAAATGTTTGACATATTCTGTAAGTTTGTTTCTGATTAGTTGTAACACAGAAAATTAGAATCTAGTATTTATAAAGTATATAATCCTTTAGTATTTAAATTCATATTTATAGACACTAATAAAATAGAACTAAATAGTAACACTATCATAAAATGGTAGCCAACAATTAGACTAAAACTTCTTTCTAGGTGTGAATGACCCATTTTGTTTGGACTTCCATTTCAAGATGACCTATACTTGCTGACAAATTATCAGTGATTATTCTCAAAAAAAAAAAAAAAAGTTATGTTGCTACTGCAGCTTTTTTTTAAAAATAAATTTATTTTTTTATTTATTGGCTTGCATTGGGTCTTCATTGCTGCAGCACAGGCTTTCTTTAGTTGCAGTGAGCAGGCATTCTTTGTTGGGGTGCACAGGCTTCCCAGTGCGGTGGCTTCTCCTGTTTTGGAGCACAGGTTCTAGGCACACGGGCTTCAGTAGTTGTGGCACCTAGGCTCAGTAGTTATGATGCACGGGCTTTGTTGTTCCATGGCACGTGGGATCTTCCCGGACCAAGGATCAAACCTGTGTCCCCTGCATTGGCGGGCAGATTCTTAACCACTGCTCCACCAGGGAAATCCCTGTCATTGCAGCTTAAATTTAAAAGTCTACCTTAACTATAATCCCCCCTTACCTCTTTTAAAAAAATGGCTTACCTAGTTCTTACCCATTACTAACCCAGCCCAATTTAGGACTGACCCAATAGTTGCTCTGCTCACCACCGATTCTATGAGTCAGAAAAGAGAGATGACACCTGACCACAGGCTAAATTAGTCTGCGGAAATATCAAGTGGAAAGGTCATCATCTGAATATTCTTAAAGGCCACTGAGAAATTCCCCTTCCCTCACTGCACCGCTCCCCACATATAGGACTCTTGTTGAATGGATTTCCACCACAAAATCACTGTCTCCTTTAGTAAGCCTATCTTGACCCAGACTGGGTTAGGTACCCCTTAAATGGACCTGGTTGGCTGCCACACATCTGTTCACCCATCTTAGCACTGCTAGAAATGCATTGTCATTTTTCCATCAAATTCTCCCTCCCCACTAAATTATGAGCTTCTTTTTATCCCTAAAGCTCAGCAGGGACTAGTTATGTGTCCACAAATATTTACTTGAATGCCTATTCTGTACCTGGCACTGTGCTAGGTGCTGGAATTACAACAGTGACTAAAACAGTAAAACTGACATGGAATTTAGAGTCTAATCAATCAAAACAGTGTTTAGGGCCACACCATCCAAGTACCAGGTGCTCACAGAGCACATAGTGGCTTAGTAGGACTTGATGTAGTTCAAGTGGAGGCTCCCTGGAAGATGTGACCTTTAAGCGGATTCCAGAAATGAGAACAAGTTGCCAAAGCAGAGGAGGTGCTGACGCCCAGAAGAACCCTCCAGGTAGTTGAAGCAGCACGTAGAGGTAGTCTGAGACTGGAAATGGCCAGCATGGTAGAGCTGGTGAAAGGAGAGGTAGTAGGCAGCTCCTTATTGGACTTGTTAGAGGAATGGTGTGAGTGGATGATCTGATTTACATTTTTTTTTTTTTTTTGGCTGCACCACTCAGCTTGCGGGATCTTAGTTCCCTCACCAGGGAGAGCAAACCCGGGCCCTCCATCACAGTGAGAGCACGGAGTCCAAACCACTGGACGGCCAGGGAATTCTGGCCTGATTTGCATTTTCTAAAGTTGACTTTTTAAACCCTCTAGGTGAAGAATGGAATGTGGAGGAGCAGGAATGAGCAAAGGGACTTTAGCTAAGGCAAGAAATAATGGTGGCTTAATGAATGTAGACAGAGTGAATGATGGAAATTTAGAGCCAAAGTATGGGATGTAAGGCCTGGAAAGTCCCCACAAATCCCTCCAGGTTCCAGGTTCTATGTTCCAGTTGACGAGACACCACGAATTAATCAGTGCTACACAGCTTATTCATAGTGGAGATAGGACTACAAACCACTTGTGCATGTTTCTCTTGCTTCCTTTTTTCATGGACCCCCTCATGTGACTCAGCAAGTTTTCAAATTTTAAAAAAGCAGTGCCTTGCTAAATGATAGATGTATGAGCTTCATTATACTAGTCTCTCTACTTTCTGTTTGAAAATGTTGATAATAGGTGGTTTTATAGGAAGCAATACTTTAAAACTGTTGGGGCATAAGTACAAATTCAAGGCCTTTGAATCAGTTTATCAATGGAAAGAGTTCCAGAGCTTCCTGGGACTCCCATACTCACATGGTGCCCTCTGGGCCTCAGCCTGGTAGACTCAGCTGGGTAGTATTTGGACAGATGGCCATAGTCACAGATAATGCCAGATTGCTGGACTCCATGGCACTTCCCTGGGGCAAGACATGGAAACTCTCTTTGACTTGTCTGTAAAATGGGAGTCCATACTGTCAAATTGTTAGGGGAACCATTGACTGAAACTGCCTGCCCGGGCCAGGCACCACAGCAACCTCTTGCATGAGTTATCTTACAACAGGAGGTCCTCGGAAGGAATGCAGAACTAACAAGCAACCACCAACCGGAAGAATTCGGGAAAGGTCAAAAGGAGAAAGGAGACGCCGGTTCATATGTCCTACCAAACTCCCAGAATCTTTCTTGCTGGAGTCCATCTTGGCTGAGCGATGTGTGCATCACCAGGAAGGACCCTAAGTCAGAGTGATTATCCAGAGACAACCCGGAAACTAACCCCATCACCATAAAACCCAAGACAGCAAACCTCATGGCAGAGCCGTCCTCCTGGGTTCCCTTACCCTGCTGCTCTCCACCCGGGCAACCCTTCCCAATAACGTTTCTTGCTTTGTCAGCATGTGTCCCCTCAGACAATTCATTTCTGAGTGTTAGACAAGAGCCCACTCCGGGGCCCTGGAAGGGGCCCCCCTTCCTGCCACAAAATGACAAAAATAATACAATTTAATATTGAGTTTGATGTCCTTTATTCAATGGAAAACCATCCGTGTATTGGAAAGTACACTGCCTCACAGAGAGTGGAGCACTCTTCCCGAGGAATTTTGGGCAACAGCGAGTTTTACAGAGCTTAGAAGAGGCAACAGGAAACAGGACAAGATTGTGTAGGAGGTCTGCGATTTCCTTATAAGCCTAGTAGGTCCTATTTTCCAGGGTAAGGTGAGCTAGCTAAAGCTGAGCTAGAGGATTGTAATCGTGTCTGTTAGGTTTCCTTGACAGTGGGGCATGTCCTGACTTAGGTTTAGACTTGTGGCCTGGGCCAGGCTGCTGGGGTGGCCTCCGTTTTCTGGGCCCCCATGTATGAATTATCTTTATCAACACTGTTTATGCAGGGGATGCTGTGAGAGCAAAGTGAGTTTGTGTTGGTCCCACATTCCCTGATCACTGAACGTTATTTTTTCTTAACTCTTCCTTGACATTGAGTAATCAATGTCACCACAGCTGTCTGCGTAAACCACCAAGAGTGACCACATCATTGCCTATTTATGATTTATATTACATGTTAAAAATAAACTTGAAGAAGTTATGGGTTTGTTTTAAGTCAGGGACCGTTACTCACTGAGTAGCTTCCAAATACAGAAAACAAAGATAACAGTTTATATTCACTAAAAGTTATACAGAAGGTGGATGAGTGGTGAGGTAATTCTGCTGAGTTTTGGTCTGAAATCTCTGGATTTTGGAGGCTGGCGGTTGACAGTTAAAGGAATTAGCTTTAGCTATCAGTTTTTTTTCCAAAGTGGCTGGTATGGCAGGCCTTCCTTAGGATTGTGATCAAGGAACTCTTCAAAATAGCGCCCCCTATTTTATCTTCTACCCTGTTTTTCTATACATGTAGATTCCTTGGTACCCCCCCCAAACATTCAATTAGTTACCTCCTTATTTTCTCTCCTTTTACAAATTATTTTTTCACCTCGATCTTAGATTGGTGAGGGAAGATTGAAAAGAGTAAACCTAAATGTGTGGCATGCAGCTAAAGTATGTAAAGGAAAATTTATAGATTAAAAAAAAAAAAGAAAAGAGTAAACCTGACACACTGTAAATACCAAATAATTAAGTGAATAAAGCAATTTATAAGCAAATTTGAGACCTATAATTTAAATATAACATTATAAGCTGCATAATATGGAAATGCATATTGTAGAAAGTGAAAGTACCCTCCCATAAGCCCATTTCACAAAATAATCCTGGTTTGTATTTTGACCACTAGTTTTACTAAAAACACTGGACTGAGCAATCTTGTATATCTCTACGCACTATAGGAGGTTATGTTGGGTCAAAAGGTTTCTGGGGTGTATGTGTGTGTGTGTTTATTTTGGTAGTGCCAACTTATTCTCCAAAAAGCTGTAACAATTTTGACTCCCCTAAACATAGTGTTGTAAAATGGTCCATGATGATTTTATTTTACTTTAAAAATTTTTATTTTCTAAATTATAAATAGTACACACATCCTTTAGGAAGATTTAGAACAATTTGGGAGCATACAAAGTAGAAAATTAAAGTATGTCCCACTCTCTATCCAATTTTTGAAATTACTTTACAATGAGATGACAATATGGTCAATGTAGTAACCTCCCAAAGTCAATTTTAGGGTTCTTTTCTTCTTTTTCCTGCAGCACATGTAAACAACTTAATGTTACTCCTCAGAGATTCTGGGAAACACCTGCCTAGGCCTCTGAGGCCTCAGGCACACTTGCATTTTGAAAAGCAAGGCTCTACCTTATGCATCCTACCAATCATCTTCAAAAGCACCCACATCAAATATATTTATAATACAAAAGTAATAATTTAACATTTTTTCTCTGAAAAATACTTGACTATAAGTACTTATTTAATTTTTCAGCTATGATTTTTCAATAATTATTCTGCATGCTCAGGATTTCTTGGGAAGTAAGAAAATCTAGCCTATAAATTTTTTTAAAAATATAATGACATTTAATAAATGCTAAATATGCATTAAGTTGACATAATGTGTTTATAGTCTTTTCATTCAACCGTTGTCTATTTGTCTTAGAATTCATTTTCCAAAGCGTGGAGCATAACCCTTTGTAGGGGTTGCTGATCTGGCTTACAAACGAAGAGAGGGACTTCCCTGGTGGTGCAGTGGTTAAGAATCCACCTGCCAATGCAAGGGACACAGGTTCAATCCCTGGTCCGGGAAGATCCCACATGCTACGGAGTCACTAAGCCCATGTGCCACAACTACTGAACCTGCACTCTAGAGCCCGGGAACCACAACTACTGAGCCCACTTGCTACAGCTATTGAAGCCTGTATGCCTAGAACCTGTGCTCCACAACGAGAGAAGCCACCACAATGAGAAGCCCTTGCACCGCAAGGAAGAGTAGCCCCAGCTTGCCACAACTAGAGAAAGCCCGTGTGCAGCAACAAAGACCCAACGCAGCCAATAAATAAATGAATTAATTAAAAAAGAAACGAAGAGAAATTTATTCTCTCACAGTCCTGGAGGCTGTAAGTCCAAAATCAAGTGTCAGCAGACCCATGCTGCCTCTGAATGGCCTCTAGGGGAGGATCCATTCCATGTCGCTTCTAACGTCTGGTGGTTGCCAGCTTCCTTGGCTTGTGGCCACATCACTCCAATCTCTGCTTCAGTGTTCACATTGCCTTCTCTGTTTTCCCCTCTGTGTGTGTTTTATAAAGACACCTGTTGTTGGACTTAGAACACAACCAGATAATCCAGAATGATCTCCTCATTTCAAGATCCTTCATTTAAGTACATCTGCAAAGGCCTTAAGACAGCACTATGCCAGGCATGTGTGGCTGGAGCCCAGTGAGTGAGGGTGAAAAAAGGAAGAGCTATAGTAGGAGAGGAGTTGCAAAAATGAGAATACTAGTTGTTAAATGACTTTGTCTCTTGAAATCAAAGTATGGACAGTATATGTTATTAGCTATTAAGTGACTTTATGAGCAGGGACTTAATGTCAGGAGAGATATTGTCCACATCTTTCCTGAGCCAAAAAATCCAAGTGGAGCTATGCTTGTCCTAAACCTAGATGATGCATCTCTATCTGCCAGATTCAGTGTCTCATTGCTCTGTGGACAGGGTTAGGTAAACAGTGCCAATTTTTCCCCCTTTGTTTTCCTTTTTTCTAGCTTACATGCTGACTAACTTCTTATGGAAACATTCTATCTTCTGAGCACAACACAGGAATTTAGATTTCATTTTTGTCCCAATCAGTGTACTGAATTCGGGTAAGGTTTCATAGTGTGACAACCACAGCTGTGATTGGATTGTAGTGGTCTGGTTTCGTTTTTCAGAGAGACTTCATCACTGCTTATTTAAGACTTCCTTGGAGCAAGCCAAGGTCATGCTTAAAATGGTATCTGTTCTAGACTGATGGCATGCACTTTATCTTCAGTCCTGATTTGCTCCAACCCCAGCTGCTTTGCCATTCTGGTTTACTTGACTTTCCTGCATCCCTTCTCCTGCCTCTTCATCTTTCAGCAGAGGACCAGTCTCCCCTTCTCTCAGATGACACATTAGGAATAACCTTAAGGTAACTGATCTCTAGACTTTGGAGTTTCTGCTTATAAACTGTGCCCATGATTTGCTTACTTTCCTGAAATAAATACTCCTCCTCTTTCTTGAACCTTTGCCTAGCTAGAAGCCATTTCTCCTCCAAACTCTAAAAGCTCTTACTGTTTGTGCTTTTACTAATGCAGGATATGTTTTATTTCCCCAACTATATCATAAGCTTGGTGAAGGTCAAAACCTATTTTATACTTCTTTATTTTGCCCTCCACCCCCATACCACTTTTTACCTTAAACAGAGAAGATGCTTGATAAATACCTGTTAAATAAAACAGCTTTAAGGATAGGAAGTGACTTTATAGTATAAATTAGTAGAGACAAGAGGAAAAGCAACATCCTTAGATACAACACTTTGTGAAAAGATTTGGAACACTTACCAAAATAATGCAAATAACCAAAACACCCCAACAAAACAAGTTTCCATTGTTTATATTTTTTCAAGTCAGGTTTATTGAGGTATAATTTGCACTTAGTAAAATTTGCCCTTATAAGTTGTTCATGTCTATGAATTTTGAGTGATTTTTGCAGTTATATATCCATTACCACAGCCAAGATAGAGACCATTTACATAAACCCCCAAATTCCCTTGTGCCCTTTTATAGTCAATCCATTTCCCTCACCACCAGCTCATGGCAACTACTAATCTCATTTATATCTCTATAGCCTTTCCCAGGATGCTGTATAAATGGAATCATAAGGTAAGTGGCCTTTTGTATCTGGCTTCTTTCACTTAGCATAATACTTTCGAGATTCATCTATGTAGTTGCCTGCATTAGTTTCCAGTTCCTTTTTAATGATATTTAAGGGATCAGTAATACCCACTCACTGTGGCATATAAAAATGATCTTTAGCAGAAGGCATTTGAGTTCCTGAAATGACTTACCTTCCTAAAAGCAGAACTAAGAGGAGCTCAGTTGTTATAAATCCTTTCCCCTAGAGGCCATCCCCTGGATCCACCAGGGATGATTGACTCTTATCATGGGCAATGAGAACTCTCTACACTGCATGTAAACAGACATTGTCACAAAACTATCATATCTCCCATCTGTTCTGAGGCCCATTTATCTTTCCAGAATGTCACTTGTTTTCCCACGAGTGCCCTTTCTCCCTCCCTTTCCCCTATTGAGAACTCATTTGTTTCCCCTTAAGTGTCTTTCTCTCTCCCACCTTCCCCTATTAAGATGGTATATAAGCCCCAAATTCTAATTGTCTTTTTTTTCTTATTGTCTTTTGAGTCACACTTTTCTCTGCACCCTCTACATACCTTAACAAAATGTTATCTTTTGCTAATCTGTCATTTATCCGTTGAATTTGAAAGATCCCAATCCTAAAGAGAGTACAGAAAAAGTTTTAATTTCCTGACACTTTATTCCATTGTATGTGTGTATTAAAATTGTTTATCCCTTCACCAGTTGGACTTTTGGGCTGTTCCCAGATTTTGGACACTTCCCTACCAGGTCTTTGCATAACATGAAATATCAGTTCTGTTCTGAAAAGGGATATCTAGATTATATGCTGTGTGTCTCTATAGGAAACTTTGACTGTTTCCCAAAATGGTTGTGTTGCAGGAAAGAGTGGGGTACGAGAGGATGGTTGTGTCCCAAGTCTCAGGCAAGTCCCTGGGACGGCCGCAAAGTGTGGGTTCCTGGCTTTGCGCAGGAAAGAATTCAAGAGCAAGCCATAGTAAAGAGAAAGAATGTTATTTAGGGAGATACACATTCCATAGACAGAGTGTGGGCCATCTCAGAGGGCAAGAGTAGCCCCAGGGTATGGGGTTGTTAGTTTTTATAGGAGTGAGTAATTTCGTACACTAATAAGTGCGAGGAGTTTTCAGCTCTTTTGGGGAAGGGGTGGGGATTTCCAGGAATTGGGCCTTTTTTGGTCAGCCTTGGAACTGTCATGGTGCCTGTGGGTGTGTCATTTAGCATGCTGATATGTTACAATGTGCCTGCATAAACTGAGGCTCAAGGTCTAGTGGACCATCCGTCATCTTGAACCTAGTTGGTTCTAATCAGTTTATGTTGTGTCCTTGGGCTATGTCATTCTTTCCAAGGTTGTGTCCTGTCCCCTTCCTGTCTCATTTGTACCAGTTTGCATTGCCATAATTCCTATATGAACTTCCAGTTGCTCAGCATCTTTAGCAGCACCTTATATTGCCTAGAGTTTTACTTTTAGCCATTCTGGAAGGTTAAGTGATACTTTGAAGACAAATAAGGAAAACATACAGGTTCACTTATCAAAGAAACATTTATTGATAAAAACCAGTGCCTTGTTTTAGCTTCGGCTGGGTTGTATACATCCAATGTGATATACTTTGTTGGATGTTTGATTTTGCTGATTGTCAGGAATAAGATCATGTGGAGAACATATAACACAGTTTCTTATCTCTAGGTCCTCACAGTCAGGAAAGAAAGAATGTCCACCAGTACACTTCCCATGGCACTTTGGGAGCGCAGACTAGAAGCTTTTTGCCTCTTTCTCAAAGGAAGAGAAAAGCTGCAAGAAGTTGTATTTTGAGTCAAGTTCACTTTCCCCTAAACTGATGATGAGCTTTGTACATTAAAATGTCAATCCTGGATCTTTGGTATTTTAAAAATAATAGAAGACAACAGGGCCTCTCCTAGCCAGAAGATATTTAATTTTGACCTAAAAATATACTTAAGAGTTAAGGAAATGTAGTCTGAAGAGACTTCCTACATCAAATATCCTGTTTGTATAGCCACTGAACAAAGTAGCTCATCAGACCCAGAGGAGTTTTCAGAAAGGGTGCTCCTGGCGCCAGGAAAGAACAGAGGAAGACTGGAGAGTTTGAGAGATGTAGAAAGATCAGCGGACTGGTTGGAAATCTTTTCCCTGGATCCGAGTTCCAGCTCTGCCCTAACTAGTTGTGCAAAATTGGGCAAGCCAAATGCTTGCAGCCCTGTCTCCTTTCATCTATGAAGCAGAGCTTGGACCCCTAAGATCTCTTTCAGTTGTGATATTTTGTGGTCTGCATACCATATGGAGGGAGAATCCTAGGAAGAAGGATAATAGAGAAGCAAGAGCAAAGAGGATGAGGCAGGGGAGAGGCAGGGCTGTGTGGGGAGAGGGGTGTGGCTTGTATTTAAACAGGGGCAAATGGAGGGACCCTTGAAGCCCAAACAGACTCAAATTCACTGAGGAAAATCCAAGGAAAGACTGGTGTGTGGAACTAGGAGTGTGTTAGGAATACAATATGCAGAAGAGCAGGAAGGGAGATTTTCAACAGGGAGGAAGCACACAGGGACCAGTGATCTGAGAGCATTTATTTATCCATTCAACAAATAGCTGCTGAAAAGGGAATATTTTAGGAGCCATTCAAAGAGGCAGGCCAGCATTTAGCATGAGGGAAATCTGTGCTGGGTGTTGAACTAGGGGTACCACTAGGAGTATGAGGGGCCCCAGTTTGAGAGACTGTGAAACCAAGCTAGGATCCTGTAAACTTAACAAACATGTGTTGAGCAACTGCCATGTTATAGGCACTGGAGATAAAGACTAATTTCTCTGCCCTTCTGGACCTCAGTTCTAGTAAGGAAAGATAAACAATAAAATGGTAAATAAATAAATAAAATACACAGCATGTTTGTTAGTGATAAATGCTAATAAGAAAGACAAAGCAGATACTGAGCCTGTGCTTTAGAGCCCGTGAGCCACAACTATTGAGACCCTGTGCTGCAACTACTGAAGCCCACGCGCCTAGAGCCTGTGCTCTGCAACGAGAAGCCACGGCAATGAGGAGTCCGCGCACCACAAAGAAGAGTAGCCCCCATTCACCGCAGCTAAAAGAAAGCCCGCGCACAGCAAAAAAGACCCAACACAGCCAATACAATAAACAAATAAATAGAAATGAAAAGAAAAGAAAGACAAAGCAGAGAAGGGCCATAGGATTGGGTGTAAAGGAATGGGGCTATAATTTCTAAAGAGTGTGGTCCCTGGGAAGGTGAGATCTGACCCAGGAGGGGAGGGAGTGAGCAGCATGGACAGAGAAGTACTGAATAGTCTTTTAGGAAAAGAACAGCAAGTTGGGAGAGTAGCCAGGGTTCAAGGAGGCCAGCAGGGTAACCAGAAGAGCAACAGGAGGAGAGTAGTTCAAAATGTGGTCTGGGCCACAGGAGAAGGCAGGAAGGATCCCAGCTGATGCTGGAGCTTCCTTGCTCACCTCTTTCCCATCTCTCAGCATTTAGGGAACACCTCTGTGGCTCAAGGCACAGATACTGTCATGGATAAGATACTACATTCCAGCTACCAGAACCAGAACAAAAGGTTGGGGCCCAACTGGCAGCCAGGGTAGATGAAGCTGCCATCAACAGCACTAGACCAGGCCTTAAATCCCTGTCTTCAGACACCATCAGTCTATTTTTTTTTTTTTTTAATGGCTGCGTTGGGTCTTTGTTGCTGTGCACAGGCTTTCCCTAGTTGCAGTGAGTGGGGGCTACTCTTCCTTGCGGTGTGCGGGCTTCTCACTGCTGTGGCTTCTCTTGTTGCAGAGCACGGGCTCTAGGCACACGGGCTTCAGTTGTAGCACATGGGCTCAGTAGTTAAGGTTTGTAGGCTCTGCAGCACAGGCTCAGTAGTTGTGGTGCACAGGCTTAGTTGCTCTGTGGTATGTGGGATCTTCCTGGAGCAGAGATTAAACCCATGTCCCCTGCATTGGCAGGTGGATTCTTTTTTTTTTTTCTTTTCTTAAAGATCTTTTATTGAGATATAATTGACATACAATAAACTGCATATATTTAAAGTGTACAATATGATATTTTTTTCTTATTAGTAATGTAAATATGGCAATCCCAATCTCCCAGTTCATCCCTCCCCCCCCCCCCCCCCCCCCCCCCGCTTTTCCCACTTGGTGGCAGGCGAATTCTTTTTTTTTATTTTTATTTTTTTTTTTGGGGGGGTACACCAGGTTCAGTCATCTGTTTTTATACACATATCCCCGTATTCCCTCCCTTCCTTGACTCCCCCCACCTTGAGTCCCCCCCACCCTCCCTGCCCCAGTCCTCTAAGGCATCTTCCATCCTCAAGTTGGACTCCCTTTGTTATACAACAACTTCCCACTGACTATTTTAAAGTTGGTAGTATATATATGTCTGTGCTACTCTCTCGCTTCGTCTCAGTTTCCCCTTCACCCCCCGCCCCCTCCCATATCTCGAGTTCTCCAGTCCATTCTCTGTATCTGCATCCTTGTTCTTGTCACTGAGTTCATCAGTACCATTTTTAGATTCCGTATATGTGAGTTAGCATACAATATTTGTCCTTCTCTTTCTGACATACTTCACTCTGTATGACAGATTGTAGTTCTATCCACCTCATGACATATAGCTCCATCTCATCCCTTTTTATAGCTGAGTAATATTCCATTGTATATATATGCCACATCTTCTGTATCCATTCATTTGTTGATGGGCATTTAGGTTGCTTCCATGTCCTGGCTATTGTAAATAGTGCTGCAATAAACAAGCAGGCGAATTCTTAACCACTGTGCCACTAGGGAAGTCCCAGACACCATCAGTCTTGAAGCCAGTGTGGCTCAAGGCCTACTGGTGGGTCTCCCACAGAAGGCAAAAGAAGGTACAGAGAAGAGACTAGGGTATATTGAACTAAAAATATGTATATAATTTTTCTAGAAAATACCTGCAGGAGATTCAAAATTTAACAGAATAAAAAGCACCATAGATTCCTAAGCTGCTGAGAATGTTAGACATCACTATTGCAACCTCTTCATTTTATAGACAAAACTCAAGCAAAGTGATTTCTTTTTATTTTTAATTTTATAGAAGTATAGGTAATTTACAGTGTTTAATTTCTGCTGTATAGTAAAGTGACTTATTTATACTTATATATATTCTTTTTCATATTCTTTTCCATTATGGTTTATCACAGGATACCGAATATAGTTGCCGGTGCTATACGGTAGGACCTTGTTTATCCATCCTAAGAGAAGTGATTTCTCAAAGCAACAAAGGAGAAACAGTTCTCCAGCCTATCTGGCCAGTGCAGTGTCTAATTTATCACCACTTTTTTAACCTTCACCAAAGTTTCAGAATAAGGTTGTAGAGAGCACAAAGCAATACTCTAAGTTATTTTGTAAGTTCACTGTGAACTAAATGAGAAATAGAAATCGTGCTGACTCAGAGAAAAAAATTTCAGGGCCCGAGTTCAATCCCTACAGGATCAGTTATATCATGAGGTCATCCCTGGAGGTGCAAGCAGTGACAGGTACTACAGGAATTGTAGGGAAAATGGGAGAAAGCCGCCAAACATAAATCCCTGACAGACCAAAGCCATCTCTCGGCTGGTGACAGGGAAAGTAGACTTGAAATCCAACATCAGGATGGAGATATTGTACCCTAATTTTTAAACAACACTAACTTTAAATAAAATGTAACATTTAAAGCAGATTGTTGTAATTCAGTGCAACTAATATAAGTTCAATCAAATTAAGCTCTGTTCTAAAGAAGAAAATGAAACATGGTTAGGAATAAAAAGCACATGGAAGCTCAAAAACAATACTAAACTGAACGTGTGAAATAAATCAGTAGAGAAGAATATTACTAAGAACCTATGAAAGTTAAAATTTTTTGAATGATGGATTAAACTTATGGGAAAGAATCCATATTTTAAAATAAGAATACCAGAACCCATTGACATTTCAGTCTTTATTTTGCAGAAGACTTTGGATGCAGCAAAGTAAAATACAGCCTCTTGAAAAACAATTAAGAATTCAAGTTCAAAGAAATAGGAGGCATTTTCATCTTTATCATTGAACTTTTGGTTATGCAAACACTTTGATGATGTAAATGTTTATGTCCCCCATAAAAAAAATAAGAATTCAAGTTCATAGCACTAGTTTCCCCCAAGGAGAATTCCTATTGATTTGTAACTTGGCCTTGAATTTGACCTGTGGCCTTCATGTCAAGATAATTTGGGTCACTCTGAATATGCCATCTCTTGAACAAGAGCCTCTACTAATTTTAAATGAATGCAGCTGCTGATTTGCCATTCATTTATTTGCATCACAATATGTGGGAATAAGTTTGCAATTAAAACATTTCCAGTAAGCAGTCAGACTGAGGAAATGAAGGATGTTTAGTAATTTAAAAAAAAGATGTTTCATTTTTGCCTTTTTGAACATGAAAAAAAGAAAGTTTATCTGTTTGAGATGTTGATTGAGGCCAGAATTGTTCCCTGGGCTACAGCATCTAAAAAAGCCATGCAATCTCAAATTAGATTTTAGTTTTTTTTTTTTTTTTAAAACAAAACACATTTTTAAAAAAAGAATAAATGTCAAAAATTTTGTACCAGTCTTACAAAAGTTTTTTCTCCCTGTTTTTCCTCCTTCTTTCTGTCCTTGTTTCCTTCCTTCCTCTTTCATTTTTCTTTCTCTTTTTTTCTTTTTTCCTTCCTTTCTGCATTTCTTTCTTTTTCTCTTTGGTTCAATGAAAATGAGTACTTCTCAAGTTTGATTTATGGAGAGGACTTGCATTTGATGTTAAGAATCAAAACCCTTGGTAAACACATTGGGGCCTTCATTTCATCTTGCATCTGACACTGCAAAATTAATAATCTATTGTCCAGAAGCAGGGAAACAGGTCTACTGAGGAGCAGACCAGGAGACTAAGGAGTCTGGAAATTCTCTAATAACATATTCAAGTGGAGGAACTTGAAAGAGAAGGAACTGGGGGAGCTTGAGAAAGGATTAGGGAAGCCTCAATGGATGGATTTTGAGGCTTGCTATTTTCACACTGTATAATGTTCCTTTCCCTATTTCCCACCTGTTGAAATTCAGATTCTCCAGGGCCAGATTGGATAATCACCTACTGTGAGAAGTTTCTAGATCCTCTTGATTAGACACTATCTTCCTACTCTGAAGCCTCCTAGCCCTTGCTGCTACCTTTACTATAATACTAGTGATAGTCCAACTTTTCTAGATCTGGTTAGCCAAGGCCTTGAATGCCTCACCAGGAGGTTTAAAGGGAGCCACTAATTTTCTGAAGAGAGTTGTGATTTAAGGTATCAAAGACAAACTAATAAGGCATTTCTGGTGAAAACAGAAAAGAAGGGGTGCACGAAACTACTTTCTCTCTCTCTTTCTCTCTCTCTAGCATATTACTATGCACCAGGTAGCACGTATGGCTACCCCGCTTCATAAACGTGGAAGTAGGTTACAATGGGACACTTGATCACAAAGCAGCCTCCATGTCCTCACCATCCTCTTTGCCCTCTGTAACGTGAGGGTAATTGCTACACTGAAATAGTGCTTTGATGGTTCAGCAATGACCTGCTACTTTCCACGTCTAGGGACTTGTCCCCTCTGTCCTCATTCTCACAATTTTGAGTCCATGATCTTCCTGAAACATTTTCTTCTTACAACTCACTGATTTTTTTTCATATGTATATATATGAATGGTATACATATGTACTATTTAAACAGTATACACATATACTGTTTAAAATATATATATGTATACCTTCCAAACTTTAAACAGTAAGAAAAAAAATCAGTTTTTTTTTTCCCCAAAGACGCTTAAAACGAAGCTTAATTGGTTAAGAGTGGCTATGGGCTGAAAGGTATTTTTGAGCGCTTTAGACTTGAAAGGGCGGGTGACAATGCTTCTAAAGAGAATGGTCAAAGTCTGTAGATTTTTCTTTTAACAGCGCTTTTCTCGTTCATGCACTCCAGAGCTGGGGGATAACTTTTCTGTTGTTAGTTCATGAAGGAAATCAAGACGTGGAGCGGGGCTTGTTTCTCCTCAGACCTAAGGGTCATAGTGAGGGGCTGGGAAGACAACGGGCCGCTACCTCCGGACGCGCCCCCGGCACAGCCCCGGCCCACAGCTACCTCCTTCCTCCAGGGGCGGGGCGCCAGGCTGCCGCGAGCGCGGGCGGTGGAGGGGGCGTGTCCCGCGGGCGCGGGGGCGGTGGAGGGGGCGTGTCCCGGGAGTGGCGGCGGCGGCGCGGGCCGGGCGCGCGGCGCAACCTCCTGTGCTGGAATGCGCGGCTCCCGCGAGCTCACGGCGCAGCAGCAGAGCCAGCTCCGCCGAGGCCCCGGGCCCCAGACCCCGGCGGCGGCGGCCGCCGAGACGGCGGGGCGAGAGCCGGCGGCCTGAACCCTCTCTGCAGCCCCACTCCTGGGTCTTCGCGGGCCTCGAGGGCCCCGGCGTCCAACTTTTCCACCCGCTCCCTCCCCTCCCCCGAAACTCCAGCAACAAAGAAAAGTAGTCCGAGAAGGAGCGGCGACGCGGGTCGTCGCCCCTCCTCGCCTGAGAAGGCCGGTAAGCGTGGCGCGGTCTGGGAGGCGGTCGGGCGGCGGCGGCCGCGGCCGCGGGAGGGGGAGGGCGCGGAAGGACGCGGAGCGAGGCGCTGTCCAGGGCTGATTTGCAGATCCTGGGGCTCCGGCGGCGGCGGCGGCCGCGTCGGGCGGGGGCCGGCGGCCGGGCGGGATCGGGTTACTCCGTCGCGGCCCGGGGGCTGGGCCGGGGGCGTCGGAGCGGCGCGGCGCGGCGCCGGGACCCCCTCCCCAGCTGAGGCTGGGCCGCCGCCTCCGCGCGGACCCGGGCGTCCCCGGGAGTCGCGTGCGGCGGCCAGGAGCGGAGCTGCTTGGGGCGCTGGTCCTGAAACTTCCTCCCGTGCCCGTCGCGCTTGAGGTCCCGCCGCAGCCCCTTGGCTGCCGGCGGCCCTCCCGTCCCCCTCCCTCTGCGGCCTCTCCCTTTCGCCGGAAGGCGCCGCTGAGCGCGGCCGGGCGGGTTGAGTCAGCCCGGGGCCCCGGCGGTTCCGCCAATGGGGCTGGACAGCGATTTCTGTGCTCCGGCCGCGCGAGCGCCGGGGCTCTCCGCGCGGGGCCGCCTGGCCGCCGCCGCCCGCGGGACGCCGTGGGGGAGCGAGGCCGCACACTTCCGGGGCGCCGGGGGTCCCCTCGGGCGCTCGGGGCCCGGCGCCTCGGGAGGGCGCTCGCGGCGGCTCCCCGGCCCCGAGCGGAGGGCGAGCCCGGGCCCGGCGAGGCGCCTGGGCTGCGGCGACGAGGTAACTTTCCTCCCTCTTGCCGGACTCCGGCGCGCGGGCCGGGAGGGGGCGGCCTGGGCTCGGGAAGGCTTGGGCTGGCCCGGCGGCGCCCCGAGCTTCCCTGTCCTGCCGCGTTTCGTGCTGGGGAGCCGAGCAGAAGGCTCGGGACGAGGGTGGGGGCGACTCCACGCGTTGGTGTGTCCGTGGTGCCGCGAGCGGGCCGGGCCGAGAGGAAGCGAGGGCGCCCGAGTTTGCGAAGAGCTGCTTTGTGTTGGGTACGTATTTTGAGAAAATGGCCGAATGCCTATTTGAGTCAGGAATGCCGCCGCCGGGGCCGGCGCGGGTGGCAGCAGCAGCGCGTAGGAATTCGCGCAGCTCGGTGGGCTCCCGGGCTGGGCTTGGACGGTCTTCCTGAGCAGCGTTAAAGTCCCTTTGGGGATGGTAGGTAGGGTTTGGGGCGAAGCGGAACTTACCGGGTAGTCTGGGCTGTTGTGTTCGGCCCCGGGACAGCTTTTGCTTTGTGTGATGGCATTTGATTGCAACTTCTGTTGGTACCTGTGACTCAACCGATTTGTGTTTATGCAGTTGGGTGAAATGGAGTACTTTTTGTATTTTGGGTTTCACCTTATGTTTTTAGTCCTTGCCACTGATTTTGCTTTTTCTGATTTGCATGAGAACACCTAATTTGTGAATAACACCTTTTCGATTGGAAAGTAAAGCGTGAAGACGGTTTATAAAAAGCCTAACAAGTTTTCAAGGTGATCTTGTTATGGCTCCACTTAGGCAAGTGGGCCAAGTCAAGCACAATGCAAGAAAGTTGCTGATTGTAGAGATGAGTTGATCGGTTATTTTATATGAGGATTTGAAAGTTTCTTTAATTTGTGAACTCTTAAATACACCAAAGTTCTCTTTTCACAGGAGAAAAGGTCCATAATATTTTTTTTTAAACGGGTCAAGTCATCCAAAAAAAAAAAAAAGAAGAAACTAAGTGGTACTTTTTCACAGTGTGGTTGCTCCTTGAACAATACATGTTTGAACTCTGAGGGTCCACTTATTTGTGGATCTTTTTTCAAGAAGTAGTAAATTTTTTGGAGATTTACAGTATTTTGAAAAAATTAACAGATGAACCAAGTAGCCTAGTAATATCAAAATAATTAGGAAACATTAATACATAAAATGTATGTAGATAATAGTCTCTTATTTACTGCCATATAATATACGGAAATCTAAGAAAAGTTTAAAATTTATCAGGACTTATGCACACAAACACATAACCGACCATATGTGAATGCCATTCACAGAAATGCAATCATAGATTCATTATTAAATAATAATTGCATAAAATCAATTGTAGTATATACTGTACTAATGTAACATTGGGCTGGCCAAAAAGTTCCTTTGGGTTAACACAATGATTTTGTGGCCACTTCTTATTAATTTTGGTGAGCTCAAGTGTTGCAGGTAGCTGCTTAAAATGCCTTGTGAGGTTAATTACCTCCATATGAGCAGTTTCCAGTAAATTGTGTGGCAGTAAAAAGTCCTCACTCTGGTTCTCGCCTATTTTTCATCCCATTTAGTGCAATACCAGAAACCTTGAATAACATCATGGACCCATAGTGCCACTTGTGATGCTGAAAGTGCTCCTCAGAAGCAGAGTAAAATCAAGACATTACAAGAAAATTGCGTGATGTGTACTGGTGTAGATTGATGTCTTTACTTGAGGTTGCCCACCACTTCAAGATAAATGAATTGACCCTAAGGAGGACCATTTTTTTTTTCTTTTTTAAAAAAAGGAAACTTGTGAGGTCATCACTGCAGCTATACCAGCAAGCCTGAAAACCTTGCATGTTTCGGGAAATACCTTTTTAATCTCGAATTGAAAGTTCAGTTTTTATGTTGGTGCAGGATTGCTATAAGAAAGGCATACCTATGGACTCTAAATATGATTTGAGAAAAAGCAAAGTCATTATATGATGACTTAAAGCAAAAGGAAGGTGAAAGATCTAAAGCTGGAGAATTTTATGCCAACAAAGGTTGGTTTGATAATTTTAGGAAGAGATTTAGCCTAAAACCTGTCAAGATAACAGAAGGAGCATCTGCAAATCAAGAGGCAGCAGACAAGTTCCCGGACATCATTAAAAAAATCATTGATCACAGCATTGTAAATCAACTATACTTCAATTAAAAAAAGGTCTGAACAGGTTTACAGTGATTTACAATGTTGTATTTCTGCTGTACAGCAAAGTGATTCAGTTATACATATATATACACACATTCTTTTTTTTAATATTCTTTTCCATTAGGATTTATCATAGGATATTGAATATAGTTCTCTGTGCGATACAGTAGGACTTTGTTTATCCATTCTATATATAATAGCTTACATCTGTTAACCCCAGCCTCCCAATCCATTCCTCCCCCAGCCCCCTTCCCTTCGGCAACCACAGTCTCTGAACAGGTTTTTAATGCAGACAAAAGTGCCCTATTCTGGGAAAAAATGCAACAGAGGACATTTATTAGGAAGAGAAACGAGTACCAGGATTTAAGGCAGGAAGGGATAGGCTAACTCTCTTGTTTTGCTCAAATGCAGTGGGGTTTGGGATCAGGACTGCCCTTATCTATAAAGCTGCAAACCCCGGAGCCTTGAGGGGAAAGGATAAACACCAGCTACCAGTCTTTTGCTTGTACAGCAAGAAAGCCTGGACAATGAGAACCCTTTTTCTGGATTGGTTCCATTGATACTGTGTCTCTGAAGTCAGGAAATACATTGCCAGTAAGGAACTGCTTTTTAAAGTAGTTTGGATTTGGACAATGCTGCTGGCCACCCAGAACCATGAGTTTAACATTATCGATGTTGAACTGGTGTACTTTTCCCCCAGACATAACTGTCTCTAATTTAGCTGCTAGATCAGGGAGTCTTTAAAGCTCATTACATGTGATAGTCTATGGAAAGATTGTCAGGCTTGTGGAAGGGGAACCTTGATAGAACATCATGAAAATCCAGAAGGATTACACCATTGAAGATGCTGTTGTTATAGAAAAAGCTGTGAAGACCTTCAAGCCCCAAACAGTAAATTCCTGCTGAAGAAAACTGTCCAGATGTTGTGCATGACTTGCAGGATTTACAACAGAGCCAGTCAAGGAAATAATGAGATTCTGGGTATGGGGGGGAAAAAAAGGTGGAGGGTGAAAGGTTTCAAGACAGGGATCTTGGAGAAATTCAAGAGCTAAGTAACGCATCAGAGGAATTAAGATGACTCGATGTAGATGAGTGCTTTCAAACCAGTGCTAGATAAGGAGGGATAAGATGCAGCAGTGCCAGAAACAAGTTGACAATCAGGCAGAATACCCATTATCCAAGGCTGTTTTTGACTTCTTTTACAACATGGACAGTGAAACTAAAGCAAACCATGGAAAGATTGGTACCATATAGAAACATTTTGGGGGAAATAAAAAAGCAAAAAAGTCAGACAGAAAAATGAGGATGTACTTGCATCAAGTTAACGTGTGTGCCTGGCTCTCCTGCCTCCCCTTCTACTCCTTAACTTCTACCCCTTGGACAGCAAGACCAGCCCCTTCTCTTCCTCCTCTCAGCCTACTCAATGTGAATGAAGACTAGTAGGATGAAGACCTTTGTGATGACCCACTTCCACTTAATGAATAGTAAATAATCATCATACTGTACAGTTAATGAACTTATCTGTTGTATGTGTCTTGTGAAAATCTAGTAACTTTATGGCAAGAACCCTGAGACGTTATTGTGTCATCATCTTTTTTTTTTTTTTTTTTAAATACAGTATTTTATTTTATTTATTTATTTGGCACACGGGCTTAGTTGCTCCGTGGCATGTGGGATCTTCCTGGAGCAGGGATCGAACCTGTGTCCCCTGCATTGGCAGGCAGATTCTTAACCACTGCGCCACCTAGGAAGCCCTGTGTCATCATCTTTATTACCTGTGTTCATTGTGTAGAACATGGTGTGCAAGTCTTGTGTTGAAGTGGATAGCCTATCCTTACATCGGTATAAGGTGACTGATAATATAAAATTGTGTGTTAGTTTTCCTACTGTTTATAACTTTGCTTTCAAAAAATTATACTACCATACAGTATGTCTTTCCTACTTGGTCAGGCTGTGTATCAACCTATCGTCACAGGTAAGTGGCTTTCTTAAAGAAATGTGACATTTCCAATGATGTATGGTGAATATGACTAATACTGTATGCCATAAAATTTTTATAAAGATTAATTCATTTGCATGTACGCTAGACTACCAAGATGCAATTCTGTCGGTTATGTTAGGTTACCATAAAGCAATGATATTGCTACTTCTTTGTTGTGAATGCATAAATGTTATACCTGTAAATGAATATGAATTTCTTTTTCATATTTTCATTTTTGATGTCGTGTTAGTAATATGTATAACATCAACAGTGTTTTGTATTATATAAGACAATATGGATGTTTTATATATATGTTGTACACAAAATTATGATATCAATTTACAGTACTGTAAATATATTTTCTCTTATGATTTTTTTTAAATGCTGAAAATTTTTAATATGTCTGTCATTTCACAAAACATCTTTTTTTTTTTAAATTTATTCTTTGGCCACACTGCACAACATGTGGAATCTCAGTTCCCCAACCAGGGGTTGAACCCACTCCCTGCCGCCCCGCCCCCCACCTCCCCCACACTGGAAGCACGGAGCCTCAACCAGTGGACTGTTGGAGAAGTCCCCATTTCACAAAATATCTCTTGTTGACATTCTACAAATGATACCATCCAATAATGTCCCAATACTTTCTTCTTGTGAAGGTTGTTTACATATCTTTTTGACTTCTGTAATATGTATTCTTTCAGGGAGATTTTTCAGAGAAACTTTATGATCTTCTGTCTGAGATATTAGATCTTCTTGATTTATTTGTTTTTCTTCCTCTTCAGTATAAGCAATTGGAATTGAAATGTCCTTTGCCGAGGTACCAGATTTTTTCAAGGGCTCTGAAGTATTGTTATTTGGGAAAAGATTGAAAATAATTTCAGTAGATAGAGTTCTTGTCTTCATTTTTCCCACTTTGTAGAGGTAAACTGCTTTGTTTACTGCCACAGGTGTTTGAAATGGATTGACAGTCACTGTAGGGTTTATTAACAAGCCATCAATGGCACCTTCCATGTCCTTTTTTCTCAAGTAGTTTTTACATCGTTAAATAACAGAGGGGTCACCTTGTATTCGAGAAGATAGGTCCAGCTGATGTGTTAACTGCATTTCATAGATAAGCAGGATTCAGTGTGCCCAGAACCTCAGGACTAGGTCCCTATTCTACGAGCTACTTTGTCATGACTTTGGTGAGTCGAAGGCTTATCAGGATGATGTATCGCCACTAGACTGTCAGTCCTCAAAGGTAGAGACTGAGCTGATCATTGCCAGGCTGCATCCCAGGGATGGGCCTTGGGGAGGTGCTCGGTAAATGAAGGTGCCAAGAATCACAGGCATTGCCTGGAAAATCATGGTCATGGGTGCCGGGGTTGGGTCTCCTGTTCCTGCTCAGCCCAACCCAGCCTGGCCCCTCTTCTGATTTTCTTAATATTTTCTTTTTTTCCAGCTCACTTAATTCTAGAAATATAGTATATAATACATATAACGTGCAAAGTTTGTGTTAGTCGACTATGTTATTGGTAAGCTTCTGGTCAACAGTAGGGTATTGGTAGTTAGGTTTTTGTGGAGTCAAAAGTTATACTCATATTTTAGACTATACCAGGGATTTAGTGCCCCTAGCCCCTTGTTGTTCAAGGGTCAACTGTAGTTTATTCTTTTGGAGATAGTTGAGTTCATATGAGATTTAATCCATTGACCAATCATAGGCTTCTACTTCCCAGACTGTACTTAATCAGTGCACAGTTGGCTTTTGGTCTTTTCTCCTTTCTGATTCAGACCAGTAAACTGTTGAAGCAGGAGTCGGGAGGACAGCATGTATGAAATTTATGTATGGAATTCATGTATGGAATATAAAATATAATTTTAATTAACACTAAAAATGAAGATTACTCATATTTTTCCACCAGAAAAAGTGAAAGTGCTTGAGGGAAGGCATGCTGTGGTAGACCTAGTTGTGTCAAACACTTGATAGAATTTTTTGTAGGGGTTGTAGAAATTTTTTTGATGACTACTGAAGAGAATTTGGAATTACAAAAATATTTTAAAGGCTTATTTTCAGTAGTTAATAAAGCTAATTGAGTTTAAAGATTATATGGGAAAAATGTATTTTTTTAAGTTACAAAGAATTGCAGTGATGTTTTGGTTTTCGACCAGTAAAAGTTGTGTTTCACTGTCACTTTTGTGTTTTTTGTTTTGTTTTGAATGCAGAACACAGTTATGGCCACCCAGGTAATGGGGCAGTCCTCCGGAGGAGGAGGGCTGTTCACCGGCAGTGGCACCATGGGCATGGCCTTGCCCAACGACATGTATGACTTGCCTGATCTCTCCAGAGCCGAACTGGCTGCGCCTCAGCTCATCATGTTGGCCAATGTGGCCTTAACTGGGGAAGTAAACGGCGGCTGCTGTGATTACCTGGTTGGCGAAGAAAGGCAGATGGCCGAATTGATGCCTGTTGGGGATACCAACTTTTCAGATAGTGATGGAGAAGGACTTGAGGAGTCTCCTGAAGTAAAAGGCGAACCCAGTGGGCTGGAAAACATGGAACTGGAAGGTGTGGAACTCACCGTTGTCCAGCCACGGCCTGTGTTTGAGGTATCCGCTGCCTCAGAACCGTACAGCGCAAATAAAGATCTTCCTCGGGAAACACCGGTAGCAGAGGACAAATGCAAGAACTTGAAGACCAAACCCTTTCGCTGTAAACCATGCCAGTATGAAGCAGAATCTGAAGAACAGTTTGTGCATCACATTCGAGTTCATAGTGCCAAGAAATTTTTTGTGGAAGAAAGTGCAGAGAAGCAAGCAAAGGCCAGGGAATGCAGCTCTTCCCCTGGGGAAGAGGGAGATTTCTCCAAGGGCCCCATTCGCTGTGACCGCTGTGGCTACAACACCAATCGCTATGATCACTATACTGCTCACCTGAAACACCACACCCGAGCCGGGGACAGTGAGCGAGTCTACAAGTGCATCATTTGCACGTACACCACAGTAAGCGAATATCACTGGAGGAAACACTTGAGAAACCATTTTCCAAGGAAAGTCTACACATGTGGAAAATGCAACTATTTTTCAGACAGAAAAAACAATTATGTTCAGCATGTTCGAACCCATACAGGTAAGAGGACCTTTCCCGATTGTAAGTGTACTCTACCCCCCACGTGGAACAACCTTAAAAGTGTGAAAAATTTCCAGCATCTCAGAAGTAAAGAGAGTGTCCCACTGCATCCATGGGTACCCATCACCTATACTCAGCAGTTATTAATATTTTGTCACATTTGGCAATTTATTTTTTTAAATAACAGCTTTATTGAGATGTGCTTCACTCCCACACAATTCATCCATCTACAGTTAGAATGAGTTGGTTTTAGTATGTTCACAGAATTGTGCAGCCAATACTGCAATCAATGTTAGGACATCTTCACCCCAAAAGGAAACCCTTCTCTGGGGTTGCTCCCCATTTCTCCCCAACACCCCTTAATTATTCACTTTTAAATTGACTTTCAGATCTTTGTAATTAAGGGGGGGGTCTCAATTTTTTTTTTATAAATTTATTTATTTATTTATTTAATTGGCTGTATTGGGTCTTCTTTGCTGCACATGGGCTTTCTCTAGTTGCGGCGAGTGGGGGCTACTCTTTGTCTTGATGCGCGTCCTTCTCATTGCGGTGGCCTCTTGTTGCAGAGCACGGGCTCTAGGCGTATGGGCTTCAGTAGTTGCGGCACATGGGCTCAATAGTTGTGGCACACGGGCTCTAGAGCACAGGCTCAGTAGTTGTGGCGCACAGGCTTAGTTGCTCCGTGGCATGTGGTATTTTCCTGGGGCAGGGATCGAACCCGTGTCCTCTGCATTGGCAGGCAGATTCTTACCCACTGCACCACCTAGGAAGTTCAAGGGGTCTCAATTTTTAAAAGCAATGTTTGTAACTAATTATAGTTAGGTTGCATTTTCCTGGTATGAACTGTTACCTTGGAGGACTGATTACTGGTCTGAACAACATGGATAGGGTAACCTAGTGCTCTACTCTGCATCAGAAGTGAAAAGGGGCTGTGGAATGCCGTTTGCATCAGATCTTTTTGCAGTAGTTGTCACTCTGCAGGACTGAACCCCATGCTAAAGTGAGTCATACTGAGGAGAGGAATTGATGTTGCTTTGCTTAAGTGGTAGACATAAACAAGAAGACTTGCAGATGAAATTCCATTACAAGAAAGACATCTGTAGCAAGAATTCTAAGCTCTAGTAGATGGCTTCTGTGTAATATAAAACTTTAAAATCTAGTTATGTAAAAGAATTTGCAGTCTCTTTGGAATTGTTATAACCTGTGTTTGATTGTCTCCAAGCTTTGAAACCATTTTATTTCAAAAGTTAAAAATGTACAAACATTTTTATTTTTTTATTTTTATTTTTTTTGGCACACGGGCTTAGTTGCTCCGTGGCATGTGGGATCTTCCTGGAGCTAGGATTGAACCCGTGACCTCTGCATTGGCAGGCGGATTCTTAGCCACTGTGCCACCTAGGAAGCCCCTGTACAAACATTTTAAAATTACATGGCATAGGAAATGAGAGTTACTTGGGATTCCTGCAGTATTAATCACTTAACAGTTTCAATTAAACAAACTGTTAGACTAAACTAACCTCACCTGCAATAATATTATAAAACAAATCCCAGATAATATATATACTTTAGCCATAAGTACTTCATGTTCCTTTAACAGTTTTGTGAAAACCTTGGGGCCTAATTTAGAATTGGCCATAATCTGTAGAGCTTTCAGGTAGTAACAGAGACATGTAGTAAAGTGCCTGACTTTTACGTGTACATATTTATGAATTTTTTAAAATTGAGGTATTGTTCACAATGATGAACTTTTACAAATATTGATATGTATACTCATAACCACCATGCACGTCAACATAAAGAATATTATCAGCCACCCCAGTGCCTTTGTCTTATTAAATTTTGATTTTTTTTGGTTTCAGTTATATTTTGATACTTTCAAAATCGTTGCATCACTGAACAACTTAAAAATTATCCCCAAAATTTAAAAATGTTTTCAACAATAAGTCTAAATTAGTTGATTTAAGAACATTTTTAGAATTTTTTTAAAAAGGGGGAAAATGGAGAGATCTGGAAAAATTTCACTTTTGCTATATATTTCCAACTTTTTATGTAAATTTTTTTGAAACAATTTTTTTGTAAGAGTGGTTCATTGTCATTTAATTACAGTCTAGGTGACTAATTTTAATGGCTGTATTTTTATATATTTCATCTATTTATCAACTTTTTCTTCACACTGATTTAAATTGATGTTTCCAAATTAGATTATGATTTACATAGGTATACACATCTCATTTCACATTTTAGTGTTAAACTTATTTGGTTCTAATACTTCTAAAATCTTTCCCCCCTGGTATTACCTTATTTGTAGTTTTTTTAAAAAAAAATTTCAAAACAGTTTGGTGGTGTATAAATAGAAGGACAATATTTTGACTGTGTAAATTCTGAGAGTATCACTGGTGTTAAATGCATGGTTCTGAAAATAGTATTTATGGAAAAATTGATTCATCTGGTGCTGAAGAGCCGAGATAAGGAATGATCATCAGCAGGAATCACTTGCTGCTTTTCTCTCACTTAGCCTGCTTTTCCGGTTCACTTAGTGGGTCTCTTAAGTTCCTTTATTGAGTGCTCAGGGTTAGATGCTTCTACTCTCTGCTAATCTTCAGAACAATTTACTGAGGAAAACAGGGTGGGTGTTTACTGAAAGCCTAAAGTGATGTGCCCAGAGTCACAGACAACTAAGATTCAAAGTTCTGAATCTCTCTCTCTCTCTTTTTTTTTTTTTTTTTTTTACATCTATTGCCATATTTTTTCGTTTTGTTTTGGGGGGTTATTTTGTTTTGTTTTGTTGTTGTTTGGCTGCGTTGGGTGTTCATTGCCGCGTGTGGGCTTTCTCTGCCAAATCTCTTTTTATAGGTAATTATCATGGTAAGGGGCTGAGGATTTTCATTTGTCTTCAATCAAAAGATTTTTTATTTTGTGGTTTTGAGATTTAACCAGTTCACAGATTCTACTTTTGTTTTTAAATTAATTTTTATTGGCGTATACAAATTCTACTTTAAAAGATGACATTTTTGCCTGTATGTGTGACTGAAAAATTACTAGTGTTTCTAGAATATTTATGCCTATTTTGGTGAATTGCACAGATAGATGCAACCTATTTTGTTATGAAAAATTTAAAATAAATTACCCTTGAGTGGCCATTGTATATCTTCTTTTTAAGCTTCTTTGGCTTTCTGACACAGACAGTCCACTTGGCCTTTGCACAGGCACAGCTACAAGTAGTTAATGCCTCTTAGGGCAATCCTCAACTACTGGAGATGGGGGCTGCAGATAAATGCTCCAGCCCTACATTCTTCAGAAAGACAAATATGGGTGACATTCTGTATAATTCTCAGAATGGAATGAACCCCCAGTGCCCAGAGCAGTGATCTCTATCAGTTGTTTCTCTTCCCTGCTTCACTCTCTCAAGTCTCCTCCTTGGAATCTCTTTCCAGAATCAAGTCCTTGTCTCTAGCTCCCCCTTCAAAATGGGGTGGAGAGGGAGACAACCAGGCTGGATGCTTCAAACATAAAGGTTCTGAGAGCCCCAACAGGAAAAGATAAATGATAAAAGGTCAAATATTGTTATGTAAAAATTGTATACAAGGAAAGATTGAGGGATATAATTGGAAATCTTCTGAGAAATTTTCAAAGGGCGTAGTAAAGAAGGTACCAGTGGAAAGCAAAGTTGGGTTTTTGTTTGTTTGTTTTTTGTTTGTTTTTTTAGAACAACTCAGCAAAATAAAATTCCGGTTTATTGTTGGACAACATTGTTTCACACATATATCAAACAGGCCAAAGAAAATAAACAGCAACTTCACAGACAAAGGAAAAAAAAGAAACCTTTTATCTTTGGCCCTTTTAACCATCTCATACAAACCAACTACTTATAGTACAGCTAAGTACATACACAAAAAAAGTTACTGGAATGCTCGGAGTAAGATTGTTTTCTTGTTGTTGTTTTCATTTTTTTTACAAGGTTTTTTTTCTCCTTTGAGATTATAATGAACACGGTCACACCACAAGTAAAGTCAGAAGTAGGACAGAGAACGCTCCGAAGGCTGGTTTGGTCATCCGAGATCATTAAAAATGGCTGACCCCTAACAATATGTACAAAAATAAAAAAAGTAAATAAAAAATACAAATTTTCCTTTTTAAAGTACTTTAAGAAAAAAAAGCAGGGCCTTGGAAGTTTTGGTTCTTTTTTCCTCCCCTGTTGCAAATTCACGTTGTGGTTTTGGTTGGGTAGTGGAGAGCGCGTGTCATCTGCGGGTGGCGCTGCCCGCGGCGGGCGGGCGGGGACTCTGGACTCAAGGTGACCACGTTTAGATTCCGAGACGGGAAGTGGAGGGTGAATAGGTCACGGTGGCCTTTTTTTTTTAAGTTTAACTTTTCCTTTTTTGCTGTCTTCTGCTTCTTGGTGTCAACATCCTCCTCCTCCTCCTCGTCTTCAGCTGCCCGTTTGCCCGTAGCTGCCTCAGCCTCCTCGTCTTCATCTTCGTCCTCTTCCTCACCATCACCTTCCTCCTCCTCTTCCTCCCCACCTTCTTCTTCAACCTCATTGTCGGCCTCCTGCTCCCCATTTTCCTCATTAGTATTTCCATTAGCAGGTGCCTCCCTCCCATTCTCCGCCTCCTCCACAACTTCCTCCTTCTAAGTCCTTGGTGGTGATCTCGGAGCTGGTGTCCACGGCCGTGTCTGACATGATGGGCACGCCAGTGATCCGATGCAGCGAATTAAAAAGAAAGCGGGAGTTCGAGGACTCTGGTGGTAAAGCTGCCGGAGGCTGCGGCGAGCGAGGAGCAGGACACAATGCAGAGGTGGCTTTTCAGAGCAGCCAGTGGGCGAAAAGCAAAGTTTTAAAATGCTTAATGAACAGAAATCAGTAAAGTTCACAGCTCATTCTATGAACTATAAAATTCACAGTTCATAATTCATTCTATTTGTTTTGTTAAAAAACAGACTACTAGACTGAATCTAGTGTATAAGGACTACAGGACCACTAAATAAAAATAAATTTCTAAATAATGGATGTATTTGGATCAGATTGTTAAGATAAACATTTTCCTTTCAGGAAAAAATATTCCCCCCACATTGGCATACCTCATCAAACTGAAGATCTTCACCCCTCTGAAGAGATCTAGATAATGGCTTCTCCTACAATCAAAAACAAAAAAGTATATATGCAAAGTATTAGAAATTGTACATATGATAAACAGTTGAGATTTGTGGAAAAAAATTAAATAAAATAAATTATCCTTAGTTGATCCTTCATGTTAATCTGTAAGGGTATTATATTTTTCTTTCATTAACTTTTTTTGGTAACAGCTTAACTGATGTACAGTTGTTGATAAACCATACAGTTCACTGTGGAGTGGCCTGTTCAGAACATTTCATATAAATGGAATCATATAGTATGTGGTCTTTGATGGCTACATTCTTTAACTTAGTATAATTTTCAAGGTTCATCCATGTCATAATACAGTACTTGTTTTCCTTTTATTGCCAAATAATACTCTTGTATGGATAAGTAACATTTTGTGCATCCATTCATCAGTTAATGGATATTTGGATTATTTCCAGTTTTTGGCTGTTATTAATAATGTTATGACCGTTTCTGTATAGGTTTTTGTGTGGACATATGTTGTTATTTCTCTTGGGTAAATATACACTTAGGAGTGGAATTGCTAGAGCATATGGTAATTATGTTTAATCATTTGAGGAACTGACAAACTATTTTCCAAAGTGGCTCCACTGTTTTACAGTCCCACCCGTACTATACCAAGGTTCCAAATTTTCCGTATCCTAATGAATACTTGTTAATATCTGTCATTTTGATTGTAGCCATCCTTTGGGTGTGAAGTGTTCATGTCTTCATGGTTTTGATTTGCATTTCTCTCATGGCTAGTATTGTGTGCATCTTATGTGCGTATTCACCATTTATGTATCTTCTTTACAGAAATACATTCAATGTTTTTTTAAGCTGTTTTCAAATTCTTCCAGGTCAAAGTAGGCATTTTGTTGTGACGATGTATTTATAGCTAATCTATAGTTACTGGCTAAAAACAGCTGAATAGTTAATAGGAACACATTTCACAGTTTTAACGCATTCTTTTTTTTTCTTTTTTTTTTTGTACGAGTCTTTTCCTTATGCCATCTATTACTGTAACTTATATAGACAAAATAATAACTGATGGTTTTTGAGGGCTTAATGTGTCAGGCACCGAGTTAAATGCTCTGCATGTATTATCTTGATTTAAATTCTCACAATTGTAGGAAGTATAGGTATTATTACTTTTACAGGTGAGGAAGCTTGCCCAAGGTCATAATTATTATCTTGTGGTTAAAGAATAGATGAAAAAAAATTAGCAACCTGTTTTTTTGGATATGTTTTGTGGTTGACAGTGTGTGTCCAAAAAATATACATTTCCTGCCTTTGAGTCTTAAATTCTTTAGTAAACCATTGGCCTCTCATCTTCAGTTGCACTCAGTCCCTTTGGCTTAATGATTATAATTTGTTTTAACACTGACCTGACTATTTTATTTATAGAAGTTCTATCTACCCCTTGAAGTTTTTAGCTTAAAACAACAGCTTACCCACTCAAAATGTTATTGCTTTAAGCTAACAATTTCAAATGGTAGATTTATCATTTATAAGGATCAAAAAAGTTACCCAAGTCATAGCATCAGAAAATTTGGATAGGTTTTTTAAAAATTTCATTCAAGTATTGTTGATTTACAATGGTTGTGGATTTTTTTTTTAAGGATAATTCTAATTTAAAAAGTTGCTGATACTTGATCCAAGATAATTTTTCATTTCTTAATATTTAATGTAAAAAATGTAGCATTACTGTGAAAATTAAAAGGGCTGTGAGAATTCAGAAAGCCAATGATATTTTTTGTCAGCAAAGCTGAAATAATGTAGTTATGTGTATTCTGAATAATCTTTCTAATATATGATAAAAATTGATCATTTTACCAGGACAGAGAAAAAAAATCCTTCTTAAAAAATGCTCAGTACTAAATGATGTATATATTGTTAGTGAGAATCATATTTGCATTATTTTATCATATTTGAACACTAATCATTATATTTTTGTAGGAGAACGTCCGTATAAATGTGAACTTTGTCCTTACTCAAGTTCTCAGAAGACTCATCTAACCAGACACATGCGTACTCATTCAGGTTGGTAAGAAATGGGAACATTTCTATCATTTTTAGTAAACTACCGTTATAAGAAAGTTTTTCTAGGCTTGGAACTGGGTCCTTATTTATGGTTTATTTATAATGTAATTTTGAAATTGGAGTTAAAAATTAGTGGTCTGCTAGTGTGGAGCTGTATTTACATGGGGATTCCTAACCAGGGAGTCTGTAGGTGGAATGTCTAAAACTGAATGTAAATGTATGTGTGTACTTTTTCTGGGAGGATGGTTCTTAATTTTCATCAGATCTTCATCAAGTTCCATGATGTAATAAAAGTTGAGCTTCTGTCATAGACCAAGGCTGGTTTATCCTTTTCGAACAACCTCTGCCTTCTCATACTCCTTCTGGACTCTCCATCCACATCTCCCAACAAAGTATAACACCAAGTTTCATAGTGTGTGGTTGCCACGTTCCAGAGATTACTTATTAGCTGCTTAGGTCCTGAAATTTGGATTTGTAATCTCGATAGTTGATAGGGGTACTGAGGACTGATTTATAAAAGCCAAACTTTAAAGAATGATAGATAATCCAGGATCCCAGTTTATTAACCTATAATAGATAAAATGCAGGGCTATAACAAGTGGGAGATTTATATCCCCTCCAGCAACTGAAATTGTCATGATCATCATTCAGAACTGGTCCTCAGTATCAAAATATGTAGGCAGATGGCAAAGTTAAAAAGTCAATATTAGCATAGTGGTCTTGAATGGATAATTATTTCATTTTGGCCACACTGCCCTGAGTGAACAGGCACATCAGATCAGAGTACTCTCCTCTTAAATTTAGAATATATGCTCCTGTGGGGGAAGTATGCTAAAATCTTGCTGTTTACCAAAGTGTATGTAGACCTAACTCCCTTAAGTTACCAGTTACCAATTACCTTAAGTTAACGGTTTGTGCTGTCTAATTGGATAGCCACTAGTCACATGTGTGGTTACTGAGCTTGTGAAAGGTGTCTGGTTTGAATTGAGATGTATAAAATAATACACCTGAATTTAAACAGTATGAAAAAATGATGTAAAATATGTATTTTTTTAAGCTCTTTATTGGAATATAATTGCTTTACATTGTTGTGCCAGTTTTTGAGGTACAGCAAAGTGAATCAGCTGTATTTATACATATATCCCCTCCCTCCCACGACTCCCTCCCACCCTCCCTATCCCAGCCCTCTAAGTCATCACCCATCATCGAGTTGATCTCCCTGTTATGCAGCAACTTCCCACTAGCTGTCTGTTTTACATTTGGTAGTGTATATATGTCAATGCTACTCTCTCACTTCATCCCAGCTTCCCTGTCAGCCCCCAACCCCACCCACCCCATAAATATCTATTTTTTAATGTTACATGTTGGCACTATGCTGAATATAGTGGGTTAACAAAGTAGTAAAATTGATGTTACCTGTTTCTTTTTTACCTTTGTAATGTGACTGCTAGACAATTTAAAGTTACCTATGTTGCTTCCATTTTATTTCTATTGGGTATGCTGTTTTAAGTCAGTGATTGAGCAAGACTTGATTACAGTATGAATTCTAATTTGAGCAGCTATGAGGGATCACAGCATGCTTACTGGCTCATCTTGACCTTACATGCTTGTCAAGTTTTATAGTTTGAATGTTCCTTCTCAATCTCCTAAACTATTCAGTTGAGTCACTTAACCAGAAACCTGTTTTTAGTATTACCTTTGGGTGCTTCCTGGTTTCATTTTCTGCAGGTAATGTGGATGCTTTGTTGAGGGTAGGCCATCATATCCTACTGATACTTGTGCTCTAGCCCTTAAATAGAATATTTAAGAGTTTTTCATGAGTTGGATCATTTCCATTTTCATAACTGTCTTGTGATGAGTAAGTTCTGTTATTGTCCCCATTTGTAAAATGGGGAAGCTAAGGCCTTGAAGAAATATGGCTGTTTTTCCTTAGTAATGTCCCCTCTTCTGGATTTGTCTTAACTTGCTTTCTCATGGTATCATTTAGTTTTTCTTCTGTCCCTGTGCCTGTATAACTTGTACACTGGAAATTCAGTCTGAGTGTTTGAGTTGTAGTTAATAATGTGTCTCACTTGAAGACATATCTGATTGACCTAATATTCGTGTCACTGGATCAGAATGACAACACATTTGTATCTTTTTCATTGAATCGAAAATTTTATGACGATATAAATGTTTATCTATAGTGTTTTACACCAGACAGTAATGATTGCCTGAATGATTTTGCATTGGCTACTGTTATCTTTTGCTATATTAAAATTTTTTTTTTAATTTATTTTTTGCTGCATTGGGTCTTCGTTGCTGCACGCAGACTTTCTCTAGTTGTGACTAGCAGGGGCTGCTCATTGTTGTAGTGCGTGGGCTTCTTAGTGTGGTGGCTTCTCTTGTTGCAGAGCATGCGGGCTTCAGTAGTTGTGGTTCACAGGCTCTAGAGTGCAGGCTCAGTAACTGTGGCACACGGGCTTAGTTGCTCTGCACCATGTGGGATCTTCCCGGACCAGGGCTTGGACCCATGTCCCCTTCATTGGCAGGTGGATTCTTAACCACTGTGCCACTAGGGAAGTCCTTTCCTTTGCTATATATATATATATATATTTTTTTTTTTTTTTCCTCTTTCTTACTTTTAATGGGAGGGGTCATGTTTAATGTTTTTTACTTTTTTTTTAAGCTCTTTATTGGAATATAATTGCTTTATACTCTTGTACCAGCTTATGAGGTACACCAAAGTGAATCAACTGTATTTATACACATACACCCATATCCCCTCCCTCTTTGCTATATTTTAAAGGTGATTTTTAGTAGTTGCTGTTACAATACAGCAAGTATTTAAAAAGTGTTAATAATGAGTAGCAGTTATTTATGGTATGCATGCTGGGTAATGAAAAATTGGAATTTATTATCTATAATCTTAGAACCTCTAGAATAATTAAATCCCAGTTTATAGATTAGGACACTTGCTTAGAGAAGATAAATGTTTTAACTAAGGTTAATTGTCATTCTTCCAGTTTAGAAGAGCTAGGGTTTGCCCTCAGACTCCGCCACCCTCATTTTCAGTCATCAGCAGTATTTAAAGAATATTGTGGCTCAGAAAATGGCTCAAGAAGCTACAGCATAATGAAGTTGGAACCGCAAAGAATGGAGAGACCAGAGCCATTGTCTTTTTTTGATTTTCTTATTTAAGTTTTAATAATTAATTTAATTTTTGGCTGCGTTGGGTCTTGGTTGCTGCGTGTGGGCTTTCTCTAGCTGCGGCCATTGGAGGCTACTCTTTGTTGTGCTGGGAGGGCTTCTCATTGCAGTGGCTTCTCTTTTTGTGCAGTATGGGCTCTAGGTATGTGGGCTTCAGTAGTTGCAGTATGAGGGTTCAGTAGTTGTGGCTCACTGGGCTCTAGAGCACAGGCTCAGTAGTTGTGGCGCACAGGCTTAGTAGCTCCATGGCATGTGAGATCTTCCTGGCCCAGGGATGGAACCCATGTCCCTGCATTGGTAAGCAGATTCTTAACCACTGTGCCATGAGGGAAATCCCCAGAGCCATTGTCTTTTATTGGATGCTATGATTCTCAAATAGGAAACAGACATGGTTAGTTTGTTTTGTGTATGAATGTGCTGTATTAGTACTTGTCTTAGAAGTTGCTGATAACACTTGCGACTCAAGTGAGGATAAGTGTGGTCAAATTGAGTAGGTAGTCTTTCTGACTGTGTTGCATGGAGTGAATATCTTGGGTACTTTCTCTGTGATCTAGAGTCTGATCTTTACAGGTCACGTTGGGCATTCACATCCTTGTTCATGTGAATGTATTTTAGGGAAGAGAAGTGTGTGCTCAGTCTCTTTTTTTCTTTAAGAACTTTTATTGATATACACAAATGACAGACAATAAACTGCATATATTTAAAGTGTACAATTTGATATTTTTTTCTTATTGGTAATGTATATATGGCAATCCCAATCTCCCAGTTCATCCCACCCCAACCCCCACTCCCCCACTTTCCCCACTTGGTGTCCATGTTTGTTCTCTACATCTGTGTCTCTATTTCTGCCTTGCAAACCAGTTGATTTGTACCATTTTTCTATATTCCGCATATATGTGTTAATATATGATATTTGTTTTTCTTTGACTCACTTCACTCTGTATGACAGTCTCTAGGTCCATCCACGTCTCTACAAATGTCTCAAATTCGTTCCTTTTTACAGCTGTATAATATTCCATTATATATATGTACCACATCTTCTTTATCCATTCATCTGTTGATGGACATTTAGGTTGCTTCCATGTCCTGGCTATTGTAAATAGTGCTACAATGAACATTGGAGTACATGTGTCTTTTTGAATTATGGTGATCTCTGGGTATATGCCCAGCAGTGGGGTTGCTGGGTCATATGGTAATTCTATTTTTAGTTTTCCAAGAAACCTCCATAGTGTTCTCCATAGTGGCTGCATCAGTTTACATCCCCACAGCAGTGCAAGAGAGTTCCTTTTTCTCCACACCCTCTCCAGCATTTACTGTTTGTAGATTTTCTGATGATGCCCATTCTAACCGGTGTGAGGTGATACCTCATTGTCATTTTGATTTGCATTTCTCTAAATAATTAATGATATTGAGCAGCTTCTCATGTGCCTCTTGGCCATCCGTATGTCTTCTTTGGTGAAATGCCTATTTAGGTCTTCTGCCCATTTTTTGATTGGGTTCTTTGTTTTCTTGATATTGAGCTGGATGAACTGTTTATATATTTTGCAGATTAATTCTTTGTTGATTCGTTTGCAAATATTTTCTCCCATTCCGAGGGTTGTCTTTTTGTCTTGCTTATAGTTTCCTTTGCTGTGCAGAAGCTTTGAAGTTTCATTAGGTCCCACTTATTTATTTCTGTTGTTATTTCCATTACTCTAGGAGGTTGGTCAAAAAAGATCTTGCTGTGATTTATGTCAAAGAGGGTTCTTCCTGTTTTCCTCTAGCAGTTTTATAGTGTCTGGCCTTACATTTAGGTCTTTAATCCATTTTGAGTTTATTTTTGTGTATGGTGTTAGGGAGTGTTCTAATTTCATTCTTTTACATGTAGCTGTCCAGTTTTCCCAGCACCACTTATTAAAGGAGCTACCTTTTCTCCACTGTATATCCTTGCCTCCTTTGTCATAGATTAGTTGACCATAGTGTATCTCTGGGCTTTCTATCCTGTTCCATTGATCTGTATTTATTTTTTTGTACCAGGACCATATTGTCTTGATTACTGTAGCTTTGTAGTATAGTCTGAAGTCAGGGAGTCTGATTCCTCTAGCTCCACTTTTTGCCCCTCAAGATTGCTTTCGCTATTCGGGGTCTTTTTTGTCTCCATACAAATTTTAGGATTTTTTGTTCTAGTTCTGTAAAAAATGCCATTGGTAATTTGATAGGGATTGCATTGAATCTGTAAATTGCTTTCGGTAGTATAGTCATTTTCACAATGTTGATTCTTCCAATCCAGGAACATGGTATATCCCTCCATCTGTTTGTGTCATCTTTAATTTCTTTCATTTGTGTCTTATGGTTTTCTGAGTATAGGTCTTTTGCCTCCTAGGTAGGTTTATTTCTAGGTATTTTATTCTTTTTGTTACAATGGTGAATGGGATTGTTTTGTTAATTTCTCTTTCCAATCTTTCATTGTTACTGTGTGGAAATGCAGGAGATTTCTGTGTGTGAATTTTGTATCCTGCAGCTTTACCAAATTCATTGATTAGCTCAAGTAGTTTTCTGGTGGCATCTTTAGGATTTTCTATGTATAATATCATGTCATCTGTGAACAGTGACAGTTTAACTTCTTTTTTCAATTTGGATCCCTTTTAGTTCTTTTTCTTCTCTGATTGCTGTGGCAAGGACTTCCAAAACCATGTTGAATAGTAGTGGCAAGAGTGGACATCTTTGTCTTGTTCCTGATCTTAGGGGGAATACTTTCAGTTTTTCACCATTGAGAATTATGTTTGCTGTGGGTTTTTCGTATATGGCCTTTATTATGTTGAGGTAGGTTCCCTCCATGCCCACCTTCTAGAGAGTTTTTATCATAAATGGGTGTTGAATTTTGACAAAAGCTTTTTCTGTGTCTATTGAGATGATCGTGTGCTTTTTATCCTTCAATTTGTTAATATGATGTATCACATTGATTGATTTGCATATATTGAAGAATCCTTGCATTCCAGGGATAAACCCCACTTGATCATGGTGTATGATCCTTTTAATATGTTGTTGGATTCTTTTGGCTAGTATTTTGTTGAGGATTTTTGCATCTAAATTCATCAGTGATATTGGTCTGTAATTTTCTTTTTTGTAGTATCTTTGTCTGGTTTTGGTATCAGGGTGATGGTGGCCTCATAGAATGAGTTTGGGAGTGTTCTTTCCTCTGCAGTGTTTTGGAAGAGTTTGAGAAGGATGGGTGTTAGCTCTTCTCTAAAGGTTTGATAAAATTCACCTGTGAAGTTATGTGGTCCTGGACTTTTGTTTGTTTGGAGATTTTTAATCACAGTTTCAAATTCATTACTGTGATTGGTCTGTTGATATTTTCTATGTCTTCCTGATTCAGTCTTGGAAGGTTATACCTTTCTAAGAATCTGTCCATTTCATCCAGGTTGTCCATTTTATTGGCATATAGTTACTTGTAGTATCTCTTATGGTGCTTTTTACTTCTGTGGTGTCTGTTGTAACTTCTCCTGTTTCCTTTCTAATTTTATTGATTTGAGTCCTCTCCCTCTTTTTCTTGATGAGTCTTGCTAGAGGTTTATCAATTTTGTTTATCTTCTTAAAGAACCAGCTTTTAGTTTTCTTAATTTTTGCTATTGTTTTGTTTCTATTTCATTTATTTCTGCTCTGATCTTTATGATTTCTCTCCGTCTACTAACTTTGGGTTTTGTTTACTCTTCTTTCTCTAGTTTCTTTAGGTGTAAGGTTAGATTGTTTATTTGGGATTTTTCTTGTTTCTTGAGGTAGGATTGTATTGTTCTAAACTTCCCTCTTAGAACTGCCTTTGCTGCATCCCATAGGTTTTGGATCATTGTGTTTTCATTGTCATTTGTCTCCAGGTATTTTTTGATTTCCTCTTATTCTTCATTGATCTCTTGGTAGCATATTGTATAGCCTCCATGTGTTTGTGTTTTTTACAGTTTTTTTCCTGTAATTGATTTCTAATCTCATAGCTGTTGTGGTCGGAAAAGATGCTTTATATGATTTCAGTTTTCTTAAATTTACCAAGGCTTGATTTGTGACCCAAAATGTGATCTATCCTGGGGAATGTTCCATGTGCACTAAAGGAGAAAGTGTAATCTGCTGTTTTTGGTTGTAATGCCATTTAGATATCTATTAAGTGTAGCTGGTTTATTGTGTCATTTAAAGCTTGTGTTTCCTTATTAATTTTCTGTGTGGATGACCTGTCCATTGGTGTAAGTGGGGTGTTAAAGTCCCCCACTATGATTGTGTTCCTGTCGATTTCCTCTTTCATAGTTGTTAGCATTTGCCTTATGTATTGAGGTGCTCCTATATTGGGTGCATATATATTTATAATTGTTATCTCTCCTTCTTGGATTGATCCTTTGATCTTTATGTAGTGTCCTTTCTTGTCTCTTGTAACATTTTTTATTTTAAAGTCTATTTTATCTGATATGACTGTTGCTACTCCAGCTTCCTTTTGATTTCCATTTGCATGGAATATCTTTTCCCACCCCCTCACTTTCATTCTGTATGTGTACCTAGGTCTGAAGTGAGTCTTTTGTAGACAGCATATATATGAGTCTTGTTTTTGTATCCATTCAGCCAGTCTGTGTCTTTTGGTTGGAGCATTTAGTCCATTTACATTCAAGGTAATTATCGATATGTATGTTCCTATTACCATTTTCTTAATTGTTATGGGTTTGTTTCTATAGGTTCTTTTCTTTTATGTTTCCCACTTAGAGAAGTTCCTTTAGCATTTGTTGTAGGGCTGGTTTTGGTGGTGCTGAATTCTCTTAGCTGTTGCTTGTCTGTAAAGCTTTTGATTTCTCTGTCGAATCTGAATGAGATCCTTGCTGGGTAGAGTATTGGTTGTAGGTTCTTCCCTTTCATCACTTGAAATATATCATGCCACTCCCTTCTAGCTTGCAGAGTTTCTGCTGAGAAATCAGCTGTTACCCTTATGGGAGTTTCCTTGTATGTTATTTGTCGTTTTTCCCTTGGTGCTTTTAATAATTTGTCTTTAATTTTTGTCAATTTGACTACTATGTGTCTTGGCGTGTTTCTCCTTGGGTTTATCCTGCCTGGGATTCTCTGCACTTCCTGGACTTGGGTAGCTATTTCCTTTCCCATGTTAGGGAAGTTTTTGACTATGATCTCTCCCAATATTTTCTCGGGTCCTTTCTCTTGTCTCCTCTCCTTCTGGGACCCCTATAATGCGAATGTTGGTGCGTTTAACATTGTCCCAGAGGTCTCTTAGGCTGTCTTCAGTTCTTTTCATTCTTTTTTCTTTATTCTTTTCCTCATCAGTGATTATCACCGTTCTGTCTTCCAGGTCAGTTATTCGCCCTTCTGCCTCAGTTAATCTGCTATGGGTTCCTTCTAGTGTATTTTTCATTTCAGTTATTGTGTTGCTTAACTATGTATGTTCTTTAATTCTTCTAGGTCTTTGTTTAACTTTTTTTGCATCTTTTCAAGCTTTGCATCCAGTCTTTTTTCGAAGTCCTGGATCATCTAAAACATCATTATTCTGAATTCTTTTTCTGTAAGGGTGCCTATCTCCTCTTCATTTAGTTGTTTTTCTGGGGTTTTATCTTGTCCGTTCATCTTGTACAAAGTCTTCTGCCTTTTCATTTTCTCTATCTTTTTGTGGCTGTGGTTTTCAGTTCCACAGAATGAAATACTGCTGATACTGCTGTCTGCCCTCTTGTGGAGGAAGCTGTCCAAGAGGCTCGTGGGTGCTTCCTGGTGGGAGGGACTGATGGTGGGTTGGGCTGGGTGGGTGGAGCTCAGCAAAACTTTAATGCACTTTGGTGAGCAGAGCTCAGTAAAACTTTAATCTGCTTGTCTGCCAATGGGTGAGGCTGTGTTCCCACCCTGTTGGTTGTTTGGTCTAAGGCTACCCAGCACTGGACCTTACAGGCTCTTTGGTGGGGCTAATGGCAGACTCTGGGAGGGCTCACGCCAATGAGTACTTCCCAGAACCCCTGCTTCCAGTGTCCTTGTCCCCACGGTGAGCCACAGCTGCCCCCCACCTCTGCAGGCAACCCTCCAACACCAGCAAGTAGGTCTGGTTCAGTCTCCTTTGGAGTCACTGCTCCTTCCCCCTGGGTCCTGGTGTTCACACTATTTTTTGTGTGCCCTCCGTAAGTGGAGTCTCTGTTTCTCCCAGTCCTGTGGAGGTCCTGCAATCAAATCCCACTGGCTTTTGAAGTCTGATTCTCTGGGGATTCCTTCTCCCATTGCCGGACCCCCAGGTTGGGAAGCCTGACATGGGGCTCAGAACCCTCACTTTAGTGGGTGGACTTCTGTGGTATAACTGTTCTCCAGTTTATGAGTCGCCCACCCAGTGTTTATGGGATTTGATTTTATTGCGATTGGACCCCTCCTACTGTCTCATTGCAGCTTCTCCTTTGTCTCTGGATGTGGGGTGTCTTTTTTGGTGAGTTGCAGTGTCTTTCTGTCAATGATTGTTCAGCAGTTGCTTGTAATTCCAGTGTTGTTGCAAGAGGGAGGGAGCACACATGCTTCATGTGTGGGGTGGAAGGAGGTGCACTCACTCCCTTTTGCTCAGTCTGTTATTTCTAGAGTAGATTAGGCTCTGTTGAGTTGGTACATTGTAGCTAAAATAACAAAGAAATTGGTTTATGAAGCAAAATCACATTTGTTATTTCCTTGGAGCACTTCTATTAGGGTAGGTCTTCTGAGGCCAAATTAAGAAGGGATCAGAGTATTGGTTTGGTAAAATATACAGACACACTAACCTAATCAAGTGTTATTCTCCATTTTATTGGTGTTTGTAACTAATGGTTTCTAAGTATCCTCGCTTGGGTATTGTAGAGATCCTCATATAATCCATAGCTCTCCATTTCCTGTTGTGAGTGGATATGCTACCATTTTATCCTGGAGTAAATACATCGTTTGTATTTGCCATTGTGATATTTTTGTAGGTATCACACTGGATAGTTTCCCCATCCTGCTAGCATAAGAGTTCATTTTGAATATTTTCCCATTTTGAGCATAATGGATGTTTGTTAAAGGAAACTAACAACTTGCCAAGTTCCACTTCCATTGGCTATTCTTTTTTTTTTTTAATTTTTTCTTAATGTTTATTTATTTATCTGCCTGCGTCGGGTCTTAGTTGCGGCATGCGGGCTCTTTCATTGTAGCACCCAGGTTTCTTTTTAGTTGTGGTGCGCCAGCTCCAGAATGTACAGGCTCCGTAGTTGTGGAACTCGGGTTTAGTTTCTTGAGGCATGTGGGATCCCACTTCGTTGGACCAGGGATCGAACCTGAGTCCCCTGCATTGGAAGGTAGATTCTTAACCATTGAACCACCAGGGAAGTCCCGGCTAATCTTTTTAAGATGGAATAATATTTTTTTCAGCAAAAATTATTTCCCTTTCACCAAATATTTGATGATTAATAGCAGGGTCATTTGAAACATGTTATGGTTTGTGACTTTTTGTGAATTTTAGGATAATTTTTATAGTATTAAGGTTTAATTGACACACATGAAAATCTACACCTTAGGTATACAGGTCAGTGACTTTATGTATGTTTTCTCTTGTTTGACTACCATCTAGGTAAAGACATGAAATGTTTTACCATCCTCAGAAAAGTTCCCTCCTTACCCTTGCTAGTCAGTACTCCCATAGTCTCCCCTCAACTGATACTGTGACTGTTAAAAAAAATGTAACATCCTTCTATACAATATTTTTGAGGTTCATTCCATGCTGCATTATCAGAACTTGGTGTTTATTGCTGAGGTAGTATGCCCCTATTACTCTTTAATTAAAAGTTCACTTGTTACATTTTCTGGGCTTTCCTTGATAAGAATGTATAAAGCTTGTAAAACTCCCTTTTTGAATTTCCCTTACATTTATAAATTAATTTAGGAAGAATAAAATAGATATCTGACACATTTATAAAGATTGAAAACAGGTAAATTTTACTAGAACTGGAAAAGGGAATTAGGTTAAAACTGTTGGTACAGGGCAAAAGAATTTTCATTCAGCTAGGTATTAATAAACTAAACTTGATGAAGAGATCTTTCAATACAAGAAAGAGGTTAATGGCAATGAAACAAAAATTGGGGTGGGGTGAATGAAGCAAGAAAATGATGCCATCACAGTTTAAACAGAGTCCTATAAACTCCCATTCCTGACCATTTCACACATAGAGGTTTGCACCTTGTTTGATGCTGGCTGTGTAAATACCCTCATTCATTAGGACTTAAAAATGACTGTTCTCATTTTAATTCGTTTATGAGCACAAGTATTTTCCTAAAGAGATCAGCTGCATTCATCAGCTCTTTGTTTACTCAGAGGTAGGGTTTATATACTAAGACTGGATAAAGCACACAAAATCTTTCCTTTTGATTATCCATTCTAAAATTTACCAGCCATTCCAAAAGTGATACATTGCAGGTGATGTGTATTGACTGCTTGGCTATCTGTCCTTCCCTAAGAACTCTATGTGGATTAGATTATTTGTAGCTCATGACACTTAAGAATATTTTACGGATGTGGAAAATGAGCCTTAAGAGAGTTTTCAGTATCTTGCTCAGGACCTCACAGAAAGTTGCAGAGCCCGTATTTGACCCCCCCACCCCACCTCGTATTCTTACTGTAGAACAAGTTCTTAACCTTTATGTCACGTGTCTTTTCCCCATTCTGTGTCTGTATGTGTTAAGTAAATGTTTGTCTTCATTGAAGTCATTCAATGCAGAGGACAAGATATAGGGCCAAGTATAGAGTAATGTAGCATGTTGTTAGAAACCTCTATTTATGAATCTGTTGGGGGACGAATGTGGAATAGAGTTGTCCTGTTAGCTGTGTTTACAAACTGACGTACCTGGATAAGTTTTTGTTTTTGTGATCGAGTATTCTATCAGACATTTTTTAATCATGTAAAGCTTACCATCTATATGGTTTAACTTAATGTCTGAGTAGTTTTGCTTTATGAAAAAAAGTAAATAAGATTTGATGTGAATTTGAGAATGTTTGAGAGATGAATTTTCATGAATGTTAATTTCCATTTTTCTGCTATGCATTCCATTGGACCAGTGGGGTATGGATACCATTTGGTAATATTTGCTAGAGTGTGATCTAGATGGGTATGTATTCAGGTAGAATGAGTTAATCTTATGCCTTTAATATGGGGGTGGGGGAGCTTCCAGTCTTGTATGTACCTGTGATTATGAGTTTTTGTGCTTTATTTTATATGCCATATCTATTTGTACGCCCCTTTTCATTACCTAGTTTCTTTGTGGGTTCTTTAGAAGAAGGTAGGAGGAAACCAAGAAAAGATTTCTGACTTGTTACATTTTTGTTGTGGAATAGCAACTCTGGCAGTGGTAAAGTCAAGTGTAACTTGACTCAGCTCTTCCCATGGTGGAAAAAAGGGTTACATTTAAAGAAAAACCCTTTTGCTAGCTGAGGCCAAAACATTGTTTTAAAACTTTCACATGAAAGCTCTGGGAGTGTAGCCTAGAGTAGAAAATATTTCTTTGGAAGTCTCAAGCTTTATCTGAAATGTATAGGAGTTTTATGTTCTACTCCATTATACATTTGTTTTAACTAATGTATTAAAAATTAAAATTTAATTTTAAAATTAAATAAAATTACCTTCTCTCTTTGAGTGCCCTTGCCCCCAAATTAAAATCAAGAGCGCAAGTCACTTTGCCAATAATTGTTGTGTACTTCTTCTTCTTTTTTTTTGTGGCCGTGCCACTCAGCATGTGGGATCTTCCCCAACCAGAGATCAAACCCGTGCCCCCTGCATTGGGAGCGCAGAGTCTTAACCAGTGGCACGCCAGGGAAGTCCTGTTGTGTACTTCCTGATGAATCTGTGTTCTTTAATAGTGCTTGAGAGCCCTAGCTAGATGAACTTTTTAGAAGATGATGATTAAATGAAATAAAATTATTCATCCATTTGGTATGAGAATCAGTCAAGGGATAGAGAAAAGATATACAAATAAATATGGTAAATATGACTTGCATGATAAAGTCTTCAAGAAATAGTTTCTCTGAGTTTTTGGTTTTTTTTTGCTTTTAAATATATATCCATTTTTTAATAAATATATTTGAATAAATCTTGAATTCATTTCTTAATGTATGCCTTCTGCAACATCTCTTGTTTACCTTCAGGTGAGAAGCCATTTAAGTGTGACCAGTGCAGTTATGTGGCCTCTAATCAACATGAAGTAACCCGCCACGCAAGACAGGTTCACAATGGGCCTAAACCTCTTAACTGCCCACACTGTGACTACAAAACAGCAGATAGAAGTAACTTCAAAAAACATGTGGAGCTCCATGTAAATCCACGGCAGTTCAACTGCCCTGTATGCGACTATGCAGCTTCCAAGAAGTGTAATCTGCAGTATCATTTCAAATCTAAGCATCCTACGTGTCCTAATAAAACCATGGATGTCTCAAAAGTGAAACTAAAGAAAACCAAAAAGCAAGAGGCTGACTTGCCCGATAACAAAATCTCCAGTGAAAAAACAGAAACAGAGCAGACAAAAACAAAGGGGGATGTGACTGGGAAGAAACACGAGAGGTCTGTAAAAGTGGAGAGAAAAGATAATGTTTCAAAAGAGAAAAAGCCTTGTAGTAATGCCTCAAGCCAAGTGACTACCAGAACTCGCAGATCGGCCATGGAAGCTAAAGAAATGGATGTGCACCCAGGAAATAATTCAGAAAAAAGCTGTAAAAGCAAGAGAAGCAAAAGGAGGATGGACGCTGAAGCCCATTCCTCCCAAGATCCTGTTAATGATGAACCTGTGACAAAAAAGAAAAAGAAGGCAGAAAGCAAATCCAGAAATAGTCAGGAAGTGCCAATGGGTGACAGCAAAGTAGAGGAGACTAAAAAGCAGAGTATTTGCATGAAAAGCAGTACAAAGAGGAAAACCCTGAGAAGTAAATCATGTAAAAAAAGCAACAAGCCTGCTCAGAGGAGACCCGCTCAGATAGAGCCTCCTCAGGTGGGGCCTGCACAGACAGAACCTCCTCCTCCCACGGAGCCTGCTCAGGTGGGGTCTGCTCAGACAGAGCCTCCTCCTCCTCCTCTCCCCCCTTCTCTCCCTCCTCCTCCTCCTCCTCCTCCTCTTCCTCTTCCTCCTCCTCTTCTTCCTCCTCCTCCTCTTCTTCCTCCTTCTCCTCCTGTGGGGCGTGCTGAGGTTGAGGTTGTCCAGGAGGGGCCTGTTCAGATGGAACCTCCTCCTCCCCCTCCGCTTGTGGGGTGTGCTGAGGTCGAGGGTGTCCAGGAGGGGCCTGTTCAGATGGAACCTCCTCCTCCCCCTCCGCCCGTGGGATGTGCTGAGGTCGAGGGTGTCCAGGAGGGGCCTGTTCATTCGGAGCCTCCTCCTCCCATGGAGCCGATCCCCAAAAGGTCTCCGCGAAAAGGTAATAGAAAGGAGAAGTCCAACCTGCAGAGTGAAATGGTGCAGGAGCAAGTCCTTATTGAAGTTGGCTTAGTGCCTGTTAAAGACAGGCAGCTTCTAAAGGAAGCACAGGATCTCTTACCACCATCACCACCTCTGCCAAAGGAAAACTTAAAAGAGGAGGAGTCAAAAGACCAAAAATTATTCCCTGCAGGTGAAGGAAATAAAGAAGCTCCTCTTCAAAAAGTGGAAGCAGGAGAGGCAGATAAGAGTGTAGCTGGTCTTGCTGCTGTTACCAAGGAATCTGTCAGTATGTCATCCTCTGAAGCAAGCTTGAATATGCCAGAGGGTGAAACTTTACATGGTAAACATCAGGCTGACACTATTCTTTGTGAAATGGAGATGGACACTTGTGAGAAGAAAACAGGGAATCCCTCCGGCAGAGACTTGGCAGTTGAAGAACCAATTTCACCACCACTTCTTCCTCTGTTGCTCGAAAAAGGTGAAGCAGTGACCACAGCTGCTGTGGCATCACCTCCTGTCACCGTGGCAGTAAATGAGCCTCAGGAAATGGACGAAGACGAAGGCATCCACAGTCATGATGGAAGTGACCTAAGTGACAACATGTCAGAGGATAGTGATGATTCTGGATTGAATGGGGCTCGGCCTGTTCCGCAAGAGACTAGTAGAAAAAATGGAAAGGAGGCCTTGGCAGTCAAAGTGGCGGAGGGAGATTTTGTTTGTATCTTCTGTGATCGTTCTTTTAGAAAGCAAAAAGATTATAGCAAACACCTTAATCGCCATTTAGTTAATGTCTACTTCCTTGAAAAGGCAGCTCAAGGGCAGGAGTAATTAAAATTTGGGCAAGGCTTCAGTTCTCAGTTTGTAAGGTCTGTGACATTTTATATTCATTTGTAGTAGTAGACAACCTTTTGTTTTTAAAATTGCTTTAATTTGTATCCAATCTTGATTTTTTAAGTGGCAGTTCTTTTCCTTAGGACTCTGTACCTGTTGATGTACAAATCTTAGCAAGTTCAAGGGAGTTAGTGTACTAAACCAGCAGACATCTGAGTGTTAGCTTTTGCATTTAATTGAACCAAGAAGGCCAAGGTGTTGCTAGAGCATTTATTGATTTTTCAGCTATAACTTGCCTGTTTTCCCCCTCATGTCTGTCTGCCTGTTTTGCTTTAGTTTATGCATAGTTTCTTGTTTAGCTCTATAAAAATTGGCATACTTAAGTAGCAAATTACTTGAGGAATTTGCCTGCTTTATATAAAGTTAGCACTTTAAAATTGTTTTAGAGATGAGAAGAGACATTTAAATTGAAGAGAAATTCTGCCAACTATGGACATTGTATCAGTCCAGGTATTTACTTCCTGAGTTTTGATCATTACATACATATTTCTTATTTGTGTATATGTTATGTCATAAAAAAACATTGATTTTGGTGTGTTTTTTTATTTCGGTGCTTTAATGGCTTAAGATGTTGCACATTGTTTGTTATTTTTTTTTTTATCTATGCAGTTACATTTTTTTCTAGAACTAGCATTTTTGTTGAACAGTAACACTTTATACATATATTTGCATTTTATTTTTTCCTCCTTGGAGGGATGCTTTTAATCTTGTTTGCAAACTGCCAGTTTTTGGGTTTTTTTTTTTTTCCTTTGCTGCAATTGTCTTTTTTGCAGAATATTAGTGTGTGCAAATTTCTGAGCAAATGAAACATGCATGTTCAGTTTATTGATTTTGATAGTCATATCTATGCCAGAATCTGCATTTCATGTGTTATTTATTTTAAATGGTGTAGTGAATTCACAGCTCTCAGTTCAAACTTTACAATAAATAAGCCACTAGGTCTATATTGAATGGATTTTTATCTCAAATACCAACCTCCCTGTCTGAGTACATCTACGTCCTAAATGTACCGTGTTAAATTGTATCTTAGAGGAAAACCTCTTTCTTAGATGGTTGGTGTTTATAGGTCTACTCTGCTGAATAAAGAATTGAAATTTTTATTTGGAAACTGCAAATCTGGAATTAGGCATGATTACTCCTTCAAGTTATACAGAATATGAGTTTGTGAGATTCCAAAGCCATAGCAATTATATGGAAAACCTAGGATGAGAAAGGTAGTATGAGTGCTGGTAGACCAGCTGCTGCTTCCTGTGAATACAGTGAAAAAGGCTGGCGAAACTTAAGTTCAGTCCAGATTAAAAAAATCATACTTTCTCAGGGATCTCCACCAACTTGTGGGTGTCCTGGCTGTTCCTGTGACTGCCTTTTTCTACAGGTGAGAACTCAAATGGGTTGCAGCTATTCTAGTGGTCCTATGGGGGCACTTTGTATGGAAGAGTGTGTACTCCCAAACTTTGTTGGTAGGTTCTTTGGCCAGTCACCAAAGAATATGAAAGAAGCCAACAAAGGATTTTTCTTGTTGATAGCAGTTATTCATTGTAGTCCAATAAAATATGATCCCAATAGGGAACCTTGAACAACTCCATTTCTCTGTTGTTCTATTCTGAAATAACCACTTTATATTTCATTTACTTTCTTTTGTCTGATCTCTGAGGCAGGTTTCAGAGTTTGGCAATGTAACAGGAATGATTAGGAAAAGTATTGAAGTATGGGTGGAAAATTTGTTGAAAATCTGAGAGTGAAGTCTGAGTTGAAAGACATTCGAACTTGGAATTGACTGGGAGACCAAAGATTTAAAGAAGCAGAAGATTCTCTCAAGACACGAGGAGTAAGTTGTGTGTTACTGGTGTGTGTTTTGTGTGCATGATAGGGATTTGTAAATGATGTTGAATTCTAAGCTCCGACAATCATTGTCAATGGAAGATCAAGTTGCAAATATTTATGTTTTAAAACCTAAATTATAAGGCTAGTTAAATCTTTCTAACAACTATTTTCAGTGTTATCATATGTTACCTTTTACAGTATACATGAAAAGGTTCATGTTAAGTACAAATTACAGATTGCGAATCAGTTTGGGGAAGAGGTTTTGTGGATTCTTTGATACTTCAAAAGAAAAATTTGACTTCTGAGGAATTGGACTAATTTTCTTACCTAGATTTTAAGACTAGAATGCCAAAAACAAAAGTATGAAGGAAATGAAAATTCATTATTAGAGTGGTCTGTGAAAACATTTTTACTGGGAATTGAATGGACTTGAGGACTTTCTTCCAGAAAACAAGGACTTGATTGTCAGGCCTATATTAGGTTCTGAACCTTAATGCCATGTATTTGTACTTATTAAAAATTGTTTCAGTGAGAAGTATATTAGTAATAAGAACTTCTGGTCTAGTTGGGAGTTCTTCCATTTGAAAAATGTGATATTTGCATGAAACTGTGTGAATCTTTTTGTTTTCTCAGTTTACCCTCCACTGGATAGGATTGAAGCTAGAATTTTCCCTTTTGATAAAGAAATGAAAAGTGAACATGTTATTTGTAAATTGATGTTTAGTACTAGAGCAAAAGTTGAAATATTGGAATATGTTATAAGCCTAATCCTTGGTAGCCTTATAAAAATATATCTTTTAACTATCTTCTGAACCTATATTCGCATTGCTTTTCAAGATATTTTAAGTTATATTTTTTTCCTCTTTTCAGAGCTGCTTCTATGGGGCTGCCTTTTTTTTTTTTTTTTTTTTTAAATAATTTGAGGTGTTATTCACAAAGGGCTGCATTTTTTGTTAAGATTTCTTACAACTATGGCTGGGTGTTTTTTTCTCTAGTCTTCCAGCAAAGGCCATTTTATCTTTATCATGACTTTAGAGACACTCTAGAGTCACTTCTAAAGTCATTTGGTCTTTAACTTTGGGGACTGTTTTGCATACGAGTTTTAATTCAGATTTAAGAAATTATCTGAATTTTGGTTTGAGTAGATTCGGGATCTACATGCAATATTAACTAGATCGGATAACTTTTATATTTTCATATGTATACATAGGCTTTCCTCACCCTTGTCAACATCCATTAGTTATTGAACTTTGTGAACTGGCATTGAAACATTACAACAATGTTTTATTGCACCAATTTTATAAACTTTTACTGTGCAATACGTGTTATTTTTCAGAGACAAACCAAAGTTTAATTTCTCAAGGTTCTTGCTGTTGCTTTAGCAGCATTTTGATGGAGGCTCTTTTATATACATTTGTAATAGATAAAATGTAAACCAGATTGCAAATCCTTTTTCTTTCTTTTTTAAAGCAAACCATGTACCAAGTTTTTTGGTTCAAACTGTGTAGGATAAGTTAAATTGCATTCTATTAACCAATATGAGTGTATTTCTGTAAGTATAGCTATGTTGAAATAAAGTTTTAAAAAGCATTTTATGCCTTTGTTTATTATTGGTACATCAAGTATCAAGGAAGTGAAATTTACTTGGCTGGAATTGCAGTTGTATTAATAATTTTGAAAGCCTACCCAGATAACCCATGGTAGGTAGAAAGGTTCTGGCAGGTGTTTTTGTTTGGGTAACAATCCCCATGGGTAGTAGTCTAAAGCCTGTCTTTCTATAGTTTGCTTTCTGGGAGGCTGAGGTGAAGGTTGGGGAAAAACAACCTGCAGACAATTTATAGGAGGCTTTACATAGTAATTCCTTCCCTACTACAGGTCCCTTTAATAGTTTTAATATACATGTCCCTTCTCAGTTGCAGGCCCAGCATTAGTAAATTTTGACTCATAATTGGGAAAAGGTTGCACTGATGAGCAAATAAGTTACAGTGAATGTTCCTTGAAAGCCAGAGCAGTATTTTAAGGATTTTATTGTATTCAGTGGACGTCTGAGAAGAATGTGAAACCCTTGCAAAAGTGATGCTATCTAGTAAGGTTCTCTTTCCTTTGTTAGTGGAAATAAACAGTTGTGCTGTATATTGAAGGCTTAGGTGTTTTTGTGGACATCAGAGACAAGAAGAGTGATGCAAAGCATCAAAACAACTGGGTTCCATTCTGCCCTGATGCAGCAAGTGACCTGGAAGCTGTCAGGAAGGAATAGATATTTCTTGTTGAATTGATGAGTGATTCACCCTCTTCACTCTCTTCCCCCTCTTGTAAATCTCCTTATCAGAAACAAAGCAAAATGAGTTTCCAAGCATTTGTTTTATTGGCATGGTAGAATCAAAGATGAGTGTGAAAGTTTCTGCCTGGTGTAAGGATATGTGGGTAATTTATCATGAGTATATAAATGTTATTGATGTGTGACTTGCTTTGTTACTTTAAGGAATGAAAGAATGGTTATTAGTGTGTTTCTCCAGTCTCTTGGTACTCCTTTCTCAGAGGCTAACCCTGTTATGGTTTTTATTGCCTTGGTCAAAAAGTTTGTTCGGGTTTTTTGTAACATCTTACAGAAAAAACTCAAATGAACTTTTTGGCCAACGCAATATATGTATCATCCATTTACAATTAACCTTTGGCCATTCTTTGTATTCTGCCTATGGTCTCAGTCAGGGCTTGACCCCAGTTTGTAGATGGAGTCCATGGTACAGTAGTATGATCTCTCCTCTAGGGTACTTGACAGCTCTCATCCTCAACTCCATAAAGGCACGTTGGTGAAGATGCTAAAACAATGTGCTTATGTTTGGTAATTGGAAAATTTCAGTGTTACAAAATTGCCTTTCTAAAAGATTTTGATGTTCGCTGTATCAAGTGCTCTGTGGCCCTTGCAGTTACAGCCGGCTTCACAATGGGTCTCTCTTCTTTACTACTGTAATTGGGCATATCTTCAGGGAATCAGCTATATTTATACATATATCCCCAAATGCCCTCCCTCCCTTGGGGTTGGGGTGGGCTCCCTCCCACCATCCCTATCCCACCCCTCTAAATCATCACCCATCATCGAGTTGACCTCCCTGTTTTATGCAGCAGCTTCCCACTAGCTATCTATTTTGCAGTTAGTAGTGTACATATGTCAGTGCTACTCTCTCACTTCGTCCCAGCTTCCCCTTCACCTCCCCCACCCCCATCCCATGTCCTCAAGTCTGTTCTCTACATCTGTATCTTTATTCTTGCCCTGTCACTGGGTTCATCAGTACCATTTCTTTACATGCCATATATATGAGTTAGCATACAGTATTTGTTTTTCTCTTTGTGGCTTACTTCACTCTGTATGACAGTCTTTAGGTCCATCCATGACTCTACAAATGTCCCAATTTCATTCCTTTTTACAGCTCAGTAGTATTCCATTGTATATATGTACCACATCTTCTTTATCCGTTCATCTGTTGATGGGCATTTAGGTTGCTTCCAAGTCCTGGCTATTGTAGATAGTGCTGCAGTGAACATTGTGGTATATATTTCTTTTTGGATTATGGTTTTCTCAGGGAATATGCCCAGGAATGGGATTGCTGTCATACGGTAGTTCTGTTTTTAGTTTTTTAAGGAACCTCCATACTGTTTTCCATAGTGGCTGTACCAATTTACATTCCCACCAACAGTGCAAGAGCATTCCCTTTTCTCCACACCCTCTCCAACATTTATTGTTTCTAGATTTTTTGAAGGCCATTCTGACTGATGTGAGGTGATACTTCATTGTGGCTTTGACTTGCATTTCTCTAATGATTAGTGATGTTGAGCAGCTTTTCATGTGTTTGTTAGCCATCTGCATATCTTCTTTGGAGAAATGTCTATTTAGGCCTTCTGCCCATTTGTGGATTGGGTTATTTGCTTTTGATATTGAACTGCATAAGCTGCTTGTATATTTTAGAGATTAATCCTTTGTCAGTTGCTTCATTGGCAAGTATTCTCTCCCATTCTGAGAGTTTTCTTGTCTTGTTTATGGTTTCTTTTGCTGTGCAAAAGCGTTTAAGTTTTATTAGGTCCCATTTGTTTATTCTTGATTTTATTTCCATTATTCTAGGAGGTGGGTCAAAAAGGATCTTGCTTTGATGTATGTCACAGAGTGTTCTGCCTTTGTTTTCCTCTGAGAGTTTTATAGTGTCTGGCTTTACATGTAGGTCTTTAATCCATTTTGAGTTTATTTTTGTGTACGGTGTTAGGAAGTGTTCTAATTTCATTCGTTTACATGTTGCTGTCCAGTTTCCCCAGCACCACTTATTGAAGAGGCTGTCTTTTTTCCATTGTATATTCTTGCCTCCTTTGTCAAAGATAAGGTGCCCATACGTGTGTGAGTTTACCTCTGGGTTCTCTATTCTGTTCCATTGATCTTCCTTTAAATTTTTGTGCCAGTACCGTACTGTCTTGATTACTGTGGCCTTGTAGTATAGTTTGAAGTCAGGAAGCCTAATTCCACCAACTCCATCTTTCCTTCTCAAGATTGCTTTGGCTATTTGGGGTCTTTTGCGTTTCCATACAAATCGTAAGATTTCTTGTTCTAGTTCTGTGAAAAATGCCATTGGTAATTTGATCAGGATTGCATTGAATCTGTAAATTGCTTTGGGTAGTATAGTCATTTTCACAATGTTGATTATTCCAATCCAAGAACATGGTATGTCCTTCCATCTGCTTGTATCACCTTTGATTTCTTTCATCAGTGTCTTACAGTTTTCTGCATACAGGTCTTTTGCCTCCTTAGGCGGGTTTATTCCTAGGTATTTTATTTTTTTTGTTGCAGTGGTAAATGGGAGAGTTTCCTTAATTTCTCTTTCTGCTTTTTCGTTGTTAGTGTATAGGAATGCAAGAGATTTCTGTGCATTAATTTTGTATCCTGAAATAAGTGGGACCTAATGAAACTTCAAAGCTTCTGCACAGCAAAGGAAACTATAAGCAAGACAAAAAGACAATCCTCAGAATGGGAGAAAATATTTGCAAATGAATCAACAGACAAAGGAATAATCTCCAAAATATATAAACATTATATGCAGCTCAATATCAAAAAAACAAACAACCCAATCAAAAAATGGGCAGAAGGAGAGAAAAAGATGGCGGCGAAGTAGAGAGACGTGGAGTGCATCCCTCTCCACAGATGCATTGGGAATGCACGGAAGGACGCAGTCATTCCCACAGAGAACCAGCTGAACACCAGCAGACGGCCTCGGACACCAGAAAGGGCTGCGGGGAGCCCGACATAGCCGGTAGGGAGGCATCTACAAGGGCTCAAAGAGGGTGAAGCAGTGGAGCTGTGGCAGACGGGAGGGAGTGAGAAACGTACGGAGGGTCCGCAGCGCAGCTCAGCGTTCCCGGACCGAGACATCGATCCGCGGCTGAACGGAGGGTCCAGGAGCGGGAGCGTGGGAACCGGAGAGCTGGTTCAGGGGGAGAAACATTGTTGCCGGTAGGGTGACGGACCGAGAGGACAGGAGGGAGGAGGTCTGCGGAGAGGAGTACCGGTCCCTGAGAGCTGCCCGGCCATGATGGCGGCTGGAGGCTGCAGGCTCCCGGGCGGGGGGGAGGAGCCGCGCGCATAGGCTCTCCCTCTCTTTCGGTGCCTCTGCAACAGGCAGTGGAGAGACGCCCTGCGGGCCACCTAAGGCGCTCAGGGGTAACAAGCACTCTCAGGCACTCGGGCGGGGCTAGATTAAAACTCCTTGCACCGCCAGCAGCAGGGAGGCTGCCGAGAGAGAAAAAAAAAAACCCAGCATCAAAAAGAAAAAACCCCGAGAGAGGCCCAACTCTAAGACTTTCTGTGTACGCCTGAGCCATCAGCGCCCTCTGCAACAGGCACCTCCAAGCCTGACTGAAACAATAGTGCGCCACTGCTCACTCACTCCCAGGAGAAGGAGCCACTATTGTACCCTCTCCCTCCCCACACACCGAGGCTTACAGATGAACAATAAAGGAAACCCAAGGCAAGGAGAAGGACACTTACAGCTGAGACGCTAAGGAAACAGAAATAGTAGTATCAATACCTATTGAACTGGTCCATTCTGGGATCAGTTCTGGATTTTTTTTTTTTTTTTCTTTCTCTCTCTCTCTCTCTTTTTTTTTTTTTTTTTTTTGATTTATTAAATACGATCTTAGCCCTAAGGGATCTACAAGTTTTACAACATAATTTTTTAAGGATATTTTTTATTCTTTTTTTTTTTTTTGCCTTTTTATATACTTCTATATCTAGCTAAGTTTTTGGTAGTACGGACAAAATATCTTTCATACTTTCCTTTCATCCCTTTCTTTTATACACTTCTATTCCTTTCTTTTTCTTTGCATATTTCCAACCACATTACACTCTTCTGTTCCCCTTTCTTCCAGCCATTTTAAGTGTATTTTATCTTAACATACTTATAAGCAACACTATCGGTCTGCTCAGACTCCTTGCTCTATTCTCCAGATGATGCACTGCCTTGGTATTAATATTAGGCTTTTGTCTTTATCTTAGTTCTTAGTACAGTTGTCTAATTACATTCTGAGAATCTCCATTCTCTCTGGTGGTACTCCAGCTTATTTCTACATTTGATCCTAGCTTACAAAATCTCCCTGGATTGATGTTTGTATGTGTAGGGTGTTATTTGTTTGTTTGCTTTTGCTTTTGTCTCTGATTTGTTCTGTTTCAGTTGTCAATTTCTGCTGGGTTTCTCTTTGAATATCTGATAGCACACTGGGGTTCTGTCAGGTCTTTCTAGAGCCTTATGTACTAACGGATTCAGTAATTGTGTGTCTTATACATGTATGTGTTTCCTAGACTGAATATTCATTTAATCCAATACTTGGACATTAGTCTGAGGCTTGGACAGTCTTCTATAAACACCTCTATCACCAGGACAAGCAACCCCAAAAGCTTGGACAACCATGAGGAAACAAAGAAACCCCATGCAGGCAAGGAGCAGGCAAAAAACCCACAAGACCAAATAAATGAGGAGGAAATAGGAAAAATGCCTGAAAAAGAATTTAGAGTAATGATAGTAAAAATGATACAAAATCTCGATAACAAAATAGAGAAAGTACAAGAAACAGTTCATAAGAACTCAGAAAAACAAACAGCAATGGATAACAAAATAACTGAAATTAAAAATACTCTAGATGCTATAACCAGCAGAATGACTGAGGCAGAAGAACGAATAAGTGAGTTGGAAGATAGAATGGGAGAAATAAACGCCACAGAGCAGGAAAAAGAAAAAAAAATAAAAAGACTAGAAGACAGCCTCAGAGACCTCAGTGATAACCTTAAACGTACCAACATTCGAATTATAGGCATCCCAGAAGAAGAAGAAAACAAGAAAGGGTCTGAGAAAATATTTGAAGAGGTTATAGTGGAAAACTTCCCCAACATGGGAAAGGAAAGAATTAACCAAGTCCAAGAAGCACAGAGAGTCCCATACAGAATAAACCCAAGGAGAAATACACCAAGACACATATTAATCAAACGAACGACAATTAAACACAAAGAAAAAATATTAAAAGCAGCAAGAGAAAAGCAACAAACAACATATAAGGGAAAACCCATCAGGATAACAGCTGACCTTTCTACAGAAACTCTGCAGGCCAGAAGGGAATGGCAGGATATACTGAAAGTCCTGAAAGAGAGACACCTACAGCCAAGAATCCTCTACCCAGCAAGAATCTCATTCAGATTTGAGGGAGAAATCAAAAGCTTTCCAGACAAGCAAAAGTGAAGAGAATTCAGCACCACCAAACCAGCCTTACAACAAGTGCTAAAGGAACTTCTCTAAGTAGGAAACACAAGAAAAGGAAAACACCTACAAATACAAACTCAAAACAATTAAGAAAATGGTAATTGGAACACACATGTCAATAATCACTTTAAATGTAAATGGATTAAATGCTCCAACCAAAAGACACAGACTGGCTGAATGGATACAAAAACAAGACCCTTCTATATGCTGCCTACAAGAAACCCACTTCAGACCAAGGGATACATATAGACTGAAAGTGAAGGGATGGAAAAAGATATTCCATGCAAATGGAAGTCAAAAGAAAGCTGGAGTAGCAATACTCATATCAGACAAATTAGACTTGAAAGTAAAGACTATTAAAAGAGACAAGGAAGGGCACTACATAATGATCAAGGGATCCATCCAAGAAGAACATATCACAATGGTAAATATCTATGCCCCCAATATAGGAGCACCTCAATACATAAGGCAAATGCTAACAGCTATAAAAGGGGACATCGACAGTAACACAATAATAGTGGGAGACTTGAACACCCCACTTACATCAATGGACAGATCATCCAAACAGAAAATAAATAAAGACACACAAGCTTTAAATGACACATTAGACCATCTCGACTTAATTGATATTTATAGGACATTCCATCCAAAAACGACAGACTACACTTTCTTCTCAAGTGCACACGGAACATTTTCCAGGATAGATCACATCTTGGGTCACAAATCAAACCTCAGCAAATTCAAGAAAATTGAAATCATATCAAGCATCTTCTCAGACCACAACGCCATGAGACTAGATATCAATTACAGGAAAAAAACTGCAAAAAATACACACACATGGAGGCTAAACAATTCACTCTTAAACAACCAAGGAATCACTACAGAAATCAAAGAGGAAATCAAAAAATATCTAGAGACAAATGACAACGAAAACACAACAACCCAAAACCTGTGGGACGCAGCAAAAGCAGTTCTAAGAGGGAAGTTTATAGCAATACAGTCCTACCTTAAGAAACAAGAAAATGATCGAATAAACAACCTAACCTTGCACCTAAAACAACTAGAGAAAGAAGAACAAAGAAACCCCAAAGTGAGCAGAAGGAAAGAAATCATAAAGATCAGAGCAGAAATAAATGAAAAAGAAAGGAAAGAAACCATAAGAAAAATAAATGAAACTAAAAGCTGGTTCTTTGAGAAGATTAACAAAATTGATAAACCATTAGCCAGACTCATCAAGAAAAAAAGGGAGAAGATGCAAATCAACAGAATTAGAAATGAAAAAGGAGAAGTCACAACGGACACCTCAGAAATACAAAACATCATGAGAGACTACTACAAGCAACTATATGCCAATAAATTGGATAACCTGGAAGAAATGGATACATTCTTAGAAAAATACAATCTTCCAAGACTGAACCAGGAAGAAATAGAAACCATGAACAGACCAATCACAAGTACAGAAATTGAGGCAGTGATTAAAAATCTCCCAACACACAAAAGCCCAGGACCAGATGGATTCACAGGTGAATTCTATCAAACATTTCGAGAAGAGCTAACACCTATCCTTCTCAAACTCTTCCAAAATATTGCAGAAGGCGGAGCACTCCCAAACTCATTCTATGAGGCTACCATCACCCTGATACCAAAACCAGGCAAAGATGTCACAAAGAAAGAAAACTACAGACCAATATCACTGATGAATATAGATGCAAAAATCCTCAACAAAATACTAGCTAACAGACTGCAACAGCATATTAAAAAAATCATACACCACGATCAAGTGGGGTTTATCCCTGGGATGCAAGGATTCTTCAATATACGCAAATCAATCAACGTGATACATCATATCAACAAATTGAAGGATAAAAACCATATGATCATCTCAATAGATGCAGAAAAAGCTTTTGACAAAGTTCAACATCCATTTATGATAAAAGCTCTCCAGAAAATGGGCATAGAAGGAAATTACCTCAACATAATAAAAGCCATATATGACAAACCAAAAGCCAACCTTGTTCTAAATGGAGAAAAACTGGAAGAATTCCCTCTAAGAACAGGAACAAGACAAGGGTGTCCACTCTCACCATTATTATTCAACATAGTTTTGGAAGTGTTAGCCACAGCAATCAGAGAAGAAAAAGAAATGAAAGGAATCCAAATTGGAAAAGAAGAAGTAAAATTGTCACTCTTTGCAGATGACATGATATTATATATAGAAAACCCTAAAGACTCTACCAGAAAACTGCTAGCACTAATTGATGAGTTTAGTAAAGTAGCAGGATACAAAATTAATGCACAGAAATCTCTTGCATTCCTATACACTAACAACAGAAGAGCAGAAAGAGAAATTAAGGAAACTCTCCCATTCACCATTGCAACCAAAAGAATAAAATACCTAGGAATAAACCTGCCTAAGGAGGCAAAAGATCTGTATGCAGAAAACTTTAAGACACTGATGAAAGAAATCAAAGATGACACAAACAGATGGAGGGACATACCATGTTCCTGGATTGGAAGAATCAACATCATGAAAATGTCTGTACTACCCAAAGCAATTTACAGATTCAATGCAATCCCGATCAAATGACCAATGGCATTTTTCACAGAACTAGAGCAAGAAATCTTACGATTTGTATGGAAACGCAAAAGACCCCGAATAGCCAAAGCAATCTTGAGAAGGAAAAATGGAGTTGGTGGAATCAGGCTTCCTGACTTCAAACTGTACTACAAGGCCATAGTGATCAAGACAGTATGGTACTGGCACAAAAATAGAAAGGAAGATCAATGGAATAGAATAGAGAACTCAGAAATAAGCCCAAACACATATGGGCACCTTATCTTTGACAAAGGAGGCACGAGTATACAATGGAAAAAAGACAGCCTCTTCAATAAGTGGTGCTGGGAAAATTGGACAGCAACATGTAAAAGAATGAAATTCAAACCCTTCCTAACACCATACACAAAAATAAACTCCAAATGGATTAAAGACCTACATGTAAGGCCAGACACTATCAAACTCCTAGAGGAAAACATAGGCAGAACACTCTTTGACACACATCAAAGCAACATCCTTTTTGACCCACCTCCTAGAATCATGGAAATAAAATCAAGAATAAACAAATGGGACCTCATGAAACTTAAAAGCTTTTGCACAGCAAAAGAAACCATAAACAAGACTAAAAGGCAACCCTCAGAATGGGAAAAAATAATTGCCTATGAAACAACGGACAAAGGATTAACCTCCAAAATATACAAGCAGCTCATGCAGCTTCATACCAAAAAAGCAAATAACCCAATCCACAAATGGGCAGAAGACCTAAATAGACATTTCTCCAAAGAAGACATACAGATGGCCAACAAACACATGAAAAGATGCTCAACATCACTCATCATCAGAGAAATGCAAGTCAAAGCCACAATGAGGTATCACCTCACACCAATCAGAATGGCCATCATCACAAAGTCTGGAAACAACAAATGTTGGAGAGGGTGTGGAGAAAAGGGAACTCTCCTGCACTGTTGGTGGGACTGTAAATTGGTACAGCCACTATGGAAAACAATTTGGAGGTTCCTTAAAAAACTACAAATAGAACTACCATATGATCCAGTAATCCCACTCCTGGGCATATACCCAAAGAAAACCATAATCCCAAAAGAAACTACCATAATGTTTATTGCAGCACTCTTTACAATAGCCAGGACATGGAAGCAACCGAAATGCCCATCAACAAATGAATGGATACAGAAGATGTGGCATATATATACAATGGAATATTACTCAGCTATAAAAAGGGATGAGATGGAGCTATATGTAATGAGGTGGATAGAACTACAATCTGTCATACATTGTGAACTAAGTCAGAAAGAGAAGGACAAATATTGTATGCTAACTCACATATACGGAATCTAAAAATGGTACTGATGAACTCAGTGACAAGAACAAGGAAGCAGATACACAGAATGGACTGGAGAACTCGAGGTATGGGAGGGGGCGGGGGGTGAAGGGGAAACTGAGAAGAAGTGAGAGAGTAGCACAGACATATATATACTACCAACTGTAAAATAGTCAGTGGGAAGTTGTTGTATAACAAAGGGAGCCCAACTCAAGGATGGAAGATGCCTTAGAGGACTGGGGCAGGGAGGGTGGGGGGGACTCGAGGGGGGGGTGTCAAGGAAGGGAGCGAATATGGGGATATGTGTATAAAAACAGTTGATTGAACCTGGTGTACCCCCCCCAAAAAAAATAAATAAATAAATAAATAAAAAAAATAATAAAATGAATAACCAACAAAGACCTGCTGTACAGCACAGGGAACTCTACTCAATATTCTGTAATAACCTAAATGGGAAAAGAGTTTGAAAAAGAATAGATACATGTGTATGTATAACTGAATCACTTTGCTGTATACCTGAAACTAATGCAACATTGTAAACCAAGTATAGTTCAATATAAAATAAAAATTAAAAAAAAGAAAAAAAAAAATGGGCAGAAGACCTAAATAGGCATTTCTCCAAAGGAGACATATGGATGGCCAAGAGGCACATGAAAAGCTGCTCAACATCACTAATTATTAGAGAAATGCAAATCAAAATGACAATGAGGTATCACCTCACACCGGTTAGAATGGGCATAATCAGAAAATTGACAAACAGTAAATGCTGGAGATGGGTGGAGAAAAGGGAACGCTCTGGCGCTGCTGGTGGGAATGTAAATTGATACAGCCACTATGGAAAACAGTATAGAGCTTCCTTGCAAAACTAAAAATAGAACTACCATATGACCCAGCAATCCCACTACTGGGCATATACCCAGAGAACACCATAATTCAGAAAGACACATGCACTCCAGTGTTCATTGCAATACTATTTACAATAGCCAGGACATGGAAGCAACCTAAATATCCATCAACAGATGAATGGGTAAAGAAGATGTGGTACATACATACAATGGAATATTACTCAGCTGTAAAAAGCAATGAAACTGGGACATTTGTAGAGACATGGATGGACTTAGAGTCTGTCATACAGAGTGAAGTGAGAAAGAGAAAAACAAATATTGTATGTTAACATATCTGTGGACTATAGAAAAATGGTATGAATAAACCAGTTTGCAAGGCAGAAATAGAGACACAGATGTAGAGAACAAACATATGGACACCAAGTGGGGAAAGTGGGGAGGGTTGGCGGGGGGATGAATTGGGAGATTGGGATACCAAATTGTACACTCTAAATATATGCAGTTCATTGTAAAAAAAAAAAAAAAAAAAAAAATTTGTGTCCTGCTACTTTACTAAATTCATTGATTAGTTCTAGCAGTTTTCTGGTAGAATCTTTAGGGTTTTCTATGTATAATATCATGTCATCTGCAAAGAGTGACAGTTTTACTTCTTCCTTTCCAATTTGGATTCCTTATATTTCATTTTCTTCTCTGATTGCTGTGGCTAAAACTTCCAAAACTGTGCTGAATAATAATGGTGAGAGTGGGCACCCTTGTCTTGCCTGTTCTTGGAGGGAATGCTTTTCAGTTTTTCACCATTTAGAATGATGTTGGCTGTTGGTTTGTCATATATGGCTTTTATTATGTTGAGGTAATTTCCTTCTATGCCCATTTTCTGGAGAGTTTTTTTTTTTTTATCATAAATGTATGTTGAATTTTGTCAAAAGCTTTTTCTGTGTCTATTGAGATGATCATATGGTTTTTATCCTTCAGTTTGTTAATATGATGTATCACATTGATTGATTTGTGTATATGGTAGAATCCTTGCATTCCAGGGTTAAACCCCACTTGATTATGGTGTATGATCTTTTTAATGTGCTGTTGGATTCTGTTAGCTAGTATTTTGTTGAGGATTTTTGTATCTATATTCATCAGTGATACTGGCCTGTAATTTTCTTTTTTTGTAGTATCTTTGCCTGGTTTTGGTATCAGGGTGATGGTGGTCTCGTAGAATGAGTGTTCCTCCTTCTGCAATATTTTGGGGGAGTTTGAGAAGAAATCTCCCAACAAACAAAAGCCCAGGGCCAGATGGATTCACAGGTGAATTCTATCAAACATTTAGAGAAGAGCTAACACCTGTCCTCAAACTCTTCCAAAATATAGCACTTTTAATTTTAATTTAAAATTAAATTCCTTTATTTGGAACAATTCCTTAGCTTTTGTCCTTTACAACATTAAGAGTTTGAAGAGTGCATGCCAGCTGCTTAAAGAATATTCCTTAATTTAGAGTATTCTGATTGTTTTCTCGTGTTTTAATTCAGGTTATGCTCCTTGGCAGGAATAGTACTGGTGCCTTATGTCAGAAGGATGTAATGCCATTATTGGTTGTGTTAACTTCTTGGTTAAGGTGTTGTCTACATTTCTCCACTGCAAAGTTATTTTTTCCCTTTATAATTAATATTCTGTGGGATGATACAGTGAAGCTGTCTTACTCTTCAACACACCCATTGATTTTAGCAGCTACTGATTTTTGCTTAAATAAATTATATATCTTCTATGGTAACTGGTATTCTCTATCAAGAACAGCTTTCTCTTTTCCCCATAGATCAAGGTTGTTTCATGTGCTGAGTTACTCACTTTACCCCAGTTCAGTAGTGGGGGGGCGTGCCCTTTTAAGCTAAATGAGACTACTGCAGTTTGACTGTTACACTGAATGATTAAAACTCAGAAATACCACATTTCTCTGTGCTTAAGTCGTAACAGTACAATAAAAGTTATGAAAGCTTGATGGACTGCGATAAGGGATAAACTGCAAGTAGAAATTTGCCAGTGGTTGAGATTCTACAACCAGAAGGCAGTTTTAGAGAATGATGTCTTAATTCTTTTATTGATTTTAAAATACCACACTATTCATTTCTTTTTTGGTGTGCTCTAATTTTTAAGTCACGTAATGCAAGTACAACGACATACTCAAATTTCAAACAAGTTAAAATTCATCTATACTAGCTCTCTTCCTACTAATGTTTCATTTGTTTCTCCTCTAGAATTAACTGCTGTTAATCTGCTGTTAACTTTTTTTTTTAAAGATTTATTTATTTTTTATTTATGTTATTGGGTACATTGGGTCTTCATTGCTGTGTGTGGGCTTTCTCTAGTGTGGAGGGTGGGGGCTACTCTTTGTTCTGGTGCTCGGGCTTCTCATTGCGGTGGCTTCTCTTGTGTTAGAGCATGGGCTCTAGGTGCACGGGCTTCAGTAGTTGCAGTGCGTGGGCTCAGTAGTTGTGCCTTGCAGGCTATAGAGTGCAGGCTCAGTAGCTGTGACACACAGGCTTAGTTGCTCCACAGCCTGTGGGGTCTTCCTGGGCCAGGGATCAAACCCGTGTCCGCTGTGTTGGCAGGCGGATTCTTAACCACTGAGCCACCAGGGAAGCCCCTGCTGTTAACTCTTTACCTCCATATGTGTGTGCATGATTTCTATGCTTGATTTCTATGCTTTTTACATAATTCAGATTATTGATACTCTGTAGTGAGTAGAATTTGGGGACCTTTGTCAGTAGCTAAGGACCTTCCGTATTCTTTACAACTATTGCATAATGTTTCATAGTATCATGGTTTAATCATTAATTACAGCCAAAATTTTTTTTTTAATGTTTTTTTTTTTTTTGCTGCATCATGTCTTAGCACTTGGGATCTTTCATTATGGCCTTCTGGCTTCTCTCTAGTTGTGGAGCATGGGCTCAGTAGTTGTGGTGCACAGGCTTAGTTTCCCCACAGTATGTGGGATCTTGGTTCCTTGACCAGGGATCAAATCAGTGTGATCTGCATTGCAAATTGGATTCTTTTTTTTTTTTTAATTTTTTTGGGGGGTACACCAGGTTCAATCATCTGTTTTTATACACATATCCCCGTATTCCCTCCCTTCCTTGACTCCCCCCCCCTCGAGTCCCCCCCACCCTCCCCGCCCCAGTCCTCTAAGGCATCTTCCATCCTCGAGTTGGACTCCCTTTGTTATACAACAGCTTCCCACTGACTATCTATTTTACAGTTGGTAGTATATATATGTCTGTGCTACTCTCTCGCTTCGTCTCAGCTTCCCCTTCACCCCCCACTGGACCACCAGGGAAGTCCCTAATTATAGCCAAAATTGATTGACCATCTGGAAGTATTTTGAGAGTGGACACCATGTGGAGTGAGTGGTTCAGGGGACTCTAAGGATCTTACAACCTTACAAGTTATGTTTATGCTTGTGTTCTTAAGTCTTTATCTCAAGGATTTTGTTTTTGTTTGAACACAGATAATGGATGTTTAGTGTTGCTTATAGTAACAGAATAATGAATAACATGTTCATTTAACATTCGGCATTGATGTGGTAGGGGAACAGTACCTTGTCACTCAGCTAATATTACGGGGGGAAATGAATTCTCCATATGATGGTATGTTAAGGAATTGCAGCTTAATAAGACAGAGGTGCCTGCTTGAGCATGAGCTACAATGGTAGCTGGAATTTTGCCATGTGTAGTGGACCATTATGGGGATCCCAGAGGATTTTCATCTGCATGGCAGAACAAAGGTTTTTTCTTTCTTCCCTCCCTTTCAATTCACTTCAGAACAGAAATTTTTCTGATGAGATACAGCACATCTTACAGATATTGAGAATAAGGTAGGCAAGTTGGTATAATAGCAGGATGAGGCTTTGCAGTGAACAGTAGCAGAGGTAGCTGCAGTGACTGCAGTACCCAGGGACCAGAGAGCAAGGCAAGGGCAGGAATCTGTACTAGGCTGTTAGGAGTACTGAGGTGGCCTCTTTGGTAGGGACACTAATGAACATGATTTTTGTGTAGGTTAGTAGTAGCAGCAGTGAAATGGTGAGACTTGCATGTTTCTGCTTTGTGTCCTGTGCGCAGAAGTATGAAATTCCGCTAAAGGGGGCTGTTGTTGGAGAGGAAAGAAACGGCTGACTTCATGTAAGAGTAGGCTGGCCTTATATGATCCACATGAGCCAACCCTGGGGACATCCGGAAATAATTGGGAAAGATTTTTGCATGGAACTGGAGATCCCACATTAGCATCTAGGAGTAATCCGTTTCTAAGTACCAGGCACTCTTCTAAGCACATCCCATTTAATCTTCTCAACATCCCTGAAAAGTAGTTTGTTATTCCCACTTTGCTTCGTACAGACAAGCAAATTGCCTGAAATCATACAAGTAGGACGTGGCAGGTCTGTGCTACATTGCCTTTCTGATTAAGTTAAGAATATTATATGGGGAAATAGGTGCAAGGAGCAATTAGGAGTGGTGGTGAAAAGGATTTCAGCCTAATCTGAACGTTCTCAATTTATGATAATGTATTAATTATATTAACATGATATAGAGGGCAGTCTTTTTTTTTTTTCTTTAAGAACTTTTATTGAGACTCAATTGACGTACAATAAACTGCATATATTTAAAGCATACAATTTAATATTTTTTTTCTTATTAGTAATGTATGTATGGCAATCCCAGTCTCCCAATTTATCCCACCCAACCCTCCCCACCTCCCAGCCAGCTTTCCCCACTTGGTGTCCATATTTTGTTCTCTACATCTTTGTCTCTATTTCTGTCTTGCAAACTGGTTGATTTGTACCATTTTTCTATATTCTGCATATATGTGTTAATATATGATATTTTTCTTTTTCTGACTCCCTTCACTCTGACAATCTCTAGGTCCATCTTTGACTACAAATGTCCCAGTTTCATTGCTTCTTACAGCTGAGTAGTATTCCATTGTATATATGTACCACATCTGCTTTATCCATTCTCTGTTGATGGACGTTTAGGTTGCTTCCATGTCCTGGCTATTGTAAATAGTGCTGCAATGAACATTGAGGTGCATGTGTCTTTTTGAATTACGGTGTTCTCGGTGTATGCCCAGTAGTGGGATTGCTGGGTCATATGGTAACTCTATTTTTAGTTTTTCAAGAAACCTCCATACTGTTCTCCATAGTGGCTGTATCAATTTACATTCCCACCAACAGTGCAAGAAAGTTCCCTTTTCTCCACAACCTCTCCAGCATTTACTGTTTGTCGATTTTCTGATGATGCCCATTCTAACCGGTGTGAGGTGATACCTCATTGTCGTTTTGATTTGCATTTCTCTAATAATTAGTGATGTTGAGCAGCTTTTTATATGCTAGAGGGCAGTCTTTAAGCAGCCTTCCCTCTATCTAACCAGTTTATATTTACTGACAATCATGAGAAGTTTACCAGCAGTAGTCAGATTAACTTGACCATTTTGAGATGAAAGTGAAGTAGGGTAAAACAGTTGTTCCTTGATTCTCCTTAGGCCATTTCTGAGATAGCATAAGCTAGCATTTTTAGATAAGCGACTATATTCATTATGTGGGCAGTTATTTTTAAAAATTATTAATTAGTAGTTTTAAAAGTTTTTATTGGAGTATAGTTGACTTAGACAATGTCAGTTTCTGCTGTACAGCAAAGTGAATCAGTTATATATATATATCCACTCTTTTTTAGATTCTTTTCCCATATATGTCATTACAGAGTATTGAATAGAGTTCCCTGTGCTATACAGTAGGTCCTTATTATCTATTTTATATGTAGTAATGTGAACATGTCAATCCCAATCTCACAATTTATCCCTCCCCTACTTCCCACTCTGGTAACTGTAAGTTTGTTTTTTACATGTGTGACTATTTCTGTTTTGTAAATAAGTTCATTTGTATCATTCTTTTTTAGATTCCACATATAAGGGATATATGATATTTATCTTTCTCTGTCTGCCTTTACTTAGTATGATAATCTGCAGGTCCACCCATGTTGCTACAAATGGCATCAATTTGTTCTTTTTTAGGCTGAGTAATATTCCATTGTATACATGTACTACATCTTCTGTATCCATTCCTCTGTCAATGGACATTTAGGTTGCTTTTGTGTCTTGGCTGTTTTAGACAGTGCTGCTATGAACATTGGGGTGCATGTATCTTTTCTTTTTTTTTTTTGGCCACAACATGCCACTTGCGGGATCTTGCTTCCCAGACCAGGGATCAAACCCATGCCTCCTGCAAGGGAAGCAGTCTTAACCTTTTCAAATTAGAGTTTTCTCTGGGTATGTGCCTAGGAGTGGGGTTGCTGGGTCATATGGTAGCTCTTTTTTTAGTTTTTTAAGGAACCTCCATACTGTTTTCCATAGTGGCTGTACCAATTTACATTCCCACCAACGGTGTAGGAGACTTCCCTTTTCTCCACACCCTCTCCAGCATTTGTTGTTTGTAGAGTTTTTAATGATGGCCATTCTGACCCATGTGAGGTGATACCTCATTGTAGTTTTGATTTTTGGGTAGCTGTTTGAAAACGTAAAGAACATATCATAATTTAAAGGTAAGAACTAGATTTACTTTGAAACGTCCTTTGTTCTGGGCCCTGTGAGCTGGCTATATTGTAGGCTCAGATGTTTCTCCCAGCTGATCCATTTATTAGAATATCACTTGCGTTGCAGACAGTTGGCATCAGGTGTCTGTCTCCCAGTCTCCGAGAATCCACAGGGGGTGGTGGGGACATACAGCCACAGTCTCTCCACGCTAGACAGCAGGAAGTGGTGAGAGCGACAAACGTTTCCACGTGGGTTTTTGTTTGCTTATTTGGCATCATCGATGGAGCAATGCTGGTAGGTGGCCAATGCTGAGAGAAGGGATCTGAAGTCACTTTCAACCCCATGTCATTCCACTCCTCTCCCTGGTTGTAGAGCTAGGAAAAGAAAGGAAGAGTTTCTAGGGCCTCAGGGTCCTAAGCTTGGATTCTGCCTAAAACCTCCCTTCTTCTTGGAGAGTAATAGGATACTATTTTGAGATACTAAGGTCCTTCATTTCTGTGTTCTCATTATCTCCCCTAACAGAGACTATGAGGATAGCTGACTTCTTGATGTAGCTTTCTGCTAGTGTAAGTGCTCCATGAGGGTGGGTCATGATGGGAGTAGAGACTGCCTCGGTTTGCACCTGAATGGATTTGTTTTTTCATTTTAAATTTATGAAAGTAATACATGCACAGTTAAAAAAACTATTCCTAAAAGATTTCATGATAAAATCAAAACCCCACAGCCTTGTGTTCTTTCCTCAGTCACGAGCTGCTCTATGTATCTAATGCCTGAGATAAATTTGTCAGCTTCAAATTTCTTAATTGATAAATTTACAGTGGATTCTCTTCATATAGGTCAAAACATATAACATGTTATACAGCATTTTTCCTCAAGGTGATGAACACGCTGAAACCTTGTGGTGGATGCAAATGGCCACAAATTCTTTGCAGCCCTTCCAGTCAGCTTGAGTCTGTGGTGCCATTGTGACTTGCTTTGACCAATAGAATGCAGCAGTGACATTGCGTGGTGATTTCTGAGCTTCAGCCTCCAGAGGCCTTGCAGCTTCTACTCTCATGTTCTTTCTGAACACGATCACCTTGTAAACAAACCCAAACTGGCCTACTTTGGGATGATATTCTAGGTAGAGAGAGTGATCCATGGAAAAAGGCCCAGGTTTCCCAGCTATTACAGCCATCCCAGCTGAAGCTCCTGACATGGAGTGAGGTCTGCAAATGCGTGTCCCCATAGAGCGGAAGAACCACTGAGCTGAGCCCAGATTAAACTGCCAAACTAAAGAGTAAATAGAAGTTTGTTTCAAGTCACTAAATTTTGGGGTGGTTAGTTACTCAGCAACAGATGTGGATACAAACCTAATTATGCCCTCAATCTAGTTTAAAAAGAAGCATTTCCAATTGACAAATGAGCAACTATACCTAGAAGTTACTGAAGCCATGCTGAGTGGGGGAGTTAGTGGGTAAGTGGGACGGTAAGGCATTTTTAAAAAATTTTTATTTTTATTTATTGGCTGCATTGGGTCTTCGTTGCTGCGTGCGGGCTTTCTGTAGTTGTGCAGAGCGGGGGCTACTCTTCATTGCAGTGCGCAGACTTCTTACTGTGGTGGCTTCTCTTGTTGTGGAGCACTGGCTCTAGATGCGCAGGCTTCAGTAGTTGTGGCAAGTGGGCTCAGTAGTTATGGCTTGTGGTCTTTAGAGGTCAGGCTCATAGTTGTGGCACACGGCTTAGCTGTTCCGTGGGATGTGGGATCTTCCTGGACCAGTGTTCGAACCCACGTCCCCTTCATTGGCAGATGGATTATTAACCACTGCACCATCAGGGAAGTTTGGGCATTGTTTTCTTTTGAACAGTCTTAGCCAAGTTCCCATGCTGTAAATTTTCAGCACATTTCTCAGAATTAACTTTACATAATAGCTTTTCATCTAGTGAAAAAGACATTTTCCTTAGCAGGTGTTTCAGTAAAATATATCTTCTATCTGGTATAGAAGGGAAAGTAGTCACCATTTCTCAATTTTTTTTCCAGTTGAATATTCAACCATAGAGTTTAAAGTGAATGATGGAAAATGAGAACTCTCTTTAAGCTAGATGTTCAATTTTGGGAAAACTGAAGATAATAGAAAGCTTTTAGTTGGGCAACTAAAATTCCCTTTTAGTGAAAATCAGTAAGATCTGAAAAGGAACAGGAACAGGCTGAGCGCTCAAGTAGAAAGGCAAGGCCATTTAAACAAGTTTAGGGCTAAATTAATTTGGTTTTTGAAGTTATTTGATTTGTGAATAAATAGGGACCATGAGTTCTGTTTCACTAATAGGATCAGGACTTTATATTAGTTTCTTTTTTAGGATAGTTTACTGGTGTATTTCTTTGGACATTTGCATTCCAAATTTCCTGTGTATGTAATTACCTATTTTCTTATGAAATTGTGGGTCAGGATCTCCACTCATGCTGTGATCTGTCCGTGGTACTTGGCAAAAATCACTAGCAATGTAAAAAGATTCCCAGCCACCCATGAAAGAAAGCACTTTAAAGCAATTTAAAACTACCTGATTAGGACACTTCAGGTTTGGGCAGCATTGCTGAAGTAAGACAGCAAGGGTGCTGCACGTGTCTCTCTCTCTCTTTCTCTCTCTCTCTCTCACACACACACACACACACACACACACACACACACACACACACACAGACTAGCTCTGAGGAGTAGTCTCAGGCTGGAATTGTATATGGGAGGGTTCAGAGGAAGCTAGAAAGAGAACTAAGTGGCAGTAACACAGGGTTTCCAAGGAAATTGTGTCATTACCTTTGAGGTCTTCGAAGTGGGTTGCTTTTCTGAGATAACACGTTTCCCTCCTAAGGCTGAAAAGTTGTTGCCTTTAGACTTGTGATGGGTTTTAGTATATAAAGGAATTATTGTGTGGTGGTTAAAAACCTGGGTGCTGGTGGAACTGTTTTCTGTCCTGATTATGGTGGTTGTTGATTAACTTATATGTATATTAAAATCCATAGAATTGTACATCGAAGGGGAAAAAAGTCAGTTTTACTATATAATTAAACAAGTCCACAGGGTGCTGGAGCTAGACTAGTTGGGTGTGTTTGCATCACAGATCCATCCCTCCTTAATTGTGTGACCCTGGGCTAGTGACCTATACCTTAGCTTCCTCATCTCTAAATGCAGGTAATAACAATACCTCTTGCATGGAGTTGTTGTAAGGATTCAGCTAATAATGTGAAGTACTTAAAAGTGCCAGGCTCACTGTGTGTGCTTAAATAAGAGTTAGTTATTATTACTATTATAAGAATGTAAAGGAATAAAAAGAAGCTGTATGGGCTATCATATGGTCATAGTGGCTGTGAACAGTCTCAGATACAACTGTCCTGAAATACTGTCTTTAGGCAGGACAGGAAGAAACCCTAGAAAAGCAAATTTAAGTCTGCACTATTGCTACTCTTCAGGGAGGGCAAAAACCAACTCCCAAAACAAAAAAGTCCCCTCTTTCTCCTAATTCGTTCATTCATGCATTGAATGCTAGCTATTTTCCAGGGACTTACTGAAAAGTTTGAAAGGATCTTGGCAATCTCTCATGTCCAAAGTCACCTGATAATGTGGTCTCTAGCACGTGTCTTTGTGTGTGTGTGCGTAGCCTCAGTTTCCTCAGATTTACCACAGTTACTGGCCAGAGGTGCTGACAGTGTCTGTGATTAAGTATCATACCTATTGCACCTACCAGCGAGAATATTACAACCAAATTCTTCCACTAGGTTGATTAGCCAGAAGGTAAATTCTGAGAATTGTTTGAGAAGCAGAAGGAAGCTTCTGAAAAACAGGAACCTGGGGCCATGAGTGTTTTGAGCATGGTCTAGACTTAAGAATATTCAGATCATGAAACTCCTGCACTAAATGAGAGAGTATCAATGGTCTTTGACGTGAAGGGGAAAAGTGTGGCATCATTCCTACATGATGTTAAAATATTAATCGTAAGCCATTCCCACCCACTACAGGTCATCATTGGAGCAGACGACGTGACAGAGACGTTAAGAGCAGGCAGAGGTGCTATCTGTTGGATTCACATGAGTCTGAAGTTGTTTTTGTTGTTTAGGCATTACTCTTTGACAGTTGAGAGAAAACAATCCTCTGGCGAGGAGGAGAGCAGCCAAGAGAAAAGGGAACAGTGTGAGAAAGAATGGAAATGATGCTATTGCTCCACGAGACCGAGCCAAGTGGGAGGGAAGCCAGGGTAAATGATCAGAGGCCGTCTACAGAACAGCTCGCCTCAGCTCGAGTGCTGGGTGCCTACTCATGAAGCAATAACAGCTCTGCCAGGTCTGGCACAGCTGAGCTCCAAGTTAGTCATCTGCAGGAAACTAGCCTTGATTCCCATTTTGCTAAAGGCGTCTGAGTGATCAAGAAACACAGCACACAGGATTGCATCTGTGCTCCACTTCTCCTTGGTTGTCATGGGAAGTGTTGCAAGTAACAGAAATAAATTTAGACTCTGGGGAACTACACAGTAAAGCCCTAATGATTAGTAGGGCTTGCTGTTCAGGGTGATTAAAAATACAAAATGTGTTAAACTTTACTTTGTGTCAGTAACTTGCAAGAAAATGCTGTTTTAAAGAGGGGAAGAAAGATATGGAACTTTAAAAAATAAAACTGAATTTAATATCACATAGACGTCAAAAAGCTCTTTGATGGCACATATTTTATTTCTTTTAAAGTGTCATGAATACAAAAGGGGTGACATGTTGAACACAACAAGCTTGCAGAACGAACTGGTATAAACTTGCTCATGTTCTAGCCCCTCAAAACCACCTCTGTTCTGTGGACATAAGGGGGCTGTCCTGACACCTAGCCATTAATTTCTGCTCTTTACCAATTTCTGTGTGCTGCCACAGTGTAAATGGTTAGGGATGGAAGGGCACTCTTCATACTAAGATCTCAATGGATTAAGAAGTATCAGTAAGCTGACTTATGCTCAGAAACCAACACAGCAAGAGAACTTTCTTAAAGCAAAATCCACTGCAGATCAATTGGGTAGACCAGCAGCGATCCTGGGCTGCATTAGGTTGGCAGAATGTGTTATAAATTAACAGCAGATCCTAGCACCAGTTCTCAACTGTCTAGGCACAATTGTCTGAGGTATTGTAACCATCCTTTCCTGATTTTGCTGCCTGTTTTTTGGTGAGAATCATGAGGTTAGGACTGAGAAATATCTACTGTCATTCCCTCATTTTATACATGAGCGAATGAAGACTCAAAGAGACTAATATAACTCGGAAAAACTGAAACTTAGTAAATTGCACTGTTTGAAACTGCTAGCAAAGTACCTTGGAACATTTTTAGATATGCCTCAGTCAAAACATAACCATTGAATTTTAGAGGTAAGAGAAACCTGAGAATGTAAATTATGAGCATTTAAAACTGGAATCTGCTAGTCAAGGGCTCTAAAAGCCTAGAGAGAAGATGAGGGAGAAATGTTCTGCTTTGTAAAATACATGATAAGTTTTCAGGGTAAATGCGGCATCAGTTTTTGAGTTCTGTATTTTCCCACAGATGCCAAGTTTACCATATTTCCTTCATTTTATCTAAAGATTCAGGCCTAAGCTGCAAACTATGAACAGTACATGGAAATATAATGGTCACAATTTCAACTTGTAAAATTAACAGTATTCCATTCTCTCCAAAATAAGCTAGAAATCAACTACCAATCATTTTCTCAATTTGGGAAGCTACCACCCTCTAGAGGGTGGGTCTGGAAGAGTCAGGGGTACGTCTCAATTATCATCCTGAGGAATGGGGCTGTGGGAGTTGCTACTGGCCTTTCGTATCTGGGGATGAAGGATGCACATGAAGAACTACCTTCCCCAAGATGCCAACAGTATTCACTTTAAAACACGATGAAAGGCCTACAAAGTTTTGACAAGTTGCATTTTAAAATACTGACCATTTATCATACAATGACTAACTTAGAAGGGGGCTGGCGTATACACGTTGACAGAGAACATGGGACTCTTAAGAAGTTCATGCTAAATCTGAGTCTACAGGAAGCTCATGGACCTGCGTTTCAGGTCAGCTTACTCCACGAGCATTTGTCTCAACACTGGGATCTGGGACTTGACTCGCCATTTCATTGCCCTCAGCTCTAGTGCCACTTACTCAATTAGGAATACATAAAGGTAAAGACTTGTGACTGATGTGATGTTATACAGTGTTTACAGGCAAATGTTGATAAAATGGTTAACGTGCTCTGATCCTTGCAGAAGAAACTGAATACCAGAAAGATATAACATGAATCCTTTTCTAAGGTTTTCAGGCACTTTTAGATTACTTAAGGGAAACTCCTACTTGTTTTCCAGCTTCCATCCTCCCCTTCTTCCCTTAAGTAATAAAAATCCGAAATCCCCATTTCCCTCTACATCCTCCAGCTTCTCCATGGGGGTGTGTGTGGCCATGTAACTGTTGACCAGTGGACGCTGTGAAGTGGGGAACTTCCAACTTCTTCCCCTTCTTTTCAGTAAGGGAGCCGCGTGCTCTTCACTCTTCTCTTTTTCCCATGGCTGCGAAAGGATGACAAGTTGAGCAACCACCTTAGACCCAGAGATGGAAGCCATGGCATTTTCCCCCAGCTGGGTCCTTGGATGACTGTGTGGAGCAGAGCCACACGCTCACTTCTCTCTCATTTAAGCCCATGTATTTTGGAGAAATTGATTTTCTGCCATTTTTTCATATGCCAACTGCTAAGCTGCTCTCTCAACTAGCCTCCAAATTAGAAATGCCATCAGGTTTCAATAAAAAATAGTAGTGGGAGAATGTAGCAGTACTCCTTTTTAGGTATGTTTGAATTACAGATACACACATATACGTACCCTACCAAAAAAATAACCTGTGTTTACAAACTCAATTCATTAAAAAGAGGCATGGTCCTTGGTAGCTTGAAAAGGGTGGGGGTGGGGTGGGGGCTTTATTATAGCGATACTTAATGCAATGCAATGTACACAGTATGTTCTATATAGTTAATCTTCAGTGTGAACAGGTCAGCTCCATTTTTTTTTTGCCTGCAGATTGTACACAAGGGCAGGAGGCTTTTTGGTTTTATAGGCCACGCTTTTCCGGATGCGCTCTCCTTTGATGTTGACTACATGTGGCAAGAGTGGGCGTCGGACTGTCAGAACTGTTCCTTGAGGGGTATAGCCTCTGAGGTGCAGTTTGTCCTTTTTTTTTTTTTTTTTTCTGTTTGTCCTTAAACTGTGGCGTTACTGCTACCCAACCTGTGCAGGCCCATGACAGAACACAAATGGTGTTAGCAACCATCTTATTAAAAACACCAGACACAGCTCAAAATGGAGACCCAAGGGAGGCTACTGCTGTCTTTCACTCTATTTTTTAAAAGCATACAATGCATTTGTGAAAAGGTACAGGTTTATTTTCAGAGTAGGTTGCATCTTATGAATAATCTAGAATGTATTTCTTAAAATATTCAGCTTATGTCAGTGAAGCACATCTGTATAAAAATATACGGAAAGTCAGTAAGGCTACTTTATTCATCGTTCCAGAGTGCCTCGTATACAATGACCTGCAGAGGAGAATTTGATGTCAGCCATTGCTTCAGATTCCCCAAGTCCTTCATCTAATGTGATGTTTTCAACAACAGGGGAAGGAAATCCTGCCATTCTTTCTTCTCCACCCATTGGAACCTTCCACTGGGAGATGAAGATATTTGGAAATTCAAATGAAACCCCTGATAATGCTAATATTAAGTAAAGCAATGATAAAATAATACTGTACAGGTATCAAGAATAAAATCCTTTTAAACATTCAACTGTTGAAGAAACCCCAAATCACTTCTAGATCAAATGAAAAGCCTGGGAGTTCTGTGATGGGATGAAGCCTATAGATCCCAGTGACAGACCCATAGATCCCCATGTGGGCATCCATCTGGCGGTAACCTCCAGACAGCAGAATCTTGCTTTAATAGCTTACACAGTTTTTACAGCCCTCCATAAAGCATTAGACACAATAATTTGGGGCAATTAAGGCAACATCCTTTCAAATACCTTAGTTTTTACAGGCCTGGCTGGACACAGAGATTAATCCCTGCCTTACTACATCTCAAGGGTACATGGATAATGGGTTAAGATTCAGTGTCTATGTTTACAGATGTTTCCATGAATTGTAAGTAACTGGATATTAATTTCCCTGTTTATTAAAGATCTCTCTGTTTAGCAACTAAGGACACATAGATATTACAATATAGTCCCTGTCCCTGAGGAGATCAGAAGGTGGAAATAGCAAGTTAATAAGTTACAAGGTGGACTTCCCTGGTGGTGCAGGGGTTAAGAATCTACTTGCCAATGCAAGGGACATGGGTTTGATCCCTGGTCCAGGAAGATCCCACATGCCACGCAGCAGCTAAGCCCCTGTGCCACAACTACTGAGCCCATGTGCTGCAACTACTGAAGCCTGAACGCCTAGAGCCCGTGCTCTGCAACAAGAGAAGCCACTACAGTGAGAAGCCCACACACCACAACGAAGAGTAGCCCCCGCTTGCCACACTAGTGAAAGCCCACACGCAGTAACAAAGACCCAACACAGCCAATAAATAAATGAGTAAATATTTTAAAAATAAATTACAAGGTAAGAAATGTGATAAGAGGCATCTGTTAAGTACTATGGTTGTGAAGGAAGTAATGAATGTGGCTTGGTCAAGGAAAACATTAATGAAGAGCAGAATTTGAAAAGCAGATTGAATTTAACTCAGTGGAAAGGTATCCTGGGTTAGTATCACGTACAGGCACAAAAATTGGAGAAAGGGTGATGAGTTGAGAGAACTGTAGTTAAGTGTGCAGAGTATGTGGTGTGTGTGTGCGTTAGTGATGAGGCTATCAGTGTAGACTTCTCTCAGTAATGTGGAACCACCCCGGAATTATAAGCAGGAAAGAGGAGATAAGAATCAAAGAATACTGTGCCTGCTTTGTAGTTTAGAAAAATCTGAATAGTGCAGGGTTTCTCAACGTCAGCACTATTGAACTTTTGGGCAGAATAATTCTTTCCTGGGGGAGACTGTCCTGTGCTTTGCACATTTTTTAGCAGCCTCTACTCAGCATCCACCAAGTTGTGAAAACCAAAGATGTCTCCAGGCTTTACCAAGTGTTTTCTTGAGGTAAGAGTCAACCCTGGTTGAGAACTACAGCTGTGGTGGGGTGGCGGTGGGAGGAAGGCAGTAAAACTGGAAGCTGGGAAGATACCTAAGGATCTCCAAAACAGCCTAAAGAAAGAGATTACAGTTTGGACTATGAGGCTGGTCTCAGTGACAATTAGGAGGCCGGATTGACTTTGACTTGAGAGATGAGTAAGAAGACCAGAAGGCATGGATGAGCCACAGAGCAGTCCAAGAAACCATCTGTATCATACAGAGAGAGAAGCCTGGGTGTTGCTTTAAGAAGTATCAGTGAGTCCACTCTGAAGACTACACAGAGGCATGGGGTGGAGCCCTACCCAGCAACCCTACCTGTCTCTGGAGTGTTACCTTTAGGGCAGTTATTTCAATGGAGTTTTATTTTCACTCTGGCTTTTTTTTTTTCTTTCTTTTTAAAATTTTTATTTATTTTATTGGCTGTGTTGGGTCTTTTCTGCTGTGCGCGGCTTTCTTTTTAGTTGCAGTGAGTGGGGGGCTACTCTTCGTTGTGCGTGTGGTCCTCATTGTCGCAGCTTCTCTTGCTGCGGAGCACGGGCTCTAGGTGCATGGGCTTCAGCAGTTGCAGCACATGGGCTCAATAGTTGTGGCTCACGGGCTCTAAAGCGTAGGCTCAATAGTTGTGGTGCACGGGCATAATTGCTCTGCAGCATGTGGGATCTTCCTGGAGCAGGGATCGAACCTGTGTCCCCTGCATTGGCAGGCGGATTCTTTACCACTGTACCACCTAGGAAGCCCCACTCTGGCTTTCTTAGGAAATCCAGACAGAAAGAAGCATTTATTCTTTTCTTTTAAAATAAGTTTATTTTTTGGCTGCAATGGGTCTCTTGCTGCGCACGGGGCTTTCTCTAGTTGCGGAGAGCAGCGGCTACTCTTTGTTGCAGTGCATGGGCTTCTCATTGCTGTGGCTTCTCTTGTGGAGCATGGGTTTTGGCAAGCACGGGCTTCAGTAGTTGTGGCACGTGGGCTCAATAGTTGTGGCTCAGAGGCTCTAGAGTGCAGGCTCAGTAGTTTGTGGTGCACGGGCTTAGTTGCAGCATGTAGGATCTCCCCGGACCCGTATCAAACCTGTGTCCCCTGCATTGGCAGGTGGATTCTTAACCACTGTGACACCAGGGAAGCCCAAGAAGCATTTACTTTTGAAGTCAGTTTGGTTTTATCCTTGTTGAAGGGTGGGTGTGTATTTTGTGTTTTGACTTATTTTCATGGTAAATCACCTCTGCACTGGACGCACCTGGTGTGTTTGTAGTAGGTGTGTTCCGTCATCATCCTCCTCACCAAGTACTTACGTAGCAGTGACAACAGTGCCCTGGCACTTGATCTTCTCCACAACCTCGTGGTGTAGGTACAACAGAGAGAGGTAAAGGAAACTTGCTTAAAGTCACACAGCTTCATTAAGTGGTGGAGCAGAGCAGGATCTGAACCCATCCTGGCTCCACTGATCTTAGCCATCATACACTACACACTAGCCAACAGTGTGTAGACGTTTGGTTAAAGAGCCGTAAACAGGCCCCATTCAGTCTGTGGTGAACTTGGAACAGTTTCAGTGGCACAGAAGGGGCACAACAGGGACTGCAGAGGATGGGACGTGAAAAGCAGGAATAAGCTGGATTGTAAAGAGGAGGAGCGAGTGGGACACAGTTTTTTTTTTTCTTAAGAACTTTTATTGAGATACAGTTAACATACAATAAACTGCATATATTTAGAGTGCACAGTTTGGTATCCCAATCTCCCAATTCATCCCCCCCCCAACCCTCCTCGCTTTCCCCACTTGGTGTCCATATGTTTGTTCTCTACATCTGCGGACACTGAGTTTTGTTTTTTAAAGGTTAGGAAAATTTTAAACACACTGCTCAACATGTCAAAGGAAGGAGCAAATAAAGCAGGAGCGAAGAGGTACGATAATTTCTGAGTGTCTGGGATTAAAAACTTGGAAGGAAGCTTTTCCACCCAAACAAGGGCTTCTCAACTCAGCACTACTCACATTTTGGACCAGATAATTCTGTGTTGTGAGGGGCTGTCCTGTGCATTGCATTACGTTTAGCATCACCTCTGGCCTCCACCCACTAGATGCCAGTAGCATCTCCCAGTTGTGAGAAAATCTGTAACTTCTCCTCACTCACATTATCCAGTACAACTTTCTGCATTGATGCGGCTGCTGGGCAGTTGCAAAGTGGCTAGTGCAAGTGAATAACTAAATTTTAAAGTTTATTTAATTTTAATTTATTTAAATAGCCACATGTAGCTACTGTATTATTGGACAGTGTTACCTAGAGAAAACCGACCTCTGTCATTATTCTAGAGTCAGTCCAATCCAACATCTCGTTTCTATAAGAGCCCACCTCACTTTATAGCCAAAATCCTCAAGGTGAACAAGGTCAGGGGAGAGCTAGCTGAGCACTAACAAAGTTGGTTCTGTCCAACAAAAGCTTTTTTTTTTAGCAGGGCGGTGGGACTATTGTGTTAACCATCAAAGCATGTTGCCTCACCTTGAGTAATACATGATGTGTGTGCTTCAGATATACAGTGTCCGCCCTGTCTAACGAAGTAATGTGAAGGGGAAGGAAGTTGGAAACCATAACTGTAAACCAAGGTGACTGATTTCCCTTAAGAAAGGAAAAAGGACCTTATTTTATACAATAAAAAACTACCAACCAGTATAAAATCGCTTGTGTGTATAAGTCAACCAAAGTTTTCTACAGAGAAAAACTGCTTTTCAAAGTTAAATACTGCTTTCAAAGGAACAAATGAGGTATTTAGTTTTGCCAGCTGTTAAAACAAATAAGGTCATAGAAGCACCCACTTTTCAATTACTACAGACGTTTCCTAAAGCCACATATTTGACATTTCTTCTCAACAAAGCCACACATATTGCATTAGTGATTTATTCAAATGTTAAATCTATAGTATTCTCATGAGTAAACTCAAGATATTAAGAGAAAGACTCAGGGGTGGAGGGAGGTGTAAAAAGTAAAAGAAGGATTTTTCCGGAGATACATACAAAGAACTAAAGCTACCAGGGAAACCTCCAAGAGAGCAGACACTGCTTTGTCCCCTGATTATTTTGCAGTGCCTAGAACAGCGACTGGTACATAGAAGTACGCTCATTATTTCTATTGGAAATAGTTGCTACAACATATACTGAATTTTCAAGCACTAAACTGACACAAGAGAAATGTGACCAAAGTAGGTAGAGAATTTTTAAAGGGAAGCTTCCAGCCAGCCCCTGGTGGACAGTAAGGAAGGATATAGGACTAGATGCCTGGACCACGATCAGACTTCCAGCTTCTCAGAAAACGAAGGGGACGGGCGCCCGAAAGCTCACCAGGCCAAGAGGAGATGGTAGCCCTGTCGATAGCCTCAGCGCCCTTGGCGATGCAGTAATCGGACTCCAGGAGCGTGTTGAACAGAGTGGACTTGCCAGCGTTGGTAGCGCCAACCAGGAAGACGTCGCCGCGGTAGCGCCAGGAACGCTGGAGCGCGGAGATTAACTCCTCGACTCCAAAGCCAGTCTTGGCACTGATGAGCCGCACGTCTCTGAGCACCGTGCGGGACTTGGGCGAAGGATTCGCATTCTCCTCCCCGTCCGGTGGCCGGGCCCCGCTGGGGTGCTGTGGCCTCCGGTAGCCAGGGGGCGGCAGGAGCCCAGCGCGGGCACAGTCGTCCCACAGTCGCTCCCGGAGCCGCTGCCGGTAGCTGGGAGTGTCCTGCGGCAGCAGGTCCACCTTGTTTCCCAGCACGATCAGCTGCTTGGGGCCCACCAGCGCAGGCAGGTGGGGCAGCAGGGCGTCGGGCAGAGCAAGCAGGTCCACCATGTACAGCACGAGGGCGGGCTCGGGCCGCCGCAGCGCGGCGCTCACCAGCTCCAGGTACTGCTCACGGCTCACCTGCAGGCGCAGGGCGCGCCGGTGATGCACCAGCAGCCAGCAGCGCTGGCACACGGTCCGTGCCAGCCCGCCGTCCTCCTGCGCCGCCGCGCTGAGGAACTTCTCGCTGGGCAGGTAGCCGGGCACGCCGGGGTCCTGGCAGTGCAGCTCCGCCCCGCAACCCGAGCAGTTCAGGCCGCTGGGCGGCACCGTCGGGTCCGGGTGCCCCACGACCGGGTGCACCCGCCGGCCGGCGCGTAGCTTCTGCTGCCGCCGCTCCTCCCGCCGCTGCAGCACCCGCCGCTCCTCCTCCTCCTGCCGCTGCTGCAGCTCCCGCAGCTGGTCTTGGAGGGTCGCTGCGGGCTCCGAATCCAGGACGTACTCGGGGAACAGAAAACTCTCCTCCATGTCAGCCCTTCCTTGGTTACCCCCCGTCGCCGTCGCGCCCCGGGGAAGCCCGCATCCCAGGCCGGTCGGGCGCCGGGAGGAGGAGTCGGCCGCGCATGTCCTCTTGAGGAGCGTCTCCCGGAGTCCACGGCGCGCTACCGTGGGAGTGGATCCCCGCAGGAAGCCGCACAGCAGCCTCCGAGAGAGGCCCGCCCGCAGCAAAAAGGACGGAGCCACCTTTTCGCACGTGTCCAGTTGGCCTCAGATGCGCGTAAAACAGAGACAGCCGGGTATTACCAAGGTCGTCTCCTGAGTCTAATCTCGTGAGTTCTCGCGATGAAGGCTCTGTGGCCTAAGAGCCCACTTAAGTCTGAGAGACAGGTAGCGGGGACTTAGACTAGGGTGGATTGGTTGAGTCGGGTAGCGAGTGAGGGTTTCTTCACTTTCAGGCTTCTACCTATCTCGCGCTACCTACCGGTAAGAAATTACTTTTTAAAAATCTTCTTGTTTTTTTGTCTTTAGAACTGGAAAAAAATAGAAAATCGAGTGCCGCAGACTTACGTCCACAATAAAAACCTTTCATTAATACATCTTCTTGGCTTTTTTCCCCCGTGTCATTATTTGTGCAACAGCATTAAACAGCAAAAAGTTTCATTAGCTAGATCCAACGCTGAGAGGCTGAGAGTGTAGGAGTGCCCCCACCCCACCCCACCCCACCCCATAAACCGCTTGAAGTTTCAGCCCACAATTTGTGCCTGTGCCATTCCAGACGTTAGCAAACGTTAACCTACGCTTTGCGCAGGCGCAGAATTTATATTGGCTTTTTTTTTTTTTTTTTCGTGAGACGCAAATTATTCTGGGAACACAGGAGACATAAGTGTTCGTTTGATGCTGTGTAGGTTTGTGGCCGCTTTGCCCTTGTCTCTGATTTTGAGAATTAGCAATCGTGAACCGTTTGTCAGTATGTGTGACGCACAGAAGGGTAGGTGACCACTCAGAACACTCCCCCCTTCGGAAACGTGGGAGCTGGACAGATTGAGGATTTGCGGCCTCCTCCCCGCCCGCCGCATCATGTCCCCAGTCGTTTCCCCACGTTTCCCAGGCCAGGAACGAATCCGGGATTTTGAGGTGGCGGGTGCAGGGAACGTAGCTTTTATGACGTTGGTCAGAGTGACTCTTGTGCTGTCTACTCTCGGCTCCTGGGTGAGTCTGACACTCCCCGTATTGAAAATAGCGCTCAGAACCATACGACAGATTGCGTTGTTCTGACTTTGCCTGAAGCGAGAGGCTCCTTTCTTAATTTCCCTTAAAGGCCCGAGTTAATGGTTTTATGAATAGTTGAATTTTTGAGTGTCAGCTTGTGTCAGGCATTATGCTAGGCTCTGGAAATGAATTGGGGACAAAGAATATTGGGCGGAGGCGGGTGGGGGAGCATGGGTTGGTCTGATTTGGCATTTCTACATGCTGTCATGTGCTGTTTTAAAGGATGACTTTTACATTTCCTCTTTCCACAAGACGAAGTTCTAGGTGGCGTGTGTTTCACTGAACAGGGCCAGTATATCTTTTTTTTTTTCTTTTTACACGTAGAATTCTTAGCCACGTCTAGTGTATTTTCATTATTATTTTTTGGCCGCTTTGTGTCGTCCTTGCTGAGCATGAACTTTCTGTAGTTGCCCCTAGCAGGGACTGCCCTTCGTTGTGGTGTGCAGGCTTTTCATTGCAGTGACTTCTCTTGTTGCGGAGCATGGGCTCTAGGTCCGCAGGCTTCAGTAGTTGTGGCACACAGGCTCAGTAGTTGTGGCTTGTGGGCTCTAGAGCGCAGGCTCAGTAGTTGTGGTGCACGGGCTTAGTTGCTCCGTGGCACGTGGGATCCTCCCGGACCAGGGATTGAACCTATGTCCCCTGCATTGGCAGGCAGATTCCTAACCACTGCGTAACCAGGGAAGTCCCAGATGCTCTACTTATATTCATAGTATTCTGTTTTCTCCCTTTTTACAGACAAAAAGTGACAACACTTTTCTGCACTTTTATTTTTTTGCTTTATATACCTGCTGTATCCAGGAGAATTTCATATCAGTACATAGAGAGCATCCTAATTTTTTTTCACAGCTACTTAGTTTTTATGGATATACCCTAACTAAAGTTGTGTCTTGGGCTTCCTAGGTGGCGCAGTGGTTAAGAATCCGCCTGCCAATGCAGAGGTCATAGGTTCGATCCCAGCTCCAGGAAGATCCCACATGCCGCGGAGCAACTAAGCCCGTGTGCCAAAAAAAAGCAAAAAAAAAAAAAAAAAAAAAAAAAGGATAATTAAAGTTGTGTCTTGATGACTAGTTGGGTTATTTCCAGTCTTTCTTGCTTCAAATAACGCTGTAATGAGTGATCTTGTAAAATATCATTTTGTCCAATTCAAGTATATCTGTAGGATAAATTTTTAGGTATAGAATTGTCAGGTCAGATAATGTACACATAGTACACAAAATATTAATATTTTGCTAAATGGTGCCAAGTGAGCACTGTAGTGATTGTGCTAATTAATATTCTCATTAACAATGTATAATAATCCTGTGGGAAAAGAGTTAATGATATCTCAGTTATCAAGTTTGCTCCAGCATTGAGTCTCCATTACATTGCTGACTGTGCCCTTTGATCATTATTGGATATGCCCTTATCAGTTTTTAGACTTTCTTTTTTCAGCTGGCTTCTTTCAGTGAGAAATATTAGATCTGTCTTGTCCTTAAGGAAACAAGTTGAATGATTTATTTCTTTTTTCTTCCAATATTTTAAGAAAATGAGTGACTTCTCAATTGATAAATCAGATGGATTCCTTTTTTTAATTTAATTTTTTTTTTTTTGGCTGTCAGGTCTTAGTTGAGGCACGCAGGATCTTCGTTGTGGCATGCCAGATCCTCCACTGAGGTGCTCGGGCTCCTCATTGTGGTGCTCAGTCTTCTCTCTAGTTGTGGTGTGTGGGCTGTCTAGTTGTAGCGTGTGGGCTCCAGAGCATGTGGGCTGTGTAGTTGTGGCCTGCTTGCTCAGTAGTTGCAGAGTGCGGTCTTAGTTGGCCCACAGCATGTGGGATCTTAGTTCCCTGACCAGGGATCAAACTTGTGTCCCTGGCATTGGAAGGTGGATTCTTAACCACTGGACCACCAGGGAAGTCCCCAGACGAACATTTTTTAAACCTTATCTAAGCCCTGTGGTAGTCAACACTGTTGATGACTTTCTCATGGAAACTCTTTCCTTCCATCTGCTACACCACTCTCAATTTTTCTTATCTCTGTGACTTTTCTTCTCGATTTCTTCTGCTGTTCACATTACCTGTGGATGATTTCATCCATTCTCCATGGCTTCATTTACCATCTGTATGTGGATGACTTCTGAGTACAGTCAGCCCTCCATATCGGTGGGATTTAACTAAGCTCAGATGGAAAATATTTGGGAAAGAAGTTCCAGAAAGTTCCAAGAAGGAAAACTTGAATTTGCGTTGAGCCTACAAGTATTTATAGACATGCCTTGTTTTATTTTGCTCCTCTTTATTTGCTTCACATTACTGCACACATTTTCTTTTTTTAAAATTATTTATTTATTTTTGGCTGTGTTGGGTCTTCATTGCTGCGTGTGGGCTTTCTCTAGTTGTGGCAAGCAGGGGCTACTTCTCATTGCAATGGCTTCTTTTGTCTTGGAACACGTTCTAGGTGCTCAGGCTTCAGTAGTTGCAGTACGCAGTCTCAGTAGCTGTGGCATGAGGGCCCTGGAGCATGCAGGCTTCAGTAGTTGCATTGCATGGGCTCAATAGTTGTGGCGGGCAGGCTCTAGGGTATGTGGGCTTCAGTAGTTGTGGCATGTGGGCTCAGTAATTGTGATTCACAGGCTCTAGAGCTGAAGGCTCAGTAGTTGTGGTGCATGGGCTTAGTTGTTCTGTGACATATGGGATATTCCCAGACCAGGGATTGAACCCCTGTCCCCTGCATTGGCAGGTGGATTCTTAACCACTGTGCCAACAGGGAAGTCCCTACTGCACTCTTTACAAATTTAGGTTTATGGCAACCCTGGATTGAGCAAGTCTATTGATGTCATTTTTTAAACAACACTTCTTCACTTCCTGTTTCTGTGTCACATTTTGGTAATTCTTGCACTATTTCAGAGTTTTTCATTATTATGTTTGTTATGGTGATCTGTGATCAGTGATCTTTGATTTTAATACTGTGAGTTGCTGAAAGCTTACATGATGATTAGCATTTTTTTACAAAAAAGTATTTTAAAAAATATTTATTTTAATTAATTAATTTAGGCTATGCTGGGTCTAAGTTGCAACACACAAGGATCTTTGTTGCAGAATGGGGGATCTTTTTTTTAGTCGTGGCATGCAGGCTTCTTAGTTGTGGCATGTATGTGGGAACTACTTCCACGACCAAGGATTGAACCCAGGCCCCCTGCATCGAACCTGGTCTTACCCACTGGACCACCAGGGAAGTCCCAACAGAAAAGTTTTTTTTTTTTTTTAATAAATTTATTTATTTATTTATTTATTTATTGGCTGTGTTGGATCTTTGCTGCTGCACACAGGCTTTCTCTAGTTGTGGTGAGTGGGGGCTACTCTTCACTGTGGTGCGCAGGCTCCTCATTGCCGTGGCTTCTCTTGTTGCGGAGCATGGGCTCTAGGCGCATGAGCTTCAGTAGTTGTGGCACATGGGCTCAATAGTTGTGGCTCATGGGCTCTAGAGTGCAGGCTCAATAGTTGTGGCGCATGGGCTTAGTTACTCCACAGCATGTGAAATCTTCCTGGAGCAGGGCTTGAACCCGAGTCCCCTGCATTGGCAGGCAGATTCCTAACCACTGCGCCACCTAGGAAGTCCAGAAAAGTATTTTTTAATTAACATGTCCACATTGTTTTATAGACATAATGCTATTGCATAGTTAATATACTATGATGTAGTATAAACATAACTTTTATATGCCCAACAAGCTTTGTGTCCTGTTCCATTGATTTGTATTTCTGTTTTTGTGCCAGTATCATGCTGTTTTGATTACTGTAGCTTTGTACTATAGTCTGAAGTCAGGAAAAACTCCTCCAGCTCCGTTTTTCTTTCTTAAGATTGCTTTGGCTGTTTGGGGTATTCTGTGTTTCCATATGAATTAAAAAACAATTATTGTTCTAATTTTGTAAAAAAAAGTGTAAAAATGTGTAATTTGATAAGATTGCATTGAATCTGTAAATTTCCTTGGGTGGTATAGTCATTTTGACAATATTGATTATTCTAATCCAATAACACAGTATATCTTTACATATATTTGTGTCATCTTCCATTTCTTTCATCAGCATCTTAAAGTTTTTGGAGTACAGATCTTTTGCTTCCTTAGGTAGGTTTATCCCTAGGTGTTTTATTCTTTGGATGCGATGGTAAATGGGATCGTTTCCTTAATTTCTCTTTCTGATCTTTTGTTGTTAGTGTATAGAAATGCAAGAGATTTCTGTGTATTGATTTTGTATTCTGCAAATTTAATGAATTCATTCATGAGCTCTAGTAGTTTTCTGGTAGCATCTTTTTGATTTTCTATGTATAGTATCATGTCATCTGCAGATAGTGACAGTTTTACTTCTTTTCCAATTTGGATTGCTTTTATTTCTTTTTCTACTCTGATTGTGGTGGCTAGGACTTCCAAAACTATGTTGAATAAAAGTGGCAAGAGTGGACATCCTTGTCTTGTTCCCAATCTTAGAGGAAATGCTTTCAGCTTTTCACTGTTGAGTATGATGTTAGCTGTGGATTTATCATATATGGCCTTTATTATGTTGAGGTAGGTTCCCTCTATGCCCACTTTCTGGAGGTTTTGTTTTTTTTTTTTAATCATAAATATGTGTTGAATTTTGTCAGAAGCTTTTTCTGCACCTATTGAGATGATCATATGGTTTTTATTCTGTGATTTATAATTTGGTGTATCACACTGATTGATTTGTGGATTTTTTTTAATAAATTTATTTATTTTTTATTTATTGGCTGCATTGGGTCTTCATTGCTGCACACGGGCTTTCTCTAGTTGCTGTGAGTGGGGGCTACTCTTCATTGTGGTGCGCAGGCTCCTCATTGTAGTGGCTTCTCTTGCTGTGGAGCACAGGCCCTAGGCACGTGGGCTTCAGTAGTTGCAGCACATGGGCTCAACAGTTGTGGCTAATGGGCTCTAGAGCACAGGCTCATTAGTTGTGGTGCACGGGCTTAGTTGCTCCGTGGCATGTGGAATCTTCCCAGGGCTTGAACCCATGTCCCCTGCATTGGTAGGTGGATTCTTTACCACTGTGCCACCTAGGAAGTCCGATTTGTGGATATTGACAGATCCTTGCATCCCTGGGATAAATCCCGCTTGACCATGGTATATGATCCTTTTAATGTTTGGTTGGATTCAGTTTGCTAGCCTTTGTTGAGGATTTTTGCATCTATGTTCATCAGTGATATTGGCCTGTAATTTTCTTTTTTTATGATATTGTTGTCTGGTTTTGGTATCAGGTGAGGGTGGCCTCATAGAAAGAGTTTGGCAATGTTCCTTCCTCTGAAATTTTTTGGAATAGTTTCAGAGGATGGGTGTTAACCCTTCACTATATGTTTGATAGAATTTGCCCATGAAGCCATCTGGTCCTGGACTTTTGTTTGTTGGAAGTTTTAAAATCACAAGTTTCAATTTCATTACTTGTGATTGTTCTGTCCACATTTTCTATTTCTTCCTGGTTCATTCTTGGAAGATTGTCCCTTTCTAAGAAATTGTCCATGTCTTCTAGGTTGCCCATTTTATTGGTATATAGTTACTTGTAGTAGTCTCTTATGATTCTTTGTATTTCTGTGGTATCAATTGTAACTTCTCCTTTTTCATTTCCAATTTTGTTGATTTGAGCGCTCTCCCTTTTTTTTCTTGATGAGTGTGGCTTTTTCATTTATCAATTTTGTTTATCTTTTCAAAGAACCAACTTTTAGTTTCATTGATCTTTGCTATTTTCTTCATCTCTATTTTATTTATTTCTGCTCTGATCTTTATTATTTCTTTCCTTCTACTAACTTTGGGTTTTGTTTTCTCTTCTTTCTCTAGTTGCTTTAGGTGTAAGGTTAGGTTGTTTATCTGAGATTTTTCTTGTTTCCTGAGGTAAGATTGTATTGCTATAAACTTCCCTTTTAGAACTGCCTTTGCTGCTTCCCATAGATTTTGGAAACCTCATATTCTCATTTTCATTTGTTTGTAGGTATTTTTTTAAAATTTCCTCTTTGATTTCTTCAGTAATCCATTGGTTGTTTAGTAACACATGATTTAGCCTCCATGAGTTTGTGTTTTTTATAGTTTTTTTTTTTTCCTTGTAGTTGATTTCTAAACTCATAGCATTGTGGTTGGAGAAGATACTTGATATGACTTCAATTTTCTTAAATTTACTGAGGCTTGCTTTGTGGTCCAGCATGTGATCTATCCTGGAGAATGTTCTATGTGCACTTGGGAAGAATGTGTATTCTGCTGCTTTCAGATGTAATGTCCTATAAATATCAATTAAGTCCATCTGGTTTAATGTTTCATTTAAGGTCTTTGTTTCCTTATTGATTTTCTATCTGGATGATCTGTCCATCGATGAAAGTGAGGTATTGAAATCCCCCACTATTATTGTGTTGCTGTCAATTTCTCCTTTTATGGCTGTTAGCATTTGCTTTATATAGGGAGGTGCTCCTATGTTGGGTGCATATATATTTACAATTGTAATATCTCTTTCTTGGATTGATCCCTTGATCATTATGTAACATCCTTCTTTGTCTCATGTAACAGTCTTTATTTTAAAGTCTGTTTTCTCTGATATGAGTGTTGCTACTCCAGCTTTCTTTTGCTTTCCATTTGCATGGACTACCTTTTTCCACTCCCTCACTTTTGGTCTGTATGTGTCCCTAGATCTGAAGTGGGTCTCTTGTAGACAGCATATTTAAGGGTCTTGTTTTTAAATGCATTCAACCAGTCTGTGTCTTTTGGTTGGAGTATTTAATCCATTTACATTTAAGGTAATTATTGATATGTGTGTTCTTATTACCATTTTGTTAATTGTTTTGTATTTGTTTTTGTAGGTCTTTTTCCTTCCCTTCCTCTTTTGTTCTATTCTCCTGTGATTTGGTGACTATCTTTAGAGTTGTGTTTGGATTGCTTTTTGTTTTTTGTGTGTGTCTCTATTGTAGATTTTTGGTTTGCAGTTATCGTGATGTTTTTATATAGCAGTCTGTATACACACACACACACACACACACACACACACACACACACACACGATTGCTTTAAGTTGCTGGTCTCTTAATTTTAAATGCATGTCCAATATCCTGCATTTGTACTCACTCTCCTCTTCTCATGATTGCTGGTTTTGACTTCCTATTTGTATGTGGGTGATTTCTTACCTTTACTGTATATTTGCCTTTACTGGTGAGCTTTGTCATTGATAATTTTCTTGTTTCTAGTTGTGGCCTTTTCTTTTCCATCTAGAGAAATTCCTTTAGCATTTGTTGTAAACCTGGTTTGGTGGTGCTCAATTCTCTTAGCTTTTGCTTGTCTGTAAAGCTTTTGATTTCTCTGTGAAATCTGAACAAGAGCCTTGCTGGGTAGAGCATTCTTGGTTGTAGGTTTTTCCCTTTGATCACTTTAAATATATCATGCCACTCCCTTCTGGCCTGCAGAGTTTCTGGTGAAAAAAACAGTTGATAGCCTTATGGGGATTCCCCTGTATGTTATTTGTTGCTTTTAACATTTTCTCTTTGTTTTTAATTTTTGTCAACTTTATTAATATGTGTCTTGGTGTGTTCCTTCTTGAGTTTATCCTGTATGGAACTCTCTGCACTTCCTGGACTTGAGTGAGTGTTTCCTTTCCCATGTTAGGGAATTTTTTGGCTATTATCTCTTTAAATATTTTCTCAGGCTCTTTTTCTCTCTCTTCTCCTTCCAGGACCCCTTTAATGCAACTGTTGGTGCATTTAATGTTGTCCCAGAGGCCTTAGACTGTCCTCATTTCTTTTCATTCTTCTTTCTTTATTCTGTTCCACAGCAGTGATTTCCACCAATCTATTTTGCAGCTCACGTATTCATTCTTCTGCCTCATTTATTCTGCTATTGATTCCTTCTAGTGTATTTTTAATTTCAGCTATTGTATTATTCATCTCTATGTCTTTGTTTTTTAAATCTTCTAGCATTTTATTAAACATTTCTTTTATCCTCTAGGCCTGTGTCTCCATTCTTTCTCTGAGATCTTGGATCATTGTTACTATCATTACTCTGAATTCTTTTTCAGGTAGATTGCCTGGCTCCACTTCACTTAGTTGTTCTTCTGGGGTTTTGTCTGGTTCCTTTTTCTGGAGTATATTTCTCTGCCATCTCATTTTGTCTAACTTTCTGTGTTTGTGGTTTCCATTCTTCAGGCTGCAGGATTGCTGTTCCTTTTGCTTCTGGTGTCTGTCCCCTGGTGGATAGAGCTGGGTCTTGTCCTTCTGGTGGCAAGCCTGGCAAGAGGTATGTTTATAGGCAGCTGTTGGCTCAGGACAGCCTTAGGCAGCCTGTCTGCTGATGGGTGGGGCTGCATTCCCATCCTGTTGGTTGTTTGGCCTGAGGCATCCCAGCACTGGAGCCTGCAGGCTTTTGGGTGGGGCAGGTCTTGGTGCCAAAATGGCCATCTCTGGGAGAGCTCATGTCAATAAATATTTCCTGGGTCCTCCGCCAGCAGTGGCCTTGCCCCCATAGTGAGCCACAGCCAATCCGCTCCTCTGCAGGAGACACTCCAAGACTTGCAGGTATGTCTGGCCCAGACTCCTATGGTGTCACTGCTTTGTCCTGGATCCCAGTGCATGTGAAAACTTCTGCCTCCAAGAATGGAGTCCCTATATCCCCCAGTCCTGTGGAGTTCCTGTACTCAATCCCCACTGGTCTTCAAAACCAGATGCTCTGGGGGCTCCTCCTCCTGATGCCAGGCCCCAGCTGGGGAGCTTGACGTGGAGCTCAGAATTCTCCTGTGGAGAACCTCTGCAGTATAATTATTTTCCATTTTGTGGGTTGCCCACCTAGCAGATATGGGATTTGAGTATACGGCAAAAGCACCCCTTCTACCATCTCGTTGTGGCTTCTTCTTTGTTTCTGGATATAGAATATCTTTTTTGGTAGGTTCTCATATTTTTTGTCAATGGTTATTCAGCAGCTAGTTGTGATGTTGGTGTTTTAATGAGAGGAGGTGAGCGCAATTCCTTCTACTCCCCCATCTTGTCCTTATCTCCACAACACACTTATTCTTTTACATAAGAAGACGAGACTAATATTAGGATCAGTGCACACTAATTTTTCAAATGCCCTGTTGTTTAAGTACCAATTATTACATAACTACCACAAAATTTGGCCATGTAAAAATTAATTTAGTATGTTCATGGATTCATCGGGTCAAGAATTTGGACACAACATAGTAGGAATGGCTCGTCTGCTGCCTAATGTCAGTGGTTAAACTGGGAAGTCTCAACGTCTGTGTTGACATTTGGGAACTGGGTGATCTAGAGTGTTTACTCACATCTTGCATCTAGCTTAGGAAAACTAAAGGACTGGGACTGCCGACTGGAGCATCTGTAAGTGGCCTCTCCTTATGGTTTGGGACTTCCTTACCCAAGTATACCAGCCTTAAAGTAGTAGAACTTTTTTTTGTTTTTTTTTTTAAGAACTTTGATTGAGATACAGTTGGCATACAATAAACTGCATATATTGAAAGCATACAATTTGATTTTTTTTTCTTATTAGTAATGTAAATATGGCAATCCCAATTTCCCAATTCATTCCCCCCAACCCTCCCTGCTTTCTCCATTTGGTGTCCATGTTTGTTCTCCACATCTGTGTCTCTATTTCTGCCTTGCAAATTGGTTGATTTGTACCATTTTTCTATATTCTGCATATATGTGTTAATATATGATATTTGTTTTTCTCTTTCTGACTCACTTCACTCTGTATGAGAGTCTCTAGGTCCATCCATGTCTCTACAAATGTCCCAGGTTTGTTCCTTTTTACAGCTGAGTAATTTTCCATTGTATATATGTACCACATCTTTTTTATCCATTCATCTGTTGATGGACATTTAGGTTTCTTCCATGTCCTGGCTATTGTAAATAGTGCTGCAGTGAACATTGGAGTCATGCATGTGTCTTTTTGAATTATGGTGTTCTCTGGGATAAGCCCAGTAGTGGGATTGCTGGGTCATATGGTAACTCTATTTTTAGTTTTTCGAGGAACCTCCATACTATTCTCCACAGTGGCTGTATCAATTTACATTCCCACCAACAGTGCAAGAGCATTCCCTTTTCTTCAGTAGTAGAACTTCTTAATGGCAGCTCAGGGCTCTAGGAGTAGGTGTTTCAGCAAAGTGCAACCACATTGCCTTTCCTGACCTAGCTTCTGAAGTCATGTAGCATTGCTTCAGCTGTATTCTCTTAGTTACAGGATAGTCAGAAACCCACTCACATTCAAGGGAAGAAAAGGTAGACTCTTATATCTTGGTAGTAGGAGTGTCAAGACCACTTTTATTGTTATAAAGGAGCATGTGAAATGGATATGATTTTGGTCATCTTTGGAAAATACAGCCTGTTATCCCTGTCCATGTATGAAATGTTGCTGTAATAGACAACCTGCCTTAAGGTATTGCCCAGCTGTTGGAGTCCTTTGCTGGCTCTACCTCTTACCCAAATGTCTCCAAAGAGCCTATTGGTCAGAGGACTATGACCTTGTTCCTAGTTGTCATTATAGTCAGCTATTAATAAGAGATACATGGACTTTCTGGAGAAGATGGAATACTTAAAATTCATACAACTTACACTGAACCTTTGTCATGAAGCCTCTTAGTGTATTGGGATAATACCTGTGTGATATAGACATACGTATACATAGACATATGAATATTATTTCATTACGATTCTATTAATGTAATTGAGATTTTAGAAAAACGGGGTAAAAGGATTGTTTTTTATTTAGCAGATAATTATATGTTTCTGCTACATCATATCATGGGAGCACGGTGTTAACTGGTAGCATTTTATTGAAAGTGAGAGTATTTTTGTTTTTTGCAGATATGCAGTATGATGATGAGGAGGATGAAATCCCCCAGATTTGTTGGCAAGAGGCATGCTGGATTGTAATCAGGTAACTTTTTAGACCAAACTGAATAAGCTTTAAAAAGTGCTATAACCTATGAGGTTTTCCTGTTTATTCTGTTCTTGAAAATTAGATGTTCTATATGAATATGCTACATGAGAGCTGGTTTCTCATTTTATTTATTTATTTAAATATTTAAATTTAACTTTTGAAGCTTTTTGGACCTACACAAAGTTATACAAAGAAATCATGTATATCCTTCACCCAGATTCCCTAAATGTTAACCTTATACTACATTTTCTTTGTCTTTTCCTTCTCTCTCTCTACATATATATATATTTTTTCTGAAATATTTGAGAGTAATCTGGTTACATAAGAACACTCTTTTACATAATCATAAGTCATCAAAATAAGGAAACTAACATTAATAGTTATCATATTTAATCCAGAAACCTCCAAATTCTGCCAGTTGTCCTACTAATGTTGTTTATAACAAAATAGAAAAAAATTTTTTTGATCCTGATCCAACATAAGATCACATAATACATTTAAGTTTTCATGACCTTTTTTTTATCTCCCATAATCTACAACAGTTCCTTAGTCTTTCTTTTTTTCTTTACCTTGACATTTTTGAAGAATACAGGCCAGCTGCTTTTTAGAATGCCCCTCAGTTTTGGTTTCCTTAATTAGATTCAGATGATTACTTTTGGAAACAGTGAATTTTCTGCTCTCAGTGCATAATATCAAGAAGCACATGGTGCCTATTAGGTGCTATTAATTTGATTCCTTAGTTTTCTCATTATTTTAAACAGATGAAGTTACAATAGGTTGTAGTTATTCAACCCAGATTTCCATTCAATTCTGAGTATAATTAACTGTAGTAAAAGTAAGAAGCTCTACATATAGGTAAGAAGAGTAACTTTTTTTTAAACATATCTTTATTGGAGTATAATTGATTTACAATGTTTTGTTAGTTTCTGCTGTACAGCAAAGAGAATCAGCTATGTGTATACATATATCCCCTATCCCCTTCCTCTTGAGCTTCCCTCCCTCCCTCCCTATCCCACCTCTCCAGGTCATCACAAAGCACCGAGCTGATCTCCCTGTGCTATGCAGCAGCTTCCCACTAGCTATCTGTTACATCTGATAGTGTATATATGTCAGTGCTACAGAAGAATAACTTTTAAACTAAAGTTAACATCCTGCTATGTTAGGGTGTAAAATGCTACAACTCTCCTCTCTTTCCAAATCTACAGTTGCTTTGTATATAGTAACATTATGATGTTCTCTTTGAGCCCCACCATCACCAAGATGTGACACTCTCTCCTTTTTCAAATAACACATGCTTCTGACATTCTACCAGTTGTATTTGGAGTATAAGTGAACCTTTCTTGAACATTGTTTTATTAAAAAAATATTGAGTTTTCATGGTGTAAGTACGTATCTATTTTCCCTATTAAACATGGCTATAAAAATTTCTTATTGAGACATTTTCTCAATGTTTGGAATGTTGTTTGAGTATTAAACACCAAGAGACATTTTGTTGGGAAGCAATAACTGAGTAGATGTTCTGTAGGGTCTGCCTATATTCTGTAATCTTGAGGGAGAAAGAATATTTTGATTTTAGCTAAAAGAATTGTTTTCAATGTATGTGACAGGTTGCTCAAGGATAAAATACTCTATTTGACCAGTCATTAACATGTGTTGCAAAATAAATTATTAGATGGCTTATACTTGAACTGATTATAGGTGCTTTTGCTATTGTAAGATGACATTTTGTTTTTTCACTATTTAACATCAAGTGATCTGTCCCAAGCATTGTGAATGCGATGTTACTTAAAATCACCAGTGATTTCAGTAAGATGACGTATGATGGTAGATAGCATAAATATGAACTATTCACATAGTTTAGGTGTTTAAAGAATAGCACTTGAATGAAATGCTACTGTTATGATAATTTGGGGGAAGGTAGCTATGGTTCAGCTTCCTGGGGGACTGAGACATGTTCATAGTTTTGTAAAGACTTTTCATTGTAAATTGCCCATAAAAATCATAGGTATTTACCTTACAGACAGTGCCTTCTATGTGCTTCTTACATATTGATGGCTAACCCAGATCACTGTGAGAAAATTTTCTTTCCTGTTAGCTCACAGTCTCTACTGAAGGAAATTGCCCCCACTGTTCTTGAGGCTGTATCTCGTACAGGGATGATTGTGTACTCTGTTCTCTACCACAGGACCTAACTTCTAATTTTGGTGGCCACCGTTGATTGAATCAGGGTGGGACTTTGACCCAAAGCCACCCAACCTGTAGGCTGTGTGGTGATCTGATGATGTCAAAATGGGAGGCTAATGATCTGTTGGGCTATGCATACTGTCTCAGAAAATTGGTATGAGGATAGGGGAGTTAGTTACTAAGGAGAGGAGGCTAGAAGCTAGGTCCAGCTATACAGCTCTTCCTGTGTGGTGGTGAGGGAGCGATTCCTCTTGCACTTATATCTGCTTGTGTCTTCATTGTGTGTCTCCTTCATGAACAGTGTCTATTCCTTGTAAACAGTGCATCTACTCTTTTGGATTCTCCGTTCTTCTCTAAGGCATCACTCTGTGATTTCTCTATCTACACTACTGATTATGATCTCTCACCCTTGCTGCATTTGTTATCATCAGTCATTTGCTGAATATTTTCACTTCAGTGACTTATTTTCATCTTACTTTTAACATATTCAAAATAGAGTAATTTTAAGCAAAAAGTTGAAATTTTTTTTTTTGATGCTGTTTTTTCTTTTTATTCTGGGAAATACTTTTTTAATGCTGGAACATTTATTTATTACTATTATTATTATTCTGGCTGCATTGGGTCTTTGTTGCTGTGTGTGGGCTTTCTCTAGTTCTGGCGAGCGGGGGCTACTCTTCTTTGCGGTGCATGGGCTTCTCATTGCAGTGACTTCTCTTATTGCTGTAGGTGTGCAGGTTTCAGTAGTTGCAGCACATGGGCTCAGTAGTTGCAGCACGCAGGCCCTAGAGTGAATGGGCTTCAGTAGTTGTGATTCAAGGGCTCAGTAGTTGTGGCTCGCAGGCTCTAGAGTTCAGGCTCAGTACTTGTGCTGCACAGTCTTAGTTGCTCCACGGCATATAGGATCTTCCCGGACCAGGGATTGAACCCTTGTGCCCTGTATTGGCAGGCAGATTCTTAACCACTGTGCCACCTAGGAAGCCCCCCAACCGATTTCTTTTGAATTGTAAAGCATATTGTCAAAAGTCTCGGTGATGTTTTGAGCTAAATTTAATTACAAGGTATTGCTTGCTTTAATGCCTGAGCTATATGCATCTAAAATTTTGACATGTAATTTAAGTTATTAAATTATATTTTGGAACCCAAATTCTGTTGTAAAGTAAAAAATTCTTTTGAGAAAGCTGACAACAATGCTTTTAAAAAGGGAATGAGCGTCTCTGATTTCTCCTTTGTCTGATTCCAGAGATTCATTCATGAAATGTGATACACCTCTATTAGATTCTTTTATGTTTAGAGGCTGTTGAAGTACTCTGAGATTAGGATGAATTTTTTTTAATCATTAAAATAGACTATGAGTTCTATTACTCCCCAAAATAGGGCTTTTGCTTTCAGTGTACTGTATTGAGGGATAGGGTTCAGGCTTTTGATTCTCAAATCTACAACTTGGGGTGTGTCTAGGTGAAAGTGCATTTGGAGAGAAACTGTAACACACTTAAGCTGGCCTCCTATTTACATAGCAAAGCAGAGAATCGAGGTTTGGCTGCTCCAGGCCTTCCTCTAGCAGGCATACCCTGGGTTTTGACCCGGATGTATGTAGCTTGAAGTCAGGAACAGCATGCTTCATTTGAGGGTGGGCAGGGCTAAGAGAGAGCCTAAGAAACAACATAGGCTGTGTTTCTTATGATGGAGAAGTTATTGTTAATGCCATGTGTTTCTGTTGAGAGCTGCCTTCAGCGTTTATGTGTTCTCTAGCGTAAAATTGAGTTCTTCATGCTGTTTTAGGCCTCTTTACCTTTCCATGGGCTCATTCCCTCAACCTGGAATGCTTGTGCTTCCTGTCACCCATGCTTCCTCAAAAAATGGGTAACACGGAGAAGGGTGCTTATTACTTTTTTCAGGTAAATCTCACGTGTTCTGCAAAACTTAATATTAAGCCTCATCTCCTTCAGAATATCTTACCTGACCCCTCAATTTGATTTAGATCAGAGGTTGGCAGACATTTTCTGTGAAGGGTCAGATATTCAATATTTTAATCTTTGTTTACCTTACAGTGTCTATTGTGTGTTCAACTCTGTTGTGCAGTGAAAAGCAGCCATAGACAATACGTAAACCAATAAAATTGTATTTACAAAAGCAGATGGCAGATGAGGGCTGATTTGGCCTGCAGGCTGCTCACTGAGCCCCTGATTTAGATCTATCTCTGTGACTGTATGTGGCATGTGGCATATTTTCCTTAAATAACTCCTGAGAGAATGCTCATACCAGATAGTAACTATTGATTTATATGCCTACCTCACTCACTACACTATTCACTTCTCAGAGGCAGGGAACATGTCTTAACATGACTTTGTAATTTCAGCTCTGAGCATGGTGCCTGACCGGTAGTGTCTGACCCTGAGTGAGTGTTTGTTGGAATTATAAATGGACCCTGTGTCCTTGGACTAGGCTCTTAATCTCCTATTGGAGAGTGTTGTTGGAATCTTTTGAGTGAGAAAATTGTATTTTTCAGGAATCTAGTACTTTTCTTTTACTTCATATTTTCTGATAACGGGAGTTCCTCATTTTGCCTGTTTCTGATAGGCTTTCCTGTCAGTAGTCCTCTCTATACCTACTAAAGAACACCTATTTCCTTTGGAACACAAGATACTGTTTGGCCTTTGAGGAGACACAGCTCAGTTTATGTTTTCCTGTTAAGGCAATAGAGCTATATTGTAATGTAATATTCTATATGCTATTAGGAAATCTCGCAGGATTGAAGACAAGCTTTTGAGAATGCCACGCATGCTGTTTTTGCACATAAACAATGTTTCATCTTAGATTGTTTTCTAAGAACAGGAAGTGGGCTAAGAATATGGGGCATTTTCTGTTTCTTGACTTCTGACTCTTTGGGAGAACTTGATATTTTTGATCAAGCTTTTATGATTTATCATTGTTTTTAAACTGAGTAATCCAAATCTTTTCCTTTCTTAAATAAATCTGATCTTTTTTAAAATAAAAGTGTCCAGATGTGAGTTTACTTTTTAAAGTGTTTTTGTTAAGAAATACCAATCTGTTTTTCCCTTTCCCAACTAACTGGCAATTCATTTCTTAGTTGACTTCCAAGATTATGTATTTGATATAAATAATTCACTGGAAATTCTTATTTGTTTACTTTTTGACATATCTTTATATATAGGCACTTCAAAATATAAAATGCTTTTAATAATTTTTATGTCCTGTATTGCATATTTTCCCAAAATATTTTTGATATTTTCATGGAATATATTTTCTAGTGCTATCCAGTAGAAATTACATATGCAAGTAAAAATTTTCTAGGGACTTCCTAGGTGATGCAGTGGTTAAGAGTCTGCCTGCCAAGCAGGGGACAAGGGTTTGATCCCTGCTCCAGGAAGATCCCATATGCCGTGGAGCAGCTCAGCCTGTGCACCACAACTATTGAGCCTGCACTCTAGAGCTCGTGAGCCACAACTCTTGAGCCTGTGTGCTGCAACTGCTGAAGCCTGCGCACCTAGAGCCTGTGCTCCACAACAAGAGAAGCCACCACAATGAGGAGCCTGCACACCACAATGAAGAGTAGCCCCTGCTCGCCTAGAGAAAGCCCATGTGCAGCAATGAAGACCCCACACAGCCAATAAATAAGTAAATTTATTAAAAAATCTTTCTAGTAGCCTTATTAAAGTAAAAAAGAAATAGATGAAACTAATTTTAATAATATTTTTATTTGACCTGATACATCCAAAATATTATTTCAGCATATAATCAACATAGAAATTATTAATGAGAATTTTACATTTGTGTGTGTATGTGTATGTGAGAGATACTGTCTTTGAAGTCCAGTGTATTGTTTATACTAACAACATATCTCTTTTCTGAATGGCCATATTTCAGGTGCTCAGTAGTGACATGTGGCTAGTTACTGCTGTATTAGATAGGTAGACTAAAAGCCATTTGTCTGGTAGGCGATCGTGAGAAGACAGGCTTATAACTGGGAAGGCCTGATCAAGGCAGAGTGATATAGGACTGGATATTGAAAGATTACAGAGTGAAGTATGTATAATAATCAAAGAGGCGAAATAAGAAATTGTCATATGCAGTTGACCCTTAAATGACACAGGTTTGAACTGCGTGGTTCCACTTATATGTGGATTATTTTCAATAAACATATTGGAAAATTATTTGGAGATTTGCAACAATTTGAAAAATTCACAGACTAACCACGTAGCCTAGAAATATTGAAAAAAATAAAAAGATATGTCATGAATGTATAAATATGTATAGATACTAGTCTATTTGATAATTTTCTACAATAAAATATATACAAATCTATTATAAGAAGTTAAAATTTATCAAAACTTATGCAAAGACTTATAGATAGTATGTGGCCCATTTGCAGTTGAGAGAAATATAAACAAATATAAATAGTATTGAATCATAACTGCATAAAATTAACTGTGGTGCATATTGTACTATTATAATAATTAACCTCCTTTTAATATTGTGGCTCAAGTGTTGTGGGTATCCATTTAAAGTGCCATGTGACACTAATCATCTCCACATGAGCACTTCATCTTTCCAGTAAACTGCTTATCACAGTAAAAAGTGCTCTCTTGCAGTTGTTGCGTATTTTTCTTCCATATTTAGTGCAATACTGTAAACCTTGAATAACCTCATGGGACTCATTAGAAGTGGCACTAGTGATGCGGGAAATGCTCCCAGGAAGCAGAGTAAAGTCATGACATTTCAAGAAAAAGTTGAATTGCTTGATATATACTATAGATTGAAGTCTGTAGCTGCGGTTACCAGCCATTTCAAGATAAATGAATCCAGCATAAAGACCATTGTTAAAAAAAAAAAGAAAGGAAAGGAAATACATGAAAGCATCACTACACCTATGCCAGCATGCACGAACATATACTTTTTGTGAAATAAATTTTTATTTTATATTGAAAATGCAGCTTTTATGTGGGTATAGGATTGCTGTAAGAAAAGCATACCTACTAATAAGATTTAAGAAAAAGCAGTCCTTATATGATGACTTAAAGCAAAAGGAAGGTGAACGATCTAAAGCTGAAGAATTTAATGCCAGAAAAGGTTGGTTTGATAATTTTAGAAGGAGGTCTGGCTTTTAAAAAATGTGAAGATAACAGGAAGATGACCAAGAGACAGCAGACCAGTTCCCAGGCACCACTAAGAAAATCATTGAGGAGAGACAATAGCAGCCTGCACAGGTTTTTAATGTAGACAAAACTGCCCTATGGGGGTGATGGGGGGAAGCCACAAAGGACATTTACTAGTAAGAAAGGGAAGCAGGTACTAGGATTTAAGGAAGGAAGGGATAGGTTAACTCTCCTGTTTTGCGCAAATGCAGTGGGGTTTGGGATCAGGACTGCCCTTATCTATAAAGCTGCGAACCCCTGAGCCTTGAAGGGAAAAGATAAACACCAGCTGCCAGTTTTTTGGTTGTACTACAACAAGGAAGTCTGGACAATGAGAACCCTTTTTCTAGTTTGGTTCCATCGATGCTTTGTCCTTGAAGTCAGGAATTACATTGCCAGTAAAGGCCTGCCTTTTCAAGTTTTTTTGGTTTGGCCAATACCCCTGGCCACCCAGAATCCCATGCGTTCAACACTGAAGCTGTTGAAGTGGTCTTGCCTCCAAACACAACATCTCTAATTCATCCTCTAGATCAGGGGGTCTTAAGGACCTTTATGGTTCATTACACATAGTACTCTATGGAAAGGATTGTCAGTGCTGTGGCAGAGAACCCCATAAAGAGATCTTGGCAGTCTGGAAGGACTACACCATTGAAGATGATGCTGTCGTCATTATAGGAAAAGCTATGAAAACCATCAAGCCTGAAACAATAAATTCCTAATGGAGAAAACTGTGTCCAGTTGTTGTGCATGACTTCACAGGATTTGGGACAGAACCAATCAAGGAAATCAAGAAAGAGATTGTGGATATAACAGAGTTGTTGGGGCAGGGGGTGGGGGTGGTGGCATGTGAAGGGTTTCAAGATAGGGATCTTAGAGAAATTCAGAAGCTAATAGATACCATCCAGAGGAATTAACAAGAGACAATTTAGACAGGAGTGCTTCTGAACCAGTGGCAGACGATGAGAAAAAAGACATGGAAGAAGTAGTGCCAGAAAACACATTGACGTCAGACAGTCTGGCAGAAGGGTTCTGATAATGAAAAACTGCTTTTGACTTCTTTTACAATATGGACCCTTCTATGATACTGGTGCTGAAACTAAAGCACACAGTGGGAGAAGGATTAGTCCTTTATAGAAACATTTTTAGAAAAATTAAAAAGCAAAAAAGTCAGAAATTAGAATTTATTTTTGCCAAGTTATACCCAGTGTGCGTGTCTCTCCTGTCTCCCCTCCCACCTCCTCCCACCCTTCCACACCTGAGACAGCAAAACCAACCCTTCCTCTTTCTCTTCCTCCTCAGCCTACTCAGAGACTAGTAGGATGAAGACCTTTGAGATGATTCACTTCTACTTAATGAATAGTAGACAGTCATCATGTCCTGCACCTGATAAACTTATCTGTTACATATGTGTGTGAGTGTCTTTTGTATGAAATCTGATAACTACTGCAGGAACCATGAGACACTGTGCCATCCGCAGCAGGAGCAGCAGCAGCGCCCAAGTGTTCACCACGTAGAACGTCATGTGCAAGACTTGTGTCGAAGTGGATAACGCACCTTATCCAGGAATAAGGTAAGTGATACTTCATATAAAATTAATAATGTATTAGTTTTCCTGCTGTTTTATAACTTTGCTTTCAAAGAGTTACATTGCCATACAGTATGCCCCTCTCTCCGCTCTAATTGGAAAAACTGTGTATCAGCCCGTCATCATAGGTAAGTGTATTTTTTAAAAGGTAACAGTGTTTCCAACTCTGTATTATGAATATGGCTATAATACTGTATGCCATAAAAATTTGATAAGGATCCATTCACTGTGTATGAGCTAGGCTACTGTGAAGCAATTGTATCAGTTACACTAAGTGTACCATAAAGGAATCATGTTGCTGCTGCTTCGTTATCAACGCATGAATCGTTATATCTCTGCATAAATGTGAGTTTCTTTTTTTCACGTTATCTTTTATTTGTGATATCTAGAGTTAGTAATTCATGTAGTATCTGCAGTGTTTTGTATCATAGACAACAATGTGGATGTAGGGACTGACAGATAATCTCGTAAACAGATGACATTAACTTGTGGTATCGATACAGTCTCTAGTTTATTATGAGTACAATAGTATATTGTGTATATAGTATACATGTATTTTGTGTAATGGTACTGTTATTATCATATAATAGTACTATTGTATGATAATATATATGTAGTATATAATATTGATACAGGTAACATAAAATATGTTAATTGACTTTATATTATCGATAAGACTTCTGGTCAGCAATAGGCTATTGGTAGTTGAGTTTTGAGGGAGTCAAAAATTTATACGTGGGTTTTTGACTGCACTGGTGTTGGCACCCATAACCCCCATGTCGTTCAAGGGCCACCTATACAAGCATTCTCGAAGAGATAGCCTGGATCAAAGGCAGTCATTGTTCCTGCTTACAACATATGCAAAACCATGAGAGATCCATGGAGAATTGTCTCCTAACATTTAGTAGGCATTTGTAACAGGTAATATGCATAAATTGAAAGAAAAATATTTTACTTTAAACAATTGCAGTCACTTGGTGATGGAATATGTACACCTATGGGGCACTGCACAACTCCTCAAATCTTGGAATTAGATTGGACAGCACTACCCATTCCCTGTTCCACATTGATTTTCTTAGAGGGCTTGCTTTTTATCACGGCAACCACCAAAAACCTAGGTTCAGAAATATCTCGTCATCAAAAGGAAAGCAGTGCTATCTGATGTTGAAACTGTGAACTACCTCAAGCTAGTAGTTATGTGGTGTATATCGGATGTTGAGGACACTGTGTTTTCCTCAAAAATTTGACACAACCTATGGTGCTCCCGTGAGTTCACTGAGGCTCTTTGGGACAACTTGGGAACTGCAGCCCTAAGCAGTGGTGGAAGAAGCATTGATTCTGAATGACCTCACAGAGTAGCTCTGTCTTGGTAACCTAGACTAAATGTTATATCAGAGAGAAATAACCTTCTGTCCTCTTTCAGTCAGATTTGTGGATGTTTTTGTTACAGTGACATAGTCTTTATCCTAACTAGTACAATCTCCTAATACATTTGGCTGTGTCTCATAATGTAGTATTTGATGACATGTTCTTACATTGTGAAAAACTGTATTCACTATGTGGTTGTTTTTTTTTTTTTTTTGTCTTTCCAACTTCAGTCATCACCTCAGTTGACATTTATTGAGCCCCTGCTATGCCCTGGCAGTGGGCTAAGTAAGCATTCTTTCACATCTAAGTCCACTTCTATGTTCCTCAGTCCCCTCAGCTGCAGGCCAGCTGCTCTTGACCACTTAGCCACGTCTAAGCAAGTCCTCTCCCCATTTAGCAAATAGGGTCTGGAAGCTGCATTGATGCTTTACTCCCAGGAGTAGCTGGTGTGCCTTTGCAGCTGGCTGGGCTTGGACCTGGAACTCAATGAGAAGAACTTGGGTGATCTGAACTGAAACACATGGATCAGTCCTATTCGGCCAGTCTGGTTAGGACTAAGAACCTTCAGGTAGAAAGCCAATCTGACACATTCAACAAGACACAGTGTCCAGAAAGCACACAGGCAACAAGACAGAAGGTACTTGTTTTCACTGCCTAGTGTTGAGCTGACCTGAACTGCTGCTGGGGTAGTGTGCACTGTGTGTGTCTGTGAAAAAAGGAAGCAGGAAGGAGAACAGACTGGCCTGTAAGTGATTGAAGGAAGACAATGATGGCTGGACTGGCCTTGGGTAGTGTTGGGAGAAGCAGATCCTATGTCCACTCACTATTTTGCAACCTGGGACACATACACACACACACACACACACACACACGCTGAGCTAGGAATGGGCCCTGATGCCCTCCAGTACTGCAGCATGGAGAGAAGAGAATGCTGAAAGAGTTTCAGTCTTCCCACACCCAAAATGAGTGACATTTTAATGTACATTAATCACTAGTAATTAATCACTAGTGAACTTGACCCAGAAAGAGTCCTAGAATTTCAGAAATCCTTGCCAACTTTTCTTCTTGAGGGAAGCATAGGGAAGAGGGCAAAGATGATGGAGGGGACGCTTTGCCTCTCAAAGTGTATTCTGCGTAATACTCATGGACTATTATAGCAGGAAGAGTTCATTCCCCTAAAGATCTTAGAAGCGTTGAAATAAAAGAAGATTTTTGGTAAATTTTGAATAAATGAAAAAATTCTGGTTTCAGAGTCTACTGTTATATGTTATTTTTAACTTGTAGATTTGCTTAAATTATTTTTTTAATTGGGGTGTAGTTGTTTTTAAACTATAGTTTTATTGAAAGAGAAATACAGATGCAGTAAAAAGAATCAAGCAGTACAACTCTTAGCCAATATGATGGGTTTAAAAAATGATACTTTGGTTTTATTTGTACTTCTTTAGTGATGAATGAATTTGAGCATGTCTTCCCATGTTCAGAAGCTTTTCCTGTGAAATGCCTAAGCATAGTCTTCGTCCATTTTGTTTTTTTTTATGTTGGTATTTTTCTTATTATTTTGTAAGAGTTCTTCATATGTGAAGAAAATTAGCATTTTTTCTGTCATAATTGTTTTAAGTATTTTCATAGGATCTGTATTAAAGGTATTTTTTCCATGTAGGAATTTTTAATCAGGTTGGTGTCTTATTCCAGGATCCCCATATATTCATGTCTGAGTGCTATGGGAGCAACAACTAAAAGAACTTTCACTTAAAGAACGCTCACTCAATTAAAACAAAAACCTCTGTGAAACAGGGAAAGAATATAAGCAACACTATTTGTATTCATTTCTTTTCCTAAGGTGACTGTAAAAAGTTATCGTTACTGGGTAAAATGAACAGAACAGAAATTTATTTTGTCACAATTCTGGAGTCCAGAAGTCTGAAATCAAGATGTCAGCAGGACTGCACTCCCACCGGAGGCCCTAGGGGACAATCCATTCCTGCCTCTTCCATCTTCTGATGGCTGGCCTAGCATTTCTGGGCTTGTGGCCTCATCATTCCACATCTCTTTCTTCATGTCACTTCTCTTCTGTATGTCTGGCTCTTCTTTGTGTGTTTATCTTATATGGATACATATGGTTGCATTTAGGGCCCACTAGGATAAGCATCTCCTCTCAAGATTGGTAATTTAATCACATCCGCAAAGACCTTTTTTTCCCAATAAGATAACATTCACAGATTCCAGGGATTTGTCATGGATATCTTTTGGGGGCTATTTTTGGGCTTACTACATGACTCTTAAATACCCTAATAACAAAGTAGAATTTAAAGTGGGGGACGAGGTGCTCTCCCCCTGCTTTGCCTTGCACTTCAGTAGCTCAGGGGGACAGTGCAGGATGCTGGCAGCAGTGTCCAGGGACATAACATTGTAATTGAGCTGTCTTAATCCTAAGGACCCAAGAGAAGCTCCCTATGGGCATCCAGAATTATTTAAGATGAGGAGTGGGGATAACTTTGCAGGAGGCTGGGATACTGCATTAGCAGGAGGGGCAAGAACACCCTAAGACTTTACTATTTGAACAGTTTATGTGAGAGTGAGTCAAAAATTATCTGCACTCTGGTTGTAGAGTTTTTTCTTTTTTAAATTAACTTTTAGAAAAGACAAATACATCATTTTTCAACATAATCTCCTTGTTTTTCAATACATTTTGTCCATCTGTCAACAAGCTTTCATAGTCTCTCATTAAAAAAAAGTTTTAGGCTGAGCTGTGTGCCACGAATGTACCACTGTCTTCACTTCTTCATCAGAAGTGAATCTTTGACCTCATAGGTCTGCTTTCAGGGGACCAAACAGGTGAAAGTCTGATGGAGCAAGATCAGGACTATAGGGAGGATGCTTTAACACCACAAAATGAAGTTTTGCAAGAGTGTCGACAGTGTGGGCAGAAGTGTGTGGACGTGCCTTGTCATGCAAGATCACAACGCCCTTGGATAGCAGTCCTCTGCATTTAATCCAAAGTTCTGGCTTCAGCTCTTCAATAAGCATCTCACTGTAATGAATGTTGTTGGTTTTTGAACTTTTTTCCTGATAATGTTCCAGTACTAGCCCTTGAGAATCCCAGAGAACGGAATCATTTCACCTGTACACTCAGTGTTGTCATCATCTGTGGACGTGGATGGGCATCCGGCTCCTTCTTGATGGCTAACACTTGTGCGACCTTCCTTGAACTTCTCTATCCATTCATACACACTTCTTCATGACAAAACATTTTCTCCATACTGTGCACAAAGTCTTCAATAAACAATGGCACCAGGTACACCCTCAGACCACAAAAAATGAATCACTGCTGCTCTTCATTTGTGCAAATCACAGGTGGGCATCCATTTTTTTCTTGCACTGCAGTTGCAAATGAACTCATGTTCACACCTGCAGAGCAGTGACTGGGGAGACAGTAGCCTTGAATGGAAAGCGCTGATAAAACAGTTCAGCCAATAGAAGTTTTAACGTAACCAGAGTGCGGGTAATTATTGACTCACTCTCGTGTGTAGCAAGACCAGTTCCCAAAGCCTGTGGCTGGCTTGGAGGAGGTCCAGAAGAGGCTCCCTGCACCCCCTAGTTTGCAACTGTTAATCTGACATGTCCACCTCTTCCAAGGGACTCAACTTCTGGCCTCTAAGGGTGCAGGGTGCTCCGCCTCTGGGGAAATAGGCAGCTTGGTGCTTGTCAAGGCTTCACTGCCCAACCCCAGGCAGCTTGGTCCTTCAGGCCAATTCTGGGTCTGGATGGTATGTTCCAGGCCCAGCCTGGGGCCAGTTTCAAAGGTCACCCCTGTGCCATCTCAAACCAGCTTTGGCTCTGGGAGATGTAGGATGGAAATGGCCAAAGGCCCAGAGTGTACACCAGGCCAGAGGCAGAATGCTGGCCATTGGGGGGCTTCTGCAGTGGGGGTATACTCAGACATAGTCCATCAGGACCCTCCGTACCCAGGTCTTGCGTACCCAGGCATATCAAACAATCTGAGAGCTACGGGCAGAAAGGGGATGCTGGTAGGGCTGGATGGGTTTGACATGGTTAAATGCTTAGTTGAGTATGTGGGCAAGTCTTGAGACCTCTGAGCAGAACCTGAGCTTTGTTTTTGTTTTGCTTTTAAGAAAGTACAAGTACAAATTATGTTATTGTCTTTTTCCCTGCTGGCCTGCCTGTTGATCTGTTGCTTGAGAGAATTCAGTGATGCATCTCCCTCAAACACTCAAGCAGCTGGGGAGTGTCCTGGCACCCAGCCTTCTATTCTGCCCTGTTAGCGTGAAGCCCCGGCTCAGGCCGTCAAGGGGGAGAGACGCAGGATGAAATCTGGCATCTCTGGAGCCTTGGGTTGGGCACTGAAGTAGGAGAGACCTTTAACAGTGGGAAGTGTGGGATGGCGTTTCAGGGGCTAACTGCCAGGATTTGACTTTCAGTGATAAGATATGGAGGTGGGCGGGTTTAAGTGCAAAGTAAAAGAAGGTTTTACTCTCTAGGAGCCTGTTCATTTCTCTCTCTTTTTAAATATGGTTTGTTTTGATCTCCAGCTTCTTGCAGTATCAGTTTCTGTCAGAGTTTGTTAAAAAGGCATTTAGAGTAAACACCAAGGGCCAGGATGAAAGTAAAATAGGGAGACTTAAAAAATGTTTTTTGTTTTATGTAACTTGTATTAAATCCCACTCAGGGTTAAACAGAGTTCTGGTCAGCATAAAAAATGCCCACTGGCTTGGGCAATGTTTCGGAGCTGGGGGAGAAACAGTGATAGCCCTGGAGTTGGAGACCCAGCCTACGGTACTGGAGGTATTTGGTTGCATCTACTGACTTCAAAATACCAAGAAAAAAAATAAAGAATTATTCCTTTTGTTATAAACTAGTATGTGCCTGAAAAGATATGAAAAGTTTCTAAACCAATTCTTATTCACAATGCAATAGGTGAGCTCTCCAAAGGACCTTTACCAGAAAGTTTCATAAAGCAAGGCCCTTGCAGGGTTAGGATTAGAGTGAGGCAAGTAAAAGGTGGTCAAAAAACTCAACAATCTAGAGAATAATATGTTAATGCAATAATCTAACAAATCAAAATTAATGCAAAAAATTCATGATGAACAAATAATTAAAATTTTAAATGAAGACAGGATCTGTCCATGTCCGAGGACAGGGTCTCTTCTAGCCTGAGATTTCAAGCACCAGCAATTGCTTCAAGTGGGGGTAAGGCCCATCTTACCCCCATCTTCATGACTGAGGGATGGAGAGAAGATTTGCAGGTAACAGCCCTCATGATTCCCTTATTATTTAGCACTTTGCTCAGAATAACCCCATTTCTTTTGTCTGCACTATAAGTAAATACGTTAATGACTGCTTGTGTAGTCAGTGACTGGGCGGCTGGGGCTGCTGTTTATCACCTTTCTTCTTTTTTTAAAAAAATTAATTTATTTGTAGGGTGCATTGGGTCTTTTTTTTTTTTTTTAAAGAATTGAGCAAGTTTATTTATTTATTTATTTATTTATTTATTTATTTATTTTATTTTGTGTGTGTGTGTGTGTGTGGCACACGGGCTTAGCTGCTCCTTGGCATGTGGAATCTTCCCAGGGCAGGGCTCGAACCCATGTCCCCTGCATTGGCAGGCAGATTCTTTACCACTGCGCCACCTAGGAAGTCCGTGCATTGGGTCTTTATTGCTGCCCATGGGCTTTCTCTAGTTGCAGTGAGCAGGGGCTACTCTTCATTGTGGTGCGAGGGCTTCTCATTGCGGTGGCTTCTCTTGTTGTGGAGCACAGGCTCTAGGCACATGGGCTTCAGTAGTTGTGGCACATGGGCTCAACAGTTGTGGCTTACGGGCTATAGAGTGCAGGCTCCGTAGTTATAGTGCACGGGCTTAGTTGCTCCGTGGCAAGTGGGATCTTCCCGGCCCAGGGCTCGAACCCATGTCCCCTGCATCGGCAGATGGATTCTCAACCACTGTGCCACCAGGGAAGTCCACCACCTTTTCTTAGTATCTTTATCAGTGTTGCCTGGATTAACTTGAAAGCCTCCCTGAGGTAGACTTTCAGCTGAAGTCTGCAGTGCACAGTGGCCCTCACAATTAGACATATGGGCTGGACAATGGTGTTGGTGATCAATGGCATCCTAGTAACCACCAGGAATAGAGTAGAATTGTTTCGTGAAGCCTACATGCAAAACCACTGTGTGATGAACAGTGCTGGGACCCAGGGGGCTGCAGAGGCAGAAAAGAAGATAGGAGGTTAAATCCACTTTGACCATATGTGGGAGCCTGGGTTGATATTCTCAAGAAGTACCACTGATGTTTCCTTTTTTCTTTGTTTCCTTTTGCCCAGTGGGTAGGAAGTCCCCATTCTGGGCAGATACCAGTTCTGCAATGATGAATGAAAAGTTCGTGTGCTTGGTGTTTTCCATTCCTTCCCACCAGATCCACTTTCTGCCCCACTCTGTGCTTAGGATAGTGTTTATGAACTGTATCAGCAGGATCCCTGGTGCCCTGTCTTTGAGCTGGTTTAGAAAAATGGGAGGCAACAGCAGAAGATAGAGGAGAGAGAAGGGAAGGGTTGGGGTATTTAGTCTCCTGGCCCTCTTCCTGCTGGGCCTCAGATTGGCTGTGTTCCTCTACTGCAGGATCCAGTTGTTCAGTCCCTCTTCTCAGTTGTTCTCTCTGAGCTTTGTAACTACTCCCTCCCCCGTCTCTGTAGACCTGGGGTGGGGGGTGTTCTAGCCCTGAGAGGTCTCAGCATCCCTCATTGGTTTCCTTAGCCCTACCCACAGCTTTGTAAATCACCTTATATTAAACTCTCCTCCTCCATTGACCTCTATTGGTGTGGCATCTCTCTGTGGCAGGATCCTGACTGATATCAGTCGTAGGTGCCTATCACCCAGCAAAGGTGGGGCACAGTCCAGGCCTCAGGACCCTTGGCTCTGGCAGTTGCCTTTCCCCTTAGGGAATAAAGCGGCCCTGCCTGGCCTTTCCTGGCTTTAGATCCTGTCAAGTGCACCTGTGAATGAGCGAGCTGAAGGAAGTTTAAAGAATGGAGAATTCCCATTAACGTCATCGCTGCCCCTTTGGATTTAAAATATTCAAGAATGAGAAGCTTACTTAGTAGATGCAAATTATTACATGCAGAATGGATAAACAACAAGGTCCCACTGTATAGCACAGGGAACTATATTCAATATCCTGAGGTAAACCATAATGGAAAAGAATACAAAAAAGTGTGTGTGTGTATGAATCACTTTGCTGTACAGCAAAAATTAACACAACATTGTAAATCAACTATACTTCAATTTAAAAATAAAATAATGAGTGGAAAGCCCCTACTTGGCTCAAGTAAATACAGCTCCAGTAATTGTATTACTGTTAAGCTTTCTGCCATGTTCCAAAACACTGGGAAGAGCAGACACTTCAGGCCCCAGACAAGATGCTCTGTATCTCTGCAACTGTGAAGATTATAGGCAATACCAAAGATCAAGGGACTTTGCTGTGCTCGCTGAGGTACCATCTACATTCTCCTGTACCTTTAACTTGGTGTCTCATATGTAATGGCTCCCAGGACACCCCCAACCCCCTTATGTACCACCTCTCTCTCCAGGTATGCCTCAACAAGGAAGCACTGCAGCCCTGATAACTTGGGCAGGTAACAGTTGTAAGGAAAATCAACCTTACGTGAAGCTAAGAACAATGCAGTGAAGGAGTGGAAAGAGCCTGAGTTCCTGAGGACGTCACTGAGAAGCTGATCAACACTTACTGGAGCCCATCCTAATTCTGGACTTATACTACAGTGACACAGTGAGAGGAAGCTGTACAATCAGCCTTTTACACTGGTGCATTTAAAAAAAAGAAAAAAAAAAGAGTGGTAAATTTAATGTGGCATAGACATTGTGGTCACTGGCCAGCACTGGAGAGCAATGGAAGCCAATACTGCTTGTGAAAGCCTGGTGTGCAGGGCTTGGGCTGCCAGAGCTGCTTCACTGTTCGCTCAACCCCATTGAAAGCAGGTCTTCTGTGACAAGAAGTGAGAAGGTCCTGATTCCTTTTAGAAAGAGTGCCACTTCTTAGGTTGGTTTCTTCCTTGCTTTCTTTCTAACCAGAATTCTCATAAGCAGCAGTATCAGTAGAGTTGTTTCTTTTTCTTTCCCAAGCCAGCACTGAATGTGCTGATGAATATAAAGAAAAATGGACCATTCAACAAAACCTAAGTGTCAGCAGTCGGAATGATGAATACCTTCAGGTGGCATCCTTCAGGTGGTAAGAGAATGTGTGTATAAATTCAAGCTCTGCGCTGGGTTTTTGCACGTTACTGTGTATAGATTGTTCTTCAGTTTCTTTTTTAAAAATGAGTCGTATGAGACAGGCTACCTGATACTGATACTGTGTATGAAAAATCTTCCTACCTACTCCTAGCTCTGCCATGGATCTGTCTTCCATACTGCTGATCACAGCTTGAAACTCCAGTATGTAACCCACTTGATAGAATTTTAAATAGATTCACAGAAAGTTGCAGTAAAATGCAACTAAGCCTAAAGAGGGCCTGGCAGCTTCTACGTTTGAACTTTTGGGAGCCCTGAGCCACCACGTTAAGTCAGGCTACCCTACTAAAGAGACCTACAGGGAGGGTCATGTATCAATAGATAGAGGAACCAGCCTTCCAGTCATCTCTGCCAAGGCAGAGATGAATGACGCTTTCTTGAAAGTCAAAAAAATTCCAATTATATGTACATTTATTAAGTATGTAAAACAATACATCCTTAAAAACTATGTAGCAAATGCTTCTTTTCTGAGATTCTTCTCCACGACCTAGGCTTGTTGCAACTTATGATTTATTTTCCTAATAAATCACCCTATGGCAAACAAAGGATTTCTTCAGTCCTCCCAAAGACTAACATACGACATTGCAAGTTAGGGTCATCTGTCTCACAAATATTCATTGTTGATTTCAGGTGCATGGATGCCTCTGAAAATTCTTCAAGTGGCAAATGCTTCTATGGTGCCATCTTGCCCTTCCTTTTCAAATAGGAATCCATTCCTGAGCTTCATAACCCAGGTTCTAACACTTTCATTCTGCCCACATCACAGCCTTTACCCTGCAGCTTGATCTGTGTTGCCAGGCCAATGCGATGTCCTTGACACTTGGTTCCCAGCCTTTCATTGGTTTTGGTTTTTTTTTTGAATAAATTTATTTATTTATTGGCTGCATTGGGTCTTCGTTGCTGTGCACGGGCTTTCTCTAGTTGTGACGAGCAGGGGTTATTCATCGCAGTGCATGGGCTTCTCATTGGGGTGGCTTCTCTTTTCGTGGAGCATGGGCTCTAGGTGCACGGGCTTCAGTAGTTGTGGCTCGAGGGCTCTTGAGCACAGGCTCAGTAGTTGTGGTGCACGGGCTTAGTTGCTCCGCAGCATGTGGGATCTTCCCGGCCCAGGAATCGAACCCGTGTCCCCTGCATTGGCAGGTGGATTCTTAACCACTGCGCCACCAGGGAAGTCCCTCATTGGTTTTTTGGTATTAGCTTTGGTCCGTATGATGGAGACTGTTTCCAGTAATAAAGTTCACTAAAGTGGGGGTCAAAAGTCAAAGCATTTCAAATGGTGGATAAAAAACATACATGAAAGTGCTTTATAAAGTATGAAAGACTTTGGAGACTGTAAATAGCCAAGATAATATTGGATATTATGGATTTTCTGAATTAATGAATATGCTCTGCCAGGGCAGACATTTTAGTCAGGATGAAGGACATTGAACCAGAGAGGGACAGGGAGGCAGAAAACCTAGAGAAGAAGGGTTGGAAGCTTCTTCATAAACCTGCCCACCATAAAAAAGTGGTCTCCTCTTAGGCCTCTCGGGTCAGAGCTTTTTGCTCAGGTCAGCTAAGCTTGCACCTCCTCCTCTGGCAGCTTTTCGAATCCCACCTTTTCCAGCCACAAGTCTGAGAGCGTCTGCCTCACGCCTCCTTCAGAGGGCAAGACTGTTCTCACTGGTCATCATCTCACGTAGGTCCTCGACCTCACACCATCTCCAACTGGACCATTCCTTCAGTGTTAGTCCTAGAAATAGTGTCTTCGAAGAATCAAAGCATGCATCTTTAAAAGCAGTTTGCAAGTGAAATGTGACTCTCCTAGGCCAGTGGCGATGCACTGGAGAGACGCATCACTGAGCTGGTTTCAGGCTGAGCTGCATGATTTGCCGGCAAGTGGCAGTTCCCAGGGAGCCACTGCCCCCTTGTGTCTCAGCGCTGGGGAGGAATTATCCCGTGACGAGGAGAACATTTGGCAAAAGTCTGTAAAAGATCACTGGTGGGCTCTTTCTGGCTCTTAGATTTGTTGGTTCAAGTAAGATTTCCTTTCATCTCATGGCTTTTTAAGTTGTAATCTGTCTTCTTTTAAAAAAGTGAATTTTTAAAAGGCATCTTTGTTATAATTATCAAAGTAGTGTATACTACTTGAAGAAAAATTTGTGTAAAGTGATTTAATTTTGTTAATTTTTGATGTATTTCCTCCATATTTTTTTTTCTTTCTCCATATGAGGAAACCTAATTTTACTTGAAGACAGAAAAAAAAAGCCACAAACTATGAAATCTAATTTTATCATAAATGTTGTGTAAACATGATCTCTTCTCCACAGTAAGAAAATCAACTTTTGAATATGCTACAGTGCTAAGAAACAGAGTTGCCTTTTTTTCTTACAAAATTTAAAATGTAAAGGATAGCATTTTATATCATGAAACTTCATAAACTTTGCCTGTAATTTCAGTTCTATGGATTAACAATACTGTGGTGAATGCAACTGTTAGATACATTAAATTGAATATTATCTCATTTTCAAGACAGAAAAATAAAACTCCTTGCTCTAAAGATAGCCTGTGGGAGGTATGGTAATTTAACAGTGTAAATGATCCAGTCATTGGCAAGTAATTTTAGATGTGCTTTCAAATGTGATTGTTCATATTTCTAAATGTCATGTAGATATGTTGCTTCCTTCCGTAGGATGTAGAAACAAAGAATGTAGAAACAGAGGTTTTGATCTGGGCATTGTAGAGGGAGCTAAGAATGAGTCTTTTGTGTCTCCAAGTTCCTTTCCTTCTAAATCTTGTTGTCTGTGTCATCTAGATGTGCATACAATATAATTTAAATATGGGCGATAGTGTCAGAGACCGTCTGTGGACAAGAACTGGAATGGGCTGGGAGGAAGTTTAAGATATCTTTAGCTGCTTTATCTGATCCTTTGTTTTCCTTGGAGAGCCTGTGACTAAGAGAATATTTCAGTGTGGGTCAGGATCAATCCTGATTGGGGGTTTGGGGAGCAACAGGGGAAAGGAGCCCTGGAATAGGAGTTCTCAATCTTTTTGATCTGCAGATCACTTTAACATTTGTTCTATAAGGAGGAAAGTTCCACAGTCCACCTACTTTTTGTGTATTTCTTAAAAAAATGTATATTAACATATTACCACTTTCAACACAGAAAAAATAGAACTTCCTTCTGTAAAGACAGCCTTTATAGAATTATGGGGAATTATGTACTTTGGTCATTTAAATGATCCAGTTATTGGTAATTGTAAATGGTCATTATTATGCATACATACAAAATAACACTGTATAAACTTAATTTCCCAAAACAGTCTGCTGAATATTAAATAGTTAAGTATAATACCTCAAAGCCTCTGATGACTGTTATTATACATTTCTATATGCTAACATGGTTGTAATCTGTGCCCTGTTTTTGGTGCTCTAGTTTTTAAATCCACTTTTATTCTTTGAAATATGTAATATTCAAATCTAGTTCATGGTGGAAAATATTTAGCCCATATACTTTAGTGGGATTTGCATTTTAGACCTATCTATGAAGATGATCTGAAGGGTCCAGAGATATCTACTTTACCAGCCTTTTATAAAAGTAGTAACATAGGGTGCTCGACTCTAGGGCATGTGAGGTCAAAGTAAAAGATGGGGCCCACATTTCTCGAGATGCAGTTCATCAGAGCCAAGGATGCAAAAAGCCAGCCAAGACCACAAATACCTGTATCAGGTTCACAGCTCTAATTCTTATGGCCTATGGTTTCTCTTACCATCTCAGTTGAACACCTTCACTTTGACAGAGACTATTAGAAAGAATTCCTCATGCCCTGGGGAACTTTGGCAGTTTTACCTCTCATCTATCACCTGCAGCTCTCTGCGATCCTTTCCTGCTTCTAAAGGGGGAGGGGAAATTACAAAACTGAAAGCTAATGCCAAGCCAGTGATTAGTGATAATTACCATCTTGATGTTTACTGATCAGACCCAGAGAGACAATGCCATTTTGAGCAACTCTCAACCCAATTGCTCCTCAGTTTACTCATCTGTAAAGGACATTGGACCAGTTATGCCTAAGTCGGTACCAGTTCAAACTCTAGGAATATGTATTTTATACTTGGGCTTCACAGACAGAATAAGTGTTTGGTTCAGCCAAGAAAAAACAAAACAAACAAAACAGTGTATCAGAATAACTTTATATTAATACCTTAAAAAAAGATGAGTAAATCAAAGTGCTTCCGTAAAAATAAATATTGTTGATCAAATATCCCAATAAACTAGGATGTACATCACTTATGTCAAGGCTCGTGGCCAGGTGAGCCATGACCAGCACCTGGTGAGGAAGTGGCTGTCCCTGGAGGTTGAATGAAAGTGATTTACGTCTGACTGTTGCAACCTGCTTTACTGCTTGAATTTCTGATTCTCCTGCTGTTCAGAATATTCATACCTTCTTAAATCTGGCCGTAGAATACAGAAGCCAACAGAATGGAACTGACTTAAGCTAGCCAGCCCACAAACAGGAATTAAGCACCTACTTTATGCCAAGCTAGGAATATAGTAGAGAACATAGCAAGTAAGTGTTCTATAGACTATGAATGCATGGAATTTATAGTCTATAGCAGACATCAGGTTTTTAGTTCCCAGAAGTGAGAGTTTGCTTTTCAGAGAAACTTAAGAGTATTATTCTATAGGCTCTGCATGAAGAGGGCTATGTCTCATTCATCACTGCAGACCCAGTGCTCAGCACATAATAGATATTCACAAATGTTCATGGCATAATTGAGGGACTAATCAGATATAAACTGGATACTTAATAAAAAACCTAAACCAAACTTGAGGTATGCTGTAAGAGTTGTTCAAGATCATCTGGACATTGTCTCATTCCCTTTTTCAGAGTAATGAAAGAAAGAATTCCAGTTCACTGTTGGCCAAGGGTCAAAACCTTTTTACTTTGTGGTGTGTGGGTTGTGTATGTATTTGCCTGTTTGCGGGGGAGGAAGGAATTCAGGGAGGTTAGTGGTGTTGTTATTATTTTGTGAAGCCTTCTGGGCTATATTTTCCTTCAGTTAATCAGCAAATATGCATGGTGCTAGGCACTGGCCGAGGCATGAATATGAGCAGGACTGGCAAGATCTCTGCCCTCTAGGAGCTTCTGTTTCAGAACTCTCCGTGGACTGGTGGGCTCTTCTTTTCCCTGCTTACTTTGTTTGGGTGACTCTAATGATTACATATCACTTTTATAATGAGAACTTTTTTAAAAGGGTGAAAAAAGAGACTTCTTCATCAAAGGATGGATACAAATCTGAGTTTTCAGTACAACTCTGAGTGAGCATATTTGGGCAGCACTACTTCCACTGCACAAAAAGAACAGAAGACCAGGCACTATTTTACCACAGACAGTATGTAATTAGACACAACCTTTTCAGAAAGAATTTTGCAGTCTCTTTCAGTATTTTAAATTTATCTTCTAACCAAGTGATTCCAGTCTTTTGAATTTATCCTATGACTGCTTGCACAAATAAAAAAGGGTATATATATACATGCAACAGTATCTGTGATGGTGGAAAATGAAAAGTAACTGAAATGTCTGTCACTGGAGAATTGCATAAATATCCATATAATAGAATACACTTTTCTCTTTAAGTACTGACTTGGGAAAATATCCATGATATATTGTTATAGGATGAGGGATAAGGCCAAAAAGCAGAGTTTTTTTTTTCCTTAAAGGTATAGTTTTGTATAATATAGCCAACATTTCAAGTGTTCTGAGCTCCTTACATGTATCATCTTATTTACCCTTTACAACAATCCTGTGAAATAAGTACTATTATCATCCTCACTTTACAGATGAGGAAACTGGGTCAAAGTTCATTAACTTGCTTAATGAACGCAGATACTTGACTTTTTTTTTTTTAATTTTTATTGGCGTATGGTTGCTTTACAATGTTGCATTAGCCTCCACTGCACAAGAAAATGAATCAGCCATACCCATACCGATATCCCCTCCCTTTTGGACTTCCCTCCTATTTAGGTTAGCATAGTGCAATAGGTAGAGTTCCCTGTGTTATACAGTATGTTCCCATCTGTTGTCTATTTTATATATAGTATCAATAATGTATAATATGTCAATCCCAGTCTCCCAATTCCTCCCACCCTACCCCTTTCCCCCTTGGCATCCGTACATTTGTTCTTTATGTCTGTGTCTCTATTTCTGCTTCGCAGATAAGATCTATACCATTTTTCTGGATTCCACATGAATGAGTTATTATACAATATTTGCTTTTCTCTTTCTGACTTACTTCACTCTGTATGACACTCTCTGGGTCCATCCATGTGTCTACAGATGACCCAATTTCATTCCTTTTTATGGCTGAATAATATTTCATTGTATATATGTCTTCTTTATCCATTCCTCTTCTTTATCCATCCATATCTTCTTTATCCATTCCTCTGTTGATGGACATTTAGGTTGCTTCCATGTCCTGGCTGCTATAAACATTGGGGTGCATGTGTGTTTGTTTGTGTTTTTTTTAGAACTTTTATTGAGATACAGTTAACAGACAATAAACAGCATATATTTAGAGTGTACAATTTGGTATCCCAATCTCCCAATTCATCCCCCCCAACCCTCCCTGCTTTCCCCACTTGGTGCCCATATGTTTGTTTTCTACATCTGTGTCTCTATTTCTGCCTTGCACTTCCTCTTTCATAGTTGTTAGCATTTGCCTTATGTATTGAGGTGCTCCTATATTGGGTGCATATATATTTATAATTGCTGTCTCCTCTTTTTACATTGATCCCTCAGCCTTTATGTAGTGTCCTTTCTTGTCTCTTGTAATATTTTTTATTTTAAAGTCTATTTTATCTGATATGAGTATCACTACTCCAGCTTTCTTTTGATTTCCATTTGCATGGAATATATTTTTCCATCCCCTCCCTTACATTCTGTATGTGTCCCTAGGTCTGAAGTGGGTCTCTTGTAGACAGCATATGTATGGGTCTTGTTTTTGTATCCATTCAGCCAGTCTGTGTCTTTTGGTTGGAGCATTTAGTCCATTTACATTCAAGGTAATTGTCGATATGTATGTTCCTATTACCATTTTCTTAATTGTTTTGGCTTTGTTTTTGTAGGTCCTTTTCTTCTCTTGTTTCCTGCTTAGAGAAGTTCCTTTAGCATTTGTTGTAGGGCTGGTTTGATGGTGCTGAATTCTCTTAGCTGTTGCTTATCTGGAAAGCTTTTGATTTCTCCATCAAATCTGAATGAGATCCTTGCTGGGTAGAGTATTCTTGGTTGGAGGTTCTTCCTTTTCATCACTTGAAATATATCATGCCACTCCCTTCTAGCTTGCAGAGTTTCTGCTGAGAAATCAGCTGTTAACCTTATGGGAGTTCCCTTGTATGTTATTTGTCGTTTTTCCCTTGGTGCTTTTAATAACTTCTCTGTCTTTAATTTTTGTCAGCGTGACTACTATGTGTCTTGGAGTGTTTCTCCTTGGGTTTATCCTGCCTGGGACTCTCTGTGCTTCCTGGACTTGGGTAGCTATTTCCTTTCCCATGTTAGGGAAGTTTTCAACTATAATCTCTTCCAATGTTTTCTCGGGTCCTTTCTCTCTCTCTTCTCCTTCTGGGACCACTATAATGAGAATGTTGGTGTGTTCAATGTTGTCCCAGAGGTCTCTTAGGCTGTCTTCAGTTCTTTTCATTCTTTTTTCTTTATTCTTTTCCACATCAGTGATTATCACCATTCTGTCTTCCAGGTCACTTATTCACCCTTTTGCCTCAGTTAATGTGCTATTGGTTCCTTCTAGTGCATTTTTCATTTCAGTTATTGTGTTGCATATCTCTGTTTGTTTGCTCTTTAATTCTTCTAGGTCTTTGGTAAACTTTTCAGTCTTTGCATCCAGCCTTTTTTCGAAGTCCTGGATCATCTTCACCATCATTATTCTGAATTCTTTTTCTGGAAGGGTGCCTATCTCCTCTTCATTTAGTTGTTTTTCTGGGGTTTAATCCTGTCCCTTCATCTGGTACAAAGTCCTCTGCTTTTTCATTTTCTCTATCTTTCTGTGGCTGTGGTTTTCAGTTCTACAAGACGAAATACTGCTGATACTGCTTGATACTGCTCTCTGCCCTCCTGTGGGGGAAGCTATGCATGTGTTTTTTTGAATTATGGTTTTCTCTGGGTATATGCCCAGTAGTGGGATTGCAGGATCATATGGTAATTTCATTTTTAATTTTCTGAGGAACCTCCATACTGTTCTCCATAGTGGCTGTATCCATTTACATTCCCACCAACAGTGTATGAGGGTTCCCTTTTTTCTACACCCTCTCCAGCATTTATTGTTTGTAGATTTTTTGATGATGATCATTCTAATCGTTGTGAGGTGATACCTCATTGTTGTTTTAATTTGCATTTCTCTAATAATTAGTGATGTTGAGTAGCAGACACCTGACTTTGAGTTCATACGCTTAGTCACTCTGCTATATACAGGATCCAATTATACACAGTTTTCTCTTTCGCTTAGACTAGTTTCAGTTGGGATTTTCAACTTTCAACTAAGAGAATTCTCATAAACAATCCAAATATAGATCAACAGAGACTGAATAAATTATGACACAATAATATAATGGAATATCACATAGCTCTTAAAAAGAGGAAACCATGTATTATCATGAAAATAAACATAAGGGAGAAAAGCAAACTTACAGAATATATATGTGTATATGTTTTATAATAATAGAAGTTTGTACAGAAAAGCACAGAAGTAGTGATAGTTCAGTGTCGTAAAAACAATACTGCAATAAAATCCTTATAATACATGTTTATGCATATGAGTTTCTTTTTGAAATACCATTATTGTCAGTTTTTTCCTCAATATAAAAATCTTCCATGTTCACTGTAGTGGGCAATGATTGTTTTGTTTATTTAGGAGAGGAGAATGGACTAAAACAGGGAAACACTTTCACCTCACACCTCTTTCAATCCGAATTGCTTGAATTTATTAGTAGCCAAGTTTATGTGATGACAACCCAACTTAAACTGCTAAAAGCAAAAAAAAAAAAAAAAAAAAAAAAAAAATATATATATATATATATATGTATATATATATATATATAGGGAAATATTGAATGGACAGCAGGCCAGCTCACAGAACTAAAGGAAAAGCTGATCAACTAAGCATAAGCCATGGCAAGGCAGGCAATTAGGGTGCCCCAGGGACCCAAAGGCCTGGAACTGGAATGTTGAGCTCCACCAAGGCTCTCTGGGCCTCTGGTCTCTGCTCCCCGTGGCATGTTGGCCTCATGCTCTCCTACTGCAGTCTTTCTTTCTAGTGAGGGAACACGGCTTCCAGCAGCTTTCAGTGACACAGACCCCAATCCCAGCACCTAAAAGGAAAAGGGCTCTTCTCTGAGGAAGGACGCTGAATGGTCAGAAACCCACTGCAGACCAAGCTTTCTGACCAGGATAGTGGGAATTATTACTGGTTATGACTAGTCTAATTTGGACCAATGCTCACCCTTCAACTCACCAGGGTCAGGGATACGGGATCCTATAACAAGGCAGTAGCTCCATTCACCCAGAAGCCTGGCGTGGAGTGAAGGACAGTTGGAGGCAGTGGTTTTTTTTGGAGCAGAAGAAGGAAGAGTTGCTGGGCAAAACAGATGATTAACATATGCTACATGAGCATAAATTTCTCATAAGTATTCTTTAAAGCTATTTTCATTGTGTGTGTGTGTGTGTGTGCGCGCGTGTGTGTGTATTCAAGTGCCAAGAATGTGTTAATGAGGATATTCTCTGAAACAGTTTTATGATCATTAAAAAAATTGTAATAGTATAGGTAAGCAACCTATAGTTAGCATCTATTGATTTTTTTAAATTGGATTTTTCCCTTTTTTCCCTCTGGGAACATTGTACCCAATCGCTCATCTCAGCTGCACCAATCACATATCACCTTACTTCCTGTGACTACAACAATTGGCCTGAAGGGTGGATGTGTGATCCAACATGAACCGATCTGTCTTGGTCCAGGAAAAGGGTCATTTTCTTTTCAGGTAGTAAGGCTGTGGGGCTGTGACTCCAGCAGACTTTTTCACCTGGAGCTATTACAAAAGAATCATTTTCTGTCAGGTCAGGAAGCTGCTAGGATGCGATCTGGAGCCACCAATTTTGCCTCCCACATGGGGTAGAGTCAGTCTATGGATGAAGCTGTTTATGCTGAAATTACCAGAGATGAGACGTGAAGAGACAAGGAGTCCTGATGCGTTAGAGCCCCTGGTCCCAGGCACCCTCTGAGGCTAATCCCCTCCTCCCCCCAACTCGTCTGGTAATATGACTAAGTGGGCCAATGTCCTCTTTACCGAAGGCTAGTTTGAGTTGGGATTCTTTCAACCACTAGACTCCTAATAATCTGAAAAAAGATCAATAGAGCTGGATAACTTATGGCACAATAATAAAATACTTTTAAATATAGCTTTTAAGAAGAACAAACTACACATATTGACATTAAAAAAAAACAAATATAAGGAGAAAATCAAGTTTACAGGACAGGGGTGTGTTTCTGTGTGTGTATGATTTTATATATACCCACATACTTAGGGAGACTTATGTTCCAAAGATTACTGTTGGTTACCTCTGGAGGCTCGTATGGGCAAGTTGGTTTGCTTCTGCAGACCTCAGTTTCTTCCTCCCTAAGAGAGGTACTTGAAACAAGAGTAGCTACTGTTTCACTGGTTTCCATGTGCCAAGTGCTGTGCTAAGCAGTTTCCGCACAGCAGCTCCGTGAGTTGAGCATTATCCCCCTTTTCCAGACAAGAAAACAGAAGCTCAGGTAAGAGCGAGAATCAGAATTTATTTTTTCTTTTAAAAAGAGTTTTATTGAGATATAATTGACATAAAAGGAACTGCATATATTTAAGTGTACAATTTGATATTTTTTTCTTGTTAGTCATCTGTTTTATGCATCTTAATGTATATATGTCATTCCCAATCTCCCAATTCATACCCCTCCCCCACCTCCACGTTCTCCATCTTGGTGTCCATATGTTTGTTCTCTACATTTATGTCTCTATTTCTGCCTTGCAAACTGGTTCATCTGTACCATTTTTCTAGTGGAATCAGAATTTACATTCACGTTTAGCTCATCCCCCAAAGCCATGTTCTTTTCACTACACACTCTCCCAGCCACCTCTTGCCTCACGTCTGTTTCCTGGCCCTAGAATGCACTTAAACCCAAGACTTGACTCAAAATCCTCTATCTGGAAAACACTATCTAAATTAAACTTAGGTTACTTTTATTATTGCTATGTGTATCCTTTTTTTTTTTTTAATATTTTCTGCCTCCCTCCCTCCCTTCCCTCCCTCCCTCTCTTCCCTCCCTTCCTCCCTCTCTCTTTTCTTTTCCCTCCTTCCTTCCTTCCTTCCTTCCTTCCTTCCTTCCTTCCTTCCTTTCCGCCGGGTCTTAGTTGTGGCATGCAGGATCTTTTAGTTGCAGTATGTGGAATCTAGTTCTCTAACCAGGGATTGAACCTGGTCCCCTGCATTGGGAGCATGGAGTCTTAGCCACTGGAACACCAGGGACGTCCCTATGTCTATTTTTTATGTTGAATCAAACTCTAAGATATCCTCTGCTGAGAATGTCTCAACCTCAGCACTACTGACATTTTGGACTGAAAATTTCTCGGTTGTTGGGAGCTGGATGTGTATGGCAGCATCCCTGGCTTCTACCTGCTAGATGTCAGGAGCACCCACCCTTCAAGTTGTGACACCAAAAATGCCTCCAGACAAAGTCCCAAATGTCCCCTGGGGGAAAATCACCCGGGGTTGAGAATCACTGTTCGAAAAGAAGGGAAAAGGCAAATTCCTGCATTAACCCTGAAGGAAAACTGTTTTGAAAGGAGTTGTGGAATCTTGTAAGTATTTTTACCCGCGCAATTCTTTGACTTTACCAGCTCCCGGTAAAGTCAGCTCCAGTGTCTCACATTATTTGCTCTGTGCAGAACACTGTACCAGTTACACATACATTATATATCCAAGATTTAGGGACATGAGGAAGGAGAATAAACCTTGCCCTCTCAAAAATGACTCCACTTCTCCCTTAGTGAAATTCACCTTTGCCTGAGAGGAAAAGAGCCACATGAGCTGCTGAGTGAGAATGGATATTCAACAGGGAACAGTGGTAACTGAAGACGATGCTGATTTTATTCCAAGCAGATAAAGCAATGCATAGGTCACCTGGGCAATAAGCTTAACTCAAGGGACAAAATCCAAAAACAAGGGTTTTGTTGTTGTTATTTTATCAGTCATTGCCCACTTACACAATTCATCTCAGAAAATATGGGTCAATAAATCTCATACACAGAAACATAGGCAAAGAGAAAAAGGGAAAAATGAAGTTCATCTAGCGTGCAGTTGAAGGTGGTTTCTCCAGTTTCCTTTCTGGTCCATCAGCATGGTCCACTTCGGATTACTTTAATATCATGACCATCGTCCCTGTAAATTGAACAACCATAAAAACACATTTTTAAATTAAATTTCCCCCTCTGTCCATCTTGAGTTCTGTGGCTGGACTAAAAATAAAATGCACACAAGACAGATTAACAGGAGAAAAAGAAATTTTCATTCTCATGCTCAGAGGGCTCAGAGAAATGGGACCTAGTAAGTGACCAAAGCAGGCAGATTTTATACTTTTTAGATTAAAAAAACAATAAATTTGTGAGGAATTGACAGGACAAAGAAACTTAGGCTCTGGGGGCTTAATTAGTAAAGACTCTAAAGAGCGTTTTGGCTTAGGGTAGGAAATTAAAGAAGTAACAAGGTTTGTTTATACAGGCTTTTCAGCTCTGAATTCCCTATGTTTGGTGATAAGAGTGTCCTTCTACCTCCAGAAGCAGGGAATGCATCTTTCATATGATAAATTTATTTCCTCCTCTCAGGTAGACAGAGAGGAGTGTCAAAGTGTAACTCTTGCATTGGCTCTTAAGTAACTTTAATTCAAAATAATTAATATACCATTGAGGCATATTTTGGGGTGGCTTGCCCTGGGCCTCAACAGTTCCCTCCTCTAAAACGTCCTTGGAAATTTCACATATTAAAAGTTGAGCTGATAGAGTGTTCCATCCCATTGAACCAGTCTCCCAGACTTGATAATAAGTCAGTTGAGTTAAACACATTTCAGGTGATGCAGGTGGGGTCCCAAAGTTAGGCCTATGGTGCGAGGAATCAAGTATTTAATAAAAGGCATGTCTATGGAAACAAAAGAAAAACAGAGGTTAATGATTGGAGCAGATTATAAACCAGTTTTTGAGCCCAGAGAGTAGTAAGTTAAAATTTCTAGATGTCAGGGTCGAAGCATCTTTTGCAGTTTGAAATGTCTCTGATAATGTCATCAGGTGTTCAGGTAAACTTTATGAGTTGCTCATACATCAACAGGCACAAAGACTGTTTAAATATGAGCTTTTGAAGTTTATATCAAGCTGTCTAGCTTCCATTTGTAGGGCTTCAGAAAAAAAGGGCAGGTTTAGTTTTGAATGATTTGAAATTTAAAAAAATAGGAAGTTGGTGTACCTCAAAAGCTGGTACAAAAGTGTAAAGCAATTATATTCCAATAAAGAGCTTAAAAAAATAGGAGAAATTTGGAAAGGTTAGCTTGGAGAGTAACAACCTGATATAGGAGGAAACTTGAAGAATTCAGGATATAGTCTAGTTTACAGTAAATAATAATGAACAGTAAATAATAATGAAGATAATGAACAGAACTAGAATCTGTATCTACAAGTGTGTATTATAGTTTCTGCTGAAATATAATTTTCTCTCGACAGTTACCCCCAATTTTTACCAGACAGCCAAATTAGACTAATTTTTTTGCCAAAGAAGTCTAGATTCTATAAATTTGGCCTGGTTGTTTACATAAGTACAGCAAGAATAGTGATTGACCATATAGACTCTTTTAAATCTTCTTTGCTGGAATCTCAGATTTCTTTTTTTTTTTTTTTTTTTTTGATGTGGACCATTTTTAAAGTCTTTATTGAATTTGTTACAATATTGCTTCTGTTTTATGTTTTTGTTTTTTGGCCGTGAGGCATGTGGGATCTTAGCTCCCCGACCAGGAATCAAGCCTGCACTTGGAAGGCAAAGTCTTAACCAATGGACCACCAGGGAAGTCCCTCAGATTGAATTTCTAATAGCCTCTCAAGGCTAAGAAGCCAAGCCAAACATTTGCCAGCAGACTTTGCCTGCAATAGGTATAGATTTGGGTGAATTCCTGTTTTCACAAGGTCTTCAAAATAAACTGTTTCCTGGGTCTGCCAGGTAATGACCTTCCTTATTCACCTGGTAAGCTTGCTGGGAACCCTGAAAGTAAGGTACTAGGTTGTTTTTCCAAGAGGTTTTATTGGCTCCATAAAGTCAACCTTAGTTTCTCAAAGCTGTCTGGTCATATTTGAGTCTATGCATGTCTCTCTCCAATATAACATTCCAGTCAAAGCTTTGATAATATTATATAACCAGTGTTTCCAATTGTGTTCTAAGAAAAACAGATTCTTACTGAACTTATGCAAATAACTATATGCCAGGAAAATAAGAGTTCTCATTGAGAGTTTCTGAATTCTAGAGGGGTCCAGTAGAGAAAAAAGACAAATGTTTCAATGCTGCTTAGAAATGTATAATGGACCAAATTGTTCTAAGTCACAGCTTAAGAGAAGAGAGAAGAAAGTTTCCTTGAATCTGGAGAAACAAAACATTTAAAAAGTCAGCAATGTTTCAAGTTTTAATAAATCACAAAAAATTATAATTATCTTCTTCAGTTTATTTAGTCCCATAATTACTTCTTGTTCTACATGATCTTTTGCTAGAAGTTTTTTGAAGCCATCACGTTCTCCATTAGGGTTCTATAAATTCTTACCCATGTATGATTTGAAAATCATCAGAAACTTAAATATTCTAGAATACTTGTTAGAGTCCTTTCCATGAATTTCCCTGAAGATAAAACACATTTGCAGAAAGCTTTTGTAGAAGCATCTGAGTAAAACAGTAACTGTGTATAAATGATAAAAGACTTTAAAATGTCCATTATTAAAGACCTGACTCATTATAATGGAATTGATAAGGAAATTTAGTTATCTCTGAGACATATCATTTTAAGATAATAACTAGAATTATGGCTAACATTGTACTAGGACATATCCAAAGTTTAGGAATTTCGTTTATTTTCTAGAACATTTATGTTAATAACATTTACCCATACAATATAACCTAAGAAGGTTTACCATCATTTATTTGACAATGTTTCCTATGAAATTTAACATACAAAAAAGCCTAATTCATTTAATATCTCTTTTATAAGGAGAGAAAATAAATTTTTGAGGTGTTCCAGGGGCCCTCTGGAAAACCCCAAAATTATTTCAATTTTTTTTCAATTTAATAAGACTTCATTTAGAATTTGTTGTGTGTGTGTGTGTGTGTGTGTGCAATTTGTCAAAATATCAAACATTTTAAAAACACTTGGTCAAATATGATCATAAGTCACTGTGAAACAATACTGAGCTATCCATGTGATCAAAGTGACAAAGACATCCCTGGCAAATACAAAAAGTTAAATAGTTGTAAAAAGCCTAGTTCTTCTAATATTGAAAAGGCAGGTTTTTGTGTGTGTGTGTCTTCTAAGTGATCAAAAACCTGATAAAGACAAAATATAAAATCTGTCTTTCTAGACAGACTGAAGGTAAAGAAAACTTTTTTTTATAACTTCTTATTAAGACTAGACGAATAATCTAAGAAAAGTTTGTCCTTTAACAGACATAAACACCAAATTTTAATTTTGCACCAGTTTACTTTTGCTATTAAAACTCATTTACTTAATTAAATTCATTCCAGTCTTAGCCAGTCCTGATCACACATAAAATTCCTAAACATTCTTTTTTTCATAAAACTTTTATAATTTTCTATGTTTATTTTATTTGTCCTTTTTTTCTTTCCCAGTTAGAAATAGCCAGCTTTAGGACAAAATCGCTTTCTTTTTCCTTAACAAAAGCACCTCTTTACCTTCTTTGAGCCCAAAACACATAATACTTTTTTTTATTTCTGGTACCTTTAACTACATATATTAATTAGAATTCTTAATCCTTTGAAATCTTAATTTTGGGGGGAAATAAGTAAACAATTGTGAACTATATTAACATTTTGTGGTTTGGCAAACTTATAAATACATTTCATAATTTCTAGAAATATATGCCACTTCATAGCACAATCTTTCAATAAAGCACAAGATATATCTAACTAATAGACCCAAACATAACACATCAAAAGTAGGTAAACTCAAACTTGTTTAGCAATTAATGTTTCAGTATTTTATCTTATTTGGAAATGATATAGACACCCAATGAATTCCCATCATTTAATTTAACTTAGCAAAACTCTAAGGGTGTAAATTAAATTACCAAAGAATTTAGAAAAATAAATAGACATCATAAAACAAGTATTGTTAAAAGGCTCAGCTAACAATTCTTATTTACATCTATTTAATTCATTTGTTTTTAACAATCATACTTAGTTTACTTATGAAATTTTCATGAGTCATATTAAAGCAGTTAGTCATTATCTTAAGGTTTTCTTTTGTTTTGATTTGCTGACTATTTGCCACAGAGACAACATAAGCCCATTTGACTAGTAAAACTAGGTAGAACGAAATTTTTTATCTGCATTATATTTAATGCTGATAACTCTGAAGACATTATGTATTAATTAAACCAACAAGCCTAAAATTAGCTTTTATTTATCAAAGATTATCCTAGAACTTGAAAAAATTGGGGGTTAGTGTTTATTATATTTTTAAGAATTTTAATATAAGTGCTTGTTTAAGCCAATTAAATAGAGCTCTTCTACAGATTAATTTTGGCAATACCATCTAAAGGTAGAAAAATTTACGTATACACAACCAGAGATATAAAGACATATACACAACCAGAGATCTCTTAGTTTTAATTTTAAAATTTCAGTCATGAGTCAGGTACAATACAAAAGTCACCAGTTTATAAATAAATTTGAAATAAGTTTACTTGCTCAGATGGTTAACATCTTTTATTATTTGTGGAGAAGACTTAAGATCTGTATTTGCCCTTGACAAACAGTTGCAGAGGGGATGGGATTTACTAGAGTTTGGGCGAGAGATCCTTTCAGCAGTTTCTGTTTTAAAAGGCCTCTTTCCCTCTTTTTGTTTGTTTGTTTGTTTGTTTGTTTCAGGTTCTACCAATTCAGCTAATCCAGGCTCTATCTCAGGCAATGTGGGCTGTGTTTACATTTCAAAGACATGATAAGATTTATAACTTTTACAGCCAAAGAAAATAAAGAAAATGTTGTTTTCTCTTAAGAGTTTTGGAGTGTATTTATCTATTATTATAAGTCTTGGGATAATTATTATTTTAAAATAATTTTTAAAGTATAAGACAGTTTTGCTCCAATATCCTGATCTTTTATAATATCTAGAAAGCATTTTGAGAGGAATAGCTAAGGTGTGGGAATTGGTAAAGACAAGTGGGACTTGATTTTTTTCTACAGTTGCATCTTTGGTTTTGTAGAGTTTTGCAAGACAAAGAAAGTTGTTTCTATTAAGCCCTTGAATATTGGCTTCCAGGTGGTCTACTTCCTGATTATTTGTGGGAGGGCCTGGGGAATTACAGAGGAGATGGGCAATTTTTTTTTTAGAAGGGGAATTTATGTTGGATCTTACTTTTAAGTCTAATTTCTGTTTTTTCATCTTTATAAAGAACTCCCCAAGGGTCATCATTATACTTTTTTTTTCTTTTCAATTTGATCCTCCCATAAGTACCAATATAACGGTTATTTATGATGAGAACTTTCAAATTTTTTTCCTTTTAAATATAGCCAGGGGACTTCCTAGAAGGTGCAGTGGTTAAGAATCTGCCTGCCAATGCAGGGAACATGAGTTTGATCCCTGCTCCAGGAAGATTCCACATGCCACGGAGCAACTAAACCTGTGAGCCACAACTATTGAGCCCATGTGCTGCAACTACTGAAGCCCACTCGCCTAGAGCCCGTGCTCCACAGCAGGAGAAGCCACAGCAACAAGGAGCCTGTGCGCCACAACAAAGAGTAGACCCCGCTCTCTGCAACTAGAGAAAACCGGTGTGCAGCAAAGAAAACCGAACACAGCCAATAAATAAATAAAAATATATGTATAGCCAACTTGAAGGATCCTTTGTCTGGCCATTGATGAGTAGGATCTTGTATTAATTTCAAATACAGACTCAAACTAATAAGCCCTTTTTATGGCTTAACCAAAGACAAAAGAGGCATCTCACAAGAGTAGATAGCTCTCACGTGACCAAGAAAGTTCACTCCCATAGTTAGTCTAAAACAGTAAGACAATGAAGGTGGAGACAACAGCAGCCCATTATGGACTGGGACCCATTAAGACAAACTCCCCTGAGAGCTGTCGTGTCTCAGAACCCAAGTCTATTCAACTGGCCACCAGATGCACCTTCCAAATGGCAGAGACCAGAGAGAATATTCTCCCTAGACACAAAGCCGAGCTCTTACCACCTAAAGCAAAATAGAAGGACAAACTTCATCTGGCTTTATATGGAAGACCTAAGGCAAAGTTTGTTTAAGTAGATGCAGGTCTGGTGAGAACCATTAGCTCACCAGTCTGTGAGGCCAGCTCAAACAGTAGGCTTATAGGGCCTATGCCTGCATTCTGCCCTATGGTTCTTTCTCCTTACGGCAAACAATACAACAGACAGAGACAAAGAAAAACAGTGACCATCTCTGGGAAGAAAAGAATTCTCAAGAGTTGCTAAGTACAAGGAACTAGCTCGACAAATATTTTGTCCTGCTAATCTAAATTTAGAGAGGGAGTAAAGAACTCTCTCCAATCTCCCTTCCACCAGACCTTGCAGACAGAGATCCAGGAAGCTGATGTGGTAAGAAATCTTACCTTCTGCTGGTCTTTGTCAGATATTCCAGGATCTCTCAGCTGCAGTAGCCTCAGGGCGGGAAGAAGGTTCCAGCCAGGTTCCTGCCTGGCTCACCAACTGTCTGGGTAGAAGAAATTTCCCCCTCTACCCTCTTGAGTTCTTGTGGCTGGACTAATAATAAAATGGGCACGAAACAGATTAACAGGAGAAAAAGAAAAATTTTTATTCATATGCACAGAGGTCTCATAGAAATGGGACCTAATAAGTGACCAAAGCAGGCAGCTTTTATTCTTTTTAGACAGAGAAACAATACATTTGTGAGGAATTGACAAGGCAAAGAAATTTAGACTTTGAGTAGTTAATTAGTGAAGAATCTATACAGAGTTTTGGCTTAGGGTAGTAAATTAAAGAAGTAACACGGTTTTTTTTCAAGGCTTTTCAGCTCTGAATTCCCCATGTCTGGTGATAAGGGTGTCCTTCTAACTTCAGCTGCAGGGAGTGCATCTTTCATATAAGATTACTTTCCTGCTTTCAGGGAGACAGAGAGGAGGGCAAAAGTGTCCCTCTTGCTGGCTCTTTCTTACGAAACTTCAATTCACAATAATTAATATGCCATTGAGGCACATTTTTGGGGTGGCCTGCCCTGGGCTACCTGCTGTATTGAAACTGCCCCACTATATGTATTAAAAAGACCCATGTCATTATTCATTGGGTTCTTTACAGGCTGACTCTTTTTTTTTTTTAATGTATTTATTTATTTATTTATTTATTTATTTATTTATTGACTGCACTGAGTCTTCATTGCTGCACATGGGCTTTCTCTAGTTGTGGCGCGTGGGGACTACTCTTCATTGTGATGCACAGGCTCCTCATTGTGGTGGCTTCTCTTGTTGCAGAGCACAGGCTCTAGGCACGTGGGCTTCAGTAGTTGCGGCATCCATATGTTGTGGTGCACGGGCTTAGCTGCTCCACAGCATGTGGGATCTTCCCGGCCCAGGGATCGAACCGGTGTCCCCTGCATTGGCAGGAGGATTCTCAGCTACTGTGCCACCTAGGAAGTCCCCAGGGTGACTCTTAATTAATCATTTTTCAAGCAAATCTAGGAAACAATGAGGGTGAAAGCCCAACTCTGCTATTTTTTTCCCTAACCCTAGGGCACAGGGAACTATCCCCAAAGAATCACTCTGAGAAGAAATACCTAGGAAACTCACTTAAGACTGAGGTCAGAAAATGGACCTCTGAAATACGAAGCAGCATACCTGGAGTACGAGTCATGGTCACATGAGCTGGTCAAGTGTTTTACACTAAGGGTGTCAGATATAATACATTTTTTACTGAGCATTCTACCAGGTAGAGTTATTAAGATCTATTTTCCAACTAATAGCGCAGGGTATGTAGGTTGCCTGTAAATGCCCTCTGACTTTAAAAGAACACAATATTTCACAGAGTTTAACTACTAAATATATTCTTTTTTTGTTTAATTTTTATTTTATATTGGAGTATAGTTGATTTACAATGTTGTGTTAGTCTCAGGAGTGCAGCAACATGATTCGATTATACATATACATATATCCATTATTTTTCAGATTCTTTTCCCATATAGTTTATTACAGAATATTGAGTTCCCTGTGCTATACAGTAGGTCCTTGTTGATTATCCATTATATATAGTAGTGCATATGTGTTAATTCCAATCTCCTAATTTATCCCTTCTCCCCATCTTTCCCCTTTCATAAGCTTAAATTTGTTTTTGAAGTCTGTGAGTCTATTTCTGTTTTGTAAATAAGTTCACTTCTATCATTTTTTTTAGATTCCACATATCATATGATATTTGTCTTTCTCTGTCTGACATACTTCTGTCTGACATACTTAGTATGATAATCTCTAGGTCCATTCATGTTGCTGCAAATGGCATTATTTTGTTCTTTTTTCTGGCTGAGTAATATTCCATTGTATATATGTACCACATCATCTTTATCCATTCCTCTATTGATGGACACTTAGGTTGCTTCCATGTCTCGGCTATTGTAAATGGTGCTGCTATGAACATAGGAGTGCATGTATCTTTTCGAATTATAGTTTTCTCCAGATACATGCCCAGGAGTGGGATTGCTGGATCATGTGGTAATTCTATTTTTAGTTTTTTAAGGCACCTCCATACTGTTCTCCATAGTGTACCAATTTACATTCCCACCAATAGTGTAGGAGGGTTCCCTTCTCTCTACACCCATTTTAGGTTTTTAAAGTAAATGAAATTAAATTTAATTAAATTTAATTAATTTATTTGGCTGCCTTGGGTCTTTGTTGTGGCATGCGAGATTGGGATCTTTGTTGTGGCATGCAGGATCTTTCATTGCAGCAAGCAGGCTTATTGTTGCAGCACACGTGTCTCTCTAGTTGTGGCACTCAGGCTCAGTAGTTACAACATGTTGTTATAGTTGCCCTGTGGCATGTGGGATCTTAGTTCCCTGAGCAGGGATTGAACGTGCATCCCCTGCATTGGAAGGTGGATTCTTAACCACTGGACCACCAGGGAAGTCCCCTTCTGCCCATTTTTTGATTGGGTTATTTACTTATTTTTTGATATTGAGCTGCATGAGCTGTTTCTATATTTTAGAGATTAATCCCTAGATGATCACTTCATTTGCAAATATTTTCTCCCATTCTGTGGTTGTCTTTTCGTTTTGTTTATAGTTTCCATTGCTGTGCAAAAGATTAATTAGGTCCCATTGTTTAATTTTTGTTTTTATTTTCATTACTCTAGGAGGTGGATCCAAAAAGATATTGCTTTATTTTATGTCAAAGAGTGTTCTGCCTATGTTTTCCTCTAAGAGTTTTATAGTATCCAGTCTTACATTTAGGTCTTTAATCCATTTTGAGGTTATTTTTGTTTATGGTGTTAGAGAATGTTCTAATTTCCTTCTTTTACATGTAGCTGTCCAGTTTTTCCAGCACTACTTATTGAAGAGATGTCTTTTCTCCATTGTATATTCTTGCCTCCTTTGTCGTAGATTAATTGACCATTGGTGCATGGGTTTATTTCTGGGCTTTCTATCCTGTTCCATTAATCTATATTTCTTTTTCTGTGCCAATACCATACTGCTTTAATTACTGTAACTTTTTAATATAGTCTGAAGCCAGGGCACCTGATTCCTCCAGCTCTGTTTTTCTTTCTCAGGATTTCTTTGACTACTTGGGGTCTTTTGTGTTTCCACACAAAATGTAAAATTTTTTGTTCTAGTTTGTGAAAAATGCCATTGATAATTTGACAGTGATTGCATTGAATCTGTAGATTGCCTTGGGTAGTATATTCATTTGACAATATTGATTCTTCCAATCCAAGAACATGGTATATCTTTCCATCTGTTTGTGTCATCTTCAATTTCTTTCATCAGCATCTTATAGCTTTCAGAATACAGGTCTTTTGCCTCCTTAGGTAGGTTTATTCCTAGGTATTTTATTCTTTTGATGCAATGGTAAATGAGATCATTTCCTTAATCTCTCTTTCTGATCTTTTGTTGTTAGTGTATAGAAATGCAAGAGATTTCTATGTATTAATTTTGTATTCTGGAACTTTAGCAAATTCATTCATGAGCTCCAGTAGCTTTCTGGTATCATCTTTTTGACTTTCTATGTATAGTATCATGTCATCTGCAAACAATGACAGTTTTACTTCTTTTCCAATTTGGATTCCTTTTATTTCTTTTTCTTCTCTGATTGCCATGGCTAGGACTTCCAACTATGTTGAATAAAAGGGACGAGAATGGACACCTTGTTCCTGATCTTAGAGGAAATGTTTTCAGTTTTTCACCATTGAGTGTGATGTGAGCTGTGGGTTGGTCATATATGGATATATGGCCTTTATTATGTTGAGGTAGGCTCCCTCTATGCCCACTTTCTGGAGAGTTTTTATCATAAATGTGTGTTGAATTTTGTCAAAAGCTTTTTCTGCATCTATTGAGATGATCATATGGCTTCTATTCTTCAATTTGAAGAATATTGAAAAATCCTTGCATTCCTGGGATAAATCCCACTTGATCATAGTGTATGATCATTATAATGTATTCTTGGATTTGGTTTGCTAGTATTTTGTTGAGGACTTTTGTGTTTGGGTTCATCAGTGATATTGGCCTGTACTTTTCTTCTTTTGTGGTATATTTCTCTGTTTTTGGTATCAGGGTGGCCTCATAGAATGAGTTTGGGAGTATTCCTTCCTCTTCAATTTTTTAGAATACAGTAAGTCCCCTACATATGGATGAGTTCCATTCTGAGAGTGCATTTGTAAGTCCAGTTTGTTTGTAAGTCCAACAAAGTTAGCCTAGGTACCCAACTAACACAGTCAGCTATATAGTACTGTACTGTAATAGGTTTATGATACTTTTCACACAAAATAAAGAATACATTTTTAATCTTACAGTACCTTGAAAAGTACAGTACACTACCAGCTACATCACTGATGCGTTTACGCTTGCTTCCAGATATCCTGGGCTTGAAATATACTGTACTACTGCACTCTATACAGTACTGTACAGTAAAGTACCTAAAAGCACACCACTTCTAGAGAATGCATATATGTGACAATGTGTGCCAGATACATGAACTAACTTATGTGATTGGATATGAAAACACACATTCGCATCTTTGAAATTTCTCAACTTAAAGGTTCATATGTAGGGGACTTACTGTAATTTCAGAAGGATAGGTGTTAACTCTCCTCTGAATGTTTGATAGAATTCATCTGTGAAGCCATATGATCTTGGATTTTTGTTTGTTGGAAGTTTTTAAATCACAGTTCCAATTTTATGACTTGTGATTGGTCTGTTCATATTTTCTATTTCTTCCTGGTTCAGTCTTGGAAGATTGTCCCTTTCTAAGAAATTGTCCATGTCTTCTAGGTTGCCCATTTTATTGGTATATAGTTACTTGTAGTAGTCTCTTATGATTCTTTGTATTTCTGTGGTATCAATTATAACTTCTCCTTTTTCATTTCCAATTTTGTTGATTTGAGCTCTCTCCCTTTTTTTTTCTTGATGAGTGTGGCTCAAGGTTTATCAATTTTGTTTATCTTTTCAAAGAACCAACTTTTAGTTTCATTGATCTTTGCTATTTTCTTCATCTCTATTTTGTTTATTTCTGCTCTGATCTTTATTATTTCTTTCCTTCTACTAACTTTGGGTTTTGTTTTCTCTTCTTTCTCTAGTTGCTTTAGGTGTAAGGTTAGGTTGTTTATTTGAGATTTTTTCTTGTTTCCTGAGGTAAGACTGTACTGGTATAAACTTCCCTCTTGGAACTTCCTCTACTGCATCTCACAGGTTTTGGACCTTCGTGTTTTCATTTTCATTTTTCTGTAGGTATTTTTTATTTCCTCTTTGATTTCTTCAGTGATCCATTGGTTGTTTAGTAACATATGGTTTAGCCTCCATGAGTTTGTGTTTTTTACAGTTTTTTTTTTTTCTTGTAGTTGATTTCTAATCTCATAGCATCGTGGTTGGAGAAGATGCTTGATATGATTTCAGTTTTCTTAAATTTACTGAGGCTTGCTTTGTGGCCCAGCATGTGATTTCTCCTGGAGAATGTTCTGTGTGCACTTGGGAAGAATATGTACTCTGCTGCTTTTGGATGGAATGCTCTATAAATATTAATTAAGTCCATCTGGTCTAATGTGTCATTTAAGGCCTGTGTTTCCTCATTGATTTTCTATCTGGATGATCTGCCCATTGATGTAAGTGGGATGTTAAAGTCCCCACTATTATTGTGTTGCTGTCAATTTCTCCTTTTATGGCTGTTAGCATTTGCTTTATATATTGAGGTGCTCCTATGTTGGGTGCATATATATTTACAATTGTTATATCTTCTTCTTGGATTGATCCCTTGATCATTATGTAGTGCCCTTCTGTCTCTTTTAACAGTCTTTATTTTAAAGTCTATTTTCTCTGACATGAATATTGCTATTCCAGCTTTCTTTTGCTTTCCCTTTGCATAGAATAACTTTTTCCATCCCCTCATTTTTGGTCTGTGTGTGTCCTGAGATCTGAAGTGGGTCTGTTGTAGACAGCCTACATATGTGTCTTGTTTTTGTATATAGCCAGTCTGTGTCTTTTGGTTGGAGCATTTAATCCACTTACAATTAAGGTAATTATCAATATGTATGTTCTTATTACCATTTTGTTAATTGTTTTGTATTTGTTTTTGTAGGTCTTTTTTCTTCCCTTCCTCTTTTGTTCTCCTCTCTTGTGATTTGATGACTATCTTTAGAGTTGTATTTGGATTGCTTTTTGTTTTTTGTGTATCTATTGTAGATTTTTGGTTTGCAGTTATCATGTGGTTTTTTTATATAGTACACACACACACACACACACAAAGATTGCTTTAAGTTGCTGATCTCTTAATTTCAAATGCATGTCCAATATACTGCATTTGTACTCTCTTCTTCTCATGATTGCTGGTTTTGACTTCATATTTGTATGTGGATGATTTCCTACCTCTACTGTATATTTGCCCTTGCTGGTGAGCTTTGTCATTGATAATTTTCTTGTTTCTAGTTGTAGCCTTTTCTTTTCCATCTAGAGAAATTCCTTTAGCATTTGTTGTAAATCTGGTTTGGTGGTGCTCAATTCTCTTAGCTTTTGCTTGTCTGTAAAGCTTTTGATTTCTCTGTGAAATCTGAACAAGAGCCTTGCTGGGTAGAGCATTCTTGGTTGTAGGTTTTTTCCCTTTGATCACTTTAAATATATCATGCCACTCCCTTCTGGCCTGCAGAGTTTCTAGTGAAAAAAAACAGTTGATAACCTTATGGAGATTCCCTTGTATGTTGTTTGTTCCTTTTCCCTGTTGCTTTTAACATTTTCTCTTTGTCTTTAATTTTTGTCAATTTGATTAATATGATTTCTCAGCATGTTCCTCCTTGGGTTTATCCTGTATGGAACTCTCTGCGCTTCCTGGACTTGAGTGAGTTTTTCCTCTCCCATGTTAGGGAAATTTTTGGTTATTATATCATCAAATATTTTCTCAGGCTCTTTCTCTCTCTCTCTCCTCCTTCTGGGACCACTGTGATGTGAATATTGGTGCATTTAATGTTGTCCCAGAGGTCTCTTAGACTGTCCTCATTTCTTGATTCATTCTTCTTTTTTATTCTGTTCTGCAGTAGTTTTTTCCACCAATCTGTCTTCCAGCTCACTTATTTGTTCTTCTGCCTCATTTATTCTGCTATTAATTCCCTCTAGTGTATTTTTAATTTCAGTTATTGTATTCTTCATCTCTGTTTATTTGTTCTTTACATCTTCTAGCTCTTTTTAAAACATTTCTTATATCTGCTGGTCTGTCCATAGACACTGCATGGCAGACCCAGGTCTTCTTTCTTGTTGCCCAGCACAGGCTCAACCGACAGGGCTGCAAAGCACACTGCAGCTACGATCCTAAATATATTCTTAATTTTAGGAAACCACCCATCCCTGGATAGTACATCACTTAATTATCTGGTTTATAATTAATTAATTGCACACCTTATTCTCTAACTTTGACCTAGAAAATACACTGAAGGATTCTGTGTTTTTAAAATGTCAGTCTTAAAACAGACTACTTATGTCACCTTTGTGTCTTGTGTCCAAGAAAAGAGCCAGAACTTCCTAAGTAATCAAAATGTAAGAGAAGAACTAAAGAAGACTTAGCTAGTTTATACATCAAATTGTTACCTGATTTTCATGCACAGAGTATACTCATTGGGATAAGTGGACATGTCGCTTCCACACATGGGGTTAAAGTCTCTGGGACATCCTGGTAATTTGTACTGATCACAGTTTGGCTAAAAAAAAAAAAAAAGGAAGACAGAAATTGAAGAATAACTTGAGATGTTCTCATCACAAAACAGCTGAGGGGAGGACAGAGTCCCAAGTTTCCCTAGATTTCCTAGAAACATCCTACAGAAAGATTTCTATTTTCTGCAAAAAAAAGTTTTTCTAATGCAAAAAGAAGATGCAGTGTTGAAGCAATGGGTCAACGCCTGCTATGTAAGAAGAGGACCTCAGAAGAAGCTTCAGTTGGGCGGATTTTTAAATGAAAGTCCAAGACATGCCATCAAACCTACTTTACACTCCTCCAGCTTCATAATTTGCTCTTTACTACCATCTCCATGAGAATGTCCTGTTACATTCCACTGTAATCTCTTGGCATAATGCCCAGACACACTCGGGAATCTATCTTTTTTTCTGGACTTTTAAGATACTGGCATTTAAGCAACAGCATTAAAGAAAGCAGTGGGTTCAGAATGAGATCTCAAGGGTTGTTATGGGTTTAACTGTGTCCACCCAGAAAGATATGTTAAACTCCTAACCCCCAGTACCTCAGAATGTAACCTTATATGGAAATAGGGTCTTTATGGAGGTAATTAAGTTAAAATAAGGTTAGTAGAATCAGCCCTAATCCAAAATGACCAGTGTCCTTATAAAAAGGGAAAATTTGGACACAGAGTCACACATAGATGGAAGATCATGTGAAGACACCAAGAGAATGCCATTTACAAGCCAAGGAATGCCTGAGGCTACCAGATACTAGGAGAGAGGAATGGAACAGAGCCTCCCTCACAGCCCTCGGGAGGAAGCAACCCCGCCAACACCTTGAGTTTGGACTTCAGCCTTGCGAACTGTGAGACAATCCATTTCTGTTGTTTAAGCCACCCAGCTTGTGGCTTTATTACAGCAGGCCTAAGGGTCATGGAACTCAACCCTCAGATTCAGTGGAATTGAGGCCAGAGAGCTAATATGTCTTGCTCACAGCCACTTGTCTCCAGCAGGGCCAGGACTAGAAATGGCCACAATGGTCACACCACAGTGTGCAGTGTCCCACTTTAATAACAGGTTAAATATATGGCCTACTATATTTCTGTTTGTGTGCGTGTGTATGTTTTAGTTAATGGTGATCACCTTTCCTCACTTCAGAGTAAGTCACCCTGTTTAGCACTTTTAATAGATGAAATACACATTTCTACTGATATTATCTGGATATATAAAGAGCTAAGCAGGACTGCTCATGAGCCAAACTCTAAAGTAAAGAAATTTTTTGACCCTTTCCATCCTCCATGCTGCCCTTTATCTCCATTTCAGAGCCCAATGTGTTCTTGTTGCCTTACACTCACTAAGATGTTGCCTTCTAGGGCTTCCACAGGAGAGTAGATGCCCTCTTAGGCAATGAGATTGGGACAAGTGGTAATTGGTCATTTAATTTAAAAGGCAATTAACAAAGAAACAATAACAAAAAATAATACACACCCTAAACATTTTCTCTTAAAACATAGAAGAAAACAGAATTGCCAATCTTTTGATGTAAGATGATGACAAGGCACAAGGCCAGCCGTAATGCTACCTACACTGAGATAACCTCCCTTGCAGCTAGGTATGACCACTAATCAAGGTCAGGCCGATGGGATATAAGTGGAATTATTATGTAACAGCTTCTGGGAACCTCCTTTAAAAGAAAGTTGGTGCCTGTCCTCTGCTTCCCCCAATTTTTTATTGTCCTTTGTCCATTCCTCCATCCTTCTCCTGGGTGCATGGAGCTCTACCTTTTATCTTACAGACCAAGAGGACAAAGGCTACATCCTAAAATGGCAGCTCTGTGAGCTGTTATTTTCAGTCCTTGTTTCTTGCAGCTAAATCTAATCCTACCTGACACTAGACATAAGACTTTTCCTATGAATGTTTTAACTAATTAGAATTCTGTACCCTGTCAGTGTAAAAATCGTAGTCATAATAGATCACCTATGATTTCCTGTTTTGGTTTTCTTTAAAAATGGGATTTCTCAACCCCGTTCATATTTGGGACCAGATAATTCTTTGTTGTGTGAGGCTGTCCTGTGCATTGCAGGATGTTTAGTAGCATCTCTGTTCTCTATCCACTAGAAGCCAGTAACAACTCCCCAGTCATGACAATCAAAATGAGAGTCTAAATGTCTCCTGGTGGGTAAAACTACCCTTTTAAATATGGTGAGGATTTAAAGACAGTGTTATGACGAGGTGATGTACAGTTAAAAAATAATTCCCCAGTTATTTACCATTGTTTCATCTACACCTAATTCAAGAACAATTTGTTTTTGTTTTTAGCAAGTCTTTCAAAAGCATTTGACACAGTTCTCATATAAATGGCTTCTTTCTTTCTTTTTTTTTTAAGTACTGTCCATCATGTAGTAAACTTTATTTATTTATTGGCTGTGTTGGGTCTTTGTTGCTGTGCGCGGGCTTTCTCTAGTTGTGGTGGGAGCTACTCTTCATTTTGGTGCGTGGGCTTCTCATTGCGGTGGCTTCTGTTGCGGAGCACGGGCTCTTTTTAGTAGTTGTGGCACGCGGGCTCAATAGTTGCAGCTAACGGGCTCTAGAGCACAGGCTCAGTATTTGTGGCACACAGGTTTAGTTGCTCTGTGGCATGTGGGATCTTCCTGGCCCGGGGATCGAACCCGTGTCCCCTACATTGGCAGGCAGATTCTTAACCACAGCGCCACCAGGGAAGTCCCAAAATGGCTTATTTCTTTACACTCATGTTTATGCTGTCTTTACATTTTTAATTAAAATAAGACTGGAGACTCGCATAACAGGCTTGTGAACACACACACTTGAGTCTTGGTGAGAATGCAACTCCACTGATGGGAAATAATCCACTTTACAAGAGAGTAGTCATATGAGACAGTAGTCTATCTACAACCAGTGAGTGACTGATCTGCTGTGGAAATTGTTCAGAGAGATAGGAGAGGGTCATTTGTCAGTTGCTTAAATGGAGGATGCCAGAGTGAGTTTTTGCTGTTATTATGCCCATTTTCTGAAAGAAAATCAAACCCAAGAAAACTGAGTCATCTGAGCAAAAGTATAATTGGGCACCCATTAAGTGCTGAAGATTGGGTACCAAATAAAAAGACATCATCCTTGACCACAAAAATATACAGCTTACTGGAGGGAGACAGACAATTACAATTCAGTGCTATGGTGGGCTAACGAACAGCACTGGATCTGGAGTCAGAACGCCTAGCTTGGAACCACAGTTCCAACCATTTCCATATGACCTTGACCAGGGGGATAATAATGGTACCTACTTTTAGTGCTATAAAGGATTAAATGAGTTATTCTGTACAAAGAATTTAGAACACTGATTGGCATCTAAGCATTTATTGTTGAAGGAAACCAGGCTATGGCACCCCCAAAATACGGCTCTTAGGTATAAAAATTATTTCGAGCTAAAGGCAGTTAAGATGCAGCTCTCTCTCCCTTCTCCTTTTCCGCCTAAAGGCAGGATATAAATTCTCCTCTAGCAGAGGTAACTCTGGATTCTTATCAGCCCAGAGGTGGCACCTGAGGAATCTGCAAACAAACTTTACTCCATTAGTTTCCTCCCATTATTTATCTTCCCACTGTTTGCCACCCTTGGAAGCCTAAAACCATTTTCCTTTGTCCTGTCATTTATCTACAAATTTATTGCTCTCTGTTAAAGATGTTATATAAGGCAGATTGCTAAGCCACCTCCTTGAGTTACTCATCTCCAGGTGTTCCCATGCATATGCACAAAGCATTTGCTAATAAAGATTTGTTTTTCTCCTGTTAATCTGTCCTTTGTTATAGCGGCCACAGCTGAGAAATTAGAAGGGTAGAGGAAAGATGTTTTTCCTCCCCTACACTAGCATGGTGGTGATGTTGATGCAGTATAGTTTGAATGGAAGCACAGAGAAAGTGCATTTATGTCTCCTTTGGAGAAAGAAAACAGGGTGGGAAGTTTTCCTGGAAAAGGTGTGTACTGAATTGAATATGCAAAGTTACCTAACCCACTGAGGTCAATATCCCCATATGTAAAATAATAATATCTATCTGTATTACAAGGTCATTGCAAGAAATGAGAGACTGCATATACAAATGGACCATGTCAGACTAGATATTAAAATAGAATTCTGACCCACAACCTTAGCAAGCTGCCTAGGAAACCAACCTATTATTTAGAATAACCAGTCCAAGAAGTTACCTGCTATAAGTCAGACTTGTAAGAAATCAGACACCTATCTCTAGTGACATATAGGAAGCCAAACAGTAAGCTCTGTAACAATTGGCCCCAAATGGCCAGGAGTTGATTAATAACTGATAGTTTCCCTAAATTGTGTCTCTGCTTCCAGCTTAGGCCCAATCAGAGAATACCACATATGCCCTCCTAATCAATCACATGGGATGCCTGCTTCTAGTTACCCATCTACAGCCTCCCCACGCCAGCAGCTTCAGTCAGGGCACACCTGAAACCTTCCCTTTTTCTCATTATAAAGCTTTCCCACTCCTGCCTTTGAATGTGTGTGTGTGTGTATATATATATTTTTTCTTTTTCAAATTCTTTTCTGTTATAAGTCACTGCAAGACATTGAATATAGTTCCCCATGCTATACAGGCAGGTCCTCGTTGTTTATTTTATATATAGTAGTGTGTGTATATTAATCCCAAACTCCTAATTTTTTCCTTCCCTTCCCCTCCCCCTTGGCAACCACAAGTCTGTTCTCTATGTCTGAGTCTGTTTCTGTTTCATAGATATGTTCATTTGTGTCATATTTTAGACTCCACATTTAAGTGATATCATATGATTTGTCTTTCTCTATCTGACTTCACTTAGTATGGTAATCTCTAGGTCCATCCATGTTGCTGCAAATGGTATCACTTTGTTCTTCTCTATGGCTGAGTAATATTCCACTGTATGAGGGTGAATCAAAAATTATCTGCACTCTGGCTGTAAAATTTATAGAAGTTTTAATACAACTGGAGTGCGGATAATTTTTGACTCACTCTCGTATATATGTGCGGCACCTTCTTTATCCACTCCTCTGTTGATGGACACTTAGGTTGCTTCCATGTGTTAGCTTTTATAAATAGTGCTATGAGCACTGGGTGAATGTTGAATAACTAGCTTGTGCTTGTTCTCATTTGGTTTATCTTCCTTTCCTTCCAGAGAATTTAATTTGTTAATATATATAAATTATCTAGTACAAGGTGTAATTATTAGGCCTAGGAACTTCTGAATCACCAAAGGGAACATTAAAGGAAACAAAACCCTGAGGCCTTCAAGGCTTGAGCTATTTTCAGCCAAATTTTATATTGGGATCTGTATCAAAAAGCCTGCCTGAGAATCTGGTTTCTAAAGAAGCAGTCCACTGTTTCAAAAGTGGTAGGTCAGACCTGAAAACCAGCCCCCAACCCAAACTGTGAGGCCTTCACTGTATCAGTAGACACAATAAAAGTGGTTTCTTACTTACTGTTCTATATTCTGAATGTTGACCACACTGAGCATTCAAAGGGGCTGCAAGAAGAAAACAGACATTTTAAAGGATGTGATTAAGGTCAATTCTTCATAAGGGGTTTTTTAAATCCAGCTTGTGATTTATACAGGCCACACCTTCTCCCTTTCTCTCCCATGTCTAACTTTTGAAGAACTACTAAGAAGTAGGTTTAGTTGTGTTCTGGCACCTCTCCTAGTAGGCACACAAAAAACATTTGGCACGGGTTCCATAACTGACCACCTTGATAGGTTTGCTTGAGAAAGGAATTTGGAGCTACATAACAAAAATCAGGGAAGAGGCCCTGATGCCATCCTCAGATATGTTCCCAGGGTTAGTGATCCTGCACTCCTCCCCCACCCCCGGCCCCAGCCAATTCCTGAGGAGCCAATGTAAGTTCAGGGATCAGAGAGAACTTCCCCTGAGCCTCAGCGGGATAATGCTTACCCAGCGCTTGGAACAACAGCAGAAGACGCCATGTCCCGAGGTCCACCTACTGCTCCTTGTAGGGGGGTGCTCCAGAGATGAACAGGATGGGGCTTCAGCTGAGACAGAACTTAGGGCAGCTGCAGTACCCCCAGAATGGTTCCCTATTATCCAGCAGGACATTCAGAGCCAGTGCAAAGTGAACCGGTAGCCCCCACTGAGTGACATCTACCTCAGTGGTATGCCTGTCATGAGATGCAAGCTCCAGGCTGACATACAAAAGTGACTGCAGAAAGACCCTAACTACAGCCCCCAGCACTTCCCTAATGCCAGCAGGACCTTTGCTGACGATCTCTAGCTCTTTGCTCCATGGCTCTCCATCATCAGGGGACCATGTTCCCCCTCTTCCTTCACAGTATTTAAGAAATAAAAAGTCAGATTTTCTTTGCTAAAAACCCCCCCGAAGTCAGAGAAGTAACTCAATAATTCACAATATTCTTTTCCACTGTGGCTCAGGGTAATAAATACAAAACACTAAGTGTTACCATTTTAACTCCTTCTTAAACTGGTTGTCAAGTCTGGCTGGACTAAAGCTCTTTTTCATGAGCCCAGGAGTGCCCTGTGCACTTGGCATTCACAATTCCTGATTCCTGTACATCTCCTGCTGAGGTTCTGAAGGGTCCCTGGTACATAAAAACCCAACTCCTGATCTTGGGCTCCAGAAAATTTGCTTTAAGGGAGAAAGAGCAGATACTAGGGTCACCAAGAAGATGCTGAGAATGGAGCCCAAGCAAGAACTAAAGAGGGTGACTGGCTCCACAACGCCACTCCTGCACACCCCCAAGTTGGAATCCCTACACTACCAAAGGTAGGGCCTGGAACCGCCAGTAACGGTGCACGGAGGGGCGCCAAGGCCGCCTGGACCCGGGGAGGGGCAGTTGCCACCGAGACCATCCTCTCAGTAACTCCATGACCCGTCCTCCTTGGACCAGGCCCACTGTGAGCATTACCTGTTGAGTCCCACCAGACCAGGAGCAACAGCAAGGGCAGCGCCTCCAGTGACATCCTCCCTCCGCAGCCGGCTGTTGGGTCCCTACGCTCCAGCGCGCCCCCGAGACACGGACAGCACCCTTGGGTTGGACACGTGACACGGGGTGTGATGGAGGGGCGGATAAAAGGAGGAAGAATGGAGCAGTTAGGAGGAGGGGGGAGGAGCAGGAAAGGATGGGTGGGACTTCCCTGGTGGCTTAGTGGTTAAGAATCCGCCTGCCAAGGCAGGGGACACAGGTTCAATCCCTGGTCCAGGAAGATTCCACATGCTGTGGAGCAACTAAGCCTGTGTGCCACAACTACTGATCCCATGTGCTGCAACTACTAAGCCTGTAGCTTAGAGCCAGTGCTCTGTGATGAGAAGCCACCACAATGAGAAGGCTGTGGCAGCCACAACTAGAGAAAGCCCATGCACAGCAAGAAAGACCCAACATGACAAATAAATAAATAAATAAAGTGCACTAAAAAAAAGGAAAACATGAGTGTGAGGAGGGGATATGGAGGAAGTAGGGAAAGAAAGGTAGAGGAGGGTGGTTACTAGCCTCCCACCTCCCTAACCCCACCCCAGTCCCACTCCAATCCCACCCCACTCCACTGAGAATGGGAGCAGCAATTAAGGGGACCATGTCTCCCTGTAGCAAACAAGAACCTTGTAAGAGCCCTGGATAACCTTGTGGACTCCATCTGTCAACCCCAATTTATTCAGCATCTTCTCTAGCCCAGGAACTGTTTTAGGGCTGAATTTAACAAAGGAGGTCCCTGCTCTCTAGATGCTTTCCAGTATAGGTGTTGGGAATCAGGTGACCCAGGGAGCTCCGAAACAAGTGAATACAATAATTTCTAAAATTAAGTGCTAGAGAGCTGGGGGTGGGGGGTGGGGAAGACTTTCCATTGGGAGGTCAGAAAAGTCCTTTCAGAGGTGGCATTTAAGCTGAAAGGGGAAGGATGAGAAAGAAGTCTGGTGAAGATCTTGAAGGCAAATATCGCAGGCTCAAGGAAGAGTGTGCACAGAGATCTGGACAATCCCAAGAACATGTGTGGCGCTGCCATGATAAGGGGTTTGGGTTTGTTCTAGTCGCAGTGGGAAGCCAGTGGAGGACTGTAAGCCGGGGCATGGCCTTGATATGACTTATATCTTAAGAGATTGGATGAAGAATGGAGGAGACAGGTAAGAGTGGAGGCAGGGAGACAAATTAGGTGGCTTTTGCAGTAAGGGATGATGGCAGCTGGAATTCATGGATAATAGGGGACGGGTGAGAAATAGATTCAGGATGTCTTTTGGAGGTAGACAACCAACTGGAGTGAGGAGAAGAACCAAGGATGCTTCCTGGGATTTTGTCCTGAACAGGTGGATGTGTGGTGATGCCATTTCTGTGATGAACAACCTTTGGAGAGGATGCCTATTAGACCTCCAAGTGGAATCACAAATTTGTAGCTGGATGTACACCTCAATTAAAAAAATGAAGTATAAAATTATGTGCATGTATCTTTAAAATTTTTTTAAATAGAGGTATAGTTGGTGTACAATGTTATATAAGTTTCAGGTGTACAGCATAGTGATTCACAGTTTTTAAAGGTTATACTCCATTTATAGTTATTATAAAATATTGGCTATATTCCTTGTGTTATGCTATATATCCTTGTAGCTTATTCACTTTATATGTAGTAGTTTGCACCTCTTAATCCTCTAGTCTATCTTGCCCCTTCTCTCATCCTTCTCTCCAGGGGTAACCACTAGCTTGTTCTCTATATTTGTGAATCTGTTTCTTTTTTGTTATATTTACTAGTTTGTTTTATCTTGTAGATTCCACATTTAAGTGATATCATACAGTATTCACCTTTCTCTGTCTGACTTATTTCACTTAGCATTATACCCTACAAATCCATTCATGTTTTTGCAAATGGCAAATTTTTATTATTTTTTATGGCCAAGTAGTATCCATTGTGTGTGTATATACAACATCTTTATCCATTCTTCTGTTGATGGAGATTTAGTTTGCTCCTATATCTTGGTAATTGTAAACAATGCTGCTATGAACATTGGGGTGCATGTACCTTTTTGAATTAGTGTTTTCATTTTTTTCGGGTAAATACCTGGGAGTGGAATTGCTGGATCATATGGTGGTTCTCTTTCTAGTTTTTTGAGAAACCTCTGTACTGTTTTCCATGGTGGCTGTACCAATATACATTATCACCAACAGTGTATGAAGGTTCCCTCTTCTCCACAACCTTCCCAGCATTTGTTACTTGTGGTGTTTTTGATGATAGCCCTTCTGGCGTGTATCATTTTTTATTAAAAGAATTAAATTTTCAGAAATTTAACAAATAAAGAAAGGTTATTCTGAGACACATACATCAATATCCTCCAACAGGACCTCGTATAGTATTTAAGAGTATGTATTTACTGATTTTTTTTTCCTTGCGAAGCTCCCTTTGACATATTTACTTATTCTAAATACAAATTTTGGTAGTTATTCAGCAAATATTAATAAGAGGTTTAGGGACGAGAAATAATTTGGCCAAAGAGGCACAAGTTAGTGCATTGGTAGATCTGTTTCTTTTCTGGCTCTTAGGCATATGTGTCAGTGTTGATCTGTGACATACTTCCTGGTTCAGTCAGGGTCTAGGCTGAAAAACACAAGCCTCACTAGGTATTTCACCAGAGAGAATTCAATATAAGAAATTGGCCAGGCTGGAATCGGAGAACTGACGAAAACAGAAAGGGAACCAGGGACTTCCCTGGTGGGACAGTGGTTAAGACTGCACTCCCAATGCAGGGGACCCAGGTTTGATCCTTGGTCAGGGAACTAGATCCCACATGCATGCTGCAACTAAGGAGTCAGTGAGCCATAACCGAGGAGCCTGCCTACTGCAAGTAAGACCTGGTGCAACTAACTAAATAAATAATTATTAAAACAACAACAACAACAACAGAAAGGGAACCATGAGGTAACACACAGAGATAGTAACTTCAGAACATGGGCATCAACTCTAAGTCTGGGGGAACAAAAGGAAGGGTTTAGGATTTGCAGAACCTAGCAATTTGGAGGACAGGCCCTGGAAAGCTGGAACTCAGACCTCTGAGTGGGGGTGCTGCCTGGCTGATGGGTGTGAGGGCCATGATGAGGCAGTTTTGAGAGTGTGTGACAAAGCTGGAGATTGGAACCAGCTGCTACTGCCAGTAGTCATAGCTGGGGTACCACTGAAACAGTGAGTCCCTCCTCTATGCCCCTGACTTGCAGTATCCCCCTGCCATATCCTATTGGCAGAAGAAGCCAGCTAGCAAAGCAGTTGGGAGGTCTGCAGAATTCTATCATCACAGAGTCTGGAAGGCTGGTTTTAGAGCTGACATACTACAACCTAATGGCTGGCACTGTCACATGCCCCACCCCTTGACTTTAGCAACCTCAGGTACAGGGACAAGAAGACAATGTGCAGTTTTAGACTCCACCTGGCACCGTGCATGGCTAAAGTTCTGGCTAGTGTCTGTTGACGCCAGAGGGTAAATTTGAAATGAGTGTTAATACTTTTCTGAGATATGTAATGTAAGTTCTTTGAACAGTGGTCATAAAATGGAGATGACTTATTTTGCTGACTTTCATACAAAAACATTTTCTCAACTTTGTGGGGTTTCTGTTACCAAATAACATAGACACTTGCTTATAAACACCTTCACCTTTGATGCTCAGGAACACAAACAGAAATCTGAGCATAGACTCAGGGACAATGCTTAGAGTTGTGTTAGCAGGAATTTCAGCTTTCAAAAGAAAGCCATTTACCCCTCAAGGTAGATTTCTTATAAATCGATGTGGGTGGATGCTGCTTCCTTTATGTCATTTTGTTCCAAACAGTTGATATCACACCTTAGAAATATTTTATACCAGGGTGCTTTCCACATAGTTGTATCCACATTTGCCAGCCAAGGTTAAGAATTAACAAGAATTTTCTGTAAAGGGCCCGAGAGTAAGTACTTTAGACTTTGTGTGTCACGCAGTCTGTCACAACTGGTCACTTCTGCCACTGTGCAAAAGCAGGCAGATTATGTGTGAGTCAGCAAATGGACGTGGCTGTGTTCCAACAAAACTTTACAAAAACAGGCAGCAGGCCATATTTAGACTGTGGACCATAGTTTACTGACCTCTGGACAAATATGCCAAACAAAAATGGCCAATGTAACCATTGGTATGTTAGTAGCACCGAGAGCAAGCTAGGAGATTTGTTCTGCGGTTCTGCAGTTCATCCTTGTGGCTTTGTTTTTTAGTCCTTCTTTAGGTACTCACTATTGCTTAGGTCCCCACAGCTCCAAATGAATGAACATTTGGTGAAGTGTCTAGACAATTTTGGCAAAATAAAAATTTTTTTCATCCTTGTATATGTCACTTCATTCAAAATCATTTTTCTTTTACCCTGAATCATCTGGTTGATTGTACCTCTAGGAAGTCTGACTTTTAACTTTAGTATTCTGTCACATCTGCTGGTCTGTGTGGATTACAGGTGCTGGTGAATCTTCTGAAATTATGCAACCTGAAGGTGCTTTTACTGTTTCTCATGCTACAACCAAATAAGAGATCTTATATACAAATCCCATCACTGGATATTATCCAGTCCATATTTAATTATTGATACTAGGCTTTTAAAAGCATCCATAAGCATAAAAAGGAAGACTTGTTACATTAAAATTAACTCAAAATGGAATGTGGATTTAAATGTAAAAAAGTGAAACTTTTAAATTTTAGAGAAAAACATAGGAGAAAATCTTAAGAACCTAGGCAAGGAGTTCTTGGACTTGACACAAAAGCATGGTTCATAAAAAGACAAATTGATAAATTGGACTTCATCAAAATGAAAAACTTTTGCTCTGCAAAAAACCCTGTAAAGAGGATGAAAAGACAAACTACAGTTTGGGAGAAAATATTTGCAAACCACATATCCGACAAAGGACTTGTATCTGGAATACATAAAGATATCTCAAAACTCCAGAGCAAAAAGAAGAAACAATCTGGTTAGAAAATGGGCAAAAGATATGAACAAACATTTCACTGGAAAGGATATACAGATATCAAATAAACACATGAAAAGAGGTTCAACATCACTAGTCATTAGGGGAAGGCAACTTACTATTTATTTATTTATTTATTTATTTATGGCTGCATCAGGTCTTAGTTGTGGCACGTGGGCTTCTCTCTAGTTGTGGCGTGCAGGCTCCAGGGTGCGTGGCTCTGTGGTTTGCAGCACACGGGCACTCTCATTGAGGTGCACGAGCTCAGTAGTTGTGCACACGGGCTTAGTTGCCCCCTGACATGTGGGATCTTAGCTCCAAGACTGGGGATTGAACCCACATCCCTTGCATTGGCAGGCAGATTCTTTACTACTGGAACCACCAGGCGTGTCTGGGAATGTAACTTAAAATGGCAATGAGTTGTCATTACATATCTATCGGAATGGCTAAAATAAAAAATATTAGTCCCATCAAATGCTGTCAAGGATGTGGAGAAGCCAAATCACTCATTGGTGGGAAAGTAGAATAGTACAGCTACTCTGGAATATAGTTTGGCAGTTTCTTTAACAACTAAGCATGCAGGTACCATACGATCCAGCAATGGCACTCTTGGGCGTTTATCCCACAGAAATGGAAACTTATTTTTACACAAAAATCTGTACATGAATGTTTATAGCGGCTTTATTGCTAATAGCTGAAAACTGGAAACACCCTAAATATCTTTCATCAGGTGAATTGTTAAACTGTGGTACATTCATACCATGGAATACTAGTCAACAAAAGGAATTGACAACTGATATAGGCAACAATTTGGGTGGATCTCCAGGGCTTTATGTTGAATTTTTAAGATCCAGCTTCAAAAAGTTACATACTATAGACTATCATTTACATTTGACCCTTGAACAGCACAGGGGTCAGGGGCACTGGCATCCCACACAGTTGAAGTATAACTTTACCAACCACTGTATCCATGGTTCTGCATCCTTAGATTCAACAGACTGCAGATTGTGTAGTACTATAGCACTTGATTGGAAAAAAATTGTGTATAAGTGGACTGGTGCAGTTCAAACCTATGTTATTAAAGGATCAACTATATATAACATTCTTGAAGTGATGAAACTAAAGAGATGATGAACAGATTAGTGGAGCTGGGGTTGGGGGTACAGTTAGGAAGGATAGCTGTGGCTATTTCAGAAGTAGCATGAGAGATCCTTGTGATGGAGTTGTTCTGTAGTTTTACTGGGTCACAGGAATCTAAGGATGTGATACAATTGCATAGAATTAAATGCACACACACAAATGAGTATGGATAAAACTGGTGAAATCTGAATAAAGTTGGTGGATTGTGTTAGTGTCAGTTTCCAGGTTTTGAAATTGTACCATAATCATGCAAGACATTACCACTGCAGCAACCTGAGTAAAAGCTCTGAGAGCTCTCTGTATTATTTTTTACAAGTGCATAAAAATCTATAAGTATCTTAAGTTATAAAGCATAAAAACAAGTGAGGCTCTAAAAATTATCTGTGTAATTTGAATAGTAAAGGAACATCATCATTAGTTAAATTCACCTGAATAATTAATGTTGATCTAGCAAATTGTGGTGGCCTTAACCCTGTATTAAGGATATGAATTTTATTATTTTCCATAAGGAAAAGCAGTTTGTTAAGCATAAAGTAATATGATGTAATGTTTAATGTGACTTAATATTTAGACTTTGCTAAGACTTTCAACTAAACAGACTCATAAATTCATATGAAAACAATCTTTTGTCAAAGTGTATATCCTGTTATTTTACAGAATATGATCACCACAAGCAAAATGACTGTATGACTTAGAAATAAATAATGCTAAAATACTTTAACTTTTTCCCCCCACTTTACAGAGTATTATGAAATTATGTGTTCTGGGTGTTTTTCAGTTATATATGCTTCTGGTTAGCTGGAAAATAGAGAAATATAGTGGTCAAAACAGAATTTATCGAAAACATTGTTGCTAGCTTATTACATGCATGGTTCTCAGAATTTTTAAAAACTAATCATCAGTAAATTTAAATTGTACATCTTTGGAAAGAATTCTCAAGTATTTATGACTTTTACCACAAAGGTATTTTTAGAGTCCCTCCCTCCACTTTCTTTTTTTAAAGTAGGTACTCTGCATGACCACAATTTGGAAATTACAGAAAACAAATTTTTTTTAAGGTAAGTAATTACTGGGGCTTCCCTGGTGGCTCAGTGGTTAAGAATCCGCCTGCCAATGCAGGGGACACGGGTTCAAGCCCTGGTCTGGGAATATCCCACATGCAGAGCAACTAAGCCTGTTTGCCACAACTACTGAGCCTGTACTCTAGACCCGGTGAGCCACAACTACTGAGCCCACGTGCCACAACTGCTAAAGCCCGAGCACCTAGAGCCCCTGCTCCATAACAAGAGAAAGCACCACAAGAAGAAACCCATGCACTACAATGAAGAGTAGCCCCCTCTCTCCGCAACTATAGAAAGCCCATGTGCAGCAACAAAGACCCAATGCAGCCAATAAATAAAAAATGAAATTAATTAATTAAAAAAAGATAAGTAATTACTTTTGAATGAAACCATCCCTACTATCCAGAAGTATATGATCCTAGAATTGTCACATTCATTTTATTCATTCATCCATTCCACAAATATTTACAGAATATTTATATGAGCACTGTCCTAAGAACCAGATTTAGCAGTGAATAAAATATACATCAGAATGAAAATCTCCTCTCTCAAGGAACTTACATTCTAGTGATAATTACTGCTATAAAAAGCCCAGTTAAGACAACAGTAACAAACTGTTCAAATAATGGTCACAATCAATGTATAACCTACTCCTAATTGATTATAGAACTATGAATCAGAGAAGTTTTAAGAAATTTAATCAGTGTAGTAAATCAGGCCATATAAATACCAAAAAAATGTATGTTGTCATTCCTAAGCCCATCTTGCACCAGTGTGTTATCAAATCTCACCTAAACAGAAATTACAGAAGCACCAAAGCCACTGTGGAAAACTTTAACTGGCTCCTCTGAATCAAATCCAAACCTTTGTGGGGTTTTGGAATATACAATTCCTTTTCATAAAAGTTTTGTTATTTATGTTAACAGTAATGAATTATCATTACTTTAAATGACAATAAATAGTTTCTAAATTTCTTAGTTTTAATTTGTAATGGTATTAAATACTGATAGCCTTAACAGGAAACACTGTTCAGTATCTTCAATAATTTTTGAAAGTATAAAAATTTTATTTTGGGCTCCAAGACCAAAATATTGGAGATCAATTGCCAAGTGGAATAAATGCTATTCCCATTTTAAAGTTACTGTAAGTAGGGCCAGAAAGGTCAGGAAGATGTAAAAGACAAGGCTAATATAGTCTTTTTTTCCTTTCTGTTTAGCTCTGTGATATAGATATACACTCTATCCTCTGAAACTAACATAAATAGAATTTTACTGTGTTAAGTAAACTTTTGGCAACCTGACATGTGTATTCCTATTGCCTCTGTCACCAAATTTAAACTTTTAAGAAATATTATCCAAAATTTGAAAATAAAGCAAAATATGCTACGTGCTTTTCAAAGTTATACTAGAGCATTGTCTAAGAAGCCTGCAAAGGGATCATCAGATTCTAGGGGCTACCATCTTATATGGCTTATTATTCACTACGGACAGGGCCTAGAGTCTACAAAGTTAGATCTTAACTTGTACAAGATAAGTTATAAATGACTTTGTCAAGTTGAAAAGATTATGGCAAAGGTTACTGTTTTATTGATCTGTCGATAAAAAGCAGTGTTGTATTTAATTTTCAGTCTTATTCCAACATTCTTTTTTCTATAGACTATGTAGTTACCAGTCTCCTCCATCCTCCTTGAACTGGGTTTACCATCCTTCTGGTTCCCTCAGTAATGAGTTAAATAAGAAGAGTAAATAAGAGGCCAGTTTGCCTAGCATATGGGGAAGACCAGCTTTGCACGTGCTGGTCTTCCAATTTGGGAAGACCAGCACGTGCAAAGCCTTCATGACTCCTTTAGAGAATTCCAAGAGATTCAATGTGGCTAAAACTGTGCTTCTCAGACTTTGATATACATGTGAATCACTTAGATTCCATAAGTCTAGGGTAAGGCCTAAGATTCTGCATTTCTACAAATTCCCGGGTGAAGTTGATGCTGCTGGTCCACGAACCACACTTTAAGTAACAAGGGCTAGGCCAGAGCATAGGTGAATGTGAGAATGTCCAGAGTTGAAGATGGAAACTGAGGAAGACGGATGTGGATCTAGAATAGCCTCGCTAATAAAAATAGTCATTTTTTACAATTTACATCAAACTAAAGATTCCTAAGCCCAAGTAGGTGGTTCACTCATTTGAAATAGCACATGCCTTCCAGCCCCATTTCAGTATAATTACAGAAGTGGGACTAAGCCTAGTAAGTAACTGCATGAAAACTGTCCTGGTGTTTTTGTTTTGTTTTGTGTTTAGCTGCATGGATTGTGGGATTTTAGTTCCCTGACCAGGGATCGAACTCGGGATGGCAGTGAAAGCGTCCTAACCGTTGGACAGCCAAGGAATTCCCAACAGTCCTGTATTTGTGCTCTCCCTCAGATCTTTGTTTAGGTGAGCTCAGCTCTATTTGGTGATGTCTAGTGCCATCTAGTGGAAATGAATCGACATTTTAACTAGCGCTTCATTTTTATTGTGCTTTAGTTTTCGAAGAGCTTTCATTTTATCTTAACAGTAACCTATGAAGTAGACATTGTTTTCTTTAATTAATTAACTAGGCAGTGTTGGGTCTTCCTTGCTGCATGCAGGTTATCTCTAGTTGCAGCGAGCAGGGGATTACTCTTCATTGCTGTGCACGGGCTTCTCATTGTGGTCACTTCTCTTGTTGCAGAGCATAGGCTCTAGGCATGCGGGCTTCAGTAGTTGCAGCATGGGAGCTCAGTAGTTGTGGCTTGAGGGCTCTAGAGTGCAGGCTTAGTTGTGCTGTATGGGATTAGTTGCTACGTGGCATGTGGGATCTTCCTGGACCAGGGAATGAACCTGTGTCCCCTGCATTGGCAGGCAGATCCTTAACTACTGTGCCACCAGGGAAGTCCCAACATTGTTTTCCAGTTTGTTTTAACTTTTTAGAAATACTTAATATTATTGAGCACGCATCACTAACACAAACCTTCTCCTTCTCCTCCTCCCCATCTCTCCTCCTCCCTTACCATCATCTTCAACATCATCATCACAAACCATTGTGATTATGTGCCAGGCATTTTCCAAAGCCCTTTACAAGTATTATGTAATTAATTCTCACAGCAACTCTTGTGAGTTAAGTATAATTATTATCCCCATTTCATGGATGAGGTAATCAAGGCACAGAAGAGTTAAGCAAGTTATCCAAGGTCATCAGCTAGGAAAAGCATAGCCAGAATTGGAACCCAGAGAATTTGGGGTTTTGTTTTAATATTTTCAAAATTTTAGATAAAATTAAAATTTGCTTCTCTGAAATCTATGAAGTGACTCTTTTCTTCCTCATTTCTTATTTTGTTTTTCAGATTTATTGAGATATTGATGTATAACATTGCACAAGTTTAAGTATACTATGATGCTCTGACACACATAATGTATGTGAGATGATCACCGCAATGAAATTAATTAACATATTCATCAGCTCACAAAATCGCAGATTTTGTGTGTGTGATGAGAACATTTAAAAATCTACTCTCTCAGCAACTTTCACATATATAATATGGCATTATTAATTATAGTCACCATGCTGTTCCCCAGAACTTGTTCATTTTTTAACTGGAAGTTTGTACCCTTTGGCCAACATCTCACCATTTTCCCTACACACACAGCCCCTGTAAATCACCATTCTATTCTCTGTTTCTTTGAATTTGACTTTTTTTGGATTCCACATGTAAATGAGATCATACAGTACTTGTCTTTCTTTGACTGATTTATTTCACTCACCATAACGCCCTCAAGGGAACCCCAGGGAGTGTTATTTCAGACCCCCATGCTCTCAACCAGTAACCAGTTTAAGAAATAAAGTTAATTTGGTTCTCCTAATTACAAAATTAATGCATATTTAGAAGAGCAGAAAGAAAAAAATCACTCAAAGTTCTGTCTCCTAAAAGCCACTTTGATTTTAATATAGTTGTGATCATACTATAAAAACCATTTTGTGTTGTTTCTTTTATTTAACATTTTAACACAGACATTTCCAGTATCCCCAAACTCTTCATAATTTGTTACTGTGAATAGGTCCTTTATTAACATTATAACTTGTGTAATGCCTACTATGGGTCAGGTGTAAGGAATTTCTATATATTTTATTATTTTAATCTTTACAACAAACCCATATGATAGAGGGTATTTTCAGCCCTATTTTAAATGAGGAAACTGAGACATAGCTGGTAAGTGACATGAACCTCCACAGTCTGGCTCCAGAGTCTATGCCATCATCTGGCTGTGGAAGGAAGGATTTAAATTGTTTATATTTTGAATCAGTTACTAAAAACCACATGGAGAAGCACTAAAACAGTCTGTAACCATTAAATTATAAAAAAAAAAAAACCTTTTAAACACTTTTATGTGAAAAGTACTAATAATGATGGTAATTAATGTGTTGCTTATTAAAGAGGCAAATTTTACATATAATTAAAGCCCAGAAAACAGAAGAGAGTTTTTATCGTCACCATTTATCAAGTGATAACTATGTACTTTTCCATACACTGTCTCTAACCTTCACTGAGACCCTGTGAGTTGTTTAATATTCTTCCCTGTTCACATGATGAGGAAAGGAAGCCAGAGAGGGATAATTTGTTCAAGATCACAAAGCTAACACACGCTGAAGTGAGGTTCACACAGTGATTTTTTTCACTGTAAACCTTAAGTTCTCATCTGCAAGCTAAATTCTAGAGTTGCAATGTCCAATACTGTAGCCACTAGCCATGTGGCTATTAAACACTTGAAATGTGGCTGATGGTGAAGTGAGATGTGCTGTAAGGGTAAAATACACACTGAATTTCAAAAGTTTACTACAAAAAAAGGAGTGTAAATTATTTCAATAATTTTTATATGGGTTAGACGTTGAAATTATAACAGTTTGGATATATTGAGTTTAATTAATGATATGATGGCAATGAATTTCACTTGTTTCTTTTCACTTTTTAAAACGTGGCTACTAGAAATTTCAAATTACACATGTGGTGCACATTATATTTCTATTGCTTAGTGCTGCCATAGACCAGCACCTCTTAAACTTTAATGTGCAAATGAGTCACTTGTGGATCTGGATAAAAATGCAGATTCTTTTTTTAAAATTCATTTTATTGAAGTATAGTTGATTTACAATGTTGTATTACTTTCTACTGTACAGCAATTACACACACACGTATACACACACACACACACACACACACACACACACACACACACACACGAGGGTGAGTCAAAAATTATCCACACTCTGGCTGTAGAATTTATTTTAATTAACTTTTGGAAAAGACAAATACATCATTTTCGACATAATCTTCTTGCTTTTCAATACACTTTGTCCATCTGTCAACAAGGTTTTGTATTCCCTCGTTAAAAAAATGTTTTAGACCCAGTGACAGGGCAAGAATAAAGATGCAGATGTAGAGACTGGACTTGAGGACACAGAGCAGGGGTTGAAGGGGAAACTGGGATGAAGTGAAAGAGTAGCATTGACATATATACACTACCAAATGTAAAATAGGTAGCTAGTGGGAAGCTGCTGCATAACACATGGAGGTCAACTCCATGATGGGTGATGACTTGGCTGGGATAGGGAGGGTGGGAAGGAGATGTGGGAGGGAGGGGATATGGGGATATATGTATAAATATAGCTGATTCACTTTGTCGTACAGCAAAAACTGGCACAACACTGTAAAGCAATTATATTCCAATAAAGAGCTTAAAAAAGAAAAAAAAATGTTTTAGGCCGAGCTGCAAGCGACAAATGCATTGCTGTCTTCACTTCTTCATCAGAAGTGAATCTTCAATCTTCTAGGGCTGCTTTCAGGGGACCAAACAGGTGAAAGTCTGATAGATCAAGATCAGGACTATTGGCAGGATGCTTTAACACCTCAAAATGAAGTTTTTGCAGAGTGTTGACAGTGTGGGCAGAAGTGTGTGGATGTGCATTGTCATGCAAGATCACAAGGCTCTTGGATAGCAGTTCTCTGCATTTAATCCAAAGTTTAGGCTTTAGCTCTTCAATAAGCATCTCACTGTAATGAGCACTGTTGATTGTTGAAACTTTTTCCTGATTATGTTCCATTACTGGCCCTTGAGAATCCCAGAAAACTATAAGCATCAATTTTCTAGCTGATGGTTGACTTTTGAACTTGGTTGATGATTGAGGATGTTTCCATTCCATTCTCTGCCGTTTAGTCTCAGGCTCGTAGTGATAAATCCATGTCTTGTCACTAGTAATGATTCTCTTTAAGAAACTTTCACCTTCTTTAGATTATCAGTCCAAATTTTGTTTGCAGATATCTAAACGCTTCTGTTTATGCTCTTCCATGGGTTGTTTCGGTACCCATCTTGCACAAACTTTTTGAAACCTAAGTCTGTCAAGGATTACTTCATTTTGAGGTGTTAAAGCATCCTCCCTATATTCCTGATCTTGTTCCACTGGACTTTCACCTGTTTGGTCCCCTGAATGCAGCCCTACAAGGACGAAGATTCACTTCTGATGAAGAAGTGAAGACAGCGGTGCATCCATGGCTCGCAGCTCAGCCTAAAACATTTTCTAATGAGGGAATACGAAAGCTGGTTGACAGATGGACAAAGTGTATTGAAAAGCAAGGAGATTATGTCAAAAAATGATGTATTTGTCTTGTCTAAAAGTTAATTAAAATAAATTCTACAGCCAGAGTGTAGATAATTTTTGACTCACCCTTGTACATTCTTTTTGATATTCTTTTCCATTATGGTTTATCACAGAATATTGAATATAGTTCCTGTGCTATACAATAGGATCTTATTTATCCATTAATATGATAGTTTGCATCTGCTAATCCCAAAGTCCCAATCCATCCCTTCCTCCTTCCCCCCTTGGCAACCACAAGTCTGTTCTCTATGTCTGTGACTCTGTTTCTTTTTCATAGTTAAGATCATTTTTGTCATATTTTAGATTCCACATATAAGTGATATCATATGGTATTTGTTTTTCTCTTTCTGATTTACTTCACTTAGGATGATAATCTCTAGGTCCACCCATGTTGCTGCAAATGGCATTATTTCATTCTTTTTTTATGACTGAGTAGTAGTATTCCATTGTATATACATATCACATCTTTATCCATTTATCTGTTGATGGACATTTATGTCATTTCCATGTCTTGGCTATTGTAAATAGTGCTGCAATGAACATCAGGGTGCATGGATCTTTTCAAATTAGGGTTTTTACCAGATATATGCCCAGAAGTGGGTTTGCAGGATCATATGGCAACTCTATTTCTAGTTTTTTGAGGAACCTCATACTGTTCTCCATAGTGGCTGCACCAATTTACATTCCCACCAATGTAAGGGTTCCCTTTTCTCCACACCTTCTCCAGCATTTGTTATCTGTAGACTTTTTAATGATGGCCATTCTGGCTGGTGTGATGTAGTATCTCATTGTGGTTTTGACTTGCATTTCTCGAATAATTAGTGATGTTGAGCATCTTTTCATGTGCCTGTTGGCCGTCTGTATGTCTTCTTTGGAGAAATGTGTATTTAGGTCTTCTGCCCCAAAATTACAGATTTTGATGCAGGAAGTCCAGAGTAAGACCTAAGATTCTATGTTTCCAACACGCTCTCAATGAAGCCAATGCTGCTGGTCCAGGTGGAGCACATTGAGGAGCAGTGTTCTAGGTGGGAGGGAGGCTGGGGGAGATCAGCATTAGAACCCTTAGCAACACCTGTGTTTGGGGAATAAAAGGAGGCTCTGGCGCAGGGAAGGGGAGAAGTGGCCCGACAAGGTCCTTGAAGAACCAGAACAGTGTGTTGTTGGGGAGGCCAGGATGAAAGCATGTCAAGGCAAAATAATCCACAGCAATACCTATGACGAGCCTAATCGGGGCCTCGCTGGTTTCTCAATGAAGAGGCTACTGATGAATGCAGAGAGGACAGTTTCTGTGAGTAATGAAAACTGAAAGCAGATTTCAGAATGTTGGGGAATAGGAGAACTGAACCTGGTCGCTCTCTTTTTTCCTAGAAAGACAGAGAAAAAACAGTAGCTAAGGCTGATGTCAGGGGCAAGTGAGAGAAAGTGGGCTGAGGAGTGGAATGGATTATGGAGACACTTGTTTGGTTTGCTTTTGCAGGGGGCAGACCTGAGCCTGTGACTTATGCAGAAAGGGAAGGGTGTGAGGGAGGACTTGGGCCAGAGAACATGGGCAACTTCTCTCCTAAGTAAAGGAACAGGCTCGCTGAAGGTCAGCTGTGAGGCCGCACCAGGAATAAATAGGACACAGCCTCTAGCTCTGAGGATCTCACAAACTTGAATAGTAAGAGACCTGTGTGCCTCTTCCGTGAAACCCTGAGAAGGCAGTGAAGCTGGCATGGATTAATGGTGAGCAATTTTCTCTATGTGAGGCCCAATTCAAGAAAAATATGTGGTCCCCAATTTTCCTTACACTTACATTTAAGCATTTCTTACTTATCCATCACTGAAGGGTTTCATTTTCAGGCTAAAATTTCACAAACATCACTAGTAGCACTCACTACAGTGACCTAGGTGAAAATATCATCTTTGAAGAAATGTTGAGTGAGGTGACACCATATGGGGTTGGTGAAGAGATTAAGCCATGGAGACAGGGAAGAGATTTGGCATCAAAATACAGTCACAGACCAGGAAAAACCATGAAAACTCTGGCCTCTTGGAAAATTGTACACTTGGTGGCAAGTAGAGGAGGCAGGCTGCCCTTTCCGTGGAAGCAGGTGGGGGTTGTGGACTAAAGTGGCGATGTGCAGGGCCAGAGTGAGGGGAAAAGGGACACTGATGCTGTTGAACAATAATCAGTATCTGGCCTCATAAAACAAAGAGCTTTATTTGGGATTTTAGGAATTGCATTTCAGGAGACACAGATTTGGGTTAAACCAAAAGTGTATTCCAAGGAAGATAAAGTCAGGGGCTTATAAAGTGAAAAACCACTATGTTTTTTAAGTTGTCTTGCAGAAATTATGATTGACTTTGATGTGTGAAGGAAATATTTGTCTTTAGGGATAGGCTGTCATGAGTTATTTTAGGATAAGGCTACAATAAGTATCTTGAGTGTCTGGAATATTGGGCAGATGTTCTGGATGCCTGCATTAGTATTCCATCCTAGCCGAGATGTGCATAAGTCTCACTTTCTGAATAGTCTCCTGGCTCCACTTTATTTTAATTTTTAATATTTATTTATTTGGCTGCGCCAGGTCTTAGTTGCTGTACGTGGGATCTTTTAGTTGCAGCGTGTGGGAATCTTTTAGTTATGGCATGCAAACTCTTACTTGGGATCTAGTTCTCTGACCAGGGATTGAACCTGGGCCTCCTGCATTGAGAGCATGGAGTCTTAGCCACTGGACCACCAGGGAAGTCCCTCCTGCCTCCATTTTAGAGAACTCTCTCGGTAGTACAAACTCCATTTTTATTTTCCCTTCATTTTTCCCCTTTTGATCAAGATCTTTCTTTTGGAAAGCATCAGTAATCAACCACTTGGTTATTTGGCATAGGCATCTATTCCTTGTCACTGGGAAGGCTCATCCCCAGAGAGTCATGTCCCACAGAGGAGGGAAAGAGGTGGTCGTGTGCGAGGTGTGCTTTGAGAGAGTTTATGGCTGCCTTTGAGCAACAAGGCAGTGAGTCTTAGGCAGTGTTCAAAATAGAAGAAATTCATGGACCTTCAGTAGGGGGAATCTCACAGGAGTGGTTAATTGTCTCTGGACATCAAGTTATCATTGTTCCTTTTAGTATTTCTCCAAGACTGGGTATTGGGTCATTCATGGCATTTGCTTAATAATGTAACTTATAAAGTGGGTGACATTAGATGATTTATCTGATATAAAACACAACATTCAGTTTGTGTTATAGAACAGGTACCACCTTGAGAGGCTGCAGTAATCCAGTTTTGTAAGAGTGCCTTTCTTATTAAAGATACTTCAGAATTTAAAAGATTTATATCTTGTTGGCTGTCATTTAGGGCTTGTTATGTAATTTTGGTTAAAACTTCTATATGAGTAATGACATCTTCAAGTCTCAGTGAGGGAACAAAAATAGCTGCCAGATGATCATACCAGTGAAAGGCTGACCTAGCCCATCTTGTTTTTAATAAGGAGTAGTTTGCAGGGGCCGTGTTGAGGGTTTTGGGAATATGCCCTTAAGTGCAAGGAAATTCTAAAGTACAATGTCCACTTGGGAGGGAGCCAAGGCCAGAGGTTAGTTAATTCCACAAAACCATTGAGTTCCATTTGGGGCTACCCAATACATATTGGACAGTCTATTCCAATCAGTTTCAAACCAGTCACTAGCTTTTAAAGTGATAGTTGTGGTACAAGAATCATGTGGTGCCCAGCATGGTTGTTGGGTATTATGAGGTAAGTTCACCTTTGTATGGTTAAGCTATTCCCCACATAAAGGGGCTTTGGTACTTAGATGTTCATAATCCTGTGTTAACCATATTAATCTGTCCCATAATTGAGGAACAGTACCCCCTAAAAGATGAAAGGTAACATCTTCAACTCTGATCTAGTTCTTTCCTGAGTTTGGGCCTTGGTAGCATTAAGAGAAAACAAATACCTATGTCTGGAGTCATTTAAGATTTGGTTAATGGCTGTTCATGTGTGTTCAGTTAGTGATATCTGTGGTTTCTAGAAGTACTACTGGTGTCTCTGTCTTCTAAAATGAAATTTATTGAAGCCAACCTTTCAGAACCCTGTAGTCAATTAACCAGTATTTGCAAATTAACCCAGAAGTGCTGGACAAGGGCAGTTGTCCACAAATCCAACAATTGGATTCACTTTTAAATTAGCATAGGATTGTACCCATAGGAGGAAAAAAAAAGTTTGAATCAAAAGCATTGATGCATGGAAAAAGGCATATAAAAAGGAAGATTATACAGGCCTGGTCCTGAATCTTGGGAAAGCTGTCCGTAACAGATGTCACCTGTTTCATTATCCTTACCTTTGTCTGGTTACTTTTAGTTTCAGTTCTCTAGCTAGTCAAGTCCAGGCAGGAGGTGGTAACTTCCTTAAATGAGACACATGAATCCATGAGTCAGTGTCCTTAAGTTTAGTGGCACAAAGGTTAGTTAACAATACCTGGCAAGGTTGCTTCCAATGAGGTTGGAGGGCATCTTTGTGAAGATATCGTTTCCAGTAGATATAGTCACTAAGTTGAAGGTCATGATGTTGTAGATCTTCATCTCCTGGGAATACACCCTGAAAAGACTGCTCTATGAGCTTTACATGTATTTCAAGGGCTTTAGTTAATTCTTGGCAGTAGGTGAGAAGGTCTTCTTTAATCACAGTAGGTTCACATATTCTTTCATCTACTTGCATGGGCCTGCGAGGAACAATTTCAAACGGTGAAAGTCTGTTTTTTTCCTGAGAAAGTGAATATGAGATTAAGCAAAACCAAAGCCAGTGCTTTGAGCCAAGGAAGCTTAAATGATTCAACTAATTTTGCTAGCTCAGTTCTAATTATTCCAACAGCATGTGCTACCAGTGCAGAAGAGCGAGGATGCTAAGCACAGTGAAAATGTTGCATTATTGGCCAAATATTACAGACTGTACAATTTGTCCCGAAAGTAGGAACCTCCGTTACTATGTATTTCAGAACGAATTTCCCAAGTTGGGATTATTTATTCCAACAACATTTTATTAGCTGCTGTGGCTATAGGTCTGTGGCAAGGAAATGCTTCTACCCAGTGAGAAAACATGAAAATAATTACCAGAACATATTTTTACCCTTGAGAGGGAGACAATTGGATGAAGTCCATTTGCCATATCTCAAAAGGCCCCCAAGGGAGAGGAAGATGTCCCAAAGATGCATGAATAGGTTTTCCTGGATTACGTTTAAGACACTTGCCATCTCTGAACTTGGGAGGCCATCAGTAATTCAATGAGTTAATGTATGTAATTCAAGACTGTTCATGTATTAAAGATTTGATTCATTATAATGGAATTGATAAGGAAATTTGGTTACATCTGTGACACACATCATTTTAAGATAACTAGAATTATGGTGATAAAATCAACTAGGACACATATATCCAAATTTTAGGAATTTCATATATTTTCTAATACATTTATATTAATAATGTTTACCCATACAATATAACTTTAAAAGGCTTATTATCATTTATTGGACAGTGTTTCCCATGTTTATTTGGTAAAATTTAATTTGCCAAATAAACTTAATTACTTTAATATCTCCCTTTCGTAAGAAGAGAAAATAAATCTTTTGAGGTGTTTGAGGGGCCTGCTGGAAAACCCCAAAGTTATATCTGGGGCAATAAGACTTCATTTAGAATTTGATTTGGGGGAAGTTTGTCAAACATATCAAAAGTTGTTAAAGCATTTGATCTAATTGGATCATAGGTCATTGTGAAAGCATACTTTAATCAAAGTGACAAAGACTACACAGGCAAATACAAAAAGTTAAATAGTTGTAAAAACCCTTAGCTACAAAATATAGGATCTTTGTTTTTCTAGACAAATTATATTAAAAGTAAAGAAATTGTAACCATTGTTTATGATTTCTCATTAAGACCAGAGCAATAATCTAAGAAAATTTTGTCCCTTTAACAGAGAGAAAAAACAAATTTTAATTTTGCACCAGTTTACTTTTGATACTAAAACTCATTTACTTAATTAAATTCATTCCAATCTTAAAGAGTCCTGACCGCAAATAAAATTCCTTTCTAAAGATTCCTTTTTTCACAAATCTTTTATAAGTTTCTATGTCCATTCTACTTGTCCCTTGTTTTCTTTCCTATTCAGAAATAACAAACTTTAGAACAAAATCACTTTCTTTTTCCTTAACAAAATGTATGTTCATTCCTTATGACTTTTAAAAAATTTTCTTGCATACGAAGATGTTTTCCTTATTAATTTTAGTAGTTTTAATTACATATATTAATTTGAATTCTTAACCCTTAGAAACCTTAATTTCTAGTGAAAACTAAGAAGTAAGCTATTGTGAACTGTTTGTTATACCAGTATTTTTTTTTTTTTGGATTAGCAAACTTAAGAATACATTTCATAATTTTTAGAAACATACATTTCCTCATAGCATTTTTTTTCTTAATGTGGTACAAGACATGCTTCTAATAAACCCAAAAATCTTTAGTTTTCCTGTAATAAGACAAAACTAGATAAACATAGACTTGTTTAGCAATTAATGTTTCAGTAGTTTATCTTATTTGGGAATGATTTATATAGTCAATGAATTTCCATCTAACTTAACGTAGCAAAACTCTGAAGAGTCATGTTAGCAAAAAGATTTTAAAAACTAATTTTAAGTACACATACCATAAAACATAATTATTCTTAAAGAGTTTATGTAAAAACTCTTATCTCATTTACATTTAATCTACTTATGAAAATTCCATCCTAACAAGTTACTTTTCTTGCTGACAAATTTTTTAATAGAGATAAAATAAATTTATTTGGCTTTTAGTAAACCTAGGTACAATAAAAGTACTATACTTAATGTTGATAACTCTAAAGACATGTACATATTAAAACAAATTCACTTTAATTCCCAGATCACATGAACCTGAAATTCTTTGGGTTAGTTTCTATTATATTTCTGAGACTCTTATATAAGTAGTTGTTTGTTTACACCAACTAAATAGAGCTCTTTTACAAATTAATTTTGGCAATATCATCCAAAGGTAGAAAAATACCATTACTATAGCATACTTAGACACAGAAAGCTCATAACTTTCACTTTACAACTTTAGTCATAAATTACTACAATACAAAACTGACTAGTTTATAAATAACAGAATAAATCTACTCACTCAGATGGCTAAAGTCTTTTATTGTTTGTGAAAAAGGTTTTTATGATCTGTATTTGTCCTTGAAAAGAAATTTTAAGGAAGCTGTTTGGGTAAAATTGTCCTTTTAATAGTTTGTGTTTAAAAGGGCCTCTTTTCCTTTTCCTTTTCTCAGTCTTAGGAATTGGAGGATGGTCTAGAGTTCCAATAAGAGTTCCCAGAGATGTTACAAGCCTTTTGAGATAAATAGGAGAAGTTTAGGGGTTAATTAAAAGGAATGGGTAGAATTTGAACTGCCTATAGGACTGTACTTCCAGTTATGCAAAGATTCATAAGATTTAACTTAAATGATAGGTTGATCCACCCATCCAACTACATTATACCTGTTGTTAAAAGGGGCTGTCATTACAGAGTGGGGTGGGGATGGGGGGCAGCAGTATGGCTAGCCATCTGTGGGGGGGTCAATCTTAATGTTATAAAAAAGAAGTTCAGAAGTATGGATAGAAAGGAAGAGAACATTGCAGTAGACATTCAGAAGAACAGGAAGGAGCAGAGAGACTCAGAGGGAGAGAGTTCTCAGAAGACTTGGAAGATTTTTCCAATTTGGAAATACTTTGAGATAATTGTGTTAGTTTCTCTGAGGAAAGCAGTTATGGATTTATTATATTTATATTTGGAGGCCTGAAAATGCCAATTGAAACATGCTTCCCATTCTTATTGTCTTATTCTATAGTTTTCTCCAACTGAATATGCAAATAAACTAATTGAGGACTCTCAAATAAGCCCATGTGGGCCAAGAGAGTTTCAAGTAGTCATGGTTGGTTTTAATCCAACACAACAAAAATTTTCAAGAGGAGGGTCCATCAATTTTAAACATGAGCCAAGGTCCGATGGTAGCTGCCCATCAGCAGTGCCCTTACAAACAAACTCCCTAAAACTGAATACTCACCAAGATGAAGGATTCCCTTCCTAGATGAAGATAGCAATAGAGGACACACAAATAAAGGCTCACAACCCCAAATAAACTGGGAGGTTTGGAACTGAGAGGAGTTACCCCCATGACCCAAGGCCACCAAGGAGACATCAGAGTACAAGGGACTCCCATAAACACCTTACTTACCTCCACAGCAATGCTGGAGGTAGAGGTGAGTCACTTTGGATCCCACTTCTGACACCATGTAATGTCGAACAATAATCAATCTCAAGGCCGCAAAGAACAGAGAACTTTATTTGGGGTCTTGGGAATTGCAATTAAGGAGACACAGATTTGGGGAAAACTGAAAGAGTGTTTCAGGGAAGAGAAAGTCAGGAACTTATAAGGCAAAACCCACAAGGTTGCTAAAGTTGTCTGTTAAGAATTCTTATTGACCTTGATGCAGGAAAGGAAATACTTGTCCTTAAGGAATAGGCTGTCATGAGTTGTTTTAGGGTAAAGGTTTGATAAGTATCTTGAGATTCTATAACATTGAGCGGATGTTTTGGATGCCTGCATTAAGATTCCATCCAGGCTGAGACATGCAGAGGTCACACTTCCTCAATGGCCTCCCAGCTCCATTTCAGAAAACTCCCTTAGAGATCTATTTTTATTTTCCTTTAATAGTGTAAAAGAGAAACGTCATCCTCCCCATCTCCTCTCAGCCTAAAAATAGTTAAAAGAGAATGCTAGTATTCAGGTCCCACCCAGTCTATCTTCTGAATAAGCTCTGTAGTCCATTAAGTTACTGTAGAGATTCCCCAAAGAGTTGAAGGTCAATCCTCCTCCAATTTTGGTCCAGAATTTACAGCAGCCCACCTGGGGTTTCCTGGAAATACTGTCCCATTGTATCTCATTCTTAATATTCTGAAGCACAGCAATCAAAGAACCAGTCCCAGGGAGTAAACAAGCTTTAGGCACACAATGAAGATGCCCATCCCCCTTCAGGATTTAAAAGGGCCTACAAGAGCTCTTTGGAGATTCACCTCTAGCATCTTGGCTTCCTGGGGGCTCAACTGCCTCCTAGCCCTGGGCCAGTCCTTCTCTGCCAGCTCTCTGGGTCCTTCTCACTCCCTGGGACAGTCTGAGCAATTTTAAAGCAGCCTGCCTCAAATAAAGGAAGAGCCATTGCATTTAGAAGTGGATCTTTTAACATGTCTCTGGAGAAGGATCGTCTACGTCTGTAGTGATCTAATACACCAAAGGAGCCTAGTCACTTATGCACCTTCAACTGTTTCCTGACACCTTAATAATTAAGGCCCATGTACCTCACCAAGGAGGTTTTTAAAAACCTTTCTGTTTTCTTGAAACTTTCCTGCTTAAAGCCATGGTCTCACCCTTGTGAAGCTTCCTCTCATCAGCCTCCTTCCCAGCTTCCTAAGTGCACCTTCATTTCCAAAAACCAGGCTCATCTGCCAGCGTGTAAAAGCCCTGCCAAGCCTTGGCCCTTCCATGAAGCGTGTCTGAAATTTCAACCTTCTCCAAAGGCACACCTAGTCCTCATGAATGACTTCTTTCTCTTCACTCCCATGGTTATTTTGTAAAACACCCACACTGGTTAATTCAGAAAATATTTATGAAGGCTTACTGCATGCCTGGAGATTTTTAAGGTGCACTAACAGTTCCAAGATGTATGAAGTGGTCAGTCCTCTTCCCAAGGAGCTTGAAGATCAGTGAGGGAAAATGACATGTAAACATATTGTATGGTAGGTGCTATTGTTGCCAAAATCTTGGCTCTCTGTGCACCAAAGCTGAACAGAAATATGGAGACAGAGTTATGGAGGAGAAAGAAAGAGTGACTATTTCTTTGCCAGGCTAAGGGGAAACATAGTAGGCTAGCGCCTCAAGAACTGTGCCCCCCCTCACTGTGGAATAGGGAGAGGTTATGTAGTCAGGGGTAGTGGTCAGAGGTATGTGATAAGGATCAGGGCAGTAACAGTCTTGCATTCTTTTTTCTTCTGCAAAGTTTCAAAAGGGTGGGGTTGCTGACAAGGATTAGGGAGTGTGCAGGGTCTCAGGTGGTCAGTCTCCTAATCTTGATGAGCTTCTCTGGTCCCTTTAATCTTGCCTCAGTAGTTTGTGGCTGCTCCTCCCTTGATTAGTAATTGTTCGGATCTGCCCTTTAGAACTCAGGGAAGGTCACGGAGGCTGGAGTCTTGCCTACAAGAAATGGGGACAAAGAGGTCTCTGTGCCCGGTAGCCGCATCGGACTCTGCTCGGCATCACTATGTTTAGGAAATTCCCAAGTACCATGAAAAACCATCCCAGACTTGCGGACCCTAAAGTGGCTTTCTGGAAGGGGAATGGGGAAGGGCATCCCAGGCCGGAAGTAGACAGGCAAAGGCCTAGAGAGGGGTCTTAGCCTAGTTAAGACCCGTGAAGTCAGCTGAGCTGGAGGGCAAGGTCAGGGAGGGCAAAGAGAGGGTGGGATGAGGCTGGAGTGGAGCGCAGGGTCCAGAGAGTGAAGGATCTTTTCAGCCACACTCAGGAGTCTGGTCTTGATCCCTCCGGCAGATGGGCCATTTAAGAAAACTGCTTTGGGATCAGCTGAATGTGTTCGTTGGAGTGAGGGGACTGTAAGAGTGAAGCTGCCTCAAGTGGGATCTGACACAAATAGGATCCAGACAAGTGTTCCTTCCATGAGGAGGCAGCTGGACGGCTGTGAGTTTACCCAGATGAGAGATGACTGAGGCCTATGTTCAACAGATGACTGTCTTCAGAGTATTTATTTCTTTATTTGTATGTGTGTATGTCTCTCCTTCATTGAAATGGAAGCCCTGAGATAGCATTTTTGTCTTGTTTACTGCTTTTTATAAGCCTAGGACTTACAATAGTGCCTAGACCATATGAGGCACTCAATAAATACGTGAATGAAGGAATGAGAGCAGCTGACATATGATTTGACAGGTGACTCATTTGGGGTGGGGGGAAGGGTAGAGGGAGGCAGGACTGCCTGCAATCCGTGCCCTAATGCTGTGAGCCCTGCAATGAGGCCTCCTTAGAGTTGGTGACTGTTAGTTTCTTATTGCTACTGTAACAAATGACCACATGCTTAAAACAACACACATTTGTTCTCTTCCACTTCCAGAAGTCAGAAGGCTGAAATCAACTTGACTGAACCAAACACAAGTTATCAGCATGGGTGGCTCTTTCTAGGGATGTAGGGGAGAATCTAACTTTCTAATTTCTGGAGGCTGCCTGCATTCCTTGACTCCTGGCTCCCTCCTCAAATCACCAACCCCTTGTTTCCATCCTCAGATCTCCTTCTTGCTCTTCTTAGTCAAATCTCCCTCTGCCTCCCTCTTATAAGAGCACCTGACTATGTTCAGGCCCACCCGGATAATCCAGGATAGTGTCTGCCTTTCACAATCTTCTGTTTAGTCACATCTGCAAAGTTCCTTTTGCCATATAGGTGACATTCACAGGTTCTGGACATTAGGACATGGATATCATTGGGGGTCCTTATATCAGCCTGTGACAGTGACCAGCATGTGAGGTGGTTACTGGATACCTGAGTTGAGCCCCTGTTGAGGTTGGTAGGACTGAACCTCTTCACCTGAGAGGCAGGGACACAAAGTGTTTAGGAGCACAATCTGGGGCCAGACTGCCCAAATTCAAAGCTCTGCTACTCACTAGCTGTGTAACCTTGGGTAAGTTACTTGACATCTCTGTGCCTCAATTTCCTTATCTGTAAACCGGAGATAATAATAGCCACCCCAAAGGGTTTCTGGGATAAGCCAATGCATAAAAAGCGTATAGGTAGACTAGTGCTAGTCACAAACTAAGCCCTCAGGAAGTGTTTGCTACATGGGATAGCCCACAGGGCAAACCTGGGGATGCCCTGATCCTGCTTCTCAATGAGGTGTGTCAGTGGCTCAACCCTGAAGAAGCAAACCACGCTGGGCATCTGAAGCCTCTCCTGTGTAGGGGAGACTGAATGACTTAAAGATGGAGAAGCAGAATGTTGCTACTCAGAACCACTCCACTGAAGCTCTGTCTTCAATATCACCATCTCCCCATTGCTGATCATCTTTCTTCAAGTTCCCTAAGGGCAAAGGTAAAAATGAGCCCCCCTTTTGCATAGACCCCTCCTCGGGTTTTTTTATAAATTTATTTATTTATTTATTTATTTATTTAATGTATTTATTGTCTGCGTTGGGTCTTCGTTGCTGCACACGGGCTTTCTCCAGTTGCTGTGAGCGGGCGCTACTCTTCATTGTGGTGCGCGGGCTCCTCACTGTAGTGGCCTCTCTTATTGCAGAGCACGGACCCTAGGTGTATGGGCTTCAATAGTTGCGGCACATGGGCTCAGTAGCTGTGGCTTGCGGGCTCTAGAGCACAGGCTCAATAGTTGTGGCGCACGGGCTTAGTTGCTCCGTGGCATGTGGAATCTCCCCAGGGCCGGGCTTGAACCCTGCACTGGTAGGCGGATTCTTTACCACTGTGCCGCCCAGGAAGTCCCCCCTCCTCGATTTTTAATAAGAGTTCCAATGTTGGCAGACTACTTCTCTGGGTCACCGTTTTCTCATGAATAAAATCGTAGACGTCAACACTAAATAGCTCTTCCTGGATTCCGGTAGAAAGTGGCAATGGCAGCTGAGGCCCAGGCTTCTGGGTCACAGCTGGGGTGGCCCACATCAAATGGCACCCGTGACTGGGCGGGCTCTCTGAGATGGGAATGAGCAAGTCACGCCTTGGACAGCATGAGACACCCAAGCCTGCATCAGGGCCACGCCCTTTCCCGGGGTGGATGGTAATCATGCTGCACCACGTAAGTCTCACGTGAATTCACTTCTGACCCACCATGAAGGTGACTAGAGAGAACCTGGGCCGCTTCCCAGCGGGGACCACAGCGCTGGTTTTGACCATTATTCTGCATACAGACCGGAAAAGTTTAGAAGACCTTAAGCTCACCTTAGGCCAGCATGCCTTTGCACCCTGGTGGTGGCAGCGGCGGTGGCAGCAGCCACAGCCGCAGATAGGTTCAGCCTCCAGATTCTTTTCCAGGCTCCCTGAACCAGCCCCACTGTACCCCTCAGAGGCCTGAGTCTCGGCTCTGTGGAGCACTTCCTAGAACATGGCGAATGCTACCTGCAGGCTTTGCCTTGGCATTACCTCAGTGTCCCTTTGCTTTTTTCGGTCCTTCAACATCTCTTTAACCAATTTAATTTCCAAATTAAGTTATCTTTGTTGAACCACGACTATAGTTTCCATTTTCCTGAAACTAACTACATAGAGATTTCTTTTAACTTTTTCTTTGAAATAACTTCAAACTTACAGAAAAGTTGCAAGAATAGTACAGAGAAATCTTTACTCAATCTATTAGTTTTTTCATTGAGGTAAAATTCACACAACATAAAATTAATCATCTTGGGCTTCTAGGTGGCGCAGTGGTAAAGAATCCGCCTGCCAATGCAGGGGACACGGGCTTGATCCCTGCTCCAGGAAGATCCCACATGCTGCAGAGCAACTAAGCCCGTGCGCCACAACTATTGAGCCTGCGCTTTAAAGCCCATGAGCCACAACTATTGAGCCCATGTGCCGCAACTATTGAAGCCCATATGCCTAGGGTCCATGCTCTGCAATAAGAGAGGCCACGGCAATGAGGAACCCACGCACCACAATGAAGAGTAGCCCCCACTCACCGCAACTAAAAGCAAGCCCGCGTACAGCAAAAAAGACCCAACACAGCCAATAAAATAAATAAATAAATTTATTTAAAAAATTAATCATCTTAATGTGAACAAGTCAGTGGCAATCAGTACATTCACAATGAATCCATCAACTTTTAACATTTTGCCATATTTGCTTTATAAGTCACTATCTATAGCTATATACACACGATTATGCATAATATAATTTTTTATGAACCATTTGTAAATTGTATACATCACATTCCTTTACTGTAATTACATGTACTTCTTTAGAATATATTTCTATGTAACCATTGGTACATTACTTTTATCCAATCTATAATCCATATACCAATTTTGTGAAATGTCCCAGTAATATCCTTTACAATATTATTTTTCCCATCAGTGCAGGACCCAGTCAAGTATGACACATTGAATTTAGTTATGTCTGTTTAGTTTCTTTTAATGTGAAACAGTCCTTAGCTTTTCTTTGTCTTTCATAACATTGACTTTTTTTTTTTAAGCTGCACCACACGCCTTGTGGGACTTTAGTTCCCCAACCAAGGATTGAATCTGGGCCCCTGGCAGTGAAAGCACAGAGTCCTAACCACTGGACCACCAGGGAATTCCCACTTTGACATTTGTAAAGAGTACAGGTCAGTTATTAGAATGTTCTTCAGTTTGGGTTGCCGCGTGATTAGATTCTGGTTTTACATTCATTCCCATAAGTGATTTGTGTCGTTTTCATGGTGTCACAAGGTCTGTCTGCCTTTGATTGGTGGTATTAATTTTAATCACCCTGTCAAGGTGTTTTCTAGTTTCTCCACTGAATAGTTATACTTTTGCTCCTTGGAAAAAAACAAGAAATCTGGGGAGAGTCATTTTGGGACCATGTAAATATCTAGAAATTTTATTATATTTATCTTCTGTGCATTTTGAAGTTTAGCCTTGGATTTTTCTTTGGTTTGAAGTTATTATAAAGAGAGCTTTAAAATGTCCAGGTGTTAGGGTGCAATGTATAACTCCACAATTCTTGTTATTTATTTATTTATTTATTAATATTGCTAATTCTTTTTTTTTAGTATTTATTTGGCTGCGTTGTGGCATGTGGGATCTTCGTTGCAGTGCACACACTTCTCTCTAGTTGTGCTGCAGGCAGGCTCCAGAGTGCACGGGCTCAGTAATTGTGGCGCACACAGGCTTACTTGCCCCTCAGCATGTGAGATCTTAATTCCCCAACCAGGGATTGAAACTGTCCCCTGTATTGGAAGGCAGATTCTTAACCACTGGACCACCAGGGAAGTCCCTATTTTTTCTTTAGAGGGAAAAAAGAAACACATACTATTAAAGAAACTATTGGTTATACTTATTTTATTAATTCTCGATCTTTTCAATTAAAATATTATCCTGTTAAAATGTTAATATAGTTCAAAACTCAAAGATACAAAGAACATACAGTGAGACGTCTCCTCACCAACAACCAGTTCTCTGAAGTAGCTGTCACAAATTTCTCTTTATCCTTCTAGAAGTAGTTTCTGCATATAAAGCAAAAACATACATATCCCCGTAACTCCATACAAGTTGACTTTTGTCTATACTTACCACACTGTTCTGCATTTGCTTTTTTTTTGTTTAATGATATATGCTGGAGCTCATTAAACATCAGCATTAAATATTATTCCCTTATTCATTCCAATGGCTGCTTACTATTCCATTGTATACACGTTCTGTGATTTATTCGGTTAGTCCTTTACTGAAACTTAGGTTGTTTCCATTCTTTTGCCTTTATATAAACTATGGTGCAGAATAACCATGTTCATGTATCCGTACCTATGCAAATATTTCTATAATATAAATTCTTGGATGTGAAATGTCTGAGTCAAAAAGTTTGTAATTTTGTACTGCAATTTTGATAAATTTTGTCAATGTATCCTTCACCAAGATTCAAAAGAGATTGTACCAATTTACAAGGAATACATTTTAGCACAGTTGTTCCTTTATCTCCTTTGTACTCTATGCAATAGCTGTGAGGAAGGTAATTTGAAGATAATGTTAACCCAAGTAGATTCAAAAGGCACGGCTTTTCCAAAAATGATACATTCAGTATGGCAAAATATAATTCTTAGGGTTCAAAAAACTTACCTTGTAGTTGAGGTTGGAATTTTAGTTTAATTCATGTATTTGTAAAGACTGCTATTTCTCCCACTCTGAAATCTTGCTATTTGGCCTAATTTTTTACTTTGATGATGCAAATATTGCCAAGCCTGCTGAGTAGAAACTCAGGAAGGTAGCACATTCGTCTGTTTTACAGACATGAGCCCTGGCAGAGGGGAAGAGGAAAAAGGGCTCATAGCTGGATTCTCCTGCAGGCTTGTACTGTCCTTGAGTAAATAAAAAGGAAAAAATTGTTTTCCAGTCTTAAGTTGAGTGCCAAAATTATTCTTGGAATTGCTCCCTTAATCTGTCAGTTTCACTTTTTCCCATGGAGGTGTGATCCGGGCGGCCAGACCTTCCGTGTCAGAATTGAGGTTAAAACTTGATGGCTCCCACAGACAACTGGTTTGGAATAACTCCCTGCACAGTGATTTCAATACGTGACCAGAAATATCAGAGAGCTGGTACTAGGATCTGAAGTTCTAACCTTACCCGTGCCTGCAGTCTTTCTACAGAGCTAGGGGCTAGCAGAGATGCAAAGGAATGAATCACCGCCAGGGGGTTCTTAGGAAAGAAAAGGCTGAGGAATCACATCCCAAAGCTCCTCAGTGTTGGTCTCTAGCTCATTTTCCAAGTTCTTCATTTTCCTTCTCTTTCCCCGTCTGCTCTAGTCAAGAGTGTGGGCTTTGGTGCCAGATACACCTCCGCTCACATCCCGGCATTGTCCTTTGCTGGCTTGGGACTGCAGGTGAGTTAGTTAGCCTCCCAGAGACCAAGGGTCCTCACCGATAAAACTGGGATCACGCTACCTTCCTTGCAGTGTTGATGTGAGGATTAAGGGAAGTCAAGTGTGTGGGCACAGTGCCTAGCACAGTCCTGACAAATAAGCCTCAGTAAATGTTAGTTTTTTCCTATTATCGCCTTTCTACCCCTCTCACCAATGGACTAAAACTCATTCTTCTGGAGCGTATAGTCTTAACTAGAATTAAATTAGAAAAGAAACATTATGGTAAGACAGTCAGTGGAAACACCAGGCTTTACCTAGGCCTAACTTAGAATTTGGAAATTTTGAAAAATTCGTTCCTTTCTAGGTGGTAAGATTTCAAACCCTCAATAATGCATTTTTGCAGTGTTGGCAGCCACACTGTTAGGAAATCCATACCTTTGGGGGCAACTCTGGCAGGTTTTGTAATCAAATCAAAACTATGGATTTATGCAAACATTTTGCTAGTTGTATGTCTAGGAGGAGAAGGAAGTGGGTTTGGTAAAACTGCAAAGCAATTTAAATACAAATGAATTTTTACAAAAATCAAGTTTAAGTTTCTCCTTTCTTTCTTTGCTTGGAGAAATAAAAGGCAGCTCACAAGAATACGGAGTGGTTTTATCATAGATGGAGACTTTGGAAATTCTCTGAAGTAAATGGTTTCCAGATTTTATAAACACAAACGTATAGTAGTGAATGATTTTACTCTAAACTCTTTATTTATAGATATCTAACAGGGACCAACTTATTTAACGGAAGTGGAAGAGATCAGTTAGCTGTTTACCAAACTGTTGTGCGTCTAGGAGGCTTCCTTCTCCTCCTAGACACAACTAGACTATATTTGCACAGCCCCCGTACACTTAGGCATGCCAAATGGCATGTGGTCAAAAGCAGTATGTAGCACTTCCAAGCCTGGCCCATTAAAACTTCCCTGCTTTATCCTCCATGCCCTTGAACCCTCCCTGCTGACAAGAAGGGAAATGACTCCCAGGGCAACCTTGGGAGACACGTTTTTAATATGGAAGGAGCCTGGATCTCTGAATCACTACTTGGCGGAAAACTGCCCAGCCAGAAAGAGTCCTTGAATTTCAGTCATGGGAAGATTTATCATGACTTCTTTTTTAATTTAAAAAATTAAAAAATTTTACTATTTTGATTTTAATTCTGTTTTATTGAACTGAAAAAAAGATTTAAAAAATTTGAACTTTGAATACAGTCTGTCAACCTTACCCTTATACTTGATTTTCGGTTGAACTATCCTCATAATAAAAGCAAAAATGCTAAACATAGCTAAATGATCATATACATACCATCTATTCTTCTCAAAACAATATAAATGTCAATAAAGACATGGATTTTATAAAAATTTTGTTACTATTTTTTATTGAAGTATAATTGACCTGCAAGACTATTAATTCCAGGTGTACAACATAGCGATCTGATATTTCTATGTACTGCAAAATGGACAACATGATAAGTCTCATCAGTATCTGTCACCATACAAAGTTATTTTAATACTATTAACTTTATTCCTCATGCTTTTCATTTCATCCCAATTACAAAATAACATTTATTTTGTAATTGGAAGTTGGTATCTCTAAATCTCTCTCACCCATTTCACTGAACCACCTACATACATCCCCCAGGAAACTACCTGTTTGTTTTCTGTATCTATTTTTTTATTTTTGTTTGTTATTTTTATTCATTGGTTTTATTTTTTAGATTCCAATATAAGTGATAACATAGAATGTTTGTCTTTGTCAGATTTATTTCACTAAGCCTAATACCCTCTAGGTCCATCCACATTACTACAAATGGCAGAATTCCATGGTTTTTTATTGTTGAGTAATTTCAATTTTATTATACCACAGCTTCTTTATCAGTTCATCTATTGATGGAAACTTAGGTTACTTCTATGTCTTGGCTATTGTAAGTAATGCTGCAATGACTGTAAGGGTATATACATCTTTTCGAATTAGTATTTTTGTTTTAGTTGGAAAAATACCAAGAAGTGGGACTTCCCTGGTGGTGCAGTGGTTAAGAATCCACCTGCCAATGCAGGGGACACATGTTTGGTTCCTGATCTGTGAAGATTCCACATGCCACGGAGCAACTAAGCCCGTGTGCCACAACTGCTGAGCCCGCATGCTGCAACTACTGAAGCCCACGTGCCTACAGTGCATGCTCTGCAACAAGAGAAGCCACTGCACTGAGAAGCCTGCACACTGCAACGAAGAGTAGCCTCCGCTCGCCACAACTAGAGGAAACCTGTGCACAGCAATGAAGACCCAACACAGCAAAAAAAACCAAAACCAAACCAAAACAAAACAAAAAGCCCAGAAGTGAAATTGCTGGGTCATAGGGTAGATCTATTTTAAATTTTTTTTAGGAATTCCCATACCATTTTCCATAGTGACTGCATCAATTTACTATCCTACCAACAGTGCACCAGGTTTCCCTTTTCTCCTCATTGTAAACAGTTTTTTATTGTCTTTTTGATGATAGACATTCTGACAGGTGTGAAGTGATATCTCATTGTGCTTTTGATTTGCATTTCCCTGATGACTAGTGATATTGAGAATGTTTTCATGTTTCTGTCAGCAATCTGTATGTCTTCTTTAGAAAAATATCTCTTCAGGTCCTCTGCCAATTTTTAATCAGGTTAATCGTTGTTTTGGTGTTGAATTTATGGGTTCTTTGTATGTTTTAGATATTAACCCCTTATCAGATGTGTCATTTGGAAATATCTTCTCCCATTCAGTAGAGAGCCATTTTGTTTTGTTGATAGTTTCCTTTGCGATGTAAAGCTTTTAAGATGAATGTAGTTCCATTTGTTTTTGCTTTTGATTCCCTTCCCTGAAGAGACATAGCAAAATAGTATTGCTGAGACCAATGTCAAAGAGTGAACTGCCTATGTTTTCTTCTAGGAGTTTAACGGTTTGAGGTCTTACATTTAAGTCTTTAATCCATTTTGAGTTTATTTTTGTGCTAGGTATGAGAAAGTAGTCTAGTTCGATTCTTTTGAATGTAGTTGTCCAGTTTTCACAGCACCATTTATTGAGGAGGCTGTCTTTTCCCCATTGTATATTCTTGCCTCCTTTGTCATAGGTTAATTGACCATATAAGTGTGGGTTCATTTCTGGGCTCTCTATTCTGTTCCCGTTTATCTACATGCCTGTTTTCATGCCAGAACCATACTTTTTTTTTGCTTAGCTTTGTAGTATAGTGTGTTTGTTTGTTTAATATTTATTTATTTAGTTAGTTAATTAGTTAGTTGCACCAGGTCTTAGTTGTGGCACGCAGGCTCCTTAGTTGTGGCATGCAAACTCTTGCAGCATGCATGCTTGTGGGATCTAGTTCCCTGACCAGAGATCAAGCCTGGGCCCCCTGCATTGGGAGCATGGAGTCAGCCACTGCACCATCAGGGAAGTCCCTGTAGTATAGTGTGAATTCAGGGAGTGTAATACTTATAGCTTTGTTCTTTTTTCTCAAGATTGTTTTTGCTATTTGGGGTCTTTGGTGTTTCCATACAAATTTTAGAATAGTTGTTCTATCTAGCTCTGGAAAAATGCCATTAGTATTTTCATAGGAATTGCATTGAATCTGTAGATTGCCTTGGATAGTATGGTCATTTTAACAATATCAATTCTTCCAATCCATGAGGACAGTATATCTTTTCATTTGTTTGTATCATCTTCAGTTTTTTGTTTTCTGTGTGTTTTTTTGAGGAGGAGGAGGAGAAGGAGGCAGGAAAGGTTTATTGCAGGGTCAAGCAAGGAGAACAGGTGGTCCATGCTCAAAAACCCTGAACTCCCCAATGGTTTTCAGGGAGAAGTTTTTATAGGCAAATTTGGGGTGAGAACTGCAGAGTGTGTGACTTTCTTCTGATTGGTTGGTAGTGAGGTAACAGGGCAGTGTTCCAGGAATCTTGTGCTCAACCTGAAGTTACCATCCTCCACCTGGGTGGGGGGCCTTAGTTCGATTTCAGATGCCATCCCTTCCAAGTAGTCTCCCAACCAGTTGTTAGTGCCCAAAAAGTTGTCACAAAGGAATGATACAGAAGGTGTCTCCCACAGTGTCGATGATGAGTAGGAGTTGGTCTAGCTTATCACTGTCCCCTTGTGGCTCACCAGCTGGTCTCAGGACTTAATGAAGCTCAGGTTCTTTATGTCTCAGTGCAGAAGGAATTCAGCAAGGGGCAAAGCGATAGGTAAAAAGTGGGTTTATTTAGAGAGATACATGTTCCATAGACAGAATGCAGTCCATCTCAGAAGGCAAGAGTGACACTGGGAGAAACACACTTCACAGACAGAGTGTGGGCCATCTCAGAAGGCGAGAGGCCTTCAGTTTTTTACATCAACGTTTTATAGTTTTCCAAATATAGGTCTTTACCTACTTGGGTAGATTGATTCCTAGGTACTTTTTTTCCTTATGATGCAATTGTAAATGGGATTGTTTTCTTAATTTCTATTTCTGATAGCTTGTTGTTAGTGTTTAGAAATGCAACAAATCGCTGTATAGTAATTTTGTATCCTGCAACTTTACTGAATTCATTGATGAGTTCCTATACTTTTTTGGCAATTAAAACTGGTATGTTTGGGACTCCCCTGGTGGTGCAGTGGTTAAGAATCTGCCTGCCAATGCAGGGGACACAGGTTCGATCCCTGGCCCAGGAAGATCCTATATGCTGCAGAGCAGCTAAGCCCATGTGCCACAGCTACTGAAGCCCATGCGCCTAGAGTCTGCTCTGCGCAACAAGCGAAGCCACTGCAGTGAGAAGCCCATGCATATATACATGCATATATATATTTAAAGGTGATGATCTTGGGAATTCCCTGGCAGTCCAGTGGTTAAGATTCCGCAGTCTCACTGCTGGGGCCCCAGGTTTGCTCCCTGGTCAGGGAACTAAGATCCCGCAAGCTGCATGGTGCAGAGAAAAAAAAAAGTTGATGGTCTCTTAAGTCAAATGCATTTTAACAAACCTACATTTTTACTCCCTGCCCCCACACAATCTTTTTGTTTTGTGTATCCCTTCACTATTTATTGGGGATATGGATGACTTTACTATTTGTGTCTTTTAATCTTCCTACTATCTTTGTAAGTGGTTAATCTACTGCCTTTACTATGTACTTGCCTTTACCAGTGAGATTTTCCCTTTCATAGTTTTAATTTTCCTAGCTTTGGTTTTTTCTCTTCCACTTAGAAAAGGCCCTTTAACATTTCTTGTAAAGCCAGTTTGGTGGCACTGGACTCGTCTAGCTTTTGCTTTTCTAGAACTCTTTCTCTTTCCTTCAGATCTGAATTATAGCCTTTCTGAGTTGCATATTCTTGGTTGTGGGTTTTTTCCTTTCATCACTTTTCATATGTATGGCTAGCTGTGAGGTCTTTAAAGCCAGATATTCTGGGGGCTCATATTCTAGTACAGGACACTCAGACTGGGGAGCCCAGTGTGGGGGTCAGGCCCTTCAGTACTTGGGAAGAACTTCTGCAATTGTGACTATTATCATGTTTGTGTATATCTTCTTTGGAAAAATGTCTATTTAGTTCTCCTGCCCTTTTTAAAAATAGTTAATTAATTTATTGGCTGCGCTGGGTGTTTGTTGCTGCACATGGGCTTTCTCTAGTTGCGGTGAGTGGGAGCTACTCTTCCTTGCAGTGCACAGGCTTCTCATTTTGGTGGCTTCTCTTGTTGCAGAGCACGGGCTCTTAGGTGTGTGGGCTTCAGTAGTTGTGGCACATGGGCTCAGTAGTTGTGGCTCTCAGGCTCTAGAGCACAGGCTCAGTAGTTGTGGTGCATGGGCTTAGTTGCTCTGTGACATGTGGGATCTTCCTGGACCAGAGATCAAACCCATGTCCCCTGCATTGGCTGATGGATTCTTAACCGCTGCATCACCAGGGAAGTCCTTCTGCCCATTTTTGATCAAGTTTTTTTTAAATATTAAGTTATATAAGCTCTTTATATATTTTGGATATTAATCTCTTATGGGTCATATCATCTGCAAATATTTCTCTCATTCAGTAAGTATTTTCATTTTTTCAATGGTTTCTCTTCTACAGCTATTATTTTTTTAGGGATTGTTTTGTGGTTTTTTAAAACTTATTTTGGCTGCGCTGGGTTTTCATTGTGGCACACAGTCTCTCAAGTTGCCGCACGTGGGCTTTAGAGTACGCAGGCTCAGTAGTTTCAGTGCGCAGGCTCAGTTGCAGTATGTGGGATCGTAGTTCCCTGACCAGGAATGGAACCCGGGCCCCCTGCATTGGGAGCACAGAGTCTTAACCACTGGACCACCAGGGAAGTCACCATAGTTATTTTATTTATTTATTTTTTAATAAATTTATTTATTTATTGGCTGTATTGGATCTTCATTGCTGTGTGCAGGCTTTCTCTAGTTGGGGCGAGCATACTCTTTGTTGTGGTGTGTGGGCTTCTCACTGTGGTGGCTTCTCTTGTTGCGGAACAAGGGCTCTAGGCTCTCGGGCTTCAGTAGTTGCAACACTCGGGCTCAATAGTTGTGGCTCTTGGGCTCCAGAGCACAGGCTCAGTAGTTGTGGCACATAGGCTTAGTTGCTCCACAGCATGGGGGATCTTCCTGGAGGAGGGATCAAACCTGCGTCCCCTGCATTGGCAGGTGGGTTCTTAACCACTGTGCCACCAGAGAAGTCCTACAGTTATTTTAAAATTGAATAAACCATAAGTTCAGAAAAGTAAAATAGTAAACATTTGATAAGATAGTATTTATATCTTAACATTTAAAGTAAAATATTTTGGGGCTTCCCTGATGGTGCAGTGTTTAAGAATCCACCTGCCCATGCAGGGGACACGGGTTCAATTCCTGGTCTGGGAAGATCCCCCATGCCGTGGAGCAACTAAGCCCATGCGCCACAACTACTGAAGCCTGTGAACCTTGAGCCCATGCTCCACAACAAGAGAAGCCCCGTGCACCACAATGAAGAGTAATCCCCTGCTCACCGCAGCTAGAGAAAGCCCACGTACAGCAACGAAGACCCAACACAGCCAATAAATAAATAAATAGTTTTTTAAAAAATAAAGTAAATATTTTTGTTATGTATTCAATCATTGATTTAACAACAACTGTGAAGTTCCTGCTATGTGCCAGGCATTGTTTCAGACATGGAGAACACAGCAAACAAATTCTCTGCATTCCAGAGCTTAAACTATGATGGGAGAACATGACAATCAATAGAAACAAGGAGAGGATAGATAATAATATAAGAGAAAGTTTAATTTTAGCTGGTGATGTGATATAAAGAAAAAATACACATTATTGATATGAAAAGATATTTAAAGTATGTTATTAAACAAAAAATGGGAGTTACAGGACTTCCCTGGTAGCACAGTGGTTAAGAATCTACCTGCCAATGCAGGGGACATGGGTTTGAACCATGGTCTGGGAAGATCCCACATGCCTCGGAGCAACTAAGCCCATGTGCCACAATTACTGAGCCTGCACTCTAGAGCCTGGGAGACACAACTACTGAACCCATGTGCTGCAACTATTTGAAGCCCGCGCATCTAAAGCCCGCATTCTACAACAAGAGAAGCCACCGAAATGAGAAGCCTGTGCATCACAACAAAGAGTAGCCTCCACTCGCTGCAACTAGAGAAAGCCTGTGTGCAGCAACGAAGACCCAATGCAGCCAATAAATAAAATTTTTAAAAAAAGAAAAGAAAAGAATTGCAAAATAATAAGGTATAGGGATCTCAATTTTAGGCATATGTAGGAGTACTACCAAAAAAAGGAAGTTGAGAAGTGTATATACTAAACTATAAGCATATAAAATACTAAAAAAGAGACCATTTGAATTTGGGATCTATTTCTCAATATTAAGAACAAGGAAAATAAGGGGAGCTGAATTCTCTGAGGCCTTCAAAATATCAGATCTATCAGATTTTATGGCTACCCGGAGAGGAATTTTTCCCAGTAGCCTGGAGCCATTACTGACAAAAATAATTAACAGGGTGATGATTTGTGTAAGATCTCTGGTTTGAATTAATGTGCTCCCCTGCCCACCTCTGTGGTCAGATTTTCATATTACCTTGAAGAAATGCTTTGCTCATAGTAGGTACTGCGTAACTATTTGCTGCAAGCTGGCGGGAAGGAATGTATGAACTTATTGTTGAATGGAAAACAGATGTCATTACTTTGGAAATATAATCAAGCAGCTTTTGAAGTACCAGGAAGGAGTGTATTTGCAAATCAGGAAATACTCAACCCCGGGAAGCAGATTCTGGTAGGCTTTTGGTCAGAACTCTGGGGTCACATTTTCACTTTGGTGACTATGAAATTTTTAATCTGTCCAGGGAATTTATTTCCAAAATGACATTCTGAGTGACTGCTTCCATTCACAGCAAGCTGGGCTTTGCGATAATTACCTTTGATGTGTGTTCTGTGGCGTTTCTCCTTCTCCTAACCCCCGCCACTGTCCGTTACTCTGAGAGGCTGCCCACAACAATGGAGACGATTGCCTCAGTAAAGGCGGCATCCATGGTGCCAGAGGCTGCAGGCTCTGCTGAAGGCTATACCGAGACCGAAGGGAACTTCCAAGGGTTTGCTTCCAAGGATTTGCTCTTTTATGTTACTTTCTAAAATGTGTGCCCATCATCACATGATTTGTGGTGGCATTTTCATCTCAGATCTCCACTGGATACACAAGCTGCCTCTGCTGTGGGCAAAGTGATTCTTAACACTGCAAGGCTATAGTTGCGGAATTCCAAGGGCAGGTAGAAAAACAAGGAGATCCTTGCTAGGGTGATAACAGTGCCCTAGGAACTGTTTTCTATAAATCATTTCTGCTTTCCACACCCAGCAATCTTTCTTGAGGGATTAAGACATTATAGGCAGTGCCAGAGACAGGAACTAACATTACTGGCTCACGATTATGAAGCACAGGTTGTACAGACCCATCTTAATCCTAGAATATTTAACAGATATTATCAGTCCCAATTTACAGATGAGAAAAAAATGAAGCTCCCTTGTGATCTAAACTCAGATCTCCAGACTCTAAAATCATGTTCTTTCTACTATAAGGAGCTCTCGGAATGGGAGTCAAGATTACTGGCTTGTTTGGGGCAGTATGCTCAGTAAATGACACCAGGACAGTAATATTCACAGGGATGAGCATAAAGTGGTCTAATTCAGTATATCACTTTAGATATATTAGAACAAAATGCTCACAAAATACATCCTCATTTGGGAGAAATAACTGACATTTTAAGACTATTGAAAGTACCTAATTGTAAACTTTTTAACAGTTTCATAGGTGTCCTGATCCCCAGCCCATCACACCTCTAGTATTAGTCAAGGACCAGGGGCTCCTTTTTCAGATTCTATCTCTCCAGGTTTCCAGTGTTGGCCATTTCCCGGTAAGATAAAGGACGATGCCAGCCATACTGAATAAAGTTGTACTTTGGGCTCCAGCTGCCTTCCATAATTCATCACATTTCAGATATGCCCAAGTGGTGTAAAGTACGCTCATCATAAACTTCTCAATGTCTTTCTGAGCCCACCACTAACATTATTTAAAATTGACAAACTGTTTCCTGTAAATCATGTAAAATGTACTTGCAAACCTGATGAATAGAGTTACAGGTAGATGTGGTCACAAAAAATTCCTTGAAACCAAGAAATTCACAGAAAGGACGTTTAAAAATTATCAAATTCTTATATGGAACAATACAAGAACAAATTGTCATAGAGAATGCTAGGTTGTCTACAAGGAGTGAAAGGTGAATTCTTTAGAAATAGGAAAAGAGGACTTTAAAAAATGCTACCATTGATTCTGGAAGGGAAAAAAGAAGATATGGCCAAAGAAACCATTTGACCTCTTCTACCAGGGTGAGTCACCCTCCTGTTTGACACATGTTCTTGGAGATGACTTTGTCCCAGGGCTGAGTCTAAATAATGTGTCCTTTCCATTGTCATTATTTAAGTCCTACTTATCAATATGAAAGGCCAGCTCTCTGAAAAAAGTTGAAAACTTAACTTAAAAAGCAGTTTAAATATTCAGCTGTAGCAAGTCACTTGAATGAGTATGCAAAATGTCACAAATTTTATTTCGACCTTGTACATCTGATTTTGGAAAACATTTCCATGGTAGATTTAGTTTTAATTTGTCCTACTTCAGTGCAAAAACTCTTGGATCCCTGAAGTTTTCCCAAGTTCTTTTTACCTCTTTTGTAACGGTGCCTCTTAAATTTTAATATGCATGGACAGCTTGTCAAAATGCAGTTTCTGATTACTAGGTCTGGGTTGGTTCTCAGATTTAGCATTTTTACTAAGCCCTCAGGTGATGACAGTGTTGCTGATAGATGGACTACACTCTGTGAAGCAAGACTTTAGATCACAGAATTCTTAAAACTCAGTGGAATGAGATCTCAAAAACAGGGACTAAATGGATTAATAGAGGAAAACTTTTTACAAGGGGACATTTAAGAATGAAAAGAATATGAATAAAAACTATCTTAAACCAGGGCTTGTTGAGGGCTTTACTGTGGAGGAACGCTGATAGGTTTAAAACAAGGAGGAACTTGGTCAGATTGGTTTACTATCACTCCTTCTTGCTAAGTAAGGGTTTATATTAACAACACACAAGCCACCACTGGGGACAATAGCTAGGTAACTGCAACAAAGCCCTAGCCAAGGCATTTTTTTTTTGGCCATGCAGGGTCTTAGCTTTCCAACTGGCACTGCCTGCGGTGGAAGGTGTGGTGTCTTAACCAGGGCCCTAGCCAAGTCTTTTATTTATTTATTTATTTGTCTGCCTTGGGTCTTTGTTGCTGCACATGGGCTTTCTCTAGTTGTGGCGGGTGGGGGGCTATTCTGCATTGTGGTGTGTGGGTTTCTCATTGCAACGGCTTCTCTCGTTGCAACGGCTTCTCTCGTTGCGACGGCTTCTCTTGTTGCGGCGCATGGGCTCTAGGTCCGTGGGCTTCAGTAGTTGTGGCGCATGGGCTTAGTTGCTCTGTGGCATGCAGGATCTTCCCTGACAAGGGATCTAACCCATGACCCTGCATTGGCAGGCGGATTCTTAACCACTGTGCCACCAGGGAGGTTCATAGCCAAGTCTATATCTCTGTCTTGTTCTCTCTTTCTCCCTCATGGCAGTTAAGTGTAAGCTGAGAAATTTCAAGCATACAATGACAGACACAGTCTTTATTTGAGATATTATCTCTACAACAGCCTTATGAAGCAGCCTTCTATATATTACTATCTATCCCTATTTTACAGATAAGGAAACTGAGGTTCAGTGTTGTAGTAATTTCCCAAGGTCATTGAGCTAGTTAATGAGACAGCTGGGATTAGAGCCCAGGCAGTCACGGTCTAGAACCTACATTCCACTTGAGTATAAGCTTCTTCAGGAGTTGCTCTCAAGAATTCTATAACATTGCACAATGTGGTGTGTACCAGGCCTCTAAATCTTATTGGATTTCACTTTGGTGAGATCATCAGGATGCTGCTAGGAATGTAATTAAGTCTGTAGAGTCTAAATCTCGTCTAAATCTCTTCCAGAAGTCTCAGGTCCATCTGTAGTATAAGTTTTCTACTTGTACTGTCTCCACATCTTCAGCTTTCATTTACCCTGCAATACATTCAAATCCAGCCAGGCATCTGTCCTCATCACTGCACACTAAGTGACCTTTTTAAAGTCCTGGCTGTTTTCCTTGTTGCCATATCTAATATGTGCATTCTACTCCTTATCTGACACAGCTTCTCAGCAGCATTTGACCCAGCCCTCTGGTTTCCCTGACACTATACTGTTTTGTTCTCTGATGTCTCTGTTTCCTGTCCAGTCTCCTTTGCTACCTCTTCATCCTCTGTGGGTCTCTAAATATTGGAGTTCTAATTTGATATTGTATCACGTCAGCTATTCTGTGTTGGTCTTTATTTCTTCTCTCTTTCTTTTCCCCACTCCTTCATCCCTCCCTGTTTATCCTTAAGACTGTAAATACCTTCTTGATGATGTAAATGACTCTTAAACTTACATTGTCAGCCCAGGCCTCTTCCCTGAACTCTAAGCTTAGAACTTCCTTGACATCTCCACTGGCATGTTTTATAGGCACCTGAAACCTCACATGTTCAAAACTAAATTTGATTATACAGTATAAGCAGAAAAAATAAGCCCCATAATCTGTGGAGACTGGGCAAATCTTCTGCCAAAGAAAAGGTCTTTTCCCATACAACACTGAATACAGAGAGGATATTTATTTGTTACTTGTCCAAAGTCAAAATATTGCTCCCAGAGAAATGTGCGTGTGCGTGTGTGTGTGTGTGTGCCTGCATGCGTGCATGTGAGTGTGTGTGTGAAAGATTTGTTTAACTCATCAGTTAGGGAACAGACAGATGGTAAAGCTTACCACTGGAAAAACAGAGACTTATAAAGTCTCCCAGGAAAGACATGCTAAATAAAGTTGCTAGATGAGAAACAAGTAATTAATGTCCTACAAGGCAATAAAACTGTAGCCTTTGGGGATATCTTTTCTGCTGGAGAGAAATCATTTGCCTCTCTATCAGACAAAAATCTGCAAGTTAACATTAACTTCACAAAGTCTGCCTTATCAATAGTAAATAGTATAGCATAAGTGGTCATTTCCCTAGAGAGCTAAATCGTCCTTGAGCAGGCCTGGTAAGATAGAACTCAAATATGACATTGAAAAGATACACATGCTTCTTTTTGCCTTATTCCCAGGTTTTGGATGATTTTTTTAACAAGTATCAGAATCTTTATACACTATTTTTTTAATATAAATTTATTTATTTATTTATTGGCTGTGTTGGGTCTTCATTGTTGCACAAGGGCTTTCTCTAGTTGCAGTGAGTGGGGGTTACTCTTCGTTGTGGTGCACAGGCTTCTCATTTTGGTGGCTTCTCTTGTTGTGGAGCATGGGCTTTAGGCGCATGGGCTTCAGTAGTTGCCGCACACAGGCTCAACAGTTGTGGCTCATGGGCTCTAGAGTCCAGGCTCAGTGGTTGTGGCGCATGGGTTTAGTTGCTCTGCAGCATGTGGGATCTTCCTGGAGCAGGTATTGAACCCGTGTCCCCTGCATTGGCAGGTGGATTCTTATCCACTGTGCCACCTAGGAAGTCCCTTACATACTATTTCTTAAGCACACAGTTTATAATGGACAGAGCTGGGATTTTGATTCCAAAGCTTATATTCCTTCTACCATATTCCTTTGACACATACCTTTTATTTAGATGCTATAAAGGTTTTCAGATTATAGGGCTGACAACTGAATATTCATTACCAGGACCAAGTGCTCTTAGAACTCTGAAAGTGGAGCATTGTTTCTGGATTTTTTATCAAGCCTACTCTCTTGGGATCCATTGAGTTTTCTGTTCCCAGAGACTTACTAAGTACTTCAGGTTTATTTACTCCCAGGTAACTCAATGGTTTATTTCTTAAAATATTTATTTATTTATTTATTTATTTATTTATTTATTTGGCTGCATCAGGTCTTAGTTGCAGCTCGCAGGATCTTCACTGTGGCATGTGAGATCTTTCGTTGCAGCATGAGGGCTCTTAGTTGTGGTGCGTGGGCTTCTCTCTAGTTGTGATGTGGGCTCTAGAGCACATGGGCTTAGTTGCCCTTTGGCATGTGGGATCTTATTTCCCCGATCAGGGATCAAACCTAGGTCCCCTGCATTGGAGGGCAGATTTTTTTTTTAACTTTATTATTTTTTAAAAGTTTATTTATTTATTTATTTATTGCTGTGCTGGGTCTTCGTTGCTGCACATGGGCTTTGTCTAGTTGCAGCAGGCGGAGGCTACTTTTCGTTGTGGTGTGCAGGCTCCTCATTGCCATGGCTTCTCTTGTTGCAGAGCACGGGCTCTAGATGCATAGGCTTCAGTACTTGTGGCACACGGGCTCAGTAGTTGTGGCTCACAGGCTCTAAAGCGCAGGCTCAATAGTTGTGGTGCATGGGCTTAGTTGCTCCGAGACTTGTGAGATCTTCCTGGAGCAGGGATCAAACCCATGTCCCCTGCATTGGCAGGCACATTCTTAACCACTGCACCACCTAGGAAGTCCCAGGAGGGCAGATTCTTAAGCACTGGACTACCAGGGAAGTCCCTGTTTTATTTTTTGATGTTTATATCTATGTACATATCTAGTCTTCTCAAGGAGGCTATAAGCCTCTCAAAAGGAGGTTTTCCTTCTAATACGTTGCTGTAGTTATAGCTCCTTGGATATGCTCTACAATGTTCAGTAGGATTAGCTATAATGAGCCCGTATATAGGTGAAAATGAAAGCTAAAGAAGTTGAGGTAGAGGAGACGTAAAGTAAAATAATATGAAAAACATAATGGACAGAAGGAATCTGAATTTCAACTAGAAGAAGGAATAGGATTTGTATTGATATACTAAAAAGGCCATACTTAGCCTTGAAGAGAATTCCTAAGAGTAGGAATTTCCAATGATACCTGCTGGAGGAATGCTGTTTTGTGAACGAATCATTTATTCATTCAGTAATTTATATTGAGTGTCTGCTATGTATTAACCACTGGGATACAGCTGTGAGTAAGTCAGACATGGCCCAAACTTCATGGAGATTATAGTGTGCTGGGAAAGACTAATACTAATTGCACAAAAAGAACTAAATTGCTATTAAGAAATTGTTCTTAAATAAAACATTTCCTTAAAAAAATAACATCCCACAATCTACCTGACCAGTACTTCTCAAACTGTGAAGTTCATCAAAAATAAGGAAAGTCTGGGACTTCCCTGGTGGTCCAGTGGTTAAGACTCCGTGCTCCCAATGCAGGGGGCCCAGGTTCGATCCCTGGTCAGGGAACTAGATCCCACATGCTGCAATTAAAAGATCCTGCATGCTGCAACAAAAATCCCGCATGTGGCAACAAAGATCTTGCACGCTGCAACTAAGACCTGGTGCAGCCAAATAAGTAAATACATAAATATTTAAAAACATACGCACACAAAAATAAGGAGAGTCTGAGAAACTGTCATAGCCTAAGGAGACATGGCAGTGAGTAAATGTGATATGGCACCCTGGATGGGATTCTGGAAGAGGAAAAGGACATTGGGTAAAAACTAAAGAACTCTGAATAACTATGGACTTTTTTTTTTTTTTTGGGCACACGGGCTTAGTTGCTCCACAGCATGTGGGATCTTCCTGGAGCAGGGATCGAACCCGTGTCCTCTGCATTGGCAGGCAGATTCTTAACCACTGCGCCACCTAGGAAGCCCAACTATGGACTTTTGTTAATAATAATAATGTATTAAAAATAACGAACATGTATTGGTTCATTAACTATAAGAAATGTGCATTTTAAAAGTAAGATAATAATAGTAGGGGAAACTATATTGGGGGTGAAAGTGTATGGGAACTATGTACTATCTGCTCTATATTTCTATAAATCTAAAACTATTCCAAAAAAATAAAGTCTAGAAATTTTCAAAAATACTTTTTCTGTAAATAAAAAGAAAAATCATGACAATCACTTAAAAAGGCAAAAAGCTGGGTGTTTGTTGTTAGAGTCTCTAAAGGTGGTAAGAAAAATGCTTCCTGGGAAATCACATGAAAGCTGAGACCTGAAGTTTGAAAAGGATTTGGACAATGAAAGGGACATTAAGATCCTTCTAGGTAGGGAATTCGAAGACTGAGAAAGTTAAAGCAAGTGCAGTGCACAGCAAGAGCCCTGGGCAAAGATGATAAAATGAGGCTGTGACTGTCTCAGATAGCCCTTGGATACCAGGTTAAGAATTTTTTAATTTATCCTAAAACTGAAGACCATTTACTCAATAACCAGTATTATCAGCATGCCTATGTGAAGCTCTGCTAAGCACTGGCCCTATAGCAGTGAACAAAACAATAAAACCCCTGCTCCAGGAAACCACCTGTATGGTGAGGCCATTCAAGATGGCTGTGCTCTTGCTCTTTGTACATACCCTGCTCGAACAGGGCCTGTTTCCCATATACCCTACTTACATGGCTGACCTTCCTACCTACTTGCCCGAGGCCACAGCTAGTGACTGGGCAAGGGGCGGGCACGTGTGCTAATTTCCATGGTAATCCATGAGCCAACCTGATGTCAATTCCCCCTATAACTGGCAATCTCCCCTTCCCCCCAGGAGAAAAAACTGCACCAAACAATGGGGTTGCTTCAGACGTGTAAAGGCCGCCCCCATCTGTTAAACCATTGATGTCTCTGTTGCTGACTCCAGGTTCTCTCTTGGGTCTTGAAGCTGGGTGAGAATAGGCCTTCTAGGCCTGTTGGGTACAACCCAACACCCCCAAAACTGGTGGTGGGTGCTGCAGGGCCTTTGGTTTTATTCTGAGATGAAGGCTTTTGAGCCAAGGAATGACTTAAACTTTGTGCATTACTTATAAAACCTCAGTCAGGCTGCTACTCTTCCTTGTAATCCATTCCCTCATACTAGCCAAAGTGACCTTTTGCAAACAGACCTGGTCATTTTCCTTCTGTTTTAAAACCTAATGTTTCTCCTGACAGACAGACAAGAATCCAAACTCCTAAAATACTTGCAGAAACTAAACTCTAAAAAAATTTCGGCAAAATATGTCACTCTGGAAAGAAAATCTGATTATTTTGTAACAGGTTTTTATCTATAGTATTTAAATTGGGGGTGGGGGTAGAGTTCCTCTGCAGACTAAACCAATTCCAGGGGAATGTTGGAGGCCACTCTGAAGTGATCTGCATATGCAAACCAATGTCCTTTAGTTTATCTATTCTCTCAAACCCTTGTCTTAAAGACCTCACTCCTATAAATGGCAAAAAAAAAAAAAAAAAAAAATGCCTTTGTATTCCTGAAACTGCATGTCACAAATGCACCAAATAAACAAGTATGTGAAACATCCTCTTTATTTCTTCTGTGCTGAAATTATCTGTCCTCCTACAACTCTGCTTTGGGGAGATTCCTCCAAGAAATTCAATTTGATCTTTTTCTATATAACTGGATTTGGTGGGTTTCTGGTCTGAGCAAATTTTGCTGAAATATTTCTAGGAGACACAGCCAGTAAAAATGACAAACAAATGCATTTCATTTGTTTACATAAAAAAATTTCAGTATGCAAATATTTAATTTTGGTTTTGGAATGCTTTAAAATTTTAATAAATGGAATTCTGGGAAGTTATTAAAAAGAACTAGACAAATCTTCATATAATGACAAGTTCAAGATATATTATTAAAGGAAAAAAGTTCAGGACAGTAAGTAATAATTTTAGTTTGAAAATGTATTTTATATGTATATTGTATATGGTTAGAAAAAAGCCTTAAGTATGTAACTGAAACAGGAGGGAAGGGGGCAGGGCACAACCTTTGAAAGTATGACATAGCCTGAGGACAAAACATAAACTGATTAGACCCAAAAGGGTCCAAGATGGTGGACAAGTCCACTTCCAGGCTCCCTCGACAGTCCAAGGCTGACCATGAGGATCAAAAAGTGGGCGGTGGCCCAATTCTGGAATACTCCGCCCACTCATTAGCCTGTGAAATTACCCACCCTTACAAACACTGACACCCCCATACCTTGGTGCCTTCCTCACCTTCTGAGATGGCCCACACTCTGTCTGCAGAGTGTGTTTCTCTCTAAATAAATCTCTAAATAAACGTCTTACCTATCACTTTGTCTCTCACTGAATTCTTTCTGTGATGAGATGTCAAGAACATGAGCTTCATTAAGTCCTGAAACCAGGTATGTGATCTCAGTTGAAAGATCTTGGGTTTTGGCTGGGTTCAAGTCCTGGGTTTGAGTCCTGACTGCGTGGGTTTGAGGCCCAATCTGAGTTTAGCTGGGTTCGAGTCCTGGCACATGGGTTCAAGTCCCAATCTGAGGTGTACTGTTCCATAACTATTGACACTACTTATTCTTGAGCATGAGTGATATATGAGATTTTAGTTTTCAAATTGTACACTTCTGAAATTTTTAATATTTTTTACGTTTGTTTCTAATTAGTTGTGAATCACAAAAAATTCCAGAATCTAATACTCATAAAGTATATAATACTTTAGTGCTTAAATTCATATTTATAGAAACTAATAAAACTAAATTATAAGACTATTGTAAAATGATGATAGTCAATGATTGGACTAAAACTTCTCTCTAGGTGTAAATGACCCATTTTATTTGGATGTTCAGATTAAGGTGACCTATACTTGCTGACAATTATCAATGATTATTCTCAAAAAAAAAACCCCAAAACAAAAAACAGTTATGCTTCAATTTTGCAGCTTAAATTAAGGAAAAGTCTACTTCCTTAATTATAATTCCCACTTCCCTCTTAAAAAAAAAAAAAAAAGGTAGTGGGGAGGCTTACGGAGTTCCTGCTCATTTACTAACCCAGCCCAACTTGGTACTGACGAATAGTTGCTCTGCTCACTATGAGTGGGAAAAGATGGATGGTACCTGACCATAGGCTAAGTTAGTCTGGCAGAATATCAAGCAGGAATGTCAGTAACTGAATATTCCTAAAAGATGACTGAAACAGTTCCCCTCCCTCAGTGAACCCCTTCCCACATATAAGGCTATGTGAGGCTTGTTGGATGAATTTCCTCCACAAAGTTGTTACCTGATAACTGGGTTTGCCTCTTGGTGGGTGTTGAGCCAAAAGATACAACCAAGCCAAAGACTGGAAGCAGTAAGGATTTGTGAGATAAAAGTCATATTTTTAATGGCAAGACAGGAGAAATATAAACAAAAATCTTCTCAGCCCTTTAGACTCCTCTCTCCCTGCACTGTGCACTGTATATCTGAATTGTGCATCGCAAATCTGCCCCAGGAGGGGGAGGAATACCTGCTCAACTTTAAAGAGCAACTTCTCCTGCATCAACAAGACAACTCCTTAAAAGATAGCATTACTTCTTGATCTTGTAAAAGGACATGACCTACCACGATGACTCATTTGTTGTCCAGCCCTCTGTCTCAAAAAAGCTTATATAACTGCGTCTTGACTTTTAAAGGGTGGAGCAGTTCTCAGAACTTTCTGAGATGCTCTTCCTGGGTTATAATCCTCAAATTTGGCTCAAATAAAATTTTCCATTTCTTTCTTAGATCAACTGATTAATTTTTATCAATAGATATATTACTTGCATCAAGTAAGGAGAATACCAGAGATCTTTCCCAAAAGCAGTGTCTTTCCAAACAGCAAAATGTGGAAGTTTTAAGCTAAGGGTCCATGCACACTCATGAAGGGGCTTGGGTGGTATATATTCATGAAGGGGCTTGAGCAAGGGAGAATTCAGCCTAGAATTGGTGCAAAAGTCGACCGAGTCCAAGCTTTCGTTGATTGAAGTCAGAAAAGGTCAACACATCATCATTCATTGATCCTCCACCTGAGTGGGGGCCTTAGTTCCTGCAGAACTTACAGATGTGTATCAGATTGTGATGTACACCCCTTGAGGAGGAACTAAGACTCTGTCTTATTGCTGAACTATTGTTTCCTAACTGCTTTTCCTTTGTTCCTGCATTCCCTCACTTCCCTTAAAATCACTAATTACGGAGACCCATTCAAGGGCAATCATTGTGGCCAGGCTTAGATCACAAAATGGCTTAGGCCAAAAGTGGCTTCCCTTATGTCAAGAAAGCTATGCCTGGTTCTCTTTCTCTGGGGACCCCCTACCCAACCTGCTTACAAAGTCAGTGTCTCCAGTAAGCCTGTCCTGGCCCAGACTGGGTTAGGTGCATCGATTGGTGGCCATATATAATTAAATAAATAGTGTTTAGGGCCACGACACCCAAGTACCAGGTGCTAACAGAGCACATAGAAGCTTAGTAGGACTTGGTGTAATTCCAGTGAAGGCTTCCTGGAAGACGTGACATCTAAGCAGATTCCTGATATGAGAACAAGTTGCGCAGTGGGTCTGTGTTGTGATGGCAGTAAGTGCTGAGGCCCAGAAGAATCCTTTAGGAAGTTGGAACAGCACATGGAGATAGTCTGAGACTGGAAATGGCTAGTGTGGTGGCGCTGGTGAAAGGAGAGGTAGCAGCCCAGGTCAGGCAGCACCTTATTGGACTTGTTAAGCAGCTCAAACATTGCCCTAAAAGAAATGTGAAGGCACTGAGGGAGTTTTAGCCCAGGAATGATGTGATCAGATGATCTGATTTGCATTTTTAAAAGTTGGCTTTTATTTATTTATTTATTTATTTATTTATTTATTTAGCTGCCTTGGGTCTTTGTTGCTGTGCACAGGCTTTCTCTAGTTGCAGCGGGCGGGGGCTACTCTTCATTACGGTGCTCAGGCTTCTCATTGTTCTCATTGTGGTGCCTTCTCTTGTTGCAGAGCACGGGCTCTAGGTGCTCAGGCTCAGTAGTTGTGGCACAAGGACTGAAGTTGCTCCTTGGAATATGGTATCTTCCTGGACCAGGGATTGAACCCGTGTCCCTGCATTGGCAGGTGGATTCTTAACCACTGCGCCACCTGGGAAGTCCCAAAAGTTGACTTTTTAAGTCCTCTAGATGAAGAATGGAATGTAGAGGAGCAGACTGGGCAAAGAGACATTAATTAAGGCAAGTGATAATGATGGCTTAATGCTCATAGATAGACTGAATGACAGAATTTTCTAATCAAAGTATAGCATATAAGGTCTGGAAAGTCCCCACAAATTTCCCAGGTTCCAGGTTTTCTGTCTCAGTTAACAAGGCACCGTGAATTATTCAATGCTACATAGCTTGTTCATAAGTAAAGATAGGACTACAAACCAATTACGCATTTTTCTCTTGCTGCCTTTTTTCATGGACCTCCTCACATGACTCAGCAAATTTTTGAATTTTAAAAAAGTAGTGCTTTACTAAATGATGGATATATGAAATTCATTACACTAGTTTCTCTATTTAAATATGTTTGAAAATGTTATAATAAAAAGTTCTATATAAAGCAGTGCTTTAAAATTGTTGGGGCTGTTGACTTAAAAAAAATATGCACAACATGTGAGTTGCCAGTTAAGTTTTATTTGGGGCAAAATGAGGACTGAGGCCTGAGAGACAGCATTTCAGATAACTCTGAGAAACTGCTCTGAGGAGGTGAGGGGAAGAGCCAGGATATATTGGAGTTTTGCAACAAAGGACAGGTTATTGTTAATTAAAGAAAACCAGATATCTCAAGTTAAGGAATTTAGCACTTTCCTATGTATGGAAAGATGCAAGAGTCTGGGCTCAGGGAAATCATTCCTTTGGTATGTACCTCAGCTATCTGGGTCAGTATCCTGATACATCCTGAGTTTCCTCAGGGCTTACCACAGGGAATGGCTGCAATCTGATGACTGCTAGATGGCAGGTATTCTTTTCAGCCCTGAGTTTCCTAGGCTCACGTTGGAGGGCTGCAGTCATTAATGACTGTGACATCCTTTGTTTATTGATATGGCAGGAAATATTCCATTTCTAAGGGCACAGGTGAAATTCAAGGCCTTTGAGTCAGTTTAGCAATGGAAACAGTTCCAGAGCTTCCTGGGGCTCCCATACACACATGGTGCCCTTTGGGCCCCAGCCTGGTAGACTCAGCTGGGTAGTATTTGGACATATGGCCATAGTCACAGATAATACCAGATTGTTGGACTCTGTGGCACTTCCCTGGGGCAAGACAGGGAAACTCTCTTTGAGTCTTTTGTAAAATGGGAGTCTATGCCACCAAATGACAAAAATAATACAATTTAATATTGAGTTTGATGTCCTTTATTCAATGGAAAACCATCCACGGTTTGGGGACTGTGTTGCTCACAGAGAGTGGAGCACTCTTCCTGAGGGATTTTGGGCCAGATTGGGTTATATAGCACTTAGAAGAGGCAACAGGAAACAAGGCGTGATTTCTTTATAAGCCTAGTAGGTCCTATTTTCCAGGGTAAGGTGAGCTAGCTAAAGCTGAGCTAGAGGATTGTGATCCGTGTCTGTTAGGTTTCCTTGACAGTGGGGCATGTCCTGGAAGTGCAGGCTGACTTAGGTTTAGACTTGTGACCTGGGCCAGGCTGCTTGGGTGGCTTCCGTTTTCTGGGCCCCCATGTATGAATTATCTTTATCAATACTGTTTATGCAAGGATGCTGTGAGAGCAGAGTGAGTCTGTGTTGGTCCCACATTCCCTGATCACTGAACGTTATTTTTTCTTAACTCTTCCTTGGCATTGAGTAATCAATGTCACCACAGCTGTTTGCGTAAACCACCAAGAGTGACCACATTGTTGGCTATTTATGATTTATATTGCATGTTAAAAATAAACTTGAAGAAAGTTCCAGGTTTGTTTTAGTGAAGCTGGGGACTGTTACACATTTAATAGCTTCCGATTATAGAAAGCAAAGATAACAGTTTATATTCACTGAAACAATTATATGGAAGATGGGTGAGTGGTGAGGTAATTCTATTGAGTTTTGGTCTGAAATCTCTGGATTTTGGAGGGTGGTGGTTGACAGTTAAAGGAATTAGCTTTAGCTATCAATTTCTTTTTCAGAGTGGCTGGCATGGCAGCCCTTCCTTAGGACTGTGATCAAGGAACGCTTCAAAATAGCACCCCCTATTTTATCTTCTACCCAGAGTTTCTGCACCATGTAGAGTCCTTGGTACCCAGAAAACATTCAATTAGTCATCTCCTTATTTGCACTGGTAAGGGAAGATTCAAAAGAGTAAACCTGACACAATCTTGTATATCTATATACACTGGGAGATTTTGTTGGGTCAAAAGACTTGTGTGTTTGTGTGTGTGTGTGTTTATTTTGGCAAGTGCCAACTTATTCTCCAAAAACGTTGTAACAATTTTCACTTCCCCAAATATACTCTTGTAGGATGTTCCAAGATTATTTTATTTTACTTTAAAAATTCTTATTTTCTATATAATAAAATTACAAACCCTTTTGAGACGAGTTAGAAAAATTTGAGAGCATACAAAGTAGAAAATTATAGTATTTCCTACCCTTCATCCAATTTTGGGGGTTATTTTAGAATGAGATGATGATATGGTCAATATAGTAGCCTCTCAAAATCAGTTTTAGTTTATTATAGTCTTCTTTTCCCCCCTAGCATATGTAAGTAACCTATGTCACTTCTAAGAAATTCTGGGATAGACCTGCCTAGGCCTCTGAGGCCTCAGGCACTCTTGCTTTTCAAGGCCCTAACTTATATCCTACCAATCAACTTCAAATGCACCCACATTGAATATTATACATATATACAAAATGGTAATAATTTAATATTTTTTTCTTAAAAATACTTCAGTGTAAGTAACATTTAATTTACAGGTTATGATTTCTCAATAATTGTTCTACATACTCATGATTTCTTGGGAAGTGAGAAAATGTAGTCTATAAATTTTTAAAAATATATAAGGACAGGTCTTCCTAGGTGGCACAGTGGTTAAGAATCCGCCTGCCAATGCAGGGGACACGGGTTCAATCCCTGCCTCAGGAAGATCCCACATGCCGTGGAGCAACTAAGCCCGTGAGCCACAACTATTGAGCCCACGTGCTGCAACTACTGAAGCCCATGTGCCTAGAGCCCGTGCTCCACAACAAGAGAAGCCACGGCAATGAGGAGCCCACGCACCACAAAGAAGAGTAGCCCCACTCACCGCAACTAAAGAAAGCCCACGCACAGCAAAAAAGACCCAACACAGCCAATAAAGTAAATTAATTAATTAATTTTAAAAAAATATAAGGACATTTAATAAAGGCTCAATTTATGAATTAAGTTGATATAATGTATTTGTAATCTTTTCCTTAAACTTTTGTCAATTTGTTTTACAATTCCTTTTTCAAAGATTGGAGCATAAACCTTTGTAGGGATGGCTAATCTAACTTAGAAAGGATCATACCAGAGCAGAAGAACAGGATTTATACTTTATACACAAAACTATCTGGCTCAGCAATTCTTTCAGAAAAATACTCTGGGGCTTAGTTTGAATGAGGGAATTTTCTGGAGGATACTATTTTTTTTTAATTAATGTATTTAATTATTTATTTAATTGGCTGTGTTGGGTCTTTGTTGCTGCACATGGGCTTTCTCTAGTTGTGAGGAGCCCGGGGGTACTCCTCATGTGGCACGTGGTATCCTCCTGGGGCAGGGCTCGAACCTGTGTCCCCTGCATTGGCAGGTGGATTCTTAACCACTGCGCCACCTAGGAAGTCCCTGGAGGATACCATGGATTGTTTGGTAGCAAACAGTGCAAGAGATGTAACAGGAAAATGACTTGGCTTTTTGGAGGCTTCCAATCGGCCTATAGCCCAAGGCTATATCATGGTGAGGAGAGGGACAAAGAAGTGGAGTTTTCTGTACAAAAATTGCTCTTCAGAAAAGTCAAGGCAACAAAGCAGTGCTACAAGTGAGACCAGTGGGTCTCAACCAGAGCAATTGGTGCCCCAGGCAGGTTGCCAGATTTATCAAATAAAATTATAGTATGCAACATAGAAATATTATATGTGATAACCTTGTAAAAATTACTTGCTTTTTATATGAAATTCAAATTTAAATGGGTTGCTATGTAAGGCAACCATGTCACTAGGAGATATTTCCAATGTCTGGAGTCACAACTGGGTGGAAAGGTGTGCTACTAGCATCCGCAAGGTAGAGGCCAGGATGCTAGTAACATCTTAGACTGCAAGGATGGTGCCCCTAAATGCAGAATTATCCAGCCCAAAATATCAGTGTTGAAGTTGAGAAACTCTGACCTAGGCTAATCGGTACATAAGGCACTTACTTGATTGACCATATACATTACAGTTTTTGAGATAATAAGACTTGTTATAATAAAAAATTCAAGTAGCAAGAAAATTATCATTTGAAAGCAGAAACCTGTTGTCATCCTACTTCCCAAATCATCACAAATAATTTGAAATGTTATTCCAGATATTTTTTCATACCAATATATACCTTTTTAAAAATTAATTAATTATTTATTGGCCATGCCGCACAGCTTGCAGGATCCTAGTTCCCTGACCAGGGATCGAACCCAGGCCCATGGCAGTGAAAGTGCAGAGCACTAACCACTGCACAACCAAGGAAATCCCATATATCCTTTTTAAAAAATTAAAAACTGATTCATACTATATGATCTGTTCTGAAATCTGCCTTTTAAAAATTGCACAATGTGACTTAGATATCTTTTTATACGAATATGTAGTACTATTTTCCCCTCTATATAAACTGTATTTAATCTATATAAAGCATTTATTTTTTAAAAATTTTTGTTGGAGTATAGTTGATTTACAGTGTTGTGTTACTTTCTGCTGTACAGCACAGTGAATCAGTTATACATATGCATATATCCACTCTTTTTTAGGTTTGTTTACAATATAGGTCATTACAGACGATTTTTTGTTTGTTTTTTGTTTTTTTTTGGCTGTGCTGGGTCTTTGTTGCTGTGCACCAGCTTTCTGTAGTTGTGCAAGCAGGGGCTACTGTTGGTTGCGGTGTGCAGGCTTCTCATTGCTGCGGCTGCTCTTGTTCCAGAGCACAGGCCCTAGAGCACCTGGGCTTCAGTAGTTGTGAAGCATGGGCTCTACAGCACGTGGGCGTCAATAGTTGTGGTGCATGGACTCAGTAGTTGTGGCTTGTGGGCTCTAGAGTGCAGGCTAAGTGGATGTGGCACACAGCCTTAGCTGCTCCACGCCATATGGCATCTTCCTGGACCAGGGATCAAACCTGTGTCCTCTGCATTGGCAGGCAGATTCTTAACCACTGCACCACCAGGGAAGTCCTCATTATAGAGTGTTGAGTAGAGTCCCCTGTGCTATACAGTAGGTCCTTATGAGCTATCTATTTTATACATAGTGGTGTGTATATGTCAATCCCAATCTCTCAATTTACCCCTCCCTTCCTATTTTTTCCCTTTTAGAAACTATATGTCTATGGCTATATCCAAAACCAATTCCTATTGATGAACATTTGGACTGTTTCTGGTTTTTGCAATTGCAAATAGTGCTGCAATTACCATCTCTCTCTCTCTCTCTCTCTCTCTCTCTCTCTATATATATATATATATATATATATCCCCCCCCACCCCCAAATATTCTGTGGAGTAAATTCTTAGAAGTGGAATCACTAGGACAAAGGGTATACACAATGAAGTCTTCAAGAGTCTAGCCAAATTACCCTCCCGAGAGGTGATACCAATTTACATGGCAACTTAACTGTGTATGAGACTGCTTCTGAGATTTCTTTATGAGGATTACTAATTTATTTACTTTACATTTTATCCCACTGGAACTGAAAAAGCAATGTAAACAGCAGCAAATAAATATTTTTAAAAGCAAAGGAAGAGCTCAGACCTAGTCCCTGATCTCCTGTGCTCGTCTGGATCTGAAGGGGGGCTAGCCTTTGCCAGTTTTACTTCCTAGGCTCCTGGTAAGCCAATATCTGGCTGGTTTGATTAACGGGAAGCACTGGCAAGACACTGGAATGGTGAGGAAGGGAGAAGTCAGGTATTTTCCCTCTACTTCTGTCCTGAGAAATGTCTTAGTGAGGAGAGTTATCTCCTCCTTTGCTCCAGCTCCTCTGTGGCTCCACCTTCTATTAAACAGGCTCACAGTAGTTTCAGCTCCTGTTGTGTGTCTCTAACTCTTTGGCTACCTTGTTTTGTCTTCTCAGTTCTCCCATCACCTCTGCAAACAATCCCTTGCCTCAAATTCCCAGTTTTAAATACTTAGAAAAATGGGAATTTCCTGGTGGTCCAGTGGTTAGGACCCTGCACTTTCACTGCCAAATGTGCGGGTTCAGTCCCTGGCCAGGGAACTAAGATACTGCAAGCCTCATGGAGTGAGCAAAAATAAAAAATAAAATTAAAAAGAAAAATACTTAGAAATGAATTCACTTTCCTGGTAGGACCCTGACTCATCACTCGTATGCTCAGCATCTCACCATTCTAGCATTATTTTCTTACCATATTTTCTCCCACGTGCTCACATATTTTTATACTGTCACAGCCCTGTAAGTCAATTTTAACTTGTTTCCTTTATTTAAAACATAGCTTTCAATACTTTTAGTAATTATCATATTTAATGGCTAAATAGTCTATTTTCTTGCTGATACTCTGAGTTGTTAACCAAATTGTTTACTGGGTACTTTGAAACTGTTAGCCCTGAGAACTGAAACTAATTTTCCTTCTTGTCCCTGGGTTAAACAATTCTGGGATAAGGCAAAAATAATTTAGCTATTTGCTCTATGAAATTCTTGCTCTTAGAAGATAACCCTATGGATCAATTAAAATAGTTTACTTATCAAAATTAACAACTTGCTCATTAATACTTTTTCAAGATCCTCACCTTGGGAGGGAGTTGGGGAGGGAGGGAATATGGAGATATATGTATAAATACAGCTGATTCACTTTGGTGTACCACAAAAACTGGCACAAGAGTGTAAAGCAATTATATTCCAATAAAGAGCTAAAAAAAAAAAAAAAAGATCCTCGCCTTGCTATCTCACCAAGGCTAAACTATTATATCATAAACTCTGCCCATTCCTAACCAGTTCCCTGCCTCACCAGACCAGCTTAAAGTCATCCAGTCTGGGCCTGAAACCCTATAAATATCCTCCTCTGATTACTAAGATTCTGTCAAGGTGCTGTTCCCTTTTTCTGCAGTATTAAAATAAACTTAGCTTTGCTTAGTCAACAAGTTTTTTGGGGGGTTTTGGGGGAGGTTAATGATTTTTTTAAATTAATTAATTAATTTATTGGCTGTGTTGGGTCTTTGTTGCTGCATGTGGGCTTTCTCCAGTTGCCGCGAGAGGGAGCTTCTCTTGTGATGCTTGGGCTTCTCATTGTGGTGACTTCTCTTGTTGCAGAGCATGGGCTCTAGGCACGTGGACTTCAGTAGTTGTGGCACACGGGCTCAATAGTTGTGGTTTGCAAGCTGTAGAGCGCAGGCTCAATAGTTGTGGCACATGGGCTTAGTTGCTGTGTGGCATGTGGAATCTTCCTGGCCCAGGGATTGAACCCAAGTCCCCTGCATTGGCAGGCAGATTCTTAACCACTGTGACACCAGGGAAGTCGAGGTTAATGACTGATAGCAATAATCTACATCACAGGATTATCATGAGCAGTGAATGAAATCAAGTCCTGAGAGCATCTCTAAACAGTAATGTACTTTCCCATGCACGGCAGACAGTGCCTAAGATGGTGCCCAGTTATCACCTCCCTCCTCTTCCTCTTTCTTGACTGTCCAGGCCTAATGTGGCCTGAGAAACTTAGAAGAGAATGGCAAAGAACTGACATTTACTGAGCACTTGAGACAAGGCTACGCCAGGCACTCTGCTGGGAGTTTTCAATCTGTGACCTCACTTTGTTCTTACATTAGACTTGGCAAGATGGCATTATTATTGTGATTTTCCAGACTAAGAGATGGAGGCTGAGAGAGGTTAAATGATTTGCTTGAGGTCTGACTCTAAGTCGAAAAGCCAGGATTCCAGCCAGGTCTGTCTAACTCAGCTTGTACTTTCCCTCCTATTACTACTTTACTTCCCAGACTTGTATAGTTTTCATTGCAATTGTGGAAGGTCAGGCTGAGATTTCAGGGCAGGAGGCCACTCAGCTCCTTATATAGAACCTGAAAGGAGAAAATCACATTCTAGGGCAGCACTGATCAAATTGAAATATAATGCAAGCCACATATGTAATTTAAAATTTTGCAGCATAACTGAAAATAGTAAAAAGAAACAAGTGAAATTAATTCTTTAAAGTTTTCAATTTAAAATAATTATGGATTCACAGAATTTGCAAAAATAGTACAGAGGAATTTGATGTCCCCCTTCATCCACTTTCCTCCAGTTATACCATCTTACATGATTACAGTATAATATCAAAGTAGGAAAATTGATATAGGTACAATCCACAGAACTTATTCAGGTTTATCACACATGCATGCAGAACTATTCCATCACCACAACAATCTCCTTTGTGGTGTCCCTTTATAATCACAAGCCACCACCCCATACTCCCACTCCCACAAACACACATACCCCCCATTGTCAATACCTGGTCACATCTAATCTATTCTCCATATCTATAACTTTGTCAGTTTGAGAATGTTACATAGATGGTATCATGCACTGTATTAGTTTCCTAGGGCTGCTGTAAAAAATTGCCACAAACTGGGCAGCTTAAAAAGAGAAATTTATTCTCTCACAGTTCTGGAGGCTGTAAGTCCCAAATCAAGGTGTCAGCAGACCCATGCTGCCTCTGAATGGCCTCTAGGGGAGGATCCATTCCATGTCTTTTCTAACGTCTGGTGGTTGCCAGCTTCCGTGGCTTGTGGCCACATCACTCCAATCTCTGGTCAGTCTTCACATATTGTCTTCTCTGTTTTTTGCTCTGTGTATCTCTTATAAGGACACCTGTCTTTGGATTTAGGACACACCCAGAGAATCCAGAATGATCTCCTTATTTCAAGATCCTACATTTAAGTACATCTGCAAAGACTTTATGACAGCACTATGCTAGACATGTGTGACTGGAACCCAATGAGTGAGGCTGAAAAAAGGAAAGAAAGATAGTAGATGTTAGAGGAGAATAGTAGGAGGAGATGCAAAAGTGAGAATACTAGTTGTTAAATGACTTAATTGTGGCTTGAAATCAAAGTATGGACAGTATATGTTATTAGCTGTTGAGTGACTTTATGAGCATGGACTTAATGTCAGAGAGAAAATCTTCACATCTTTCCTGAGCCAAAAAATCCAAGTGGAGCTATGCTTGTCCTAAACCTAGATGATGCATCTCTACCTGCCAGATTCAGTGCCTCAGTGCTCTGTGGACAGGGTTAGGTAAACAGTGCCAATTTTCCCCCTTCATTTTCCTCTTTTCTGTGTTACATGCAGACTAGCTTCTTATGGAAACATTCTATCTTCTGAGCACAGCACAGAAATTTAGATTTCATTTTCATCGAAATTAGTACGCTTGATTCAGTTAAGGTTTCATGGTGTTGATGCCAAAAGCATTGACCTCTGTGAATTTAATCTCAGAGACAAAGTTTTGGGTGAAGTAGAAAAGAGTAGCTTTATTGCTTTGCCAGGCAAAGCGGGACACAGCAGGCTTCTGCCCTTGAAAGCTATGTGTCCCAACCCGGGAGGATTTAGTGAGGAGTTTTATAGCAGTAGTTCAAGGGTGGAGTTGCTGACAAGATTAGGGTGTGTGCAGGGCCTGCACTCCTCTCATCTGGTCTCAGCTAATTTTTTGGATGAGCCTCTCTGGTTCCTTTAATCTGGCCTCAGGTGATCTTCTCTGGTATGAAGAATGCGGACAGAATCCATTTGTTGGGTTTTAATTCTATAAGGAACTTAAAGACATTGTTATGTGTATCCTTTGAGGACCAAGAGCCTCCCTGCTCCAGGGCTGCACCATTGTTTCTTGGTTGCTCCTCCTTTGTCTCTGCATCACCCCCACCTTCCCCGATTAGCAACTGTTTAAACCTGCCCTTTGGAACTCAGGGAAGGTCATGGAGGCTGAAGCCTATTCCCTACAAATAAGAAACAGGAGACACAGAAAGGCTTCCCTGCCCAGGAGCCTCAGAGGATCCTGCTCAGTTTCAGTATTGAAAGGGTCAGTAATATCCGCTCACTGTGGCACAAAAATTATTTTTATCAGAAGGCATTTGAGTTTTTTTGTGAAATCTCTTATCTTACTAAAAGCAGAACTGAGAACTCAATTGTCATAAATCCCCTACGCTACAGGCCACCCCTGGGATCCACCAGGGATGCTTGACTCATCATGAGCAATGAGAAGTCTCCACACCACATGTAAACAGACATTGTCACAGAAGTATCATATCTCCATCTATTCTCCTGAGGCCCATTTATCTTTCCAAAAAGTCGGTTGTTTGCCCACGTGTGCCCTTTCTCCCTCCCATCCCCTTATTGAGAACTCATTTGTTTTCCCGTTAGTGTCTTTCTCTCCCTCCCCTTCCCCTATTAAGATGGCATATAAGCCCCAAATTCTAACTGCCCCTTGAGTCACACTTTTCTCTGCACCCTCTATATACCTTAATGAAAATATGGTGATTAAATGTTATCTTTTGCTAATCTGTCTTTTGTCAATTGAATTCAAAAGACTCAACCAAGAGAAAGTACAGGAAAAGTTTTTGTTGCTGTTGTTGCTTTTTAATTTTTAAAAAATTTTTAAAAATTTTTATTGCAGTATAGTTGATTTCAATGTAGTGTTACTTTCTAGTGTACAGCAGAGTGATTCAGTTATACATATATATTATTTTTCATATTCTTTTCCATTATAATTTATGACAGGATATTTTTGATGTGTGTGGAGAAGATGAGTATAGTGCTAATTTTATTGAAATACAGTTGATTTACAATATTATGTTAGTTCCAGGTGTACAGCATAGCGATTCAGTACTTTTATAGATTATACTTCATTAAAAGTTATTTAAATAATGGCTATAATTCACTCTAATATCCTGTTGTTTATCTATTTTATACATAGTATTCTGTATCTATTTATCCCATTCACCCAAGTTGCCTCTAGTGTTATTTTTGAGAAAAGGGACATTCCACAAGATCAGTTACCTAGGGAAGAAAATCTACTAGTTTACACATTGGAATTGTTTTCCTTTCACTAACGAATTATGTTTAGTTTTTGTTTGTTTGTTTGTTTGCTTTTAAAGTGTACGATTTGATTTTTTTTTTTCTCATTAGTAATGTTTACATGGCATTGCTAATCTCCCAGTTCATTCCCCACCCCCACCCCCACTTTCCCCACTTGGTGTCCATATGTTTGTTCTCTACATCTGTGTCACTATTTTGTTGTTGTTTTAAATTAAAGTATAGTTGATATGTAATGTTGTGTTAATTTTTGCTGTACAGCAAAATGATTCAGTTATACATATATACACATTCTCTTTTTTTAATATTCTTTTCCATTATGGTTTATCATAGGATACTGAGTAAAGTTCCCTGTGCTATACAGCAGGACTTTGTTTTTTGTCAATTCTTTATATAATAACTTACATCTGCTAACCCCAACTTCCCACTCTGTCCCTCCCCCAACCATTTACCCCTTGGCAACCACAAGTCTGTTCTCTATGTCCATGAGTTTGTTACTGTTTCTTAGAAATGTTCATTTGTGTCATATTTTAGATTCCACATATAAGTGATATCATATGGTATTTGTCTTTTTCTTTCTGACTTACTTCATTTATTATGATAATTCTACCTCCATCCTTGTTGCTGCAAATGGCATTATTTCATTCTTTTTTTTTTTTAGGGCTGAGTCATATTCCATTGTATATATGTACCACATCTTCTTTATCCATTCATCTGTTGATGGACATTTAGGTTGTTTCCATGTCTTGGCTATTTTGAATAGTGCTGCTATGAACTATAGTGCTGCTATGAACTATATTACTGCTATGAAGATACATAGGGGTGCACCTATCTTTTTGAGTTATAGTTTTGTCTGGGTATGTGCCCAGGAGTGGGATTGCTGGGTCACATGGTAATTTTATTCTTAGTTTTCTGAGGAACCTCTATACTAGTTTTCATAGTGACTGCACCAAATAACATTCTCACCAACAGAGTAGGAGGGTTCTACAGGAAAAATTTTAACTCCCAGACACTTTATTCTATTGTATAAGTGTATTAAAATTTGTTTATCAAGTCACCAGTCGGGCTTTAGGATTGTTTCAGTTTTTGGATGCTAATCTATAGGGTTTTTTGCATGACATAAGTTTTCAATTCTCAGTTAATACCTGGAATGGGATACCTAGATTGTATTCTATGTGTCTCTATGAGAAATTTTAGGACTATTTTCCAAAATGGTTGTTTTGGGGGATGTTGAGCCAAAAGACACAAGCAAGCCAAAGATCGGGAGAAGTAAGGATATATTACTCGCAGAAAATAAGGAGAACATTTGGGATCTTTCCCAAAGCAGTGTCTCCCAAACAGCAAAACTGGGGAACTTTTAAGCTAAGGTTACATACCTATTCTTGAAGGAGCTGGAGCACAGAATTCAGCATGGAATTGGGGCATAGGTTGACAGAGTCCAAGCTTTAGTTGATAGAAGTCAGAAAAGGTCAATATCATCATTCCATCTTCACCTGGGTAGAGCCCTTGGTTCATGCAGAACTCAAAGATGTGTAACAGATTGTTACTTATATCCCTTGAGGAGGAACTGAAAGTCATTTTATCTCTGAACTATTGTTTCGTGACTGCTTTTCCTTTGTTCCTGTGTTCCCTAACTTCCCTTAAGTTCATTAATTACTGAGGCAAGCATGGTTCCAGACGTAGATGCAAAAAGCTTAGGCCAAATTTGTTTCTCTTATGTCAAGAAAGCTATGCTTGGTTCTCTTTCTCTGGGGACCCCCTACCCTATCAGTTGTACTAGTTTTCATTTCCATTATCAATAGATGAGAGCTCTAGTTGCTCAGTATCCTCATCACCACCTTACATAGTTAGCTATTTTACTTTTAGCCATTATGGTAGGTTAAGTGATTATTTGAAGACAAATAAGGAAATGTCCAGTGAAGAAACATTTATTTATAAAACCAGCACCTGGTTTTAGCTTTGGCTGGGTTGATATAAATACTTTGTTGCAAGTTTGATTTTATTGACTGTGTCAGAAATAAGATCATGTGGAGGGACTTTCCTGGTGGCGCTAGTGGTTAAGAATCTGCCTGCCAATGCAGGGGACACACGTTCGAGCCCTGTTCCGGAAAGATCCCACGTGCAGCGGAGCAATTAACCCATGCGGCACAACTAATGAGCCTGAACTCTAGAGCCTGCGAGCTACAACTACTGAGCCCTTGTTCCACAACTACTGAAGCCCACATGCCTAGAGCCCATGCTCCACAATAAGAGAAGCCACCGCAATGAGAAGCCCTTGCACTGCAACGAAGAGTAGCCACCACTCTCCACAACTAGAGAAAGCCCACAGACGGCAACGAAGACACAATGCAGCCAACAAATAAATAAATATATTTAAAGAAGAAAAGATCATGTGGAGAACACACAACACAATTCCTTATCTCTTCAGGTCCTCATGGTCAGGTCAGAAAGGGTAAAGAAAGTATGTACAATAGTATACCACTCATGGTACTCTGGAAACTGTTGCCTCTTCTGGGAGGAAGGGAAAGACTGCCCAGAAGTTGTCTTTTAATCAAGTCCCATTTCTCCTAAAATGACAGGGAACTTTGTAGATTAAAATGTCAATGTTGGGGCATGAGTATTTTAAAAGCAATGGAAGAGGGCAGACAGCAGTATCAAGCAGTATCAGCAGTATTTCATCTTGTGGAATGGAAAACCACAGCCACAGAAAGATAGAGAAAATGAAAAAGCATAGGACTTTGTACCAGATGAAGGGACAGGATAAAACCCCAGAAAAACAACTAAATGAAGAGGAGATAGGCACTCTTACAGAAAAACAATTCAGAATAATGATGGTGCGGATGATCCAGGACTTTGAAAAAAGACTGGATGCAAAGATCGAAAAGTTTGCCAAAGACCTAGAAGAATTAAAGAGCAAACAAACAGAGATATGCAACACAATAACTGAAATGAAAAATGCACTAGAAGGAACCAATAGCAGATTAACTGAGGCAGAAGGGCAAATAAGTGACCTGGAAGACAGAATGGTGATAATCACTGATGCAGAAAAGAATAAAGAAAAAAGAATGAAAAGAACTGAAGACAGCCTAAGAGACCTCTGGGACAATGTTAAATGTGCCAGCATTCTCATTATAGGGGTTCAGAAGGAGAAGAGAGAGAGAAAGGACCTGAGAAAATATTGGAAGAAATTATAGTTGAAAACTTCCCTACCATGGGAAAGGAAATAGCTACCCAAGGCCAGGAAGTGCAGAGAGTCCCAGGCAGGATAAACCCAAGGAGAAACACATATAGTAGCCAAGACATATAGTAGTCAAATGGACAAAAATTAAAGACAGAGAAAAGTTATTAAAAGCACCAAGGGAAAAATGACAAATAATATACAAGGGAACTCCCATAAGGGTAACAGCTGATTTCTCAGCAGAAACTCTGCAAGCCAGAAGGGAGTGGCATGATATATTTCAAGTGATGAAAGGGAAGAACCTACAGCCAAGAATACTCTACCCAGCAAGGATCTCATTCAGATTCGATGGAGAAATCAAAAGTTTTACAGACAAGCAACAGCTAAGAGAATTCAGCACCACCAAACCAGCCCTACGACAAACGCTAAAGGAACTTCTCTAAGCGGGAAACATAAGAGAAGAAAAGGACCTACAAAAACAAAAACAAAACAATTAAGAAAATGGTAATAGGAACATACATATTGATAATTACCTTGAATGTAAATGGACTAAATGCCCCAACCAAAAGACACAGACTGGCTGAATGGATACAAAAACAAGACCCATATATATGCTGTCTCCAAGAGACCCACTTCAGACCTAAGGACACATACAGACTGCAAGTGAGGGGATGGAAAAAGATATTACATGCAAATGGAAATCAAAAGGAAGCTGGAGCAGCAATACTCATATCAGATAAAATAGACTTTAAAATAAAAAATGTTACAAGAGACAAGAAAGGACACTACATAAAGATCAAGGGATCAATCCAAGAAGAGGAGATAATTTTAAATATATGTGCACCCAATATAGGAGCACCTCAATACATAAGGCAAATGCTAACAACTATGAAAGAGGAAATGCAAGGCAGAAATAGAGACACAGGTGTAGAGAACAAACACATGGACACCAAGTGGGGAAAGTGGGGAGGGTTGGGGGGAATGAATTGGGAGATTGGGATACCAAATTGTACACTCTAAATATATGCTGTTTATTGTCTGTTAACTGTATCTCAATAAAAGTTCTTAAAAAATAAATAAATAAAATAAAAGCAATGGAGGACAATACGGGTTTCCCTTGCCCAGAAGGTAATCTTAACCTTAAAATAGGCTTAGGAGTTAAAGAAAAGTGGATCTGAAGAGAGTTCTTAACTCAGATATGTAGTCTGTATAGCCATTGAGCAAAGTAATTCATCAGGCCCAAGAGAGTAAAAGATGTTTTAGGTAAGGGTGGGCTGCTGCCAGTGAAGAGAGTTTAAGGTATGTGGGAAGAGTACTGGACCGATTGGAAATCTGTGTCCCTGGATCTGAGTTCCGGCTGTGGCCTAACTAGTTGTGCAAACCTGGACAAGCCAAATACTTATAGGCCTGTCTTTTTCATCTATAAAACAAGAACTTGGACCCCTAAGATCTCTTTCAGTTGTGACATTTTATGGTCTGTATATGACATGGAGGGAGAATTCTGGGAAGACGACAATAGGGAAGGCCAGAACAAAGAAATGGAATGCAGGTGAGAGGCAGGGCTGTGCAGAGACAGGAGTGTGGCTTGTATTTAAACAGGGGCAGAGAATTCCCTGGCACTCCAGCTGTTGGGACTCCTTGCATTCACTGCCGAGGGCCTGGATTTGATCCCTGGTCAGGGAACTAAGGTCCTACAAGGTGTGTGGTGGCATGGCCAAAACAAACAAAAACAAACAAACAAACAAAAACCAGGGGCAAATGGAGGGACCCTTGACGCCCAAATGGGCCTCTTAAATTCCACCAAGGAAAATCCAAGGAAAGACTGGTGTATGGCACTAGGAGTGTGCTAGGAATACAATATGCAGAAGCGCAGGAAGGGAGATTTTCGACAGGAAGGCAGCACACAGGGACCAGTGATCTGAGAGCATGTATTTATCCATTCAACAAATAGCTAATGAAAAGGAGATATTTTAGGGGCCATTCAAGAGGCAGGCCAGCATTTAGCATGAGGGTCTGTGGTGGGTATTGAACTGGGGGTACGAATGAGGGTATGAAGGGCCCCACTTTGAGAGACTGTGACACCAAGCTGGGATCCTGTAAATTTAATAAACACATGTTGAGCAACTACCATGCTATAGGCACTGGAGATAAAGACTTATTTCTCTGCCCTTCTGGACCTCAGTTCTAGTAAGGAAAGATAAACAATAAAATGCTAAATAAAATAAATGAAATACATGGCATGTTTGTTAGTGATAACTGCTAATAAGAAGACAAAGCAGGGAAGGAGAGTAGGATTGGGTGTAAAGGAATGGGGCTGTAATTCTAAAGAGTGTGGCCACTGAGGTATATTAAACTAAAATATCTATGTATTCTAGGAAATACCTGCATGAGATTCAAAATTTAACAGAATAAAAAGCATCTTATTGCTGTACAGCAGAAACACAACACTGTAAATCAACTACACTCCAGTAAGAATTAATTTAAAAAAGCACCTTAGATTTCTACGCTGCTGAGAATTTCAGCTATCAATAGTGCAACCTCTTCATTTTACAGACAAAACTCAAGAGCAGTGATTTTTCAAAGCAACGTAGGGAAGGAGAAATTGTTCTCCAGCCTACCTAGCTAGTGCACTGTCTAATCTGTGCAGGAAAAATGGGACACGAGAGGATGGTCATGTCCCAGGTCTCTGGTGAGTCCCTGCGATGGGCCACCAAATGAGGGTCCTTGGCTTCTTGCAGGAAAGAATTCAAGAGCCAGTAAAGTGAAAGCAAGTTTGTTTAGAGAGATACAAACTCCATAAACAGAGTGGGGGCGGTCTCAGAAGGCTAGAGGTCCTGGAGTGTGCAGCTGGTTAGTTTTTATGAGCTGGGTAATTTCAAAGGCTAACAAGTGGGAGGAATATTCTAACCATCTTGCAGAAGGGGCAGGGATTTCCAGGAATTGGGGCACAACCCACTTTTTGGCCTTTTATGGTCGGCCTTGGAACTGTGATGGCACCTGTGGGTGTATCATTTAGCATGCTAATGTATTACAATGAGTGTATAATGAGGCTCAAGGTCTACTGAAAGTCTCATCTTCTGCCATCTTTGGCCTAGTAGCTCTAAGCATTTTTTGTCGTATCCTGTTGTTCTTAATGGTTATGTCATTCTTTTAATTGTTGTGTCCTCCCTGCTTCCTTCCTGTCTCAAATCTATCACAACTTTTTTTACCTTCACCAAAAGTTTCAGAATAAGACTGTGGAGAGCACAAAGCAATATTTTCAGTGATGTTGTAAGTTCACTGTGAAGTAAATGAGAAATGGAAGTTGTGCTGACTCAGAGAGCAAAAATTTCAGAGCCAGAGTTTAACCCCTACAGGATCAGTTACATCTGGAAATTCTTAGAAATGCAAGTTGGAAATGTAGGAAAAATGGGAGAAAGGCCCCAGGTATTCGTCCAGTATTATCTCTTTGGCGGGTGATAGTGATAGTGGAACCAAAACCTTTCAGCATCAGGATGGAGATGTTGTATCCTAATTTTTAATCAACACAAACCTTGAGTAAGATGTAACATTTAAAGTGGATTATTGAACTTCAGTAGTAACATCAAAAAGAGCTCAGTCAAACTGAGTTTTTTGTAAAGAAAAAGCGATTCATGGTCAGGAATAAAAAGCATAGAAGCTCAAAAACAATATTTAACCGAACTTATGAAGTAAATCTCTAGAGAAAAATATTACCAAGAACATATGATAATTAAAAATTTTTAAATGATGAATTAAATTTCTGGGAAAGAATCCATGGGTTCAAAATTTAAAAACCAGAATTCAGTAACAGTTCAAAGTCTTTATCTTGCAGAAGATCTTAAATTTTGGATGCAGCAAAGTAAAATACAGTTTCTTGAAAAGCAATTAATAATTAGTTTATAGAACCAGCTTCCCCAAGGAAAGTTTCTATTGATTTGTAACTTGGCTTTGAATTTGAGCTGTGGCCTTCATGTCATAATAATTTGGGTCACTCTGCTAATTTTAAACGAACGCAGCTGCATATTTGCCATTCATCTATTTGCATCACAATATGTAGGAATAAATTCCCAACTAATAAAACATTTCCAGTAAGCAGTCAGACTGAGGAAATGAAGGACATTTATCTAGTAGGTTTAAAAAGAGATGCTTCATTTTTGCCTTTTTGGATATGTATATGTTTTTGAGGGCTTTGATAGAGGCCAGAATTGTTCCCTGGTTTACAGCATCTTAAAAACCCATTCAATTTCAAATTAGATTTTAGTTTTAAAAAAATTTGAAAAAGTGAATAAATGTAGAAAAGTTTGGGGAATTCCCTGGTGGTCCAGTGTTTAGGACCTGGTGCTTATACTGCCAGGGGCCCGGGTTTGATCCCTGGTCAGGGCACTAAGATCCGGAAAACCGCATGGTATGGCCAAAAGAAAAGTTTGTTAACAGGCCTACAAAGGTTTTCTTCCTTCTTTCTTGTCTTCCTTCCTTTCATTCTTTCTACACCCCCTCACCAATTCTCTCTCTCTTTTTTTTACCATTCCCTTCTACATTTTTCTTTTTCTTTTGGGATAAATGAAAATGAATACTTCTTAAGTTTGATTCATGGGGACAGTTTGCATTTGACATTAAGTATCAAAACATTTGGTGATTAAGCACCTTACGGCTTTCATTCCATTTTGCATCTGTCACTGCATTAATTAATAACATATTTTCAACAGTTAGGAAAAGAGGTCTACTGAGAAGTAGACCAGAGAGTCTGGAAGCTCTTACATAAGAGAAAAAAGTGAAGGAACTTGAAAGAGAAGGAACTGGGGGAGCCTGAGGAGGAGGTAGAGAAGTCTCAGGTAGGTTTTTGAGCTTGCTGTTTTCACTGTGTATAATGTTTCTTCCCCCATTTTCTATCTGTTGAAACTCTCCCAGTTCTCAAGGCTAGATCGGATAATCATCCACTGTGACTTTTCTAGATACTCTTAGAAACTATCTCCCTCCTCTAAACCCCCAAAGCACTTGCTGCTACCTCTTTTATTTATTTTTTTAAAGATTTATTTTATTAATTTATTATTATTATTATTTTGGCTGCACAGGGTCTTCATTGCTGCACGTGGGCTTTCTCTAGTTGTGGCGAACAGGGACTACTCTTCCTTGCGGTGTGTGGGTTTCTCACTGAGGTGGCTTCTATTGTTGTGGAGCACCGGCTTTAGACTCGCGGGCTTCAGTAGTTGCGGCTCATGGGCTCACTAATTGTGGCGCACAGGCTTAGTTGCTCCGTGGCATGTGGGGTCTTCCGGATCGAACCCATGTCACCTGCATTGGCAGGTGGATTCTTAACCACTGCGCCAGCAGGGAAGACCTGCCACCTCTTTTATAATACTAGTGATAGTCCAACTTACCTAGATCTGGGTGGTCAGGACCTCAAATGCCACACTAAGGCGTTTGAGTCATTAACTTTCTGAGGACAGCTGTTATTTAAGATATCTAAGTCATTTCTGGTGCAAAAAGAAGGGAAGGGGGCATTACACTACTATCTCTCTCTCTCACTCTCTGTCCCCACCTCCCTTTCCCTCTCCCTCTAGTATATTACTCTGTGCCAGGTAGCATGTATGGTTACCCCACTTTACAAACGTGGAAGCAGGTTACTCTCCAAAACTTGCTCAGGAACCAGCCTTCACATCCTCACCACCCTCTTTACCCTCTGTAATCTGAGGATAATTGCTACACTGAAATAGTACTTTGAAGGCTCAGCAATGACCTTCCACGTCTAGGGACTTGTCCCCTCTGTACTCAGTCTCACAATTTTGAATCCACGATCTTCCTGAAATATTTTCTTTTCACGACTTACTAATTGATTGCGTTTTTTCTGTGTTACAGTTTAAAAGTTGGAAGGCATTTTTTTTACGTAGAAGCTCAAAACGAAGCTTAATTAGTTAAGGGTGGCTAGAGGTTGAGACTTCAGATTCTGAAAGGTATTTTCAAGCACTTTAGACTTGAAAGGAGGTTGACAAAGCCTATACATTTTTCTTCTAACAGTGCTATTCTAATATATGCACGCCAGAGCTGGGGTTAAATTTTCTGATGTTTATGATGGCAATAAAGAAAGGGAGAGGGACTTGCTTCACTTTACAGTGAGGGACTGGGGAGGTGAGGGGCCACTACCCCTGGGCGCGACCCCAACCCAGCCCGGGTCCAGAGCAACCGCCTCTATGCAGGGGCGGGGCGCGCCAGGCGGCCACGCGCGCGGGCGGTGGAAGGGGCGTGTCCCGCGGGCGCGCGAGCGGTGGAGGGGGCGTGTCCTGTGGGAGCGCGCGGGGGCGGTGGAGGGGGCGTGTCGCGGGAGTGGCGGCGGCGGCGGCGCGGGCCGGGCGCGCGGCGCAACCTCCTGTGCTGGAATGCGCGGCTCCCGCGAGCTCACGGCGCAGCAGCAGAGCCAGCTCCGCCGAGGCCCCGGGCCCCAGACCCCGGCGGCGGCGGCCGCCGAGACGGCGGCGCGAGAGCCGGCGGCCTAAACCCTCTTTGCAGCCCCACTCCTGGGTCTTCGCGGGCCTCGAGGGCCCCGGCGTCCAACTTTTCCACCCGCTCCCTCCCCTCCCCCGAAACTCCAGCAACAAAGAAAAGTAGTCCGAGAAGGAGCGGCGACGCGGGTCGTCGCCCCTCCTCGCCTGAGAAGGCCGGTAAGCGTGGCGCGGTCTGGGAGGCGGTCGGGCGGGGACGGCGGGCCGGGCGGGCGGGCGGGCGGCGGCCGCGGCCGCGGGAGGGGGAGGGCGCGGAAGGACGCGGAGCGAGGCGCTGTCCAGGGCTGATTTGCAGATCCTGGGGCTCCGGCGGCGGCGGCGGCCGCGTCGGGCGGGGGCCGGCGGCCGGGCGGGATCGGGTTACTCCGTCGCGGCCCGGGGGCTGGGCCGGGGGCGTCGGAGCGGCGCGGCGCGGCGCCGGGACCCCCTCCCCAGCTGAGGCTGGGCCGCCGCCTCCGCGCGGACCCGGGCGTCCCCGGGAGTCGCGTGCGGCGGCCAGGAGCGGAGCTGCTTGGGGCGCTGGTCCTGAAACTTCCTCCCGTACCCGTCGCGCTTGAGGTCCCGCCGCAGCCCCTTGGCTGCCGGCGGCCCTCCCGTCCCCCTCCCTCTGCGGCCTCTCCCTTTCGCCGGAAGGCGCCGCTGAGCGCGGCCGGGCGGGTTGAGTCAGCCCGGGGCCCCGGCGGTTCCGCCAATGGGGCTGGACAGCGATTTCTGTGCTCCGGCCGCGCGAGCGCCGGGGCCCTCCGCGCGGGGCCGCCTGGCCGCCGCCGCCCGCGGGACGCCGTGGGGGAGCGAGGCCGCACACTTCCGGGGCGCCGGGGGTCCCCTCGGGCGCTCGGGGCTCGGCGCCTCGGGAGGGCGCTCGCGGCGGCTCCCCGGCCCCGAGCGGAGGGCGAGCCCGGGCCCGGCGAGGCGCCTGGGCTGCGGCGACGAGGTAACTTTCCTCCCTCTTGCCGGACTCCGGCGCGCGGGCCGGGAGGGGGCGGCCTGGGCTCGGGAAGGCTTGGGCTGGCCCGGCGGCGCCCCGAGCTTCCCTATCCTGCCGCGTTTCGTGCTGGGGAGCCGAGCAGAAGGCTCGGGACGAGGGTGGGGGCGACTCCACGCGTTGGTGTGTCCGTGGTGCCGCGAGCGGGCCGGGCCGAGAGGAAGCGAGGGCGCCCGAGTTTGCGAAGAGCTGCTTTGTGTTGGGTACGTATTTTGAGAAAATGGCCGAATGCCTATTTGAGTCAGGAATGCCGCCGCCGGGGCCGGCGCGGGTGGCGGCAGCAGCGCGTAGGAATTCGCGCAGCTCGGTGGGCTCCCGGGCTGGGCTTGGACGGTCTTCCTGAGCAGCGTTAAAGTCCCTTTGGGGATGGTAGGTAGGGTTTGGGGCGAAGCGAACTTACCGGGTAGTCTGGGCTGTTGTGTTCGGCCCCGGGACAGCTTTTGCTTTGTGTGATGGCATTTGATTGCAACTTCTGTTGGTACCTGTGACTCAACCGATTTGTGTTTATGCAGTTGGGTGAAATGGAGTACTTTTTGTATTTTGGGTTTCACCTTATGTTTTTAGTCCTTGCCACTGATTTTGCTTTTTCTGATTTGCACGAGAACACCTAATTTGTGAATAACACCTTTTCGATTGGAAAGTAAAGCGTGAAGACGGTTTATAAAAAGCCTAACAAGTTTTCAAGGTGATCTTGTTATGCCAAGTCAAGCACAATGTAAGAAAGTTGCTGATTTGAAGATGAGTTGTCCAGTTATTTTATTAGGGGGTTTGAAAGTTTCTGTATTTTCATTTGTGTATTTTTGAGTACACCAAACTTCCCTTTTCACAGGAAAAAAGGTCCATAATTTTTGTTTACTTTGAAACAGATCATCATCAAAAAAAGAAACTAAATGGTACTTTAGTGGTACTAAGTAGTTTTTCAGAGTACATAGGACCCTTGAACAATAGGATTTTGAACTGTGTGGGTCCACTTATATGTGGATTTTTTTGAAATACATTGGAAAATTTCTTAGAGATTTGCAATATTTTGAAGAAATTTGCAGAGGATACATATAGCCTAGAAATATCAAAAAAATTTAGAAAAAGGTAACATTACGAGTGCATAAAATATGTGTAGATAACAGTGTATTTTATTTACTTCCATAAATGATACAAATCTAATAAAATGTTAAAATTTATCAAAAATTACACAAACACAGACCATGGCACCATTCCAGTTCAGAGAAATGTAAACAAATGTAAAGATGCAGTATTAACTCATAACTGCATAATATTAACTGTAGTCCATACTGTAGTACTGTAATAATTTCATAGCTACCTCCTGTTGCTGTTTTGGTGAGCTCAGATGTTACAGGTGTCCACTTAAAATGTCCCGTGAGCCTAATCATTTACAGGTGAGCAGTTGGTCTCTCCAGTAAATTGTTTGCAGTAAAAAAGTCACCTCTTGCAGTTCCTTAGTATTTCTCATCATGTTTAGTGTGACACCAGAAACCTTGAATAACACCAGGGGACCTACAAAGTGCCACTAGTGATTCTGGAAATGCTCCCAAGAAGTAAAGTCATGACATTAGAAGAAAAAGTTGAATTGCTTGATATGTACCGTAAACTGAGTTCTGTAGTTTCCATTACCCACCATTTTAAGATCAATGATTCCAGTGTAAGGATTATTTTTAAAAAAGAAAAGGAAATTTGGAAATTATCTCTGCATTTTTTCTAGCAGACATGAAAGACTTGTACTTTTTGCGAAATGCCTTTTTATCTCTTACTGAAAATGCATCTTTGGGGGCTTCCCTGGTGGTGCAATGGTTAAGAATCTGCCTGCCAATGCAGAGGACACGGGGTTCGACCCCTGGGCAGGGAAGGTCCCACATGCTGTGGAGCAACTAAGCCCGTGCACCACAACTACTGAGCCTGCACTCTAGAGCCTGTGAGCCACAAGTACTGAAGCCCGCACACCTAGAGCCCTTGCTCCGCAACAAGAGAAGCCACAGCAATGAGAGGCCCTCACACCGCAACAAAGAGTAGCCCTTGTGCTCAGTGTAACTAGGGGAAGCCTGCACGCAGCAATGAAGACCCAAAGCAGCCAATAAATAAATAAATAAATAAATTTAAAAAAGGATATATATTTTAAAAAATGCATCTTTTATGTGGGTATAGTATTACTATAAGAAAGGCATACCCATAGACTCTAATATGATTCGAGAGAAAGTGACGCTATTGTGTGACGACTTAGAGCAAAAAGAAGGTGAAGTTTCTAAATCTGGAGACTTTAATGCCAGCAGAGAAGTTCTGTCTTAAAAAATATTAAGATACCAGAACCGGCTTTGAGTTTCCAGATGCTGTTAACAAAATTATTAAAGAGAAAGGCTGTCTGCCTAGACAGGTTTTTAACAGGTTTTTACTCTGGAAAAAATTACCAAAAAGGTCACTTATTAGTAAGAAAGAGGAGCGAGCATGAAGATTTAATTTAAGACTGATTAAAGGCTAACTTGTTTTGTACAAATTGAGTTTTTGTTCAGGACTGCTCTTATCTATAAAGCTGCTAAGCCCACTGTCTTTTTTTTTTTTAAATGAAATTGTTTTCTTTTCTTTCTTTCATTTTTTCCACCTCCGATGCACCACACAGTTTGTGGGATCTCAGTCCCTGACCAGGGATTGAATTCTGGCCATGGCAAAAGCCTGGGATCCTAACCACTAAGCCACCAGGGAACTCCCTAAGCCCACTATCCTTAAAGGGAAAAAGATAAACACCAGTTGCCATTCTTTTGGTTGTACCACAAGAAAGCCTGGGCAATGAGAATACTTTTCTGTATTGGTTCCATCGATGCCTTGTCCCTGATCACGAAGTACCTTACTGTAAGGGACTGCACCTTAAGGTTCTTTGGTATTGGACAATGCCCCTGGCCACCTAGAACCACAAGAGTTCAACATCAAAGGTGTCAAAGTGGTATATTCATCCCCAAACACAGCATCTTTGAATAAAGCCTACATCAAGGTGTTGTAAGGACCTTGAAGGCTCATTACATGTGGTATTCATTGAAAAGATGGTCAATGCTGTGAAAGACAACCCTGATAGAACATCATGGAAGTCTGGAAGGATCACACCATTGAAGATCTCATCATTGTGATAGAAAAAGTTGTGAAAGCCATCAAGCCTAAAACAATAAATTCCTGCTAGAGAAGACTGTTCAGATGTTGTGCATGACTTCACAGGATTTATGACAGCCAGTCAAGGAAATCATGAAACAGATTGTGGATATGGCAAAAAGGCGGGGTGGGGGGGGCGTGAAGGGCTTCAAGATGCAGAACTTGGGAATATTCAAGAGCTAATAGACACCATACCAGAGAAATTATCGGAAGTCAATTTGAAGGTAAGTGCTTCTGAGCCAGTGCCAGATGATGAGGAAAAGGAAATGGAAGAAGCAGTGCCAGGAAACAAACTGACATTAGACAGTCTGGCAGCAGGGTTCCTTTTGTTGAAGACTGCTTTTGACTTCTTTTATGACTTGTACCCTTGTATGATACTGACACTAAAACTAAAGCCAGTGGTGGAAGAAAGATTAGTACCATATAGAAACACTTTTAGAGAAGTGGGAATGCAAAAAAGTCAGAAATTAAAATGTATTTCCCTCAAGTTACAGAGTGCCTGCCTCTTTCCACTTCCTCCATCTCTTCTGCTTCTGCGTCTCTTTCTGCCTTCCCTTCCACTTCCTCTACCTCTTTTGACTCTGCCACCCCTGACTCAGCAAGATCAACCCCACCTCTTCCCCCACTCCTCACCCTACTGAGCTGAAGACAGGATGAAGACCTTTATGATGATCCACTTCCATTTAAGGAATAGTAAATAGTCATGCTATTCAGTTAATAAACTTATCGTGTGTGTGTGTGTGTGTGTGTGTGTGTGTGTGAGAGAGAGAGTGTCTTGTGAAAATCTAGTAATTGTACAGCAAGAGCTGGGAGACATTTTGTTATCATTGTCATTAAGTATTCATTGTGTGCAAGACTTGTACAAAGGTATAAGGTGATAATTAACATGAAGTTAATAATGTATTAGTTTTTCTACTGGTGTATAACTTTGCTATTAAATAATTACGTTACCATACAGTATGCCTCTTAGAATTTGAGAAAGAGCATATCAGTCTATCATCACATGTATGCAGTTATTTTATCTTATTTTATTTAAGATTTATTCATTATTTTATTTATTTATTTATTTTTGTCTGCATTGGGTTTTCATTGCTGCGTGCGGGCTTTCTCTAGTTGTGGCGAGCAGAGGCTACTCTTAGTTGCGGTGCACTGGGCTTCTCTTGTTGCAGAGCACGGGCTCTAGGTGCTTGGGCTTCAGTAGTTGTGGTGCAGGGGCTTAGTTGCTACGAGGCACATGGGATCTTCCCAGCCCAGGGATTGAACCCGTGTCCCCTCCATTGGCAGGTGGATTCTTAACCACTGCACCACCAGGGAGGTCCCACTTGTATGCAGGTTTTTAAACAAAAACAAACCAATATTTCCAGTACTATATTATGAATATGCCTTATATGCCTAAAATTTTTTTATGACTCATTCATTTGCACGTAGGCTAGGACTGTGAAGCAGTCCTATCGATTACAGTAGACTACCATAAAGCAATCATATGGCTGTTTCTTCATCATCAATGCATTGCTATACCTGTAAATAAGTATGAATTTCTTTTTCACATTATCTTTTCTCTCTTGATGTCTAATGTTAGTAATACATATAACATCTACAGTATTTTGCATCATGTAATACAATATTGATTAAGTACTGACAGGCACAATTTATCTTGTACACAGAGGTGTAAACTTACTGTATTGATAAATACAGTACTGGAAATGTATTTTCCTTACAATGTGCTTAATAACTTTTTCACATCTATTATATAATACACATAACATGCAAAATATATGTTAATTGACTGTTTATGTTATCCATAAGGCTTCTGGTCAACAGTAGGCTGTTGGTAGTCTAGTTTTTGTGTAGCCAAAAGTTACATGCAGATTTTTAACTGCACTGGGGGTTGGTGCCCCTAACCCCCTTGTTCTTTCAACTGTAGTTTCTTCTTTTGGAGATAGTTTAGTTCATATGAACTTCAGTTCACTGACCAATGATAGGATTCTGCTTTTCAGGCTGTTTGTACTTAATAAATGCACAGATAGCTTTTGAATTTTCCCCCTTTCTGATTCAGACCAGTAAACTTTTGAAGGGGGAGTTGGGAGGACAGCAGTTTACTATTCATGTATGTAATTTAAAATATAATTTTAATTGGTACTGAAAATGAAGGTTACTTATATTTTTTCAACAGAAAAAGTAGAAATGCTTGAGGGAAGGCATGCTGTAGTAGACCTAGTTGTGTCAAACACTTGACAGAATTTTTTGTAGGGGTTGTAGAAATTTTTTTGATGACTGTACTGAAGAGAATTTGGAATTACAAAAATATTTTAAAGGCTTATTTTCAGTAATTAATGAAGCTAATTGAGTTTAAAGATTATATGGGAAAAATGTATTTTTTTAAGTTACAAAGAATTGCAGTGATGTTTTGGTTTTAGATCAGTGAAAGTTGTGTTTCACTGTCACTTTTGTGTTTTTTGTTTTGTTTTGAATGCAGAACACAGTTATGGCCACCCAGGTAATGGGGCAGTCCTCCGGAGGAGGAGGGCTGTTCACCGGCAGTGGCACCATGGGCATGGCCTTGCCCAACGACATGTATGACTTGCCTGATCTCTCCAGAGCCGAACTGGCTGCGCCTCAGCTCATCATGTTGGCCAATGTGGCCTTAACTGGGGAAGTAAACGGCGGCTGCTGTGATTACCTGGTTGGCGAAGAAAGGCAGATGGCCGAATTGATGCCTGTTGGGGATACCAACTTTTCAGATAGTGATGGAGAAGGACTTGAGGAGTCTCCTGAAGTAAAAGGCGAACCCAGTGGGCTGGAAAACATGGAACTGGAAGGTGTGGAACTCAGCGTTGTCCAGCCACGGCCTGTGTTTGAGGTATCCGCTGCCTCAGAACCGTACAGCGCAAATAAAGATCTTCCTCGGGAAACACCGGTAGCAGAGGACAAATGCAAGAACTTGAAGACCAAACCCTTTCGCTGTAAACCATGCCAGTATGAAGCAGAATCTGAAGAACAGTTTGTGCATCACATTCGAGTTCATAGTGCCAAGAAATTTTTTGTGGAAGAAAGTGCAGAGAAGCAAGCAAAGGCCAGGGAATGCAGCTCTTCCCCTGGGGAAGAGGGAGATTTCTCCAAGGGCCCCATTCGCTGTGACCGCTGTGGCTACAACACCAATCGCTATGATCACTATACTGCTCACCTGAAACACCACACCCGAGCCGGGGACAGTGAGCGAGTCTACAAGTGCATCATTTGCACGTACACCACAGTAAGCGAATATCACTGGAGGAAACACTTGAGAAACCATTTTCCAAGGAAAGTCTACACATGTGGAAAATGCAACTATTTTTCAGACAGAAAAAATAATTATGTTCAGCATGTTCGAACCCATACAGGTAAGAGGACCTTTCCCGTTTGTAAGTGTACTCTATCCCCCACGTGGAACGACCTTAAAAATGTGAAAAATTTCCAACATCTCAGAAGTAAAGAGAGTGTCCCACTGCATCCATGGGTACCCATCACCTGTACTCAACAGTTATTAATGTTTTGTCACATTTGGCAATTTATTTTTTTAAATAACAGCTTTATTGAGATGTGCTTCACTCCCACACAATTCATCTATCTACAGTTAGAATGAGTTGGTTTTAGTATGTTCACAGAATTGTGCAGCCAATACTGCAATCAATGTTAGGACATCTTCACCCCAAAAGGAAACCCCTCTCAGGTGTTGCTCCCCGTTTCTCCCCAACACCCCTTAATCACTTTTAAATTGACTTTCAGATCTTTGTAATTAAGGGGTCTCATTTTTTTTTTATAAATTTATTTATTATTTATTTAATTGGCTGTGTTGGGTCTTTGCTGCACGTGGGCTTTCTCTAGTTGCGGCGAGTGGGGACTACTCTTTGTTGTGGTGTGCGTCCTTCTCATTGCGGTGGCCTCTCTTGTTGCAGAGCACGGGCTCTAGGCATGTGGGCTTAAGTAGTGGCGGCACATGGGCTCAATAGTTGTGGCTCACGGGCTCTAGAGTGCAGGCTCAGTAGTTATGGCGCATGGGCTTAGTTGCTCCGTGGTATGTAGTATTTTCCTGGGGCAGGGATCGAACCCGTGTCCTCTGCATTGGCAGGCAGATTCTTACCCACTGCGCCACCTAGGAAGTCCAAGGGTTCTCATTTTTTAAAAGCAATGTTTGTAACTAATTATAGTTAGGTTGCATTTTCCTGGTATGAACTGTTACCTTTGAGGACTGATTACTGGTCTGAACAATGTGGATAGGATAACCTAGTACTCTACTCTGCATCAGAAGTGAAAAGGGGCTGTGGAATGCCGTTTGCATCAGATCTTTTTGCAGTAGTTGTCACTCTGCAGGACTGAACCCCATGCTAAAGTGAGTCATACTGAGGAGAGGAATTGATGTTGCTTTGCTTAAGTGGTAGACATAAACAAGAAGACTTGGAGATGAAATTCCATTACAAGAAAGACATCTGTAGCAAGAATTCTAAGCTCTAGTAGATGGCTTCTGTGTAATATAAAGCTTTAAAATCTAGTTATGTAAAAGAATTTGCAGTCTCTTTGGAATTGTTATAACCTGTGTTTGATTGTCTCCAAGCTTTGAAACCATTTTATTTCAAAAGTTAAAAATGTATAAACATTTTAAAATTACATGGCATAGGAAATGAGAGTTACTTGAGACTCCTACGCTATTAATCACTTAATTTTAATTAAACTGTTAGACTAAACTAACCTCACCTGCAATAATATTATAAAACAAATCCCAGATAATGTATATACTTTAGCCATAAGTACTTCATGTTCCTTTAACAGTTTTGTGAAAACCTTGGGGCCTAATTTAGAATTGGCCATAATCTGTAGAACTTTCAGGTAGTAACTGTGGCATATGGTAAAGTTCATGACTTTTATCATATGAATGAAAATTTATGATTTTTAAATTGAGGTATTATTGACAATGATGAACTTTTACAAATATCGATATATATACTCATAACCACCATGCACGTCAACATAAAGAATATTACCAGCCACCCTAGTGTCTTTGTCTTATTAAATTTTGATTTTTTTTGGTGTCAGTTATATTTTGATACCTTCAAAACTGTTGCGTCACTGAACAATTTAAAAAATTTCCCTAAAATCTGAAAACGTTTTCAACAATAGTTCAAATTAGTTGATTTAAGAACATTTTTAGAATTAAAAAAAAAAAAGGAAAATGGAGCGATCTGGAAAAATTTAACTTTTGCTATAAATTTCCAGTTTTTTATGTAAATTTTTTTGAAGCAGAATTTTTTTTGTAAGAGTGGTTCATTGTCATTTAAGTACAGTCTAGGTGACTAATTTTAATGGCTGTATTTTATATACTTCATCTATTTATTAACTTTTTCTTCACACTAATTTAAGGTTGATGTTTCCACAGTAAGATTATTATTTACATAGGTATACACATCTCATTTCACATTTTAGTGTTAAACTTATTTGGTTTTAATACTTTTAAAAAAGGTTTTCCCCTCTGGTATTACCTTATTTGTGTTTTTTTTTTTTAAAGAAAGATTTCAAACCAGTTTGTTGGTGTATAAATAGGATAGTATTTTGATTATGTAAATTCTGAGAGTATCACTGGTATTAAATGCATGGTTCTGAAAATAGTATTTATGGAAAAATTGATTCATCTGGTGCTGAAGAGCCGAGATAAGGAATGATCATTAGCAGGAATCACTTGCTGCTTCTCTCTCACTTAGCCTGCTTTTCCGGTTCACTTAGTGGGTCTCTTTTGTTCTTTTATTAAGCGCTCAGGGTTAGGTGCTTTTACTCTCTGCTAATGTTCAGAACAATTACTGAGGAAAACAGGCTAAGTGTTTACTGAGGGAAAACTTCAGGCTTGATAGCCTAAAGTGATGTGCTCAGGGTCACATACAACTAAGATTCAAAGCTCTGAATCTCTTTTATATGTAAATATCATGGTCGGGGGCTGATGGTTTTCATTTGAGTCTCCAGTCAAAAGATTTTTCATTTTGTGGTTTTGATATCTAACCAGTTCACAGATTCTACTTTAAAGGATGACATTTTTGCTTGTATGTGTGACTGAAAAATTACTAGCATTTGTAGAGTATTTATGCCTATTTTGGTGAGTTGCACAGATAGAAGGAATCTGTTTTGTTGCGAAGAATTTAAAAGTAAATTATCCTTAGTTGATCCTTCATGTTAATCTTGTAAGGGTGTATCAAATTTTTCTTGCATTAACTTTTTTTGATAACAGCTTGTGGAGTGGCCTGTTCTGAACATCTCATTATCAATGGAATCACATAGTATGTGGCCCTCGGTGGCTACAGTCTTTCGTCTTTCACTTAGTATAATGTTTTCAAGGTTCATCCATGTCGTATGTACAGTACTTTACAGTACTTGTTTTCCTTTTATTGCCAAGTAATACTCTCTTATATGGGTAAGCAACATTTTGTTTATCTATTCATCAGTTAATGGATTTTTGGATTATTTCCACTTTTGGGGATGTTATGAGTAATGCTGTGACCGTTCATATACAAGTTTTCGTGTAGACATGTTATTATTTCTCTTAGGTAAATATACACCCAGGAGAGGAATTGTTAGGCCATATGGTAATTATGTTTAATCATTTGAGAAACTGACAAACTGTTTTCCAAAGTGGTTGCACTATTTTATGGTCATACCAGCACTGTATCAGGGTTCCAAATTCTCCACAACTTAACAAATAAATGCTAACATCTGTTATTTTGATTATAGCCATCCTAGTGGGTATGAACTCTTCATCTCACTGTGGTTTTAATTTCCCTCCTGGCTAATGATATTGTGTATCTTTTCATGTGCTTATTGGCCAATTATGTATCTTTTTTATAGACATACATTCAACATTTTTTAAGCGATCTTAAAATTCTTCCAGGCTAAAGTAGGCGTTCTGTTGCCATGAGCTATTTATATCTAATCTATAGTACCAGCTAATAACAGCTGAGCAGTTATTAGGAAACACATTTCACACTTATCATTGCATTCTTTTTTTTTCCCACTGTCTATTCCTTTCCTTGTCCCATGTTATTAGACACATCTGTTATTGTAATGTAATACAGACAGAATAATAGCTGGTGTAGAGCATGTTGAATGCTCTACATGTATTATCTTAAATTCTCACGATTCTAGAACATGAAGGTACTGTTACTTTTATAGATGAGGAAGCTTGCCTGAGATCATAATTACTAACTTCTGGCCAAAAAACACAAAAACAGATTGTCAAGGTGTTTTTTTCAGTGTATTTTGGGGTTGACAACCCATGTCCAAAAAACACACATTTTCTGCCTATGAGTCTTAAATTCTTTAGTAGTAAATCACTGATCTCTCATCTTCAGCTGCTCTCAGTCCCTGTGGCTTTATGAGTATAATTTAAAACTAACCTGAGTCTTTTATAAAACTTCTGTTCACCACTTGAATTTTTAGCTTAAAATAACAGCCTCCCCACTCAAAAATGTTCTTGCTTTAAGCTAACAATTTCAAATGGTAAATTTATCATTTACAAGGATCCAAAAAATTACCCAAGCGATAGCACCAAGAAATTTGGATACATTTTTTTTCTTTAAAGATAATTCTAATTTTATTTTATTTTGTTTTATTTTATTTTTTTAAGCTCTAATTTTAAAGATTTTCTTGATACCTGATCAAGATAATTTTTCAGTTCTTAATATTTGCTGTTTCACATGTAGCATTACTATGAAAATTTAAAGGGCTATGACAATTCAGAAAGCCAGTTATTTTTTTTCAGCAGCAAAGCAGACATAATGTAATGTGTATTCTGAATTAAATCATTTACCTTTCTAATAATGATAAAAATTGGCCATTTTGCCAGGAATAGGGAGAAAAAATTCTTGTTAAAAAATGCTCAGTATTGGGGCTTCCCTGGTGGTGCAGTGGTTAAGAATCCACCTGCCAGTGCAGGGGATGTGAGTTTGATCCCTGATTCGGGAAGATCCCACCTGCCATGGAGCAGCTAAGCCTGTGTGCCACAACTACTGAGCCTGCGCTCTAGAGCCTGCAAGCCACAACTACTGAGCCCACAAGCTACAACTATTGAGCCTGTGTACCTAGAGCACATGGTCTGCAACAAGAGAAGCCACTGCAATGAGATATATTTATAAAAAATGCTCAGTATTGAATAATGTGTGTATTGTTAGTGAGAATTGTATTTGCCTTATTTTATCATTTGAACATTAACCATTATATTTTTGTAGGAGAACGTCCATATAAATGTGAACTTTGTCCTTACTCAAGTTCTCAGAAGACTCATCTAACCAGACATATGCGTACTCATTCAGGTTGGTAAGAAACGGGAACTTTACTATCATTTTTAGTAAACTACCATTGTAAGGAAGTTCTTATAGACCTGGAACTGGGTCATTATTTATGATTTATTTTTAATATAATTTGGATATTTATATTATATTTTTAATGTAATTTCAGTGTGTGGTTGCTGGCTTCCCGGGATTCCTTTTTAGCTGCTTAGGTCCTTAAATTTGGGTTTTTTCTCTTGAGAATTGATAAGTTTTTTGAGGATTGATTTACAAAAGCCAAACTTTAAAGATAATTGATTATCCAGGATTCCAATTTATTAACTTATAATAAATAAAATATAGGACTATAGCAAGTGGGAGATTCATCCACTCTAGGAATGAAATAATCATGGTCACCATCCAGAATTGGAAGGTATATAGATGGCAAAGTTAAAAAAGTCAGTATTAGCACAGGTGGTCTTGAATGGATAATTTTGTTTTGGCCACACTGACCCTTGGGTGGTCCTAGAGATCTTGACATGATCCGCAATTCTTCCTTTTCTCAGTAGCTATGTTACCATTTCATCTTGGATGAAATATTTCCTTCATACTGGAGGAAATACATTTTGTATTTGCCTTTATAATAGTTTTGTAGGTATCACACTGGATAGTTCCCCCATCCTGCTAGTATTGGAATTCATTCTGAATATTTTCCTGTTGTGAGCACAATGAATGTTTGTTAAAGGGAATTAACATCTTACTGAATTCTATCATGGACTGCTCTTTTTAAGATGAAAAAATATTTTTTTCGGCAAAAATTATTTTCCTTTCACTTAGTACTTGATGATTATCATGGAGGCACTATTTTTTTTTTTTATCAATCATCTATTTTATACTTCATCCATCAGCTCTTTGTTTACTCAAAGATAGGGTTTATATATTAAGGCAGGATAGACACATGAAATCTTTCCTCTTGTTTACCCATTCTATAACTTGCCAGCCATTCCGAAAGTGATACATTGCAGGTAATGTGTATTGACTGCTTGGCTATCTCTCCTTTGCTAAGAGCTCTATGTGGCTTAGATTATTTATAGCTCACAACACTTCAGCATATTTTACAGATGAGGAAATTGAGCCTTAGAGAGTTTTCAGTACCTTGCTCAAGACCTCTCAGTAAGTTGCAGAGCCCATATTTGATCCCCCCCGGTATTCTTACTGTAGAACAAGTTCTTAACCGTATGTCACGTATCTTTTCCCCATTCTCTGTCTATATGTTTAGTAAATATTTGTCTGCATTGAAGTCATTCAATGGAGAGGACAAGATAAGGCCAAGTACAGAGTAATGTAGCATGTTGTTAGAAACCTCTATTTATGAATCTGTTAGGGGACTAATGTGGAAAAGAGTTGTCCTGTTAGCTACACTTACAATCTGACATACCTGGATAAGTTTTTGTTTTTGTGATCGAGTATTCTATCATTATCAGACATTTTCTAATCGTGTAAAGCTGACCATCTACATGGTTTTACTTAATGTCTGAGTAGTTTTGCTTTATGAAAAAATTAAATAAGATTTTATGTGAATTTGTGAATGTTTGAGAGATGAATTTTCATAAGTGTCAATTTCCATTTTTCTACTATGCTTTCCATTGGACCAGTGGGGTATGGATACCATTTGGTAATATTTGCTAGAGTGTGATCTAGATGGGTATGTATTCAGGTAGAATGAGTTAATCTTATGCCTTTAATATGGGGGTGGGGGTGGGGGGCTTCCAGTCTTGTATGTACCTGTGATTATGAGTTTTTGTGCTTTATTTTATATGCCATATCTATTTGTATGCCCCTTTTCATTTGCCTAGTTTCTTTGCCCATTCTTTAGAAGGAGGTGGGAGAAAATCAAGAAAAGATTTCTGACTTGTCATATTTTTGCTGTGGAATAGCAACTCTGGCAGTGGAAAAGTTTGCTGAGTGAAACTTGACTCAGCTCTTGCAATGGTGGACAAAAAGTTTAATTTAAAGAAAAAGACTTTTACTCCCTGAGGCCAAAGCATTGTTTTAAAACTTTTACATGGAAGGTCTGGGAGTGTAGCCTAGAGTGTATAATTCTTATGAAGCCTCGAGGGTTATCTGAAATGTATGGGAGTCTTATGTTCTACTCCATTATACACTTAAGTAAACATAAAAACTTAAAAATTATCTTATCTCTTTGCGTGCCCTTGTCCCCCAATTAACATCAAGAGCCCAAGTCATTTTTCTAGTAATTGTTGTGTGCTTCTTGATGACTCTGTGTTCTTTAATAGTGTTTGAGAGCCCTAGCTTGATGAACCATGTAGAAGATGATGATTAAGTGAGAATTATTATTCCATTTGGTATGAGAATCATTGTCAAAGGATAGAGAAAAGATATACAAATAAATATGGTAAATGCAAGTTGCATGATAGTCTTCAAGAAATAGTTTTGGTGGTTTTTTGGTTTTTTTACATATACCCAATTCCTTATAAATGTATTTGAATAAATCTTGAATTCATTTCTTAATGTATGCCTTCTGCAACATCTCTTGTTTACCTTCAGGTGAGAAGCCATTTAAGTGTGACCAGTGCAGTTATGTGGCCTCTAATCAACATGAAGTAACCCGCCACGCAAGACAGGTTCACAATGGGCCTAAACCTCTTAACTGCCCACACTGTGACTACAAAACAGCAGATAGAAGTAACTTCAAAAAACATGTGGAGCTCCATGTAAATCCACGGCAGTTCAACTGCCCTGTATGCGACTATGCAGCTTCCAAGAAGTGTAATCTGCAGTATCATTTCAAATCTAAGCATCCTACGTGTCCTAATAAAACCATGGATGTCTCAAAAGTGAAACTAAAGAAAACCAAAAAGCGAGAGGCTGACTTGCCCGATAACAAAATCTCCAGTGAAAAAACAGAAACAGAGCAGACAAAAACAAAGGGGGATGTGACTGGGAAGAAACACGAGAGGTCTGTAAAAGTGGAGAGAAAAGATAATGTTTCAAAAGAGAAAAAGCCTTGTAGTAATGCCTCAAGCCAAGTGACTACCAGAACTCGCAGATCGGCCATGGAAGCTAAAGAAATGGATGTGCACCCAGGAAATAATTCAGAAAAAAGCTGTAAAAGCAAGAGAAGCAAAAGGAGGATGGACGCTGAAGCCCATTCCTCCCAAGATCCTGTTAATGATGAACCTGTGACAAAAAAGAAAAAGAAGGCAGAAAGCAAATCCAGAAATAGTCAGGAAGTGCCAGTGGGTGACAGCAAAGTAGAGGAGACTAAAAAGCAGAGTATTTGCATGAAAAGCAGTACAAAGAGGAAAACCCTGAGAAGTAAATCATGTAAAAAAAGCAACAAGCCTGCTCAGAGGAGACCCGCTCAGATAGAGCCTCCTCAGGTGGGGCCTGCACAGACAGAACCTCCTCCTCCCACGGAGCCTGCTCAGGTGGGGTCTGCTCAGACAGAGCCTCCTCCTTCTCCTCTCCCCCCTTCTCTCCCTCCTCCTCCTCCTCCTCCTCTTCCTCCTCCTCTTCTTCCTCCTCCTCCTCTTCTTCCTCCTTCTCCTCCTGTGGGGCGTGCTGAGGTTGAGGTTGTCCAGGAGGGGCCTGTTCAGATGGAACCTCCTCCTCCCCCTCCGCTTGTGGGGTGTGCTGAGGTCGAGGGTGTCCAGGAGGGGCCTGTTCAGATGGAACCTCCTCCTCCCCCTCCGCCTGTGGGGTGTGCTGAGGTCGAGGGTGTCCAGGAGGGGCCTGTTCATTCGGAGCCTCCTCCTCCCATGGAGCCGATCCCCAAAAGGTCTCCGCGAAAAGATAATAGAAAGGAGAAGTCCAGCATGCAGAGTGAAATGGTGCAGGAGCAAGTCCTTATTGAAGTTGGCTTAGTGCCTGTTAAAGACAGGCAGCTTCTAAAGGAAGCACAGGATCTCTTACCACCATCACCACCTCTGCCAAAGGAAAACTTAAAAGAGGAGGAGTCAAAAGACCAAAAATTATTCCCTGCAGGTGAAGGAAATAAAGAAGCTCCTCTTCAAAAAGTGGAAGCAGGAGAGGCAGATAAGAGTGTAGCTGGTCTTGCTGCTGTTACCAAGGAATCTGTCAGTACTTCGTCCTCTGAAGCAAGCTTGAATATGCCAGAGGGTGAAACTTTACATGGTAAACATCAGGCTGACACTATTCTTTGTGAAATGGAGATGGACACTTGTGAGAAGAAAACAGGGAATCCCTCCGGCAGAAACTTGGCAGTTGAAGAACCAATTTCACCACCACTTCTTCCTCTGTTGCTCGAAAAAGGTGAAGCAGTGACCACAGCTGCTATGGCATCACCTCCTGTCACCGTGGCAGTAAATGAGTCTCAGGAAATGGACGAAGACGAAGGCATCCACAGTCATGATGGAAGTGACCTAAGTGACAACATGTCAGAGGATAGTGATGATTCTGGATTGAATGGGGCTCGGCCTGTTCCGCAAGAGACTAGTAGAAAAAATGGAAAGGAGGCCTTGGCAGTCAAAGTGGCGGAGGGAGATTTTGTTTGTATCTTCTGTGATCGTTCTTTTAGAAAGCAAAAAGATTATAGCAAACACCTTAATCGCCATTTAGTTAATGTCTACTTCCTTGAAAAGGCAGCTCAAGGGCAGGAGTAATTAAAGTTTGGGCAAGGCTTCAGTTCTCAGTTTGTAAGGTCTGTGACATTTTATATTCATTTGTAGTAGTAGACAACCTTTTGTTTTTAAAATTGCTTTAATTATTATCCAGTCTTGATTTTTAAGTGGCAGTTCTTTTTCTTAGGGCTCTGTGTATCTGTTGATGTACAGATCTTAGCAAATTCAAGGGAGTTAGTGTATTAAACCAGTAGACATCTAAATCTATTAGCTTTTGCTTTTAATTGAACCAAGAAGGCCAAGGTGTTGCTGGAGCATTTATTGATTTGTTCAGCTATAACTTGTCAGTTTTTTCCCCATGTCTATCTTCCTGTTTCACTTTAGTTTATTCATAGTTTCTTGTTTAGCTCTATAAAAATTGGCATGCTTAAATAGCAAATTACTTGAAGAATTTGCCTGCTTTATATAAAGTTAGCACTTTAAAATTGTTTTAGAGATGAGAAGAGACATTTACATTGAAGAGAAATTCTCCCCAGAGTGGACGTTGTATCAATCCAGGTATTTACTTCTTGAGGTCTGATCAGTATATATGTTTATTTGTGTATGTTAATCGGCATAAAAACAATGATTTTGGTGTTTTTTTTTTTTTTTTCTGGTGCTTTAATGCTTTAAGATGTTGCACATTGTTTTTCTTAACCTATGCAGTTAAATTTTTTCTAGAAATAGCATTTGTGTCGTAACACTTTATATCTATATATGCATGTTTATTTTGATCTCTTTGGAGGGATGCTTTTTAGTCTTGTTTTCAAAAGAGCAGTTTTCTTTCCCCCTGCCGCAATTGTCTTTTTTGCAGAACATTAGTCTCCTCAAATTTGTGAGCAAATGAAAGATGCAGATTCAGTCCATTGATTTTGATTTTAACATCTTATATCTATGCCAGAATCTGTATTTCATATTAAGTTATTTATTTTAAATTGATATAGTGACTGCACAGCTCTCAGTTTGAACTTTACAGTAAATAAACCACTAGGCTCTGTACTGAATGGATTTTTATCTCAGATACCAACCATAAGTAAACTCTTGGTCTGTTTTACTACATCTACTTCCTAAATGTACTGTGTTAAATCGTATCTTAGAGGAAAAGCTATTTTCATAAGATGGTTGGTGTTTATATGTCTACTCCGCTAAATAAAGAACTGTAATTTTTATTTGGAAACTGCAAATCTGGAATTAGGAGCCTTAATTACTTCTTCAAGTTATTCAGCATATCAGTTTATGAGATTCCAAAGCCATAACAATTATACAGAAAACGTAGGATGAGAAGGTAGTGTGAGTGCTGATAGGCCAGCTGCTACTTCCTGTGAATGCAATGAAGAAGGCTGGCGAAATTTAAATTCAGTCCAGATTAAAAAGTCACACTTTCTCAGGGATCTCCACCAACTAGTGGGTGTCCTGGCTTTTTCAGGGACAGCCTTTTTCTACAGGTGAGGCCTCAAATGAATAGCAGCTATTCTTGTGTTCCTGCAGGATCACTTTGTATGGAAAAGAGTATGTACCCCAAATTTGTTGGTAGGTTCTTTGGCCAGTCACCAAAGAATATGAAAGAATCTAACATAGGTTTTTTTTTTCCTTGCTGATAAGGTATTCATTACAGTAAAATAAAGTATGATCCCAGTAGGGAACCTTGATTCCGATCCTCCCATGTTCTATTCTGAAGTAGCCACTTTATATTTTATTTTCTTTTGTCTGGTGATCTCTGAGGCAGGTTTCAGAGTTTGGCAATGCAACATGAAAGATTAGGTAACGTATTAAAGTGTGCGTGGAAAACTCATTAATCTGAGAGTGAAATTTAAGGGAAAAGACATTTGAACTTGGAATTGACTGGGAGGCCAAAGATTTAAAGAAGCAGATTTTCTCAAGACTTGAGTAAGTTGTGTGTTACTGGTGTGTGTTTTGTGTGCATAATGGGGATTTGTAAATGATGTTGAATTCTAGGTGAATTCTCAGCTCTGACAATCATTGTCAAACAGATCAAGCTGCAAATATTTATGTTTTAAAACTTAAATTATAAAGCTGGTTAAACCTTTCTGTCGACTAGATTTAATGTTCATGGATACATTTTTATGTTAAAAAGTTACCTTTTACAGTACCTATGAAAATATTTATGTTAAGTACAATTTGGAGATTGGAAATCAGTTTGGGGAAGAGGTTTTGTGGATTCTTTGACATGTCAAAAGAAAAAAAATTGACTTCTGAGGAATTGGACTAATTATCTAGATTTTAAGACTAGAATGCCAAAAAAAAAAAAAAAAGAAAAATTAAAACCCCTTATTATTAAAGTGATCTGTGAAAGCATTGTTACTGGAAGGGAAGTGGACTGGTGGCCTTTCCTCCAGAAAATAAGGACTTAACTGTCAGACCTATATTAGGTTCTGAACCTTAATGCCATGTATTTGTTCATATTAAAAATTCTTTCATTGAAAAGTATATTAGTAACAGGAACTTCTGGTCTAGTTAGGAGTTCTTCCATTTGAAAAATGTGCTATTTGCATGAGACTGAATCTTTTGTTTATCAGTTTCCCCTCTACTGCATAGGATTGAAGCTAGAATTTTCCCTTTTGATAATGGAATTAAAAAGTGAACATGTTGTTTGTAAATTGATGTTTAGTATTAGAGTGACAGTTGAAATACTAAGAATACAGGATTATAAGCCTAATCCTAGGTAGCTTTGTAAAAGGATCTCTCTTTTAACTGTCTTCTGCACTATATTCACGTTGCTTTTCAAGATATTTTAAGTTATATTTTTTTCCTCTTTTCAGAGCTGCTTTTTGGGGGCTTTTTTTTTTTTAAATTGAGATGTAATTCATAAAGGGCTGCTTTAAAAAAATTTTTTTTGATAAGGCTTCTTTTAGCTATTGCTAGATGTTTTCCTCTAGTGGTCCAAGAAGGGCCATTTTTTTTTTAAGAGACACTTTTTGGTCTTTAACTTTGGGAACTCTTGCATCTGTGTGCTAATTCAGATTTAAGCCTAAGTAACCTCATCTCCTCTTACCCCATGAATGTTGACAGTGGCAGAAATGCTTTGTTGTAGTTCTGGAATAAATTGTTGGGGAAGAACTTAATTTTCTTTTTTTGCACAAATCAGAAAAACAGCTACTATGCAGAGTTTCCTTGTTGACTTTAGCAGATGAACTGGACTGATAGTGTTAATTCACATTTAAGAAATTATCTGAATCTTGGTTTGAGTAGATTTGTGATCTTCATGCAATATTAACTAGATCAGATACGTTTATATTTTCACACGTATGCATAGGCTCTCGCCACCCTTGTCAGCATCCATTAGTTTTTGAACTTTGTGAACTGGTATTGAAACATTACAACAATGTTTTGTTACACCAGTTTTATAAGCTTTTACAGTGCAATACATGTTATTTTTCACAGACAAACCAAAGGTTAATTTCTCAAGGTTCTTGCTGTTGCTGTAGCAGCATTTGATGGAGGATCTTTTATATACATTGTAATAGATGAAAAATAAACCAGATTTGCAAATCTTTTTTTTTTAAGCAAACCATGTACCAGGTTTTTGGTCCAAATTGTGTAGGTTAAGTTAAATTGCATTCTATTAACCCATATGAGTATATTTCTGTAAGCATAGTTATGTTGAAATAAAGTTTTAAAAAGCATTTTATGCCTTTGTTTATTTTTGGTATTATCAGATGTCAAGGAAGCCAAATATATTGGGCTGGAACTGCAAGTGTATTAGTAATTCTCAGAGTCTTTTCCTCCTTATAACCCATGGTAAGTAGGAAGGTTGTGGAAATCTTTGTTTGGGGTAAACAATCCAGTAGATAGTAGTCCAAAGCCTCTCTTCCTATAATCTGCATTCTGGGAAGTGGATGTGGAAGTAGGGGAGAAACAACCTGAAGACAATTTATGGGAAGTTGTATGTAGTAATTTTTGTGAACCACAGGCCCCCTTAACAGTTGTAAAATACATGTCCATTCTCAGGAGCAGGCCTGGTGTCAGTAAATTTTCACTCATAATTGGAAAAAGATGCATTGAAGGGAAAATAAGACAAGTTACATTGAATGTTCACTGAATGCTAGGGCACTGTTTTAAGGATTTTATTCTATTAGAAGTCTGAGAAGAAAATGAAATCCAAGGGAAAGTGATAAAGTGTATTGTAGTAAGGTTCTGCTTCCTTTGTTAATGGAAATAAACAGTTGTGCTGTGTGTTGAAGGCTTAGTGTTTCTGTGGATTTGAGAGAAAAGGGAGAGCGACTTGGAGAAACATCAGAACAACTGGATTGCATTCTGTCCTGATGCAGCAAGTGACCTAGAACAGGGGTCCCCAGGCCCCAGGCCCAAGGACCAATACCCGTCTGTGGCCTGTTAGGAACCGGGCTGCACAGTGGGAGGTGAGCAGTGGGCGAGTGAGCAGGTGAGCGAAGCTTCCTTCATCTGCCACTCCCCGTCACTCCCCATCGCTCGCATTACTGCCTGAACCATCACTGTCTGTGGAAAAACTGTCTCCCACGAAACCGGTTGCTGGTGCCAAAAAGGTTGGGGACCACTGACCTAGAAGATTGTGAGTCAGGAAAGAATGGGTATTTCTTGTTGAATTGATGAGTGATTCACCCTCTTTCCCCTTCTGCAAGACTTTTATCACTGAAAAGCAAAATGAATTTCCAAGTATTTATTTTATTGGCATGGTGGAATCAATAACAAGAAGTAGGAAAATTTCTGCCTGACCAAGCATATATGGGGAATTTATCATGAATATATAAATGTTATTGGTGTGTGACTTGGTTTGTTACCTTTAATTTACAAGTGTGTTTGGTTACAAGCATGTTTCTCAAGTCCTTTGCTACTCCTTTCTCAGAGGCTCACCCTGTTATGATTTTTACATGTATCATCTGTGTATGCTTACTCTTTAGGCATGCTTGTATTCTGCTCATGGTCTCACTAAGGGCTTGACGCTAGTTTGTAGGTAGAGTTTCCGTGTTACAGAATGCCCTTTTAAAGGATTTTGATGCTTGCTGTACCGAGTCGGTTGGCCTTGCAGTTAGATCTTGGTTCACAATGGGCTTCTCATTACTGTAACTGAGCAAATCGTTTTTAACTGTATTAAACCTATTTCTTCATCCAGAAAATGGGGGCATATGGGACTTCTGTCCATAGGGTGGCTTTCGAGTGTTAAATGCTTTTGTTGTTTTTTAAATAGTTTTTTGGCCACACCGCACAACTTGGGGGATCTTAGTTCCCTGACCAGGAATTGAACCCAGACCCCAGCATTGGAAGCACCGAGTGCTAACCACTGGACCGGCAGGGAATTCCCAAGTATTAAGTGCTCATTGAGCACTTAGCCTAGCGCTTGGTATGTAGTTTTAGTATTAAGACTTTTTCCAGTAGATAACAAAGCAAGTAAGTATCCTTAAATATATAAAGTGCTTCCTCTATCTGGCATGATTTTTTTTTTTTTTTTTGGCTGTGTTGGGTCTTCATTACCGTACATGGGCTTTCTCTACTTGCAGCGAATGGGGGCTACTCTTCATTGCAGTGCGCAGGCTTCTTGTTGCGGTGGCTTCTCTTGTGGCACATAGGCTTTGCTCCTCGGCATGTGGGATCTTCCAGCATGTGGGATCTTCCTGGACCAGGGATCGAACCCGTGTCCCCTCCATTGGCAGGCAGATTCTTAACCACTGCGCCACCAGGGAAGTCCTATTTGGCATGATTAAGTTGTACAGTCCACCTGCTTCTCTTGCATGTCTTGGAAAATAGCTTTTAATGTTAAAGTAGTATGTGGATTTTTGTGTCAAATGATATTGTAATCTCCACTAGAGTCAGAATGGTTTTGTAGTCACTGCTTTACTCAAGTACCTAAAACAATATCTGGCGCTCAGAAGGGCAAATAGTTGTTGATTGCCCAGGCCAAGGATTGTGTCCGGTGTTTTCCTGTGTGTGTTTCTCCTTGATTTCAATTAATTAATATACAATGGTTGTTTTACCATAATTTAAAAACTCTGGTAATACAGAAATCTCACTTCATAGACTGGTATTGTCTGGGTGCATTAACAAGGCAAGGGAGAGAGTTCACTCAAGTTGCAGGAAATACCAAGTCTTGAGAAAGCTACTTTGTTAAGAAACTGAGAAATGTTTTAAATTTACAGAGAAGTTGCAGGAATGGTACCCTAAAGTCTTGTGTATGCCTTATTTGGATCCACTGTTCACATTTGCTTTCTGTATATTATGTGTCTATTATGTGGTGGACCCCCAGAAATTAACTTGTAGGCATACCCCTTCATCTCTGAATACTTCAGTTTATGTCTCCTAAGGATAAGGGCATTTTCTTGTACAATCATGCTGTAATAATCAAATTCAGGACTTTAAAGATTGGTGTCGTTCAGATTGTCCCAAATGTCTTAATACTAACCTTTAACAGTCTCCCTGTTCCTAATCTCTTATGGTATTTAGTTGTCACATCTCTTTAGTTTCCTTTAATTTGGAACAACTCCTTAGCATTAGCCCTTCACAACATGAAGAGTTTGAAGCTATGTAAAGAATGTTTCTTAATTTGCATTGTTCTAATTGTTTCTTCATGCTTCAATTCAGGTTATGCATCTTGGCAGGAGTAGTAAGTACTGGTGCATTACATCAGAAGGGACATGATCTTGTTGCTTGTGTTAACTTTTATTATTTGGTTAATGTGGTGTCTACCATATTTCTCCACTGTATTTTTTATTTCCCTTTGTAATTAATATTCTATGGGATGATATAGTGTGACTATCTTATCCTTCAACAAACCCAGTGATTTTAGCTCTGTTGATTTTTGCTTGAGTCAATTATATCTTTTATGGTAACTGATATTCTCTATCAAGAAGAGCTTTCTTTCCTTTTTCCCCATAGACCCAGGTTCTTGTTTCATGTATTATCTGACAGTTATTTTTTTACCCCCATTCATCCAGTGCAGGGGAGTGGGGGTGCCCTTTCAGGTTCCTAAACGAGATTCTTGTGAGACTATCACATTGAACAACTGAAATTCAGATATATCACATTTCTCCCTGCTTACCTCATAACAGTACTATAAAATTTATGAAAGCTTGATGGAATGTCTTAAGGATTAAATTGTGGAAATTTACCAGTGGTCAAGATTCTACCACCAGAAGGAGCAATTTTAGAGAACAGAATCCTAATTCTTTTTTTAAAACATTTATTTATTTATTTATTTATTTATTTATTTATTTATTTATTTATTTATTTATTTATTTATGGCTGCGTTGGGTCTTTGTTGCTCATCACACGCTTTCTCTGGTTGTGGCGATTGGGGGATACTTTTGGTTGTAGTGTGTGAGCTTCTCATTGCGGTGATTTCTCTTATTGTGGAGCATGGGCTCTAGGCTCTCAGGCTTCAGTAGTTGCAGAACACAGGCTCAGTAGTTGTGACTCATGGGCTCTAGAGCATAGGCTCAGTAATTGTGGTGCACGGGTTTAGTTGCTCTGCGGCATGTGGAATCTTCCCGGACCAGGGATCAAACCTGTGTGCATTGGCAGGTGGATTTTTATCCACTGCACCACAAGGGAAGTCCCCTAATTCTTACACTGATTTTGAGATACCACACCTTTCATTTCTTTTTTGTGTGCTCTAATTACTTTTCTAAAGATCACATAATGCAGGAACAACTACATACTCATAAAATGAAACAAGTTAAAATCTATCTTGACTAGCTCTCTTCCTACTATTCTTACTCTCATGTGTTTCTTTTCCAGAATTAACTACTGTTAATGGTTAATATTAACCCTTTACGTCCATATGTGTGTGCATATTGAAATGCTTGATTTCTGTGCTTTTTACATAACTGGGATTATTGATGTTTTGCAATGAGTAGAATTTGGAGATCTTTAGTTAGTATTTAGGACTATTTTCATTCTTTATAACTATTGTATAATGTTTTATTGTATGGGTATATCTGATTTTATCAGTTTATTGTCAGAATTGATTGACCATCTGGAAGTACTTTGAGAGTGGACTCCATGTGAAATGGAGCCATGAGAAATGGAGTTGTTCAGGGAACCCATAGTTTACAACCTTATATGTTATGTTTATTGCCCGTGTTATTAAGATAGAACTTTCAGATTTGCTGATAGTAATCAAGTCTTGCATTCTTTATGTTCAAGTTTTTTTTTTTTTTAAACACAGAAGATGTATATGTTTAATATGTCTGGATGTTTAATTTCGTGTTGCTTAAAATAACGGAATGATTGATAATGGGTTCATTTAATATCCAGCATTGGTGTGGTTCCAGCACTGATGTGGTAAGGGAGTGGAGTTAGCCTAGATTTGCATCTGAATGGATTTTTTTCATTTTAAATTTACGAAAATAATGCACAGTAAAAAAAAATCAAAAATAAAAACAAACCAACTATTCCTAAAAGATTTATGCTGGAATCAAAATCCCACAGCCTTGTCACGTAGCTGCTCTATGTATCTGACTCCTGAGGTAAATTTAAGTCAACATCAAACTTTTTATTTGATAAATTTACAGTGGATTCTCTTCATGTAGGTCAAAACAGATAACATGTTATACAGCATTTTTCCTCAAGGTGATGAATATGCTGAAACCTTGTGGTGGATGCAAGTGGCCACAGATTCTTTGCAGCCCTTCCAGTCAGCTTGAGTCTGTGGTGCCATTGCGACTTGCTTTGACCAATAGAATGCAGCAGTGACATTGCGTGGTGATTTCTGAGCTTCAGCCTCCAGAGGCCTTGCAGCTTCTACTCTCATGTTCTTTCTGAACATGATCACCTTGTAAACAAGCCCAAACTGGCCTAATTTGGGATGATATTCTAGGTAGAGAGAGTGACCCATGGAAAAAGGCCCAGGTTTCCCAGCTATTACAGCCATCCCAGCTGAAACTCCTGACATGGAGAGAGGTCTGCAAATGCATGTCCCCATAGAGCGGAAGAACCACTGAGCTGACCCCAGATTAAACTGCCAAACTAAAGAGTAAATAGAAGTTTGTTTCAAGTCACTAAATTTTGGGGTGGTTAGTTACTCAGCAACAGATGTGGATACAAACCTAATTATGCCCTCAATCTAGTTTAAAAAGAAGCATTTCCAATTGACAAATGAGCAACTATACCTAGAAGTTACTGAAGCCATGCTGAGTGGGGGAGTTAGTGGGTAAGTGGGACTGTAAGGCATTGTTTCTTTTGTTGAGTAGTCTTAGTCAAGTTCCCATGTTGCAAATCTTCAACACATTCCTCAGAACTAACTTTATGTAATAGCCTTAGTTGTCCAGTGAAAAAGACATTTTCTTTAGCTAGTGCTTCAATAAAATACATCTTTTATCTGATATTTTAAGGCACAGTAGTCCCCATTTTTCTAATTTTCCTTCCTGTTGAATATTGAACCATAGTTTAAAGTCAGGAAAAAGGGAAGTTTTTTAGGCCAGATGTTAAATGCTGAGGAAAAATGGAGATTAATAAAAAGCCTTTAACTGGGCAGCCAGGATCTCCTTTTAGTGAAGGTAAGATGTGTAAAGGAACAGCAAACAGATGAGTGCTACCCAAGTGGAAAAGACAAGGCCATTTAAACAAGTTTAGGGCCGAATTTGGTTTTTGAAGCTATTGGTTTTGTGAATAAATAAGGACCACCAGTTCTCCTATATCACTAATAGGATCAGGATTTTAAATCGGTTTCTATTTTAGGATATTTAGTGGTCTAATTCTTTGGATGTTTGCATTCCAGATTTCCTGTGTATGTAATTTCCTATTTTCTTAATCAATATTGTGGGTTAAGATTTCCACACACGCTGTGATCTGTCCGTGGTACTTGGCAAAGCTCATTAGCAGTGTAAAAAGACTCCCAGCCAGCCATGAAAGCACTTTAACTTTAAAACTACCTGAGATGGTAAGACAGCATGGAAATAACAGTGGGACACTTGTTTAGGTTTGGGCAGCATTGCTGAAGTAACACAGCAAGGGTGCAGCATATCCCCCCCCCCCCCCCCCCCCAATCCACCAGCTCTGAGAAATATATATGTGTGTGTGTGTTGTGTGTATATATATATATAATTTTTAGGAATATTCTTCTCAGGCTGGAATTGTATATGGGAGGATTCAAAAGAAGTTAGAAAGTAGCAGTAACAGTTTCCGAGGAAATTGTGTCATTAATGTCCAAGGTCTTCAAAGTAGGTTGCTTTTCTTTTCTAAGATAACACATTTCCCTCCTAAGGTTGAAAAGGTCTTGACTTTAGACTTGTGATGGGCTCTTGTATATATTGTTGGGTGCTGGTGGAGCTGTTTTCTGTCCTGATTATGATGGTTGTTAAACGAACCTATACATATACTAAAAATCCATAGAACTGTACATTGAAAGGGAAAAAAAGTCAGTTTCACTGTATAATTAAACCCACAGGGTGCTAGAGCTTGTGTTTCTTTGAATCACAGCTCTGTCACTCATTAGTTATGTGACCCTGGGCAAGTTACTTTAACTCAGCTTCATCTCTAAATACAGGTAATAATAATATTATGTACCTCCTGCATGTTCTAAGGTTACAGTTTAACATACATAAAATGCTTAAAACAGTGCCTGGCTCATTTGTATGTGCTAAATAAGGGCTAGCCACTGTTACTATGAGAATGTAAAGGAATGAAGAGAAGCTATATGGGCTATCATATGATCATAGCAGCTTTTAATAGTCTTAAATACAACTATCTTAAGGTATTGCCTTTAGGCAGGACAGGAAGAAACCCTAAAAAGTGTCAATGCTACTAAGCGAATTTGTCTGCTCTATTGCTGTTTTTCAGGGAACGCAAAAACAACCCCCAAATAGAAAAGTCCCCTCTTTCTCCTAATTCATTCATTCATGCATTGAATGTTGGCTATTTTCCAGGGACTTACTGAAAAGTTAGAAAGGATCTTGGCAGTCTCTCATGTCCAAAGTCACCTGATGATGTGGTCGACCTCTAGCAGGTGTCTTTGTGTGTTTCTGGCCTCAGTTTCCCCAGATTTACCACAGTTACTGGCCAGAGGTGCTGACAGTGTCTGTGATTAAGTATCATACCTATTGCACCTACCAGCGAGAATATTACAACCAAATTCTTCCACTAGGTTGATTAGCCAGAAGGTAAATTCTGAGAATTGTTTGAGAAGCAGAAGGAAGCTTCTGAAAAACAGGAACCTGGGGCCATGAGTGTTTTGAGCATGGTCTAGACTTATAAAGAATATTCAGATCATGAAACTCCTGCACTAAATGAGAGAGTATCAATGGTCTTTGACGTGAAGGGGAAAAGTGTGGCATCATTCCTACATGATGTTAAAATATTAATCATAAGCCATTCCCACCCACTACAGGTCATCATTGGAGCAGACGACGTGACAGAGACGTTAAGAGCAGGCAGAGGTGCTATCTGTTGGATTCACATGAGTCTGAAGTTGTTTTGGTTATTTAGGCATTACTCTTTGACAGTTGAGAGAAAACAATCCTCTGGCGAGGAGGAGAGCAGCCAAGAGAAAAGGGAACAGTGTGAGAAAGAATGGAAATGATTCTGTTGCTCCACAAGACCGAGCCAAGTGGGAGGGAAGCCAGGGTAAATGATCAGAGGCCGTCTACAGAACAGCTCGCCTCAGCTCAAGTGCTGGGTGCCTACTCATGAAGCAATAACAGCTCTGCCAGGTCTGGCACAGCTGAGCTCCAAGTTAGTCATCTGCAGGAAACTAGCCTTGATTCCCATTTTGCTAAAGGCGTCTGAGTGATCAAGAAACACAGCACACAGGATTGCATCTGTGCTCCACTTCTCCTTGGTTGTCATGGGAAGTGTTGCAAGTAACATAAGTAAATTTAGACTCTGGGGAACTACACAGTAAAGCCCTAATAATTAGTAGGGCTTGCTGTTCAGGGTGATTAAAAATACAAAATGTGTTAAACTTTACTTTGTGTCAGTAACTTGCAAGAAAATGCTGTTTTAAAGAGGGGAAGAAAGATATGGAACTTTAAAAAATAAAACTGAATTTAATATCACATAGACGTCAAAAAGCTCTTTGATGGCACATATTTTATTTCTTTTAAAGTGTCACGAATACAAAAGGGGTGACATGTTGAACACAACAAGCTTGCAGAACGAACTGGTATAAACTTGCTCATGTTCTAGCCCCTCAAAACCACCTCTGTTCTGTGGACATAAGGGGACTGTCCTGACACCTTGCCATTAATTTCTACTCTTTACCAATTTCTGTGTGCTGCCACAGTGTAAATGGTTAGGGATGGAAGGGCACTCTTCATACTAAGATCTCAATGGATTAAGAAGTATCAGTAAGCTGACTTATGCTCAGAAACCAACACAGCAAGAGAACTTTCTTAAAGCAAAATCCACTGCAGATCAATTGGGTAGACCAGCAGCGATCCTGGGCTGCATTAGGTTGGCAGAATGTGTTGTAAATTAACAGCAGATCCTAGCACCAGTTCTCAACTGTCTAGGCACAATTGTCTGAGGTATTGTAACCATCCTTTCCTGATTTTGCTGCCTGTTTTTTGGTGAGAATCATGAGGTTAGGACTGAGAAATATCTACTGTCATTCCCTTATTTTATACATGAGAAAATGAAGACTCAGACTAATATAACTCGGAAAAACTGAAACTTAGTAAATTGCACTGTTTGAAACTGCTAGCAAAGTACCTTGGAAATTTTTAGATATGCCTCAGTCAAAACATAACCATTGAATTTTAGAGGTAAGAGAAACCTGAGAATGTAAATTATGAGCATTTAAAACTGGAATCTTTGCTAGTCAAGGGCTCTAAAAGCCTAGAGAGAAGATGAGGGAGAAATGTTCTGCTTTGTAAAATACATGATAAGTTTTCAAGGTAAAATGCGGCATCAGTTTTTGAGTTCTGTATTTTCCCACAGATGCCAAGTTTACCATATTTCATTTTACCTAAAGATTCAGGCCTAAGCTCCAAACTATGAACAGTACATAGAAACATAATGGTCACACTTTCAACTTGTAAAATTAACAGTATTCCATTCTCTCCAAAATAAACTAGAAATCATTTTCTCATCTTGGGAAGCTACCGCCCTCTAGAGGGTGGGTCTGGAAAAGTCAGGGGTACTTCTCAATTATCACCTTGAGGTCATGCTAAATCTGAGTCTACAGGAAGCTCATGGATATGCATTTGAGGCCAGCTTACACCACAAGCATTTGTCTCAGCACTGGGATCTGGGACTTGACTCGCCAGTTCATTGCCCTCAGCTCTAGTGCCACTTAATTAGGAATACATAAAGGTAAAGACTTGTGACTGATGTGATGTTATACAGTGTTTACAGGCAAATGTTGATAAAATGGTTAACGTGCTCTGATCCTTGCAGAAGAAACTGAATACCAGAAAGATATAACATGAATCCTTTTCTAAGGTTTTCAGGCACTTTTAGATTACTTAAGGGAAATTTCTACTTGTTTTCCAGCTTCCATTCTCCCCTTCTTCCCTTAAGTAATAAAAATCCGAAATCCCCATTTCCCTCTACATCCTCCAGCTTCCTCATGGGGGTGTGTGTGGCCATGTAACTGTTGGCCAATGGACACTATGAAGCAGGGAACGTCCAACTTTCCCCCCTTCTTTTCAATAAGGGAGCTGCGTGCTCTTCACTCTCCTCTTTTTCCCATGGCTGCGAAAGGATGGCAAGTTGAGCAACCACCTTAGACCCAGAGATGGAAGCCATGGCATTTTCCCCCAGCTGGGTCCTTGGATGACTGTGTGGAGCAGAGCCACACGCTCACTTCTCTCTCATTTAAGCCCATGTATTTTGGAGAAATTGATTTTCTGCCATTTTTTCATATGCCAACTGCTAAGCTGCTCTCTCAACTAGCGTCCAAGTTATAAATGCCATCAGGTTTCAATACAAAATAGTAGTGGGAGAAAACTGAATGTAGCAGAACTCCTTTTTAGATATATTTGAATTACAGATACACACGTATACATACCCTACCAAAAAAAATAACCTGTGTTTACAAACTCAATTTATTAAAAAGAGGCATGGTCCTTGGTACCTTAAAAAGGGTGGCGGAAGGCTTTATTATAGCGATATTTAATGCAATGCAATGTACACAGTATGTTCTATATAGTTAATCTTCAGTGTGAAAAGATCAGTTTCATATATTTATTTTCTTTTCTTTTTCTGCAGATTGTACACAAGGGCAGGAGGCTTTTTGGTTTTATAGGCCACGCTTTTCTGGATGCGCTCTCCTTTGATGTTGACTACATGTGGCAAGAGTGGGCGTCGGACTGTCAGAACTGTTCCTTGAGGGGTATAGCCTCGGAGGTGCAGTCGGTCCTTAAACTGTGGCGTTACTGCTACCCAACCTGTGCAGGCCCACGAGAGAACACAAATGGTGTTAGCAACCATCTTATTAAAAACACCAGACACAGCTCAAAATGGAGACCCAAGGGAGGCTACTGCTGTCTTTCACTCTATTTTTTAAAAGCATACAACGCATTTGTGAAAAGGTACAGGTTTATTTTCAGAGTAGGTTGCATCTTATGAATAATCTAGCACATATTTCTTAAAATATTCAGCTTATGTCGGTGAAGCACATCTGTATAAAAATATATGAAAAGTCAATAAGGCTACTTTATTCACTTTTTGGAAAGTGCCTGGTGTAGGGATTTCCCTGGCAGTCCAGTTGTTAAGACTCTGTGCTTCCACTTCAAGGGGTGGGAGTTTGATCCTTGGTCAGGGAGCTAAGATCCCACATGCAGCTCAGTGTGGCCAAAAAAAAAAAAAAAATTGCTTGGTGTAAAATTACCTGCAGAGGAAAACATGATATCAGCCACTGCTTCAGATGCCCCAAGTCCTTCATCTAATGCGATGTCTTCAGCAACAAGAGGAGGAAATCCTGCCATTCTTTCTTCTCCACCCATTGGAACCTTCCATTGGGAGGAGATGAAGATATTTGGAAGTTCAAATTAAACCCCTGATGACTCTAATATTAAGAAAGGCACTGATAATATAATACTGTACAGGTATGAAGAATAAAATCCTTTTAAACATTCAACTGTTGAAGAAACCCTAATTCACTTCTAGGTCAAATGAAAAGTTGGGGAGCTCTGTGATGGGATGAAGACTATAGATCCCAGTGACAAGGGCCCCACGTGGGCATCCATTTGGTGGTAACCTCCAGACAGCAGAATCTTGCTTTATTAGCTAACACTGTTTTTACAGCCCTCCATAAAGCCTTATACACAATAATTTTGGGCAATTAAGGTAACATCCTTTCAAATACCTTAGTTCTTATAGGCCTGGCTGGACACAGAGATTAATCCCTGCCTCATTACATCTCAAGGGTACATGAATAATGAATAAGATTCAGCTTCTATGTTTACAGGTGTTTCTATGAGTGTTTCTATGCATTGGAAGTAACTGGATAATAATTTACCTGTTTATTAATAGATCTCTCTGTGTATAGCACTAAGGACGCAAAGACAGATATTACTATATGGTTCCTTTTCCCGAGGAGATCAGAAGGTGGAAACAGCAAGTTAATAAATTACAAGGTGGACTTCCCTGGTGGCCCAGTGGTTAAGAATCCACCTGCCAATACAGGGGACATGGGTTCAAGCCCTGGGTTGGGAAGATCCCACATGCCACAGAGCAACTAAGCCTCTGTGCCACAACTACTCAGCCTGCGCTCTAGAGCCGATGAGCCACAACTACTGAGCCCATGTGCTGCAACTGCTGAAGCCTGCACGCCTAGAGCCCGTGCTCTGCAACAAGAGAAGCCACCGCAGTGAGAAGCCCACACACTGCAACGAAGAGTAGCCCCACTTGCCACACTAGAGAAAGCCTGCACGCAGCAACAAAGACCCAATGCAGCCAATAAATAAATAGATAAATAGATAAATAAATATTAAAAAAATAAATTACAAGGTAAGAAATGTGATGAGAGGCATCTGTTAAGTACTATGGTTGTGAAGGAAGTAATGAATGTGGCTTGGTGAAGGAAAACATTAATGAAGAGCAGAATTTGAAAAGCAGATTGAATTTAACTCAGTGGAAAGGTATCCTGGGTTAGTATCACATACAGGCACAAAAATTGGAGAAAGGTGATGAGTTGAGAGAACTGTAGTTAAGTGTGCAGAGTATGTGGTGTGTGTGTGCGTTAGTGATGAGGCTATCAGTGTAGACTTCTCTCAGTAATGTGGAACCAGCCCGGAATTATAAGCAGGAAAAGAGGAGATAAGAATCAAAGAATACTGTGCCTGCTTTGTAGCTTAGAAAAATCTGAATAGTGCAGGGTTTCTCAACGTCAGCACTATTGAACTTTTGGGCAGAATAATTCTTTGCTGGGGGAGACTATCCTGTGCATTGCACATTTTTTAGCAGTCTCTACTCAGCATCCACCAAGTTGTGAAAACCAAAGATGTCTCCAGGCTTTACCAAGTGTTTTCTTGAGGTAAGAGTCAACCCTGGTTGAGAACTACAGCTGTGGTGGGGTGGGGGTGGGAGGAAGGCAGTAAAACTGGAAGCTGGGAAAATACCTAAGGATCTCCAAAACAGCCTAAAGAAAGAGATTACAGTTTGGACTATGAGGCTGGTCTCAGTGACAATTAGGAGGCCGGATTGACTTTGACTTGAGAGATGAGTAAGAAGACCAGAAGGCATGGATGAGCCACAGAGCAGCCCAAGAAACCATCTGTATCATACAGGGAGAGAAGCCTGGGTGTTGCTTTGAGAAGTAGATCAGTGAGTCCACTCCGAAGACTACACAGAGGCATGGGGTGGAGCCCTACCCAGCAACCCTATATGTCTCTGGAGTGTTACCTTTAGGGCAGTTATTTCAGCGGAGTTTTAATTTCACTCTGGCTTTCTTAGGAATTCCAGAGAGAAAGAAGCATTTACTTCTCGAGTCAGGTTGGTTTTATCCTTGTTGAAGGGTGGGTGTGTATTCTGTGTTTTGACTTATTTTCATGGTAAATCACCTCTGCACTGGACGCACCTGGTGTGTTTGCAGGAGGTGTGTCCCATCATTCTCTTCCTCACCAGGTACTTATGCAGCAGTGACAACAGTGCCCTGGCACTTGATCTTCTCCACAACCCCGTGGTGTAGGTAAAACAGAGAGAGGTGAAGGAAACTTGCCTAAAGTCACACAGCTTCGTTACCTGGTGGAGCAGAGCAGGATTTGAACCCATCCTGGCTCCACTGATCTTAGCCATCATACACTACACACTAGCCAACAGTGTGTACATGTTTGGTTAAAGAGCCGTAAACAGGCCCCACTCAGTCTCTGGTGAACTTGGAACAGTTTCAGTGGCACTGAAGGGGCACAACAGGGGCTGCGAAGGATGGGATGTGAGGAGCAGGAGTAAGCCTGAGTGTAAAGAGGAGGAACGAGCAGGACAGAGTTTTGTTTTGATTTTTAAAGATCAGAGAGGGACTTCCCTGGTGGTCCAGTGGTTAAGACTTTGTGCTCCCAATGCAGAGGACCTGGGTTTGATCCCTGGTCAGGGAACTAGATCCCACATGCATGCCACAAATAAGAGCTGGTGTGCCACAACTAAAGATCCCACATGCGACAACTAAGACCTGGTGCAGCCAAATAAATATTTAAAAAAATAAATTTATTTACTTATTTATTTTTGGCTGTGTTTGGTCTTCGTTGCTGCACGTGGGCTTTCTCTAGTTGCAGAGAGTGGGGACTACTCTTAGTTGTGGTGCGCAGGCTTCTCATTGCAGTGGCTTCTCTTGGTGTGCTTGATCGGGCTCCAATAGCTGAGGCACGTGGGCTCAGTAGTTGTGGTGCAACTACTATGCCTTAATTGCTCCTTGGCATGTGGGATTTTCCTGGACCAAGGATCAAACCCATGTCCCCTGCATTGGCAGGTAGATTCTGAACTACCGCGCCACCAGGGAAGTCCCAATAAATATTAAAAAAAAATAAGAATCAGAGAAATTTTAACACACTGCTTAACAGATCAAAGGAAGGAGCAAGTAAAGCAGGAGAGAAGAGGTATGATAATCTCTTAAGTGTCTGGGATTAAGAACCTGGAAGGAGAGCTTTTCCAATCAGACAAGGGCTTCTCAACTCAGCGCTACTCACATTTTGGACCAGGTAATATTCTGTTGTGAGGGGCTGTCCTGTGCATTGCATTACGTTTAGCATCACCTCTGGCCTCCACCCATTAGATGCCAGTAGCATCTCCCTGTTGTGAGAAAATCTGTAACTTCTCCTCACTCACATTATCTAATACAACTTTCTGCAATGATGTGACTGCTGGGCAGTTGAAAAGTGGCTAGTGCAAGTGAATAACTAAATTTTAAAGTTTATTTAATTTTAATTAACTTATTTAAATAGCCACATGTGGCTACTGTATTGGATAGTGTCACCTAGAGAAAACTCAGCTCTGTCACTATTCTAGTATCAGTCCAATCCAACATTTCTTTTCTATGGGAGCCTACGTCACTTTATATACAATTCCTCAAGGTGAATGAGGTCAGGGGAGAGCGAGCTGAGGGTGAAACAGAATTGCTTCTGTCCAACAAAGGCTTTTTTAGCAAGGCTGTGGGACTATTGTGTTGACCTAACTATGCAACCATCAAAGCGTGTTGCCTCACCTTGAGTAATGTGTGACCCGCGTGCTTCTGATATATAGTGTCCGCCTTGTCCAATGAAGTAATGTGAACGGGAAGGAAGTTGGAAGCCACAACTGTAAACCAAGCTGATTGATTTCCCTTAAGAAAGGAAGAAGGAACTTATTTTATACAATTAAAAGCTTGCAAAATCAGCACATTACAAAGTACGATTAAAAAAAAAAATTGGGGGAATTCCCTGGCTGTCTAGTGGTCAGGGCTCTGTGCTTCTATTGCAGGGGACACAGGTTCAATCCCTGGTCAGGGAACTAAGATCTCATATATCGTGTGGCACAGCCGAAAAAAAAAGGGGCAGAGGGCAAAATATGGCAGAAACACTGCATTTCACCCATTTATATAAAACTATGATTTCTTCCATAGGTTTGCTGATACTTTAAAAAACCAAACAAACGTCTATTATAAAAAACAAAAGAAAACGCTGTCTGCTTTAAAAGTGCCCCTGTGTAAAGTTTGGTGTAAAATATTAACATTCTATGTGGTCTCTAAGATAATACATAAGATTTTAAGTGTGTAAAGGCTAAACTTCCAAATTAATTATGAACAAACGCAAACCTGAGAAGTGTGCTAAGGCAATGGCCTGTAGGCTGCATTCAGTGTTGTTGGACATGTCCAAGTTTCATTTTCCATTTTTCTCCTCACTTCAGCAAAATGGAGATCAATTCTATAGATGCTCTAAAATCTCTGAATGATGCTATGTAAATGAATACTAAACCAAAAAATACATGTATAAAAGTATACATATCTTGGGATATAAAGAGTGTGGGATTTATTTAATGCATATTAACCCTGCACCTAAAGGTATAACCTCTGATTTCCAGATAAAACAATACCACAGGAGAGGAAAAGTACCTTTTCTTAATGCCAAACTGTGGGGCATTCAACTGCCTATTGAAGATATAGTTTTTTAAGACCTATTACTTTTTTTCCCCATTTCATTATCCCAAGTTTTTATTATAGACATTTTCAAACACACACACTCACACAAAAGAATAGTATATCAACCCCCACATAGTCATGGCCTAGTTATCAACATTTTGCCAGTCTTGATCATATATCTGCTTCCTTAAAGTAAATCCCAATACTAAAGTCATTTTTCAACAGTACAGACTTTCCTTACCTTCAGAAAATCTATGCGGCCTATGGCACCCAAAAATAGAACCATTCCTGGTTTAAGCACAAAAGTTCTTGGAATAATGGAATGTGTTGGCAAAACAACATTTACTTCTTTTTCTGTTAGAAGACTTAAAATCTGTAAAGCAAAGTGCAGATTTTTTTAGAGAATTACTTTCAATGAACATCTGATATATCATGCTTTACCTATAAGATTAAAAAGTTATGATTATATATTCCAGTCTTCACAATAAATCAAAGTATGTATTTCAGAATTTGCTGCACATAAAATTCATATATTCTTTCTAAATGAATCAATTTATAGATGGCTCTACTCGCTTCACAACTTAATCTTGAGTAATGGCAAAATAACTTCTTAGGAATATGAAACAGCAGCATCTTCCGAACTCTTGTCAAATTTGAGATGAAGTGAACAGAAAACACTGATGATTCAATCCCAGGAGAGAAAATATATTCTCTCGTCAAGCCCTCTAGGGAGCAGCAGTTTTCAGCTAAAGGTAAGGTAATGTGTTACATTCCGTCCTAGTGGCAGCTATGTGTGCATTAAATGAAAATGATCACCCCATTCTAGGAGTAGATAAAGAACTTGAAGAAGCTTTTCTAAATTCCAGTCTTCAGTTTATTTGTTTCCTCCAAATACTCAGCAAATAAATGAGAGAAATTTATGAATCTTGTGGCTTCTAAGGATGAAGAGTTCCTCAACCGACTAGAGAAAATGGAAAAGTCAGGCAGTACAAGATTCTGGTAAGACTTAAGGAATCAAAATTTGATTAAAAATTTTTTGAGAAAGTAAAAAAATGGCTAAAAATCTTTTGTGAACTTGCTTCTAAAGAAAAATAACAAGGAGATAAAAAAAAATATGCTGCATAGGGAGACGCACAAGAAAATACGTTAAGGGGGCTGCAAGTAGTTTTCTTCAGTATTTGTGTTCTAAAAAGCACATTAAAAGCCACCTGCAGTAAAGAAATATTTTAAACTTTTTAGCAGAGACCCCAATACTTCACAACAGAGTTCCTTGGTTCACTGTGGAAAACACTGGTTCAAGGCATTAAATAAATATATCAATAAACTGACAGAATCAAACTGCCCGAGAGAACTTTTATATCTAAAAACTTGAGGGTCTCACTGCTGGCTATAGTAGTTAGCAAATCCTTTGCCTCTCTGACTAATTGAGAAGAGGGTATACACGACTTAAGTAACTGCTATCCCTGACCTAACCAAGACCAAAAGTGAAGAACGAGTTGGTGAAGTTAAAGTGATAGAACATTACTAGGAAGCAGTATAGTTACGCTGAAGTTCTGCATTGCTAAGGAAGTAAAGACTGGACACAATTATTCTAGGAGAGCAAAAAAGAAAAAAAGCTAAAAGATCTATATAGGGATTATCAAATTCTGAGAATGAAACTATAAGTGATTCTGATGAGGCAAAGGAAGGGAAAGTACCTAAGAATCTAATGTTTCAAAGGGATATATAGAGATAACTAGGTAAATTAGAACCTGGTCACTAACCAGATTCAATGGAAGCTGATTAGTAGATCTGTTGAAAGGCAGTATCCTGGGGGCACACTTGACTCAAAGACTTGGATAATGATCAAAACCACAAATCAATAAAAGGTTGTGAGATATAACAAATATAGAGGATATAGGCTGAATTTAAGATAAAATCAAAGTTGCTCAAGAGATCCTGCAATTGGATTCGAAAGATATATAAGGGCAAGATAGGTAGAGGTGAACTTCCTTGGTGGCGCAGTGGTTAAGAATCCACCTGCCAGTGCAGGGAACACGGGTTCGATCCCTGGTCCGGGAAGATCCCACATGCTGCAGAGCAACTAAGCCAGCGAGCCACAACTACTGAGCCTGTGCGTGCCTAGAGCCTGTGCTCCACAACAAGAGAAGCCACCCCACTGAGAAGCTTGAGCACTGCAAAGAAGAGTAGCCCCTGCTCCCTGAAACTAGAGAAAGCCTGTGGGGAGCAATGAAGACCCAACACAGCCAATAAATAAATAAATTACTCAATTAATTAAATATTTTAAAAAACTAAAAAGATATGTAGAGTTGATCCTATTCCTAAATTAGATTCATCTGAAGGCACTTACATAAGAAATTTAGTCCTTTGTATCATATTTTCTAGAACAAAAACAAATCAGAATTCATTTTGGAAAGGGTCCTGTGTTCACTGCCTATTCTCAGAATAGCTATAGGAAATGAAGACAAACCATCTGGATTATGTCAGCACAGTAAGTGGTCCATGTTTGTTGGATGACTAATGAAAGAGAAGAAAAAGATAGAGTGAGGGAGAGAGGACATTATACTCTAAAACACTTCAGTGTCTGGCAAAGGGAACGAGGCATTACATTTGTTCCATATACCTTTGGGGAACAACAGGTACAAGTTACAGGGAGACTGCTCAGCTCAATGTAAAGAGCAGGTCAAAGACCAAACGTGTGACCTTGGGAGGTGAGGTGACACTGCTTCAGCTGGTGGTGAGTCGCTCCTTACTTCATTTCAGGTGGACGCACCTCTTGGTGAATATGTTATAGAGGGAATTCAAGCATGGAACAGGTGGCTGGACTGCAGTGATATTTATGATTTCTGCCAACCTCAAAATCTAAAATCCTGTAAATGTCTCCCTAACTAAGGTAACAACCACAAAAATAAAAGTAGGTTGTCAGCAGTGACATCTACCAAATGGCATACAGTACTTGATGGCATATAGATTCATCCCTGAAACTCTCCTATGAATGACTCAGAACTGAGTCTAAAATGAAAGGATTCCTCTTTTTCTGCCAATTAAGACAATAATCTTGCAATTGAAAGTTAATGTTTCTGGGGGGGGGGACTCAAGGGGGGGGGGGGAGTCGAGAGAGGGAGGGAATACGGGGATATGTGTATAAAAACAGATGATTGAACTTGGTGTACCCCCCCAAAAAAATAATAAATTAAAAAATAAAATAAAATACAAATCAAAAAAAAAAAAGAAAAAGAAAGTTAATGTTTCTAAAAGACATTAAATACATACACAATTTTCTTTTATAATTCCAGGGGTGTCATAAAACCAGCGGGCATCTTTCACATCTAGTGGGGTCAATTCTATTCGTTTGGTGGATTTATCTGCAACCAAAACAGGTTCATTTTCCATGTCAAAGGCTAGTGAATGGGCATCAAACTCAAAGGGAGCTTTATCCTTCTGTTCTTCTGAATACGAGAATGTTCTTCCAACTCTTCCTAGAACAAGTTATATTGAAGTTAGTGGTCAACTCCTTTAAAGCTTTTGACTTGAGACAGGTAATTCTTCTGTTTGCCTTGAAGAAGTTAATAAGACTAACTACGGTATTTGGAAGGAAGTGAGACTACAATGATACTTTAGCAGTGGCAATCAGACTCTTGTAGTGATCAAGTATGTGTCGCTGGCTGAGCACATTGGGTGGAGGAGAAGAATGTTGGAAATCAAACTGTCTTTAGTAAAGAAAGGTTGGAAAGAGATACCAAGGAAAGGGGTTCAATCCAATTCAAAGCTGCTACAGGTCAAAAACCTGTACTGGTTTGCAAAGAGGGGGCTGGTATCTTAGTGAAAATGCTTCTACTGCTGACAATGGCCAGAGAGGCAGTTATTCACATTTCCTTTCCTAGGTTTCTCCAGGTATCTACTGTCTCAATTTTCCCAGCACAGTGAATTCTGGGTTTCCAAACAGTAGCCTTGCCTCTAAAAGTCCTCTGTGTTCCAGAAAGAGGAAGTGTCTCTCCCCACAAAAACTGGCTAGCCCCGGAGGGCTCTATTTCATGTTGCTCAACAAAAAATTTTAGCATAGGAACTTCCCTGGTGGTGCAGTTGTTAAGACCACATGCTCCCAATGAAGGGGGCCCGGGTTCAATCCCTGGTCAGGGAACTAGATCCCACATGCCACAACTAACAGCCCACATGCTGCAACTAAGGAGCCAGTGAGCAGCAACTAAGGAGCCTGACTGCCACAACTAAGGAGGTGGCGAGCTGCAACAAAGGAGCCCACAAGCCACAACTAAGGAACCTGGCTGCTGCAACTAAGATCTGGCACAACCAAATAAATAAATATTCAAAAAACAAAACGAAACACAAAAAACAATTTCACCTTAAAAAAATTTTTTTAGCATAGACCTAAATAGGAGTCTTCCTATAGAAAATGCTTACCTACTACATAACCATGCTTCTTCAAGAGATTAAGTTTATTTTGTTCTTCCTGACTAAGATTTTCTTCTGCTTCAGTTGCATCTCTTTTAAGCCTTTTTTCCCTTTGAAACATTCTGTAAGGAGTTGGGTTACAAATAGGAAACTTCAGAAGGTTTAATGTAGTTCCTGAAATATCAAAGAATACGTATGTTGTTATAGACATTGTACAAGAAAATGTAATAAAACACTTAGGAAGATCTACACTGTCTTGGGTACTGTGATTATTTCTCTTAACTTTCATGACAACCCTCTACAAAATTATTCTTACTTTACACGAGGCAATAGGCTCAGAGATTGGCTCACTAGCTCAACCAGGATTTGAATGCCAAATCTATAGGCCTGATCTTTTTCCATCTTCTGCATACTACTCACTGGTATAAAAGCACTTCTATGTATAAGTCAACCAAAGTCCATGACAGAGAAGTATAGCTTATTAAGCAAAGTTCAACACTGGTTTCAAAGGAACAAATGAGGTAGTCTGTTTTGCCAACTGTTACATACAAACAGGTCACAGAAGGACCCATTTTGCAATTACTACAGACGTTTTTTAAAGCCACAAAGTTGACATTTCTTTCCAATAAAGCCACATATCATATTGCACTGGTGAATTATTCAAATGTTAAATCTGAATAGTATTTTCATGAGTAAACTCAAGATATGAAGAGAGAGACTCAGGGGTGGAGGGAGGTGTAAAAAGTAAAAGAAGGATTTTTCTGGAGATACATACAAAGAACTAAAGCTACCAGGGAAACCTCCAAGAGAGCAGACACTGCTTTGTCCCCTGATTATTTTGCAGTGCCTAGAACAGCGACTGGTACATAGAAGTACGCTCATTATTTCTATTGGAAATAGTTGCTACAACACATACTGAATTTTCAAGCACTAAACTGACACAAGAGAAATGTGACCAAAGTAGGTAGAGAATTTTTAAAGGGAAGCTTCCAGCCAGCCCCTGGTGGACAGTAAGGAAGGATATAGGACGAGGCGCCTGGACCACGATCAGACTTCCAGCTTCTCAGAAAACGAAGGGGACGGGCGCCCGAAAGCTCACCAGGCCAAGAGGAGATGGTAGCCCTGTCGATAGCCTCAGCGCCCTTGGCGATGCAGTAATCGGACTCCAGGAGCGTGTTGAACAGAGTGGACTTGCCAGCGTTGGTAGCGCCAACCAGGTAGACGTCGCCGCGGTAGCGCCAGGAACGCTGGAGCACGGAGATTAACTCCTCGACTCCAAAGCCAGTCTTGGCACTGATGAGCCGCACGTCTCTGAGCACCGTGCGGGACTTGGGCGAAGGATTCGCATTCTCCTCCCCGTCCGGTGGCCGGGCCCCGCTGGGGTGCTGTGGCCTCCGGTAGCCAGGGGGCGGCAGGAGCCCAGCGCGGGCACAGTCGTCCCACAGTCGCTCCCGGAGCCGCTGCCGGTAGCCGGGAGTGTCCTGCGGCAGCAGGTCCACCTTGTTTCCCAGCACGATCAGCTGCTTGGGGCCCACCAGCGCAGGCAGGTGGGGCAGCAGGGCGTCGGGCAGGGCAAGCAGGTCCACCATGTACAGCACGAGGGCGGGCTCGGGCCGCCGCAGCGCGGCGCTCACCAGCTCCAGGTACTGCTCACGGCTCACCTGCAGGCGCAGGGCGCGCCGGTGATGCACCAGCAGCCAGCAGCGCTGGCACACGGTCCGTGCCAGCCCGCCGTCCTCCTGCGCCGCCGCGCTGAGGAACTTCTCGCTGGGCAGGTAGCCGGGCACGCCGGGGTCCTGGCAGTGCAGCTCCGCCCCGCAACCCGAGCAGTTCAGGCCGCTGGGCGGCACCGTCGGGTCCGGGTGCCCCACGACCGGGTGCACCCGCCGGCCGGCGCGTAGCTTCTGCTGCCGCCGCTCCTCCCGCCGCTGCAGCACCCGCCGCTCCTCCTCCTCCTGCCGCTGCTGCAGCTCCCGCAGCTGGTCTTGGAGGGTCGCTGCGGGCTCCGAATCCAGGACGTACTCGGGGAACAGAAAACTCTCCTCCATGTCAGCCCTTCCTTGGTTACCCCCCGTCGCCGTCGCGCCCCGGGGAAGCCCGCATCCCAGGCCGGTCGGGCGCCGGGAGGAGGAGTCGGCCGCGCATGTCCTCTTGAGGAGCGTCTCCCGGAGTCCACGGCGCGCTACCGTGGGAGTGGATCCCCGCAGGAAGCCGCACAGCAACCTACGAGTGAGGAGCGCGGGCAGCATGAGAAACGCGAGCTGGGCAAAGGGGCGGAGTCACCTCTTAGCACGTGCTCTGTGGCACCAGAGGCGCGTAAAACAGTAGGGACAGCCGGGGACTACCTGAAAGCCGTCATTTGTCAGCGTCGCACTGCGGCTCCTCCTCCCGCATCTAATCTCGTGACTTCTCGCGATGAAGGCTTTGGGGCCTCAGAGCCCACTTAAAGCGGAGATACAAGCGTGAGGGGCATGGAGTAAGGTGGTTTGGCCGAATAGGCTAAAGAGAGGGTTTATCCGCTTTTAGGCTTCTTGAATGCGCCGCCGCTGGCCCTACCTGCCGTTAATTACATTTTTAAAGTCTGTGTTTTTTTGTCTTTCGGACTGGAAAATAGAAAATCGAATGCCGCAGACTTATGGCCACGATTAAAACCTTTCATTAATACATCTTGACTTTTTTTTGGTGTCATTATTTGTACAACAGGACTAAAAATAACATTTATTAAACATTTTAAAAAAAATTTGACTTCTAGTTTATGTACACCGAAATCACTTTTAAAATCTTCGTGTTTTTAAGTGTTTGGAACTGAAAAAAACAGAGCACAGCTACAACTAAACCTCTTATTATTAAATCTTTTTTTTTTTTTTTTAAGGTGTCATTATTTGTGCAACACTGAAAAACAAAAAGTTTCCTTGGCTGGAGCGGAGTCTGGGACTTTAAGGACCCGCGCTCCGCAACAGGCGCACTAAGCGTTGGCTCACAAGTCGCGCATGCGCAATACTAACCCTTAACGCAGGTTAGCCTGCCCTTCGCGCAGCCGCAGACCTCAATTGGCGTCTGTGGGCGGGGCTTCGTGTAGGACGCAGAGTGTTCTGGGAACTCCGGAGACGGAAATTACTTCGCCTCACGCTGCGGTCGTCGGAGTCCCTGCGCGCCTTTCTGTGTGCGATTTCTAGAGTTAGGAGCTCGGGAATCCTTTGCCAATATGTATGACGCGGACGAGGGTAGGTGACCACTCAGAACACACCGCAGCGACCCATCTAAGGGGGGAAACGTGGGTAGCTGGAGAAATTGAGGATTTGCGGCCTCCTCCCCGGCCCGCCGCATCATGTCCCCAGTCGTTTCCCCACAGTCCCCAGGCCGGGAATGAATCCGGGGTTTTGAGGTGGCGGGTGCAGGGAACGTAGCCTTTGTCTCTCGGTCAGGGTGACTCTTGTGCTCTCCACTGTCTGCTCCTAGGTGAGTGTGATACTCTCTTCCCGTATTGAAATTAGCGTGCAGAACCATACGACAGGTATCATTGTTTTGATTTTGGCTGAAGCAAAGAGCTCCTTCTGGATTTGCGTTGAGGCCAGAATTAGTGGATTTATTAAATAGCTGAATTTTTGAACGTCAGCCTGTGCCAAGCATTGTGCTAGGCTTTGGAAACACTCAGGGGACAAGCAGTGTAGTTTTTGTATGTGTGTGCGGCAGTGTGCAGGGTTTGGTCTGCTCTGGCGTTCCTTCATACTGCCATATGCCTAAGTAAATTATTTTGAAAGATGACCTTTACATTTCCTCTTTCCTCGAGATGACATGGTTCCAGATGGTATGTGATTTACTGAACAAGGACAATATGTCTGTTTTTTTACATGTAGAATTCTTGGTCGTGTGTAGTGTTTTTTCATTGTATATTTTTAATGCTCCCTCGTACATTCTCCAAAGCTGCTGTTTCAGAGTTCATTTTCTTCTAGCTCCCAGTCTTTTGGCCACCCCTCACATTTCTCCTTATTCCCTCAGTTACTTCATGGAGAGGATAGAAGCAAAAACATAAACTGTACTGTTTAAACTTCGGTGTCGTTTTTATTTTGCATCTAGAAATTAATTAGTATCACTGTTTTCTTTTTCTTAATTCCTATCTGAGGAAAAAAATTCAAAAAGTTTATTTCTAGCTTAATTTTTTGAGTAGATTATATATTCTCATTTCTCACAAGCTAGAAAACATAAAAATGTTAAAAAGGATAAATGATCTACAAATATAACTAAAACTAATTTCATTATTACCTCTCCTTTTCCAACCTTATTTCTCCTGGGTGGCTGTGATACTATGTAGTGTGCCATCAAGGCTAGAAATCTCTAAGCCATTTTAGATACCTTTGTATTTTTTACCTCCCCTCCCATGTATAGGAGTCAGTAATTCTAGACCATTCAAGAAGCATTTATTATATAATTTATTTTGGATATGTATCAAATTTTGAATCAAAATTGTTGTTTTACAGACTATGTATATAGGTCAGAATAGAAAAACAAAAATACAGCACACTTATTCTTTTACATAAGAAGATGAGACTGGGGCTTCCTAGGTGGCTCAGTGGTTGAGAATCCACCTGCCAGTGCAGGGGACATGGGTTTGATCCCTGCCCCAGGAAGATCCCACATGCCGCAGAGCAACTAAGCCCGTGTGCCACAACTATTGAGCCTGCGCCTTAGAGCCCATGAGCCACAGCTATTGAGCCCATGTACTGCAACTGCTGAAGCCCATGTGCCTAGAGCCCGTGCTCTGCAACAAGAGAAGCCACGACAATGAGGAGCCTGCGCACCATGACGAAGAGTAGCCCCCACTCACCACAACTAAAAAGAAAGCCCGTGCACAGCAAAAAAGACCCAACACAGCCAATAAAATATATAAATAAGTTTATAGAATGCTTTTTGAAAAAAAAAAAAAAGATGAGATTAATATTAGGTCCAGCGCATACCAATTTTCAAATGCCCCATTGTATAAATTACTACTGCTGCACAACTACCCCAAAATTTGGCTGCTTGAAAATTATTTAATATGTTCATGGATTAAATGGGTCAGGAATTTGGACAGAGCATAGTAGGAATGGTTTGTCTGTTGCCTGATGTCAGTGATTGAACTGGGAAGACACAAAGTCAGAGTGTTGACAGATGGGGGGTTGGTGACCTGGAGGATTTAAGTATCTGGCATCTAGCCTAGGAAAACTCAAGGACTAGGATTGCTGACTGGAACATCTCTAAGTGGCCTTTCTGTTTAGATTTTCTCACCTAGGTATCCTAGCCTTAGAGTAGTAGGACTTCTTAATGGCAGCTCAGGGCTCCAGAGGTAAGTGTTTGCGCAAACAAGGTGGAATTGCATTGCTTTTCCTGACCTAGCTTCTGAAATCATGTAGCATTGCTTTAGCTGTACTCTCTTAGTTATGAGATAGTCAGAAACTCACCCAGATTCAAGGGGAGGAAGCATAGGCTCACCCTATATCTTGATGGTAGGAGTGTCAAAATCACTTTATAAAAGAACATGTGGAATGGAAGATAGTTGTGGCCATCTTTGGAAAATATAGCCTGTCATCCCTGTCCATGTATGAAATGTTGCTGTAACAGACACCCTACCTTAAGGTATTGCCCAGCTATTGGAATCCTTTGCTGACTCCTCCCTCTTACCCTAATCTCTGACTCCAATCTCTGAGGAGCCTTTTGATCAGAGGACTATGAGCTTGCTCCTAGTTATCATTATAGTTATTAATGAGAATTATATGGACTTTCTGGGGACGATAGAACAATTACAAATTCATATGATTTGCACTGAACCTTTCTCATGAGGCCCTTTTGTGTATTGGGAGAATACCTATGTGACATAGACCCATGTATATGTACATATATACCTACGTATATTATTTCATTACAATCCAGGTAATGTAATGACTGAAGTTTTAAAGAAGTGGGGTAAAGTGATTTTTTTTTAATTAAGTAAAGAGTAAATGTGTTTCGGCAACTTTACGTCATAGGAGTAAGACATGAACTAGTAGTATTTATTGTACGTGAGAATGCTTTTTTTTTTTTTTTTGCAGATATGCAATATGATGAGGATGATGATGAAATCACCCCAGATTTGTGGCAAGAGGCATGCTGGATTGTAATTAGGTAACTTTTTAGACCAAACTGAATAAGTTTTAAAAGGCACTGTAAACTATACAGGGATTTCCTTCCTCTGTGCTTGAAAATTAGATATTCTGTTGAATATGCTGCATGAGAGCTGGTTTGTCATTTTATTTATTTAAATATGTAACATTAACTTTTAAAATTTTTATTTACAGAAAAGTTACACAAAGAATTCATGTAAACACTTCACCAAGATTCCCTGAATGTTAACCTTATGCTCTGTTTTCTTTGCCTTATTCTTTCTCTATCTACATATTTTTTTTCCTGAAATATTTGAGTCAGTTGCTTACCTAGGAATACTCTTTTACATAATCATAATCTAAATTATTATTATTTTTTAAGAACTTTGAGATATGATTGACATACAATAAACTGCATATATTTTAAGTTATTAAAATAAGGAAATTAGTACAATAATCTTATTTAATCTAGAGACCTTACCCAGATTTTGCTGGTGTCCCACTAATGTTCATAGCAAAATAAAAATTTTCTGATCCTGGATCCAACATGAGATCATATGTTACATTTAGTTTTCATGACTTATTCTTTTGTCTCCTATGATCTAGAACAGTTCCTCAATCTTCCTCTTTTTTTTTTTTTTTTTTTTTTTGGTTCCCAAACCCACCATCTCTCCATCCCATGGCCTCACTTTTTTTTTTTTTTTTGACCTTGACATATTTGAAGAATACAGGCCAATTACTTTTTGGAATGCCCCTCAGTTTGGATTTGTCTGTTATTTCCTCTTTAGATTCAGATGATTACTTTTGGCAACAATGATGTTCTGCTGTAAGTGCATTGTATCAGGAGGCACATGATGCCTATTTGTTAAGTTACTGGGCTGTTAATTTCGTTCCTTGGTTTTTCCCTTGTTTTAAATGGTTAAAGTTGTAACAGGTTGTATTTCAACCAATATTCCCATCCATTTGTAAGAGTAATTAAACTGATATAAAACTCAGTATGAAGTGTTACATATTATAGGTAAGAAAAGTAACTTTTAGGTAATAAAGTAACATCCTGCTATATTAGGATATAAAACACTACAAGTCTCCTCTCTCACCAAACTAACAGTTGCTTTGTATATAGTAACATTAAGATGCCTCTTTGTGCCCTACCATCTCCAAGATGCACATCCTCTTAGTTGACACTCTCTTTTCAAAGAACACAAGCTTCTGACATTCCACCAATTGTATTTGGAGAAAACTGAACCTTTGATGAACATTGTTTTGTTAAAAATATATTGAGTTTTTGGCATGTAAGTATGTGTTTATTTTTCCTATTAAACATGGGTTATAAACACTGTATTGAGACATTTTTATTTTCTATGATTTTGAGTGTTAAACACTAAGAGACATTTTACTAGGAAACAATAACCAGCTAGATGTTTGGAGTATGCCTGTATTTTGTGATTGCCAGGGAGAAAGAATATTTTGATCTTAGCCAAAAAAGATTTCTTTTCAACTTAATGTGGCAGATTTTTCAAGGATTAAATATGCTATTTGACAAGTCCTTGCATTTAACATTTCTTACAGAATAAAATGCTGTTTGAGTTTTACATTTTAATTGATTACAGGTGCTTTAGCTGTTGTGAGATGACATTTTGTTTTTTCACTATTTATTATCAAGTGATCTTTCCCAACCATTGTGAATGTGCTGTTACTTAATATCATAGTGACTTCAGTATGATGACTTCTTGAACAACAGTCATGGTAATAGATACCATAAATAAGAACTATCAAATAGTTTAGGTATTTAAAGGATGGCATTCTAATGAAATACTATTTTTTTAATTAATTTTTTTAGCTCTTTATTGGACTATAATTGCTTTACACTATTTTTTTTTTTTTTTTTTTACAATATACTGCATATATTTAGAGTGTACTATTTGGTATCCCAATCTCCCAATTCATTCCCCCCCAACCCTCCCTGCTTTCCCCACTTGCTGTCCATATGTTTGTTCTCTGCATCTGTGTCTCTATTTCTGCCTTGCAAACCAGTTGATTTGTACCATTTTTCTATAGTCCACATATATGTGTTAATATACGATATTTGTTTCTCTCTAACTCACTTCACTCTGTATGACAGTCTCTAGGTCCATCCATGTCTCTACAAATGTCCCAGTTTCATTGCTTCTTACAGCTGAGTAATATTTGATTGTATATATGTACCACGTCTTTTTTATCCATTCATCTGTTGATGGACATTTAGGTTGCTTCCATGTCCTGGCTATTGTAAATAGTGCTGCAGATGAACATTGGAGTGCATGTGTGTTTTTGAATTATGGTGTCCTCTGGGTATATGCCCAGCAGTGGGATTGCTGGGTCATATGGTAGTTCTATTTTTAGTTTTGCAAGGAACCTCCATATTGTTCTCCATAGTGGCTGTATCAATTTACATTCCCACCAGCAATGCAAGAGCGTTCCCTTTTCTCCACACCCTCTCCAGCATTTACCGTTTGTAAATTTTCTGATGATGCCCGTTCTAACTGGTGTGAGCTGATACCTCATTGTCATTTTGATTTGCATTTCTCTAATAATTAGTGATGTTGAGCAGCTTTTCATGTGTCTCTTGGCCATCCGTGTGTCTTCTTTGGCGAAATGCCTATTTAGGTCTTCTGCCCATTTTTTGATTGGGTTGTTTGTTTTTTTGATATTGAGCTGGATGAACTGTTTATATATTTTGGAGGTTAATTCTTTGTTGATTCGTTTGCAAATATTTTCTCCCATTCCGAGGGTTGTCTTTATGTCTTGCTTATAGTTTCCTTTGCTGTGCAGAAGCTTTGAAGTTTCATTAGGTCCCACTTATTTGTTTTTGTTTTTATTTCCATTACTCTAGGGGGTGGATCAAAAAAGATCTTGCTGTTATTTACGTCAAAGAGTGTTCTTCCTATGTTTTCCTCTAGGAGTTTTATAGTATCTGGCTTTACATTTAGGTCTTTAATCCATTTTGAGTTTATTTTTGTGTATGGTGTTAAAGAGTGTTCTAATTTCATTCTTTTACATGTAGCTGACCAGTTTTCCCAGCACCACTTATTGAAGAGGCTGCCTTTTCTCCAATATATGTCCTTGCCTCCTTTGTCATAGATTAGGCGACTGTAGTTTATCTCTGGGCTTTCTATCCTGTTCCATTGATCTATATTTCTGTTTTTGTGCCAGTACCATACTGCCTTGGTCACTGTAGCCTTGTATAGCCTGAAGTCAGGAAGCCTGATTCGAGCAACTCCATCTTTCCTTCTCAAGATTGTTTTGGCTCTTCGGGGTCTTTTGCATTTCCATACAAATCGTAAAATTTCTTGTTCTAGTTCTGTGAAAAATGCCGTTGGTAATTTGATGGGGATTGCATTGAATCTGTAAATTGCTTTGGGTAGTATAGTCATTTTCACAATGTTGATTCTTCCAATCCAAGAACGTGGTATGTCCCTCCATCTGTTTATGTCTTCTTTGATTGCTTTCATTAGTCTCTTATAGTTTTCTGAGTACAGGTCTTTTACCTCCTTGGTTAGGTTTATTCCTAGATATTTTATTCTTTTTGTTGCAATGGTGAATGGGATTGTTTCCTTAATTTCTCTTTCTGATCTTTCATTGTTAGTGTATAGAAATGCAAGAGATGTGTGTGTTAATTTTGTATCCTGCAACTTTACCAAATTCATTGATTAGCTCAAGTAGTTTTCTGGTGGCATCTTTAGGATTTTCTATGTATAGTATCATGTCATCTGCGAACAGGGACAGTTTGACTTCTTCTTTTCCAATTTGTATTCCTTTGATTTCTTTTTCTTCTCTGATTGCTGTGGCCAGGACTTCCAAAACTATATTGAATAGTAGCAGTGAGAGTGGACATCCTTGTCTTGTTCCTGATCTTAGAAGGAATGCTTTCAGTTTTTCAGCATTGAGAATGATGTTTGCTGTGGGTTTTTCGTATATGGCCTTTATTATGTTGAGGTAGGTTTCCTCTGTGCCCACCTTCTGGAGAGTTTTTATCATAAATGGGTGTTGAATTTTGTCGAAAGCTTTTTCTGCATCTGTTGAGATGATCATGTGGTTTTTATCCTTCAGTTTGTTAATATGGTGTATCACACCGATTGATTTGCATATATTGAAGAATCCTTGCATCCCTGGGATAAACCCCACTTGATCATGGTGTATGATCCTTTTAATGTGTTGTTGGATTCTTTTGGCTAGTATTTTGTTGAGGATTTTTGCATCTAAATTCTTCAGTGATATTAGTCTGTAGTTTTCTTTTTTTTGTAGTATCTTTGTCTGGTTTTGGTATCAGGGTGATGGTGGCCTCATAAAATGAGTTTGGGAGTGTTCCTTCCCCTGCAATTATTTGGAAGAGTTTGAGAAGGATGGGTGTTAGCTTTTCTCTAAATGTTTGATAGAATTCACCTGTGAAGCCATCTGGTCCTGGACTTTTGTTTGTTGGGAGATTTTTTTTTTTTTTTTTATAATTTTATTTATTTATTTATTATTTTTTTGGGGGTACACCAAGTTCAATCATCTGTTTTGTTGGGAGATTTTTAATCACCGTTTCAATTTCATGACTTGTGATTGGTCTGTTCATATTTTCTATGTCTTCCTGATTCAGTCTTGGAAGGTTATACCTTTCTAAGAATCTATCCATTACATCCAGATTGTCCATTTTATTGGCATATAGTTGCTCGTAGTAGTCTCTTATGGTGCTTTTTATTTCTGTGGTGTCTGTTGTAACTTCTCCTGTTTCCTTTCTAATTTTATTGATTTGAGTCCTCTCCCTCTTTTTCTTGATGAGTCTTGCTAGAGGTTTATTGATTTTATTTATCTTGTTAAAGAACCATGTTTTAGTTTTATTGATTTTTGCTATTGTTTTCTTTGTTTTTATTTCATTTATTTCTGCTCTGATCTTTATGATTTCTCTCCGTCTACTAACTTTGGGTTTTGTTTACTCTTCTTTCTCTAGTTTCTTTAGGTATAAGGTTAGATTGTTTATTTGGGATGTTTCTTGTTTCTTGAGGTAGGATTGTATTGTTCTAAACTTCCCTCTTAGAACTGCCTTTGCTGCATCCCATAGATTTTGGATCATTGTGTTTTCATTGTCATTTGTCTCTGGGTATTTTTTGATTTCCTCTTTGATTTCTTCAGTGATCTCTTGGTTATTTAGTAGTGTATTGCTTAGCCTCCATGTGTTTGTGTTTCTTACAGTTTTTTTTCCTGTAATTGATTTCTAATCTCATAGCGTTATGGTCAGAAAAGATGCTTGATACGATTTCAATTTTCTTGAATTTACCAAGGCTTGATTTATGACCCAAAACGTGATCTATCCTGGAGAATGGTCCATGTGCACTTGAGAAGAAGGCGTAATCTGCTGTTTTTGGATGTAATGTCCTATAGATATCTGTTAAGTCAAGCTGATTTATTGTGTCATTTAAAGCTTGTGTTTCCTGATTAATTTTCTGTGTGGATGATCTGTCCATTGGTATAAGTGGGGTGTTAAAGTCCCCCACTATGATTGTGTTACTGTCGATTTCCTCTTTCATAGTTGTTAGCATTTGCCTTGTGTATTGAGGTGCTCCTGTATTGGGTGCATATGTATTTATAATTGCTATCTCCTCTTCTTGGATGGATCCCTTGATCTTTATGTAGTGTCCTTTCTTGTCTCTTGTAACATTTTTTATTTTAAAGTCTATTTTATCTGATATGACTGTTGCTACTCCAGCTTTCTTTTGATTTCCATTTGCATGGGGAATCTTTTTCCATCCCCTCACTTTCAGTCTGTATGTGTCCCTAGGTCTGAAGTGGGTCTCTTGGAGACAGCATATATATGGGTCTTGTTTTTGTATCCATTCAGCTAGTCTGTGTCTTTTGGTTGGTGCATTTAGTCCATTTACATTCAAGGTAATTATCGATATGTATGTTCCTATTACCATTTTGTTAATTGTTTTGTTGTTTTTGTAGGTCCTTTTCTTCTCTTATGTTTCCCCCTTAGAAAAGTTCCTTTAGTATTTGTTGTAAGGCTGGTTTGGTGGTGCTGAATTCTCTCAGCTGTTGCTTGTCTGTAAAGCTTTTGATTTCTCCATCGAATCTGAATGAGATCCTTGTTGGGTAGAGTATTCTTGGCTGTAGGTTCTTCCCTTTCATCACTTGAAATATATCGTGCCACTCCCTTCTGGCTTGCAGAGTTTCTGCTGAGAAATCAGCTGTTACCCTTATGGGAGTTCCCTTGTATATTATTTGTCATTTTTCCCTTGTTGCTTTTAATAACTTTTCTCTGTCTTTAATTTTTGTCCATTTGACTACTATATGTCTTGGCATGTTTCTCCTTGGGTTTATCTTGCCTGGGACTCTCTGCACTTCCTGAACTTGGGTAGCTATTTCCTTTCCCATGTTAGGGAAGTTTTTGACTATAATTTCTTCCAATATTTTCTCAGGTCCTTTCTCTCTCTCTTCTCCTTCTGGGACCCCTATAATGTGAATGTTGGCACATTTAACATTGTCCCAGAGGTCTCTTAGGCTGTCTTCAGTTCTTTTCATTCTTTTTTCTTCATTCTTTTCCGCATCAGTGATTATCACCATTCTGTCTTCCAGGTCACTTATTCGCCCTTCTGCCTCAGCTAATCTGCTATTGGTTCCTTCTAGTGTATTTTTCATTTCAGTTATTGTGTTGCATATCTCTGTTTGTTTGTTCTTTAATTCTTCTAGATCTTTGGTACCAAACTTTTTTTGCAACTTTTCGATCTTTGCATCCAGTCTTTTTTCAAAGTCCTGGATCATCTTCACTATCATTATTCAGAATTCTTTTTCTGGAAGGGTGCCTATCTCCACTTCATTTAGTTGTTTTTCTGGTGTTTTATCTTGTCCCTTCATCTGGTACAAAGTCTTTTGCCTTTTCATTTTCTCTATCTTTCTGTGGCTGTGGTTTTCAGTTCCACAAGATGAGATACTGCTGATATTGCTTGATTGTGCTGTTTGCCCTCTTGTGAAGGAAGCTATGTAGGAGGCTCATGGGTGCGTCCTGATGGGAGGGACTGATGGTGGGTAGGGCTGGGTGGGTGGAGCTCAGTAAAACTTTAATCTGATTTGGTGGGCAGAGCTCAGTGACACTTCAATCTGCTTGTCTGCCAGTGGGTGAGGCTGTCTTCCCGCCTTGTTTGATGTTTATCCTGAGGCTACCCAGCACTGGAGCTTACTGGCTCTTTGGTGGGGCTAATGGTGGACTCCTGGAGAGCTCACGCCAGTGTGCACTTCCCAGAACCCCTGCTGCCAGTGTCCCTATCTCCTTGGTGAGCCGCAGCTGCCCCCCACCTCTGCAGGCAACCCTCCAACACCAGCAGGTAGGTCTGGTTCAGTCTCCTATGGGGTCACTGCTCCTTCCGCCTGGGTCCTGGTGAGCACACTTTTTTGTGTGCCCTCCAAGAGTGGAGTCTCCGTTTCCTCCAGTTCTGTGGAGGTCCTGCAATCAAATTCCGCTGGCTTTCAAAGTCTGATTCTCTGGGGATTCCTCCTCCTGTTGCTGGAACCCCCAGGCTAGGAAGCCTGATGTGGTGCTCAGAACCCTCACTTTAGTGGGTGGACTTCTGCAGTATAACTGTTCTCCAGCTTGTGAGTCACCCACCCAGCGTTAATGGGATTTGATTTTAATGCGATTGCGCCTCTCCTACCGTCTCATTGCAGCTTCTCCTTTGTCTCTGGATGTTGGGTGTTTGTTTTTTTTTTTGGTGAATTTCAGTGTCTTTCTGTTGTTGATTGTTCTGCAGTTAGTTGTAATTCCGGTGCTCTTGAGGGAGTGAGCGCACGTCCTCCTGCTCTGCCATCTTGATTCCTCATCCGGCAGTGTGATATTCTGGGGTTGAAGAGTCACACCATAGGTGATTCATCCCCAGGGAAACAGCCAAGCTGTAGTTGCCTTATTATTCAACCCTGTCTCCAGTCGAGTCCATACATGCAGACCTGCTCAGCACAGCCAGCTTTGTGCAGCTGACCCACGGGTAGCCCAGGGGTTGATGGCTCAGGCCTGGCCTTGGATTTCGCCTGCACGTGGCGGCCCTGCGTTCTGCATCTGAGCTTGGTTACCTCTTGAAATACTATTTTGAAGATTTTGGGGAAAGTAACTATGGTTCAGCTTCCTGGGAGGATAAAACTTGTCTGTAGTTTTTTAAAGATTTTTTGTTGTAAATTGTCCATAAAAACCTTTTGTTTACTTTACATTTAGGGCCTTCATGGGCTTCATATGTACCAATGACTGACCCAAATGGTTGCGAGAAATTTCTTTTTTGTTAGCTCACAGTCTCTACTAAAGGAAATTGCCTTCACCATTCTTGAGGCTGTACTTTACACAGGGATGATTGTGTACTGTGTTCTCTGCCACAAAGAACTTCTAGTATTGGTAACCGCTGTTGATTGAATCAGGGTGGGACCTTAACCCAAAACCAGCCAATCTAGAGGCTGACCAGTGACTTGTGAGGTGATCCGATGATGCCAAAATGGGAGGCTGATGATTAGTTGGACTACGCAGGTTGTCTCAGAAAATTGATGTGAGGGTGGGGGAGGTGGTTACTAGGCATAGGGGGCTAGGAACTAAGTCCAACTATGCAGCTTTTCTTGTGTGTTGGTGAGGGAAGAGATTCCTTTTGCAAACAGTATGTCTACTCTTTTCGAGTCTCTGTCCTTCTTTAGGGCTTCACTGTTTGATTTCTGTGTCTACACTGATAGCTTTGATGTCTCACCCTTGCTCCATTTTTTAATGATTAATTTTTTGCTGAGTATTTTCACTTGAATGACTTAGTCTCATTTTACCTTTAACATATTCAAAATAGAATTTTAACCTAAAATTGAAGTTGTGAAAAAAAAAGTAAAATACAATTGAACTTCTTACCCATGCTGTATTTTAGTCATTGATATCATTATCTTCCCTCGTATTCAAGTTAAGATTTTTATCTTCTTTTGCATGCTTTTTTTTGTTATATAAGTTTCAGGTGTACAGCATTATAGTTCAACATCTGAATACAGAACAGAGGGATCACTGCCACAGTCTAGTTACCATGCATCACCATACATTGGACGCCCTTCACCCATTTCACCCACACACTAACCCCCTCCTCTCTGGTAACCACTAATCTGTTCTCTTTGTTTGTGAGGTTTTGTTTTCTTTTGTTTGTCGGTTGGTTTTGGTTTGTTTTTTTGTTTTTTTTTAAGATGCCACATATGAATGAAATCATGCGGCATTTGTTTTTCTCTGACTTATTGCATAAGTCAGACCATAGTATTCTCATGGTCCATCCATATTGTTGTTTATTTTTCTCTTTGACTATGCATTTTTATTGGTTTCAAGAAATGTTTCAAAGAGGTTGGATGAAATTTATAAAGGGCATTTATAAATTAGGGCTTCCTTATAGTTTTTATGTTGTGCTACAATAATTTTACCCACAAATATGTCTCATTTCCCCAAACTTCACAATAAGTTCTGCAAAGGAAGTGTTCCTAGTCTCACCCCTTATGTGGATCCCTCATAGTATTTTATATGGTGATAGATGCAGAGTGATTGGTGTTTAATGATTAGTATTTGTTGAATTTAATGATAATGAAAATGGGGAAATATGCTAGAAAACATCACTGAGTTGTAACTGATTATGAACTCATATATTTTCCCAGTTCCTATTTTGACGAGAAAGGCTTGGTGAGACAACAGCTGGATTCTTTTGATGAGTTTATTCAGATGTCTGTTCAAAGAATTGTGGAAGATGCCCCACCTATAGACCTACAAGCCGAAGCTCAGCATGCTAGTGGAGAAGTTGAAGAACCGGTAAGGTGGATATTTTAATAAAGTAACATAAATAAGGGTATTGATTTGAAATTTTGTTCCTTCTCTCATCTGGCTTAAAGGTTTAAAAAAACTCATCTGGCTTAAAGGTTAAAAAAAAAGTTAGTAGGTGTTTTTAGGAGTGTACTTATAACAATTATTTTTCAGTCAGCTCCTGATTTATTATTGCTAATGGAGAGATACATTTTTGCAAGTAATGCAAAACCCTAATTGTTATTCAGATAGTAGGTATGGATAGCCAGGAAGAGGAAACTCAGAGATATGAGAAGCAAGCCAGAAATAGTCATGTTGCCTCAGAAAATCACACTTTTTTCTTTCACAGTGTAAGGAATCAAAAGAAAAAGTAGACGAAGGACTTTTTCCCTTGATTATTTATTGCACGAAATACATTATTATATCAATATGAGAAATAGGGGGAAATCACCCAAGTATATCAGCTCTTTTAATGTTTCTATGTTCATTGTACTCTTTTTTTTTTTTTACACATATGCGAAGAGTCCCTTCTTTCTGTAACTTATCTTGTAAGGGCTGATGTATTATTCTCATTCTGGTTGGAGGTGCCTCACAGACTTTTTCTGTTAAGAACAAAAATAATTGGCTCTTCTGGCTCTCTGTTGGAAAAATGGGCACAAAATGCCTTTTCTATACTTACAGCATTTTCTCTTCATGGTCTTTTCAAAACTAGAGATAACAGTATTACATAACATATTCAAAGTGCCAAAATAAGTACTACCAAAGGAAGATATCTCCCAAATTTGGCTATCAGAGCTTAGTAGAAAAGATGGGAGGGACTTAGCGTTTGTCTTAGTAGAGAAAAGATATTTAATCATTTCAGCAGAAATGCTTTGTGTTTTTGGCTTGTGGAAGGAATGGAGGGACCACAGTGGTCAGTATATTGTTTTTGTTTTGATCTGTTTTTGATAGGTGTTAGTGGAAGATAAAATGGAACCGGATTGTCACATGCTTTGGAGGTCATTGGATGGTATGGGGAATTGTGGAAAGATTGTCAGAGAATGTACATGTAACATTATTTTTAAAAGGTTACTTTGGAAATGATGTTTACTTGGAGTGGGAAGAGGCTGGAGTCAGATAAAAATCTTGTAATAGCTGAAGTTTCAGATAATAATGTCCTAGACGGGGGTGATAGTGGAAATGAGTAGTTGGATGGCTGAGTTCCTTTTGGTTCATTATCACCACCAGTTCTCTGTGATCTTTACCTACTCCAGTTTGGGAAACTTGGGTATTAATAATTTTTCTTTAGTGGTCTGCTTAGTCCCATCCTTTTCTTTTCTGAGATTTGCTTTAGGGGGAAATCCACTATCCATTTAGCTCTGGAAAGTTCTTATGGATCTTGTTTTATTGGGTATCAGATAGATATTTAATTGAAAACCTCCCCTCCTCTCCCCTCTCCTCCCCTTTCTTGCTTTCTTCACTAAACTACAATCAGCCGGTGTTGCAAATTCTCATTCCTTTCTGTAGAATTAGGATTTTCTGTTTTTTAAATTTCTCTTTGCACAGAGCAGTATATGAAAGTGGCTATCATCCTGACTCAGTACATCTCTTAAACAAAAATGGCCCCCAAGGATGTCCAGTTATCCACCCCACCTCAGTCTTGGAGAATTGGCAGTTAGTGGGTGGGGCAGAACTCTAGGTCTCAGGAAGGTTTTTTGAGACGTTTTTGTGGAAAGTCTTGGGTCAAGGGGAGAGATGAGAGCCAACAGTGGGTGTTCTATCCTCTGTCTTCCTGGGGAAATCCAAATCCCAAAGGTTTTCTGAAGAGAGGCATCTCTCTCAGTGACATAGGTGTGGAGGTGCCCAGACCTACTGCCTGGATATAAGGCTGAGGAAGAGAAAGGACAGGGTTAAACAGTGATATCTCAGACCCAAGGCAGAGGAGTGAAATGCATGTGGGGGAGAGAAGGGGACTGATAGAACCCAGAGGCCCAAGTCATAAATTCCACCCCGTCTCCAGTTCTGAGCAGAACTCTCTTTCCCAAGAATAGAATGAAGTTTTAGTTCAGGGACTGGCTTTGCTCCAGGGCACAGAGAGGACAAGCCAGGCAGAGATCCCACAAGTAGTGAAGGTGGAGAGTTAAGGTATCAGACAAAGAGTTGGACACTCCCACAGTGAACACTCACAGACAACAGTTTTGAAGCTATAAGCCAGAATCAGGTTAAAAAATGCAGCTGTGTCTGAAATACAGAATTATATAGGCCCTCTCCAGTAAAATTTAAATCACTGCTTCTTCCACTCTGTCCCCTGCCTATGAGCTGTTCCTAAGCTTTTTTCCAAGGCTGGAGGCCAGGGCAGTAAGAAGGAATGGAAGAAAATACTGAGGCCAGCCAGCAGGGCTGCATCCGATACTTGATATGCCTTTCCCCACCCCCATGCATTCTACAGAAAAGAATTCTCTCTCCCTCTTCTTCCTGAATGTATGGATTGTTGGGATGAAGGCAAGATAAAAGCAAAGGGAGGAAAACACTCAGCACATTCTTTCTCCTGCTTTGATCTGAAGTGTAGCCGCAGCCAAGGGGCATAGAAGTGGAGGAGAAAATAGGGGGACAGGAGAGCATGGGAGCATAATCCAGTTGAGAAGGGAAGAGGGTGCTTTCCCTGGCCTTTGTCCAAATCTGAGAGCTTTACCCACAGAACTGCAAAAAAGAGTGAGAAGGAACGGGAAGTATATATGGGTTTGGGGGCTGGGGGGCAACCAGAGGCAAGATGGAGATTTAAGGATCCCTGTAAAACCCGAGATGACCCTGAAAAGCATCATTTGAGGGACTGGATGAGAAGCCACAGCAGACATGTGGATTTTTTGAGGGGGTGAGGAGCCAGGAACAGTGGGGTCTTCACCGAAGGAGTGACCACTTGATCTGGTCTTTGGCTGACTGCAGCACCTGAGACTTGGTCTGCTCTGTAAGGAGGAAATCTTCTCCCCTACTGCCACCTGTTGTGCTACTTGCTGGGGATTGCTTTATAGGATCACCCCTCCATCTATGATTTCATCCACAGCCAAGAAGGGCCCCTCCATGTTCTCCAGCAGAGCTCGCTTTTCTACATTTTTCCTCAGCATCTGGCTCATTGAGTTGAAGAGGCTGTTCAGAACAACCATGAGCATTAGCTCATTTTCATAGGAGCTGCCAATCATAGAAATAGAGATCGATACTGCTTTTGTATACCACTGTCAGGCCTTTCAAGAGGGCAATTTCACTGTCAGTCCGAAGGGTCTTGTTGAAAATGTTCTTCTCAAAGGCCTTTTGCTCCTTGACACTGGGGTAGGTGTCATCATAGCACTTGGCAAAAAGTTGATCTCCGTCATGGTCCAGAATTGGGATGGCTTTGACAGTATACAGGGAGGGTTCCAAAATCAGCGTATCCCTGCAGCTGGTGCCGATGTCTTCTGTATGTTTAATTAAAGAGTTAGATTTACTTTTTTCCTGTGTTCTGTCGATTAGTTTAAAACACATTTCTAATTGTATGAATTTATCTTTTGTTTTCTGGTAACTTTGTTAACCTGACCTAAACTGAGAAGGCACGTGAAACAGCTCTACAAATCATTAATGCAAATCTATTTTAGCTGTTTGATGTGAATTCAGAGCATATGATATGTGCTTAGTCTTTATTGTGATATATTAAGTCTCTTTTTGTCTTCCACCGTAAGAAGGTGATGAAGTATAAAACTTGACATCTATAGAATATGGATGTTGACTCTGGAGAGTCACCATTTTAGTAAAGTGGATTAACTTTGGCATTCTCCTTTTATTTTATGGCCACACCACATGGCATGTGAGATCTTAGTTCCCTGACCAGGGATTGAACCCATGCTCCTTGCATTGAAAGGGTGGAGTCTTAACCACTGGACCACCAGGGAAGCCCCTTGGCATTTTCTAGAGCTGTTTCTACTCAAAATGTTAATGTTGGTTAAAATGAAATCATTAAATCTTTTGTGGAAAAAAATTATTTACCCTTTTCCATGGTTTTTGTTTTCATTTTAGCCAAGATATTTGCTGAAGTTTGAACAAATTTACCTCTCCAAGCCTACTCATTGGGAAAGAGATGGTGCTCCTTCACCAATGATGCCAAATGAGGCCAGATTAAGAAATCTCACGTAAGAAAGATATTTCTTTTCTAGCAGCTGAAGAAATAAAACTCAGAAAATAAAATTTTAGCCCGTTGAGTGTTAGCAAATACCTTACTATTACCTTGTGATCTACTTTTATTTTCAAAGGTACTCTGCTCCACTGTATGTTGATATAACAAAAACAGTCATTAAAGAAGGCGAAGAACAACTTCAGACACAGCATCAGAAAACTTTTATAGGGAAAATTCCAATTATGTTGCGTTCAACTTACTGCCTATTGAATGGCTTAACAGATCGTGATCTTTGTGAGTTAAATGAATGCCCCTTGGATCCTGGTGGCTACTTCATTATTAATGGATCAGAAAAGGTATAGTAGCATTATTTTTAAAAGTGAAAGCTGAAATTAAAAAGTAAAGTTTTGTATAATAATCTGGGAGTAGCAGTTAAATTATTAAGGAGGTAACAGCTGAATTTATATTAAACCAAAACTTTGCTTAGCTGTATATATTGGGTTGACCAACCCAATAATACACACTAGAAATTTGGTCAGTTTGAGCTTATATGTGTCTGTGAAGCATTTATGCAAAATGGAGTTTGTAAAGTTCAAGAATTGATGTTTCAGTGAGCCTATACAGTCAGATTAAATTAAGATGCAGCTTTCAGTCTTCTTTCTAATTCAAAGACCTTGTGTGTTTTATGGCGGTAATTTTTATTGTCCATATAGGTTCTGATTGCTCAAGAGAAAATGGCAACAAACACAGTCTATGTGTTTGCCAAAAAGGATTCTAAATATGCCTACACAGGAGAGTGTAGATCATGTCTGGAGAATTCTTCTCGACCCACCAGTACTATCTGGGTTAGCATGCTTGCAAGAGGAGGACAGGTATGGGTTATTATATGATATTGTTTGGGTTTCTTCCTTTTGGTCTAGTTTTGTAAGTTACCAGGCTGCATGCTTAGTCAAAAAGTTTTTCTGGAGCATATTATCAGTGTTGTGTGATAGGCATTTTATTATTTACTTATTTTGCTGTGTAACAAATTACTCCAGTAGCAACATTTGTCATCTCACAGTTTCTGGATGTGGATTAGCTGGGTCCTCTGGTCACAGGACTGCAATTGAGGTGTCTGGGCTGCAGTCACCATCATAAGGCTCATTTGCATGGTTGTCAGCAAGATTCAGTTCCTTGCCTCATGGCCCCCCTCCATACAGACCCTGACAACATGGCAGCTTACTTGTCAGAGAGAGTCATTGAGCAGAACCATAGAGCATATGAGCAAGTTGGAAATCACCATCTTTTATACCGTAATCTTGGAAGTGCAACATCCTATTATTTTTGCCATGTTCTTTTTGTTAGATGCAAGTTAGTACATGCAGTCTATACTCAGGGGGACTACACAAGGCAGTAATAGTAGGCAGGGATCATTGGGCACCATCTTAGAAGCCACCTACCATAGGCATGTTATTTATAATAATGTAATCTAATAATAGCATTTCTTGACTATTTGCTATATGCCAGTTGTTCAGATTGCTTGATTTAATCTTTGCAACTATACTGGAAATTTGTTGTAATTATTTAATTTCATGCACATTTTTGTTAAAATTTTTAAAGTAAGTCTTATATGCACATTAAAATAGTTCAGAAAAGTACAGAAAAGGGTACACTATAAAAATTACTCTTCCTTTGACCCCTAGATCTCTTCCCTAAGAAGCAGCTGCTTTTGATAATTTCTCATGAATCCATCCAGAAATATTCTTAATTCAAAAAATACAAATGGAAGCATATCATACACAGTTTGAACATTGCTGATATCTTTTAAAAACATGTTTAGATGAGCAGTTGATCATTGTTTCTGAGCTGTGATTTTCCATATAGATAGATATAGCATAATTTATTGAGCCATTTCCCTTGTGATGGATGTTTAGGTTTCCAGTCCTGTGCTCTTATAAACAGTTATGCGGAGTCTCATGTCACTTTAATCAGTTTTATAAAGAAGAACTTGAACATTAGAGAGATTTAGGTGCCTGAAGTTAAAATTCCACATGGAATAGGTGTTTTAAAGAATTAAAATCGTTTTTACTCGTGAATGGGGGTAGAAAGGGGCCCAACTGCAAGTGTTTGGAAAAGATCCTCAGGTGATTGTGATGTGCATTCTTTGTTGATAAGCATTGGCCTGGATTATGGAGGCAAAAGTAGGAACACAGTATATTAAGAGAGATTATCATAGCAGCTGTGGGAAGAATGAATGAATTAGAGGCAAAGAAAGGAAAATCATCTGGATTTAATGATAAGTTTGATATAATATGGGAATGAGTCAATTAAGATTCTGTGGTTCTACCCTGAGGTCCTAGATAAAATGGAGAACTTCCAAGCATTGATTTTTAGAGAGAACCTAGTGAGTTCATTTTTAGACAAAAGATTTTGGGTGGTGCATGATGTAGGCATTCTGTTTTAATGTTTTGCTTATTCAGAAAAAAATTATTTGTGTATTTATTTATTGGCTGTGTTGGGTCTTCGTTGCTGCACACAGGCTTTCTCTAGTTGCTGCGAGGAGGGGCTACTCTTCATTGTGGTGTGCGGGCTTCTCATTGTGGTGGCTTCTTTTGTTGCGGAGCATGGGCTCAATAGTTGTGGCTCATGGGCTCTAGAGCACAGGCTCAGTGGTTGTGGCACACAGGCTTAGTTGCTCCTTGGCATGTGGGATCTTCCCGGAGCAGGGCTTGGACCCGTGTCCCCTGAATTGGCAGGAGGATTCTTAAGCACTGTGCCACCTAGGAAGTCCCCAGAAAAAATTTTTTTGAAGAAACAAATAATAGACTGAATGGAATAATTGGTATCTAATTCGAAAGAATGAAATGGCAATTGGAGACATGACAGTTGAGGGTACAGGAAAAAGATCAAGATGAAAATTTGCGTATCCTTTATTTAAAGTTGATACTGAACATCTGTGAGATGGGGTAAAGTTTCTAAGGAAGGAGGTCTGAAGTAGGAGAAGGAAGACAATAGAAACTATTAGATGGACCATGATAATGTAGGGTTATAAGGCCAAGAGAAGATAGTTTTATATTGAAGGAAAAAAATTTGATTAAAACTGAGAAACCAGGTGTTTGTATGCCAGCATAAGCTAGTAACTTTTATTTCTGTACGTGTGGTAATTAGAGAGAAATTGGAAAAGAGAAGTTTATGTGAGAGGAGGCTGTTTATTAATTTTGAAACGTTATTTGTACATGGAGATACCTCACAGACCAACTCAGAGTTAATATTTATTTTTCATTTTGTGGTTTCTCCACATTTGTCTATCCATATTCTCTTTTATTTTCCCCTCATTTCTTTCTTCCAAAGTTTTTAACCTTTTTGGTTGGGGGAAAGGACTAGGGGGTCTGTGTTCATATTCTTTTGCAGCCAAAGGTCATTTCTAAATACAGTCTTGGGGAATTTTAGAGGATCTTGGCAGACAGAAAGTAGAGAATGGAAGTTCTCGCAGGTCCAAATGACCAGCCTGTCCATCAAATGAGTAAACCTGTTGTAGTGGTTTTTGAAAAGTAGCTGTAGGACATTCCTTAGAGTATGAGAGGCATGCTTCTTTTGAAATGCATACAATAAATATGTATATAAAATGGTTCTTGTGATGTTTACATATGGCTGTAATCTCTATCATCATACTCTAATGATTTTTTATTTTTCTAGGGTGCAAAAAAGAGTGCTATTGGTCAGCGCATTGTGGCAACCCTACCATATATCAAGCAAGAAGTTCCCATCATTATTGTGTTCAGAGCATTAGGTTTTGTGTCTGACAGAGATATTTTAGAGCATATTATTTATGATTTTGAAGATCCAGAGATGATGGAAATGGTAATGTGCAAGCAAAATGTATTCATAATGTTTTTCAAGAGCTTTAAAGTTACTGGCTGTTGCTAATCCTGAAACACAGTAGAAAGCTGCTCTGAAGATCAGTTTAGCTGTTGCAAACCCCATGCTATTTACTGTGTAGTGAAAGCCTTCAGCTCTGCCTTGGCTGCTTCCTTGACAGTTCTCTACAAAATCGACATGAAAACTAGAAGCAGCCAAAGTTCAATGACAGCAGCAAGAAGAAACAGTAGTAAGGAAAATCATAAAAGCATACTAGTGTGATGCAGTTTAGTAAAAAGGGAAAATGAGTAGTTGCTATCGTCTTTTTTTAAAAATTTTTTTATTTTGAAATCATTTCAAACTTACAGAAAAGTTGCAAATAACTCCTGTATATTCTACACCTGTATTCAGTAGTTGTTATCTTTGCCACATTTGCTTTAGGATTCTCTTTTATCTATATATACACATTGTTTTTTTTTTCTGGATCATTTGAGAGTAAGTTTTAGGCATCATGCCCTTTGCTCCTAAATACTTCAGAGTTTTCAGTGTATGTTTCCTAAGAATCAGGATATTTGCTCACATGATCATAGTACTACAATTTGTAAATTTGGTACTTTGGTGCAACATACTGTTAACTTGAAGATCTTATTCAGGTTTTTGCCAGTGATTCTGATAATGTCCTTAAAGACATTTTTTTTTCCTGGTTCAAAATCCAATCCAGGATCATGTATTGCATCTTGTTTTTATGTCTCTTTAGTCTCTTTTAATCTTCCCTTGTCTTTTTCCTTAGTGTTTCTTAACACTGAAGTTTTTGGAGAGGATAGACCATTTATTTTGTAGAATATCCTTCAGTTTGAGTTTTTCTGATATTTCGTTATGATTAGATTCAATTTATGCATTTTTTTGGCAGGACAAATATAGAGATAACATTGTGTGCTTCCCAGGGGAACACATCAGGAGTCACATGATGTCATTTTGTCCCATTATTGGTAATGTTAATTTCACAGTGGCATCTGTTAGGTTCTTCCATTGTAAAGTTGTTATTTTTGTGGGAAGGTTTGTTGAATCTAGATAAATATGCATTTCTTTATCAGTCTTTTCCATTGATGATCCTTGTCTAAGGAGTAGTTGATATTCTTAAAGTTGTCCTGAATTATCAGAGTCTTTTAAGACTACAGAAAAATAAGGTAAAATACAAGCTCAACATTGGTTACAAAGTTAGAAAGTGGAGTATATTTTAGTTATTAAAGTATTTATTGATATGGTTACATGACAAAAGTGGTTTCTTAAATCGAGGCTGAAAACAAAATGGCACATTTATTCATTTGAGGCTTAGTAAATTTTGCGTGTTAAACTTCTCTAAATTGATTTTAGATATTTGAAAGGGACTTTTTTAAAGCTATTGTTCATTAAAATGTAAAAAACAAATAAAACACCTCCAAAACCTACTGTGCTCTGTTATAATGGAATTATTTGTAATTTACTGGAAAGTATAATTGTCTGTGCTGATGAGTGGATTTTTTTGAGAGGTCCCTAGATCTCTAAGGTGTTTTCAAGTTCTAAGATTTTGTGATTCCTTGAATTTCTAAAAATATTTGCATATTCAGTTATGTTCATAGGGATATTTAACATATTATAAATTGATTTAACATATTATAAATTGCCTTATTTTAAAGTAAAGATAGGGATTTGAAAATAATTTTTATTTAAATTAACTGATAGGTTAAACCTTCTCTCGATGAAGCTTTTGTCATCCAAGAACAGAATGTTGCACTAAATTTCATTGGTTCAAGAGGAGCAAAGCCTGGTGTCACCAAGGAGAAAAGAATTAAATATGCAAAAGAAGTATTACAGAAAGAAATGCTCCCTCATGTTGGCGTCAGTGATTTTTGTGAGACCAAGAAAGCCTATTTCTTAGGGTACGTCATATTTCACTGTTTTAAGTTCTTTTCAAGCTATGGTTGAGATAAAGTTTTTCTTAAAGCTAAAAATGTCAAAATTGATGTTTTTAATATATAAGTTTAAGAAAAGCCAAAACGTGCTTTTTTCTTTTTTTTTTTCCTTTTTTACTTCTTTTTTTATAGGTACATGGTTCATAGGTTGCTGCTAGCAGCTTTGGGTAGAAGAGAATTAGATGACAGAGATCACTATGGAAACAAAAGATTGGACCTTGCTGGACCACTGCTTGCATTCTTATTTAGAGGGTAAGGAATTATAGAATGATATTGTTAAAAGTAGAGAGATTTCACTTTAGATTGGTTATTGCACATGAGATGCTAAACTATCTTGGCATCCATATCGGGTACTTATGAAGTTAGCTACATTCTTTGCCACTTGCCTAGTTTAGTTTTATTGATATTTCATATCTGAGAATTTCAAAATTGTGAGGATGTTTATTACTGGTTTACATTTTCTTTATTCCTCTCTACTTTTACAAAGCATTTGAGAAAGCTGAATTATTACCTTGATTTTCTAAGTGCTGATATTGGAATTTTTATTAGTTCTGCATTACAGTTTATAAAAACACAAAAGCTGGAGGGAAATCTTTCAAAATATTAGTGGTTGTGTCAGTATTGGGGTTATATGTGATTTTATTTTATTCTTGATATATTTTTATATTTTCCATATTTATATAATAAACATATAATACTTTTATAATTAAAAAACTTATTTGTAAAAATAATGTAGACAATTTAATACAGAAATAATATTAGCAATATTTTATATATGTTCTATTATTTATTATGTTGTTAGTGTTATTCAACCTGTTTTGTTATCACCCCACTAAGGGGCCTCTTTTGACTGTTTTCCCCTAATTGCTTTGCTTGTGTAGGTTTATGTACTATATGTGCATCTGTACCCCCCCCTTTTTTTTTTGCATCTGTGCTTTTTATATAAAAAGTAATAACACCTCCCTCCCTCTACCTCAACCACTTTTCGCCCCCTTGTGGGCAAGATTGTCCTTTTAAGAATGCATATTGCAGACCTTTATATGTTTAAAACATTTTATTGGGCAGAATGTTTAAGAATTTGCTTAAAGAAGTACGGATCTATGCACAGAAGTTCATTGATCGAGGAAAGGATTTTAACTTGGAGTTGGCAATTAAAACAAGGATAATATCTGATGGCCTAAAGTATTCTTTAGCTACTGGAAACTGGGGTGACCAAAAGAAAGCTCATCAAGCTAGAGCTGGAGTATCTCAGGTAAGGATGTTAACTGTGACTACAGGTTTGATAAGAAAATGTTATGGAACTAATAGAATCTTTCATTCATTGAATATAAATTATTTTGCCTTTTTTTTCTTGGTCAGAGATAAAAGTACATGGGGGCTTTTGAATTATGAAAGTGGAATTTTTCTTAAGTTAGCTATTAGCATTAGTAAGAGAGATTTAAAAGTTTTGACTTGCATCAAGATATTTAATAAATTCGAATAGCTTCTTGGGAGGTGAGAGTCCGTATTTGTGAAATTTGTACGTCTTAAAAGCTCTGTATTAGAAGCTGATACCCAGATAATAAATGGGCATTCCCTTCCTTTCTTGCAAAATGTAATACTACTAACACTGATTTCTGTATGTTGGCCTGTTATATGTACAGTGATTGTAATAGCTACTCTCAGAAGGAGTAATGGGGGAAAACTTTTACAAGAATTTCTCATTAGGTACTTTATTTTTTTGTAATTTTCATATAAGATTGAAAATTTATAGTGGATATGTCTAGCTTTATGAAGGACCTCTCCCACTCTTTTGCTTTTTCTTTAAACTAGCCTATACCAGTATCACCTGATTAATCTGGCATTCAGACACCAACTTTAAGCTCTGATTCCTAGAAATCTAGATGCCTTAAATTCTGGAAGGATGCTCCTAGCCCAGTTAAATTTCTAGTTCCTTTTAGTTTAGTAAGGATTTGTTGAGTCTACTTGGTGGGTTTTTTGTTTTTTTTTTAATATTTATTTATTTATTTATTTATTTATATTTATTTATTTGGCTGCGCTGGGTCTTAGTTGCAGTATGTGGGATTTTCGTTGCCATGTGTGGGGTCTTCATTGCGGCATGCGAAATCTTTAATTGTAGCATGTGGACTCTTAGTTGCGGCATGTGGAATCTAGTTCCCTGACCAGGGTTTGAACCTGGGCCCCCTGCATTGGGAGCGCAGAGTTTTAACTGCTGGACCACCAGAGAAGTCCCTCTACTTGGTGTTTGTGATGGTGTGTTCACAAGGTTAAATGACATACTCTTCCAGCCCTCAAGGAGCTCACCATCTATTAGAGGAACCATTCATCCATGTATAGCTCACTGTGCCTTGAGCTGAATTATGATAAATGCCATCCTGCCAATTCAGTTCAGTGTATGGTTACTGGGACTTAAGATGTGCCAGGCACTCTGTCACACATTGGAGATACAAAAATGAATAAAACATGATCCCTGATCTTCAGTAGTTTACAGTCTGTACTCATAGATGTAAACAGATATTATAACATGATTCAGTGAGTATGACAGCTATGCACACCTGCTCTATGGGAGTGCTGGATAAAGGCATTTAGCACTGAGTGAAAAGAAGTTTGTTTGTTTTTTTTAATAAATTTATTTATTTATTTTTGACTGCGTTGGATCTTTGTTGCTGCATGCAGGCTTTCTCTAGTTGTGGTGAGTGTGGGCTACTCTTTGTTGCGATGCGTGGGCATCTCAGTGTAGTGGCTTCTCGTTGCAGAGCATGGGCTTTAGGTGGACGGGCTTCAGTAGTTGCAGCACACAGGCTCAGTAGTTATGGCTCACTGGCTCTAGAGCGCAGGCTCAGTAGTTGTGGCGCATGGGTGGGCTTAGTTGCTCTGTGGCATGTGGGATCTTCCTGGACCAGGGATTCAACCTGTGTCCCCTGCATTGGCAGGCGGGTTCTTAACCACTGTGCCACCAAGGAAGTCCCAAAAGAAGTGTTTTCTTTAGGAGGTGACACTTGAGCTGAATCTTGACAGGTAGTTGGAAAGTAGCCCAAGCCTTAGAGGAGGGAGAACCAGTAGCTCACAGGAAACTGGAGAAAACTCAATATTCTGAACAGTGGGACAGGGAGGAAAGAGCATGTGTATGTGGGAGGAGCTAGAGCATTCTCGGATTTTCAGATCAAAGTGGGAGAGTTAGGAAGATGGGGTTAGAGTGGGGAGCTGGAACACCTCATAGAGGGGAGTGACATGTTCATGTTTGCTTTATAGGTATATTCATAGTAACTGGCAGTGTGGAGAAAGATTTGAGAAGAGCAGAGTTGGTGGCAGAAAGATTGCTGCCAACAGGCTCAGTGAGAAATAATTAGGGCCTGCACTAGAGCAGTTTTGTAGAGGTAGAGAGTGGAGCCAAATTTGGGAAATATTAGGAAGTAAGTTTTGTAAGACTTTGTGATTGATTAGTTGAATGATGGAAAACTCCATAGAGTAGAGAGAAGAGAACAGTTCTTCCTGGAGGTAGATCAGATGTCTTCCTCAGAAGTGGTAACATTTCACCAGGCAGAACAGAATGGGGAAGTGCATTCCATTCTGTGGCAGGAGCCTGGTCAAAGCTGTGGAGGTGAAAGGGTGTTTGGCATTGTGGATGGAGTACAGGAGTTCTGGAGACTACTGGTGGGGAAAGGTCATCTGGGACTTCACTGAGAAGAGCTTTAGTGTCATGCTCCTCTAGTTGGTGGGAACTGTTTATTATTTTTTAATTCGGTGAGTGATGTGGACTTATCTATATCTGTGTTTTAATAATTCTGGTAACTGAGGAGGGTAGATTGGAGAGGACATTGCAGGGACTTTTGAGCTGATGACAGTAGTCTAGGTAAGAGAAAAGGGTCTGGTTTATTGCTGTGACATTGGGAATGGAGGGTTTGGCTTTTTGAGAAGGTTTGAAAATAGAGTTAACAGGGTATGTTTATTGATGTGTGAAAGGAGGAAGTCAGAGATAAAAATATCTTAGATTTCTAGATTGGGAGATAAATGGAAGCGTGATGCCGTTAATCATGATAGGGGGCTTGGGAAGAGGAAGGAGGATGGGTTGTTGTAGGGCTGGGGAAAGTGGTGATTTGTTATTAGGTACCTTGAGCTTGTGTTGCTTGGTTTATATCCCTGTAAGTATTACCTTACTTATAAGTATTACCTTGCTTAGTGTTCTATAAGTATTGAATCTCTGTGTTGGATTCAGAGGCCTCAGCCTGTAAAAAGTTCTGGGATGGATTAGCGATGTCTGCTATGGTCAAAGGAATGTGAATTGGTAGCATATAACACTTACTGAGTGCCTAATGTGTGCCAAGTACTGTTCTAGGTACTGGGATACAACAGAGAACGAAACATAAAAAATCCCCACCCTTGTGGAGCTAACATCCTAGTGGTTGGAGATAGAGCATAAACACAACATTTATGTGGTATGTTGGAACTATATGTCATATATTTGCCATCCCTGCTGTAAGGGTCAGTCAAGTTACAGGGGTGCATAAGATTATAAAGGGCAGGACAGAGACAGGAAGGATGGGGACATTTCTACACTGAGTGGATTATGTGTAAAAATATGACTTTGCCTCATTCTAGTATTTGCCAAAAATGTGGTACGTGTGAGTAACAGAAATGCCCAAACTTTAAAGATTTGCTGTTGTTTTCTAGGTATTAAACCGCCTGACTTTTGCCTCTACTCTTTCTCACCTGCGTCGTTTAAATTCTCCCATTGGTAGAGATGGCAAGCTAGCAAAACCAAGACAGTTGCATAATACATTATGGGGAATGGTGTGTCCTGCTGAGACCCCAGAGGTAATACATTAGAATTCATGTTCAAGACAAAAAGTCCAGCTGTAATCATGTAGGGTATAATTACTTTTATAAGTAATTTTTAATTGTAATTACTTATGATTTTGTTTAATTATGTAATATAGTTTAAAAGTAAGATATTATAATTTTGTTCTTAGGAAGTAAGAGTACATTCTGAAATCAAATTGGAGGAAAAATGTTTTTGGAAAAGAATTTTGATAGGCATGTTAAATCATTATGAGTAATACGTACTTATTTGTTCCAAGGGCCATGCTGTAGGACTTGTGAAGAATTTAGCCTTGATGGCTTATATTTCAGTTGGATCTCAACCTTCTCCAATTCTGGAATTTTTAGAAGAATGGAGTATGGAAAATTTAGAAGAAATTTCTCCTGCGGCTATTGCTGAGTATGTATAGACACAATTTAAAAAAAAAAAGAACTTGTTAATCTTTGGTTATAGCTTGTTATAGGGTTACTAAGTGCAAAATGCTTTTTTGGTTTTGCATTTTAGTGCAACCAAGATTTTTGTTAATGGCTGCTGGGTTGGAATACATAAAGATCCTGAACAACTTATGAACACTCTGCGGAAATTGCGGCGTCAGATGGACATCATCGTGTCAGAAGTAAGAGTCTTTAATTAATTGAGGATGTGATTTCTGGAATTTCCAAACAAGTTATCAGACTAGTGAAAGTAATCTTTGCATTGGTATATTTCTTGAACTGCTTTCCTTTGAATTGGAAAGTATACTTTCAAAAGTCTAGGTGATATTTTGAGCTAGATTTAATTATAAGGTATTGCTTGCTTTAATGCCTTAGATATAGGTATCTAAAATTTTGACATGTAATTTGTTACTAAATTATATTTTGGAATTCAGATTACACTTTAAAGTTAAAAATTCTTTGTAGAATCTTTTTGTAAAGCTGAAAACAATGTTTTTGAACAGGTAATGAACATCACTGATTTCTCCTTTGTTGAAATCCCAAGATTCATTCATGAACTGTGATACACTTCTGTTTGATTCTTTTATATTTAGGTGGATATTGAAGTGCTCTGGGACTAGGATGGGGTTTTTTTTTTTTCAATCATGAAATTACCATATGAGCTTTATTCCTCCCCAAATTTGGGCTTTTGCTTTTAGTGTACTGTATTGAGGGCTGGGCTCAGGCTTTTGATTTCCCCAAATGTGCACCTTCGGGTCTGTGTAGGTGAAAGTGGGGTTGGAGAGAAACTGTAACACACTTAAGCTGGCCTCCTGTCTACATAGCAGAGCAGAGAATTGAGGTTTGGCTGCTCCAGACCTTCCGCTAGTAGGCAGACCCTGGGTCTTGACCCAGGCGTATTCATAGCTTGAAGAAGTCAGGAATAGCATGCTTCACTTGATGGTGGGCAGGGCTAAGAACCAAAATTGGCTGTGTTTTTTATGATTGAGAACTTTGTTAATGCCATATATTTCTGCTGAGAGCTACCTTTAGGTTTTCTGTTTTTTCTAGGATAAAATAAAATTCTTCATGCTGTTTTAGGCCTTTTTACCCTTCTATTGGCCCATTCCCTCAGCCTGGAATGCCTGTGCTCCATGTCACTCATGCCTCAAAAACGGGTAACAGGGAGAAGGGTTCTTATTACTTTTTGTAGGTAAATCTCACTAGTTGTGCAAAACTTTAGTGTTAATTCTCATCTCTTTCAGGATACTTCACCTGACCCTCCCCCAGTTTGATTTACATCAGAGGTTGGCAAACATTTAAAAGGATCACATATTAAATATTTTAGTCTTTGTTTACCTTACAGTGTCTGTTGTGTATTCACCACTGCTATTGTAGTAAAAATTAGCCATAGACAATACATAAATCAGTAAAACTTTATTAAAAAAAAATAGACAGCAGGTGAGGGCAGATTTGACCTGCAGGCTCTTCACTGAGCCCCTGATTTAGATCTATCTCTATTGACTGTATGTAGCATATTTTCCTTAAATAACTTCTGACAGAATGTTTATGCCAGATAGTAACTATTGATTTAATTGCCTACCTCATTCACTAAACTATTAACTTCTCAGAGGCAGGGAACATCTCTTAATATAACTTTGTATTTTCAGTTTTGAGCATGGTGCCTGACATGTAGTATCTGACACTGAGTCAGAGTGTTTGTTTAAAGTATAAATGGACCCTGTGTCCTTGGACTAGGCTCTTTAATCTCCTATTGTAGAGTGTTGTTGGAAGCCTCTTAGTGGGAAAATTGTATATATTTTTCAGGAGTCTAGTACTCTTTCTTTTCCTTCATATTTTCTAATAATCAGAGATCTTCATTTTACCCATTTTTAACTTTAGCGTTGTGTTGGACCTGTCAGGCTTTCCTGTAATAGTCCTCTCAAGAACACCTATTTCCTTTGGAACACAAGATATTATTTGGCCTTTGAGGAGACACAGCTCTGTTTATGTCTTCCTGTTAAGACAATAGAGCTATATTCTGTTAGCTATGTTGTAGTATAATATTCTATATTCTATTAGGAATTCTTTAAGGATTCAAGGTAAGCATTTGAAAACGCCACTCATGGTGCTTTTGCTCACATACAGTGTTTTCATCTCACATTGTTTTCTAAGAAGGACGGGAAGTGAGCTGAGAATGTGGGACATTTTCCTTTTCTTGGATTTTGACTCTTTACTCTGGGAGAACTTGGTGTTTTTGATCAAGCATTTATGATTTACTATTGTTTTAAAACTGAGTAATCCAAACCTTTCCTTTCCTTTCTTAAATAAACCCAGTCTCTTCTTCCTCCCTCCCTTCCTTCCTTCTTTCCTGTCTTAGTTCCCCCACCAGGGATTGAACCTGGGCCCTGGCAGTGGTTAGTGGATTCCTAACCACGGGACTACCAGGCAATTCCCCGCCCAATCTTTTCTTTCTTTTTTTTTTAATTAATTACTTTATTTGCTTTTCTTTGTTCCAGTCTTTTCTTTAATAAAGGTATCCAGATGTGATTTTACTTTTTAAAAGTACCTTTGTTTAGAAATACCAATCTGTTTTTCCATTTCCCAACTTATTGGCAGTTCATTTCTTAGTTGACTTTTAAGATTATTTATTCGATCTAGATAATTCACTGGAGATTCTTATTTGTTTACTTCTTGACTTCTTTTTATATTGGCAGTTCAAATTCTATAGTGCTTTTAATATTATGTTCTTTATTGTAAGATTTCCCAAAATATTTTTGGTATTTTCTAGGAACATATTTTCTAGCACTGTCCAGTAGAAATATAATGTAAGTTACATATGCGATTTACATTTTTCTAGTTGTCATGTTAAAAAAGAAAAAAAAAAAAGGGAATTCCTTGGCAGCCAAGTGGTTAGTACTCTGCACTTACACTGCCAAGGGCGTGGTTTCAAGTCCTTGTTGGGAAACTAAGATCCTGCCAGCCACGTGGTGTGCCCAAAAAAAAAAAAAGAAATAGAGGAAAATAATTTAAATATATTTTATTTGAATGATACATCAGAAATGTTACAATTTCAACATATAATCAATGGAAAATTATTAATGATAAATTTTATTGTATTTTGTACTACCTTTGAAATCCAATGAGTAGTTTATACTTACAGCATATCTCTTTTCAGAATGGCCACATTTCAAGTGCTCAGTAGTATTAGATAGCTAGACTATAAACTGTTTGTCTGATAGGTGATTGTGAGAAGTCAAGCTTATTACTGGGAAAGCCTGATCAAGGCAGAGTGGTATAGGGCTGGATATTGAAAGGTTACACAGTGAAGTATAATTATCAAAGAGGCAAATAAGAAATTGTCATAAACTAGTGTTTGTGATAGCAAAAATATTTTTTCTTCATTTTAATTTATTTTGCATGACATTATTACCAGATGTTGTTCAGCTCTATAATTACCAAGGTTAGATATTTATCCTATTTAAAATTTTAAGTTATACCTTGGTCTTTGTATATTGAGCAATGATAAACTAAGATCTGTTAATTTTATTTGATAATTTATTAATCTTATTGATAGCCTTAATGATACAGAGAAAATAAAAGTTCATGAGACTGTTTTGTCTTTTTATGTATAGGTTTCTATGATCAGAGATATTCGAGAGAGGGAGATTCGGATCTATACAGATGCAGGCCGTATTTGTAGACCACTTCTGATTGTGGAAAAACAAAAGCTACTTTTGAAGAAGAGACACATTGATCAGTTAAAAGAGAGAGAATATAACAATTACAGGTAAGAACATGTAGTTAGAAAAAAAGTTAGGTATAATTCACATGCCCTAAAATTAAGCATTTTAAAGTATGTAGTTCAGTGCTTTTTAGTATAGTCACAAGATTGTGCAACTATTACCTCAATCTAATTGCAGAATATTTTCATTGACCCTAAAAAGAAACTCTGTACTCATTAACAGTCACATTTGTTTTTTTGTAATTTTTGTTATCAAGTAAGAGACTTTAGGGTTTTATTTAAGCATAAAAGTCTTTGTGACATGGTAAAGACTATCTCTGCTACTAATAAGAAATAACCTATGTAGGACTCTGTGCTTCCACTGCAGGGGGCATGGTTTTGATCCCTGGTCAGGGAGCTAGGATCCTGCATGCTGTATGGCAAGGCCAAAAAAAAAAGAAAAAGAAAAAGAAAAAGAAATAACCTATGTAATATAAATAATGTATATAATATATATAACATAATATGAACAATATGATAACTTAATAAAAGGAATCTTTTACAATTCATTATTAGTGATATATGAATGTATATATTTTTATTGTAAAAAAAATTTAAAAAATAGGTGTAATAAAAATATATGAAAGCCCCCATTGCACACTCTCCTTTGCAAAAGTAGATACTGTTACCAGTTGGGCTATATGTTCTTCTAGACCTTATTTTTTGTTTTTGTATACTCACCCTGACTGCACAAGTAGGTTCTTTAGATCAGAACAGAGCAAAACAAACTAACAGTAGTTATGGAGCCGTACTTTATGTGTATTGTTCAGTAACTTTTTTTTTCATTGTTAACAATAATTATGTATTTTGGGACACTTTCTATGTGAGTACATACAGCTATAGGAATACTCTTTATTAAGGAGAAGCTTAGTTAATTAAAATAGTTCAGGAAGTAAGGAAAGTAAATGAATTCTTCTTTTTTAGTTGGCAGGATCTTGTGGCCAGTGGGGTAGTAGAATATATTGATACTCTAGAAGAAGAAACAGTGATGCTTGCAATGACCCCAGATGATTTACAGGAGAAAGAAGTAGCTTATTGTTCCACATATACACACTGTGAGATTCATCCATCTATGATTCTTGGTGTCTGTGCATCTATTATTCCTTTTCCTGATCATAACCAGGTTGGTAGCAGTTTTTAATGCTTCGTGAGGAATTGGGAATAGAATAAAAATTAGAGATTAGTCTGTAGTTTCTTCCGGTAGAAAAGCCTTTTAGTGTAAAGACTATGAACTATAGCATTTAATATGTTTATTCGTGTGTTTGACTCTTAGGAGCCATAATTGATTATTCCAAATGGTTATCACTTATCTTTCAGAAAAAATAGGAACTTTACCAATAGTATTTCTGATTTATGAAGTACCCTGTAGAGTCTATTTATTTAGAAGTAATTAAATTTTCACTGACTCTGCTTTTCATTTCTACCTTTAGTCCCCTAGAAACACATACCAGTCTGCTATGGGTAAGCAGGCTATGGGAGTTTATATCACCAACTTTCATGTTCGTATGGATACATTGGCCCATGTTTTGTATTATCCTCAAAAACCTCTTGTGACTACACGGTCTATGGAATATCTACGATTTAGAGAGCTGCCAGCAGGTATGTTCAGTTTTGCTCTACATTTTTTAAGAGCCTGCCATGCTTAAGGCATTTTTTTTTTTTTGAGTTATCACATTGCCTTTTTTTTGTTTGCTTGAGTTACTACATTGCCTTTTTTTTTAAGAACTTTTATTGAGATACAATTGACATACAATAAACTGCATATATTTAAAGTGTACAATTTTATATATTTTTTCTTATTAGTAATGTATATATGGCAGTCCCCAGTCTCCCAATTCATTCCCCCCACCCCTGCTTTCCCCACTTGGTGTCCATATGTTTGTTCTCTATATCTGTGGTCTCTATTTCTGTTAAGGCACTTTTGGGGGTTCTTTGGATGGTTAATGAAATGCATATGACACAGTCTCTATTCTCATAGAATTTTTTATGTGGTGGGAAAACATGAGCGCAATTAAATAAAAAGATAGATATGTGTAAAGTGTTATGATGGAGGTATAGATTCCTTTGGAAGCACAGAGTGAAAGAAATGATTGATTCCTGTTGGAATTTAGAGCCAATTTCATGGGGGAGGTAGCATTTTGGACTAAAGTTGATGAAAGGGTATTTGAACTTGAGAGATGATTTGAACAAGGTCCTGGATGCATGAAGGCAACGGTTGGTATTTATGTTGGTTTAGTATGGGTGGAGTAGAAATGCAAGAGAATGATACTGGGTCTCATAGTGTGGAGATAGCAGGTTGAATTTTATTTTGAGAATGAAGACCTATCCAGCCTTTTTGAACAAGGAAGTAATACAATTAGAAGTTTATTTTAGAATATCATTCTGGCAGTCACGGAAAGGGTAGATTAGAGTCAGACGATATTAAGTAGGGAGATACCTTAGAGGTTCTTGCAGTGGTCTAAGTGAGAAATGGTAAGATCCTTATTAAGAAGTGAAAAAGCATAAAGGCGCGAGACACCTGTTAGAATACACTGATAAGACTTAATTACTGATTTGTTGTAGAGTGATGAAGAGAGGGAAGAAGGGAATTGGAAATGCTGTTGGTGTTCCTGGTGTGGGTGATCAAGGGGAGAGATACTATTAATAATATTGGGAGCACATTAGAAGAAAGAAGAGGTTTTGTTTATTTTTTAAAATTAATTTTTATTGGAGAATAGTTGATTTACAATGTTGTGTTAGTTTCTGTTGTACAACAAAGTGAGTCAGTTATACATATATCTACTCTTTTTCAGATTGAAAGAAGAGGTTTTAGAGGTAAGATAGTAAGATTTGAAATTGCTGCCAAAACATCTCAGGAATGATTCTCCAACAGTGAATTGCAAATGTGGTTAGAAAGAAGGTCAAATCAAGAGCTGTGAAGTTTTTGATATATTAATGATAATTATAGATTACTGTGAAATTGCTGAGGGAAAATTCAGAGTGAGAATAAAGCCACATACAGCCAGAACTTCAGGCACCAGGGAAAGAAATCAGGAGAGAGATTTGAGACGTAGCTTATAAGGAGAAGAATCAGGAATTTGCAGGAAGAGATTCTCAAGGAGACTGGGCAACAGGTGAAATGGTGCAGAGAAGTCTGAAGGGTATCAGAGTGTTGAATATAAAGGAGACAGCATAGTTCTTTGGCACAATTGTTGTCTTCTCGTATTATTAGCAGGATTTTGGCTTTGACCATGGGTAATATTATTTACTTAGTAAAGTTTGGCTTGTAAATAGTGGCGGTTTTAAATTATTTACTATAATTGGAGATCTAATATTTTGATAGCAAATTCGCACAGGTTAGAATGATTTACTTTCAAAATCTTCCACAAGGGGTTACTCTTGTCTAGAAAAACAAAGTCTGTTATGTTGTCTACAGTATGCTCATATCTTTGGGCTGTCCTTGCAAGTGCTCTGTTTTCTTCAACATTTAGATAATAGTTTCTTTATGGCTAGAGAAGAAAGGAAACATGTAAAGGATTGGATTTGAAATAGAATGTTCATTTGGCACTGATACGAAGTGGTGAGGGCATGGCTCGTAGGGACTACATGCCTTTCAGTTCTGTTATTGCTTCATGCCTTAATCTTGTTATCTATCTATATTTAAAAAACTTTATTTTGAGATAATTTCAAGCTTACAGAAAAGTTGTAAGACTGTTACATAGAACTCCTATATACTATTTATCCACATTTCCTAGTTCACATTTTCCACGTTTGCCTTATTCTTTCCCTTTCTGTTTCTTCTTGAACCATTTGGAAGTAAGTTGCAGACGTGAAGCCACATCACTTCAGTGTTGTATGTTTCCTAAAAACAAAGACATTCTCCACAGTACAGCCATCAACATCAGGGAGTTAACACTGATACCCATCTAGTCAGCAGTCCCCAGTTCAGATTTTGCCAGTTGTCCTCATAATGTCCTTTATAGGTCTAGGATCTAATCCAGGATTGTGCATGTCTCTTTAGTCTCTGTAATCTGGAACAGTTCTTTAGTTTTTGCTTGTCTGTATGACCTTCACATTTTTGAAGAGTCTAGTCAAATTGCTTTATATATTGCCTCTCAGTTTGGGTTTGACTGTTGTTTTCCCATGATTTATGTTCAGGTTATGAATTTTTGGCAGGACTAGTGTAAAAGCAGTGGTATATTCTCAGGGCTCTTCATGTTTTATAACAGATACTTTTTTAAAGTTACTAATATTGATTGAGCAGTTTGTGTGAAATACCACCCGAGGCGCTTTACATGTTATTTTTTTTTTTTAAGAATTTTATTGAGATATAATTGATATGCAATAAACTGCGTACATTTAAAGTGTACAGTTTGATTTTTTTCTTATTAGTAACTTATATCTGGCAATCCCAATCTCCCAATTTATCCCCCCACCCCAGCCGCTTTCCCTCCTTGGTGTCCATATTGTTTGTTTTCTACATCTATGTCTCTATTTCTGCCATGCAAACCGGTAATCTGTACCATTTTTCTAGATTCCGCATATATGCGTTAATATACGATATTTGTTTTTCTCTTTCTGACTTACTTCACTCTGTATGACAGTCTAGATCTATCCATGTCTCTACAAATGACACAATTTCGTTCCATTTTATGGCTGAGTAATATTACATTGTATATATGTACCACATCTTCTTTATCCATTCATATGTTGATGGACATTTAGGTTGCTTCCATGACCTGGCTATTGTAAATAGTGCTGCAGTGAACATTGGGGGTGCATGCATCTTTTTGAGTTGTGGTTTTCTCTGGGTATATGCCCAGCAGTGGGATTGCTGGGTCATATGGTAGTTCTGCTTTTAGTTTTTTAAGGAACCTCCATACTGTTCTCCGTAGTGGCTGTTTCAATGTATATGCTCACCAACAGTGCAAGAGGGTTCCCTTTTCTCCATACCCTCTCCAGCATTTATTGTTTGTAGATTTTCTGATGATGCCCATTTTAACCGGTGTGAGGTGATACCTCATGGTAGTTTTGATTTGCATTTCTCTAATAATTAGTGATGTTGAGCAGCTTTTCTTGTGCCTCTTGGCCATCTGTATGTCTTCTTTGGCGAAATGCCTATTTAGGTCTTCTGCCCATTTTTTGATTGGGTTGTTTGTGTTTTTGATATTGAGCTGCATGGACTGTTTATATATTTTGGAGATTAATCCTTTGTTGATTCATTTGCAAATATTTTCTCTGATTCTGTGGGTTATCTTTTTGTCTTGTTTATAGTTTCCTTTGCTGTGCAAAAACTTTTAAGTTTCATTAGGTCCCACTTATTTTTGTTTTTATTTCCATTACTCTGGAAGGTGGGTCAAAAAAAATCTTGCTGTGACTTATGTCAAAGAGTGTTCTTCCTTTGTTTTCCTCTAAGAGTTTTATAGTGTCTAGCTTTACATTTAGGTCTTTAATCCATTTTGAGTTTATTTTTGTGTATGGTGTTAGGGAGTGTTCTAATTTCATACTTTTACATGTAGCTGACCAGTTTTCCCAGCACCACTTATTGAAGAACCTGTCTGTTCTCCATTGTGTGTCCTTGCCTCCATTGTCATAGATTAGTTGACCATAGTTTATCTCTGGGCTTTCTGTCCTGTTCCACTGATCTATATTTCTATCTTTTTGTGCCTATACCATATCGTCTTGATTATTGTAGCCTTGTAGTATAGTCTGAAGTCAGGGAGTCTGATTTCTCCAGCTGCATTTTTTTCCCCTCAAGATTGCTTTGGTTATTTGGGGGTCTTTTGTGTCTCCATACAGATTTTAGGATTTTTTGTTCTAATTCTGTAAAAAGATGCCATTGGTAATTTGATAGGGGTTGCATTGAATCTATAGGTTGCTTTGGGTAGTATAGTCATTTTCACAATATTGATTCTTCCAATCCAAGAACATGGTGTATCTCTCCATCTGTCTGTGTCATCTTTGATTTCTTTCATCAGTGTCTTATAGTTTTCTGAGTACAGGTCTTTTACCTCCTTAGTTAGGTTTATTCCTAGGTATTTTTGGAGTGTAATTGCTTTACACTGTTGTGCCAGTTTCTGCTATACAACAGAGTGAATCAGCTGTATTTATACATATATCTGCATATCCCCTCCCTCCTGTGACTCCTTCCCACCATCCCTATATTCCTAGGTATTTTATTCTTTTTGTTGCAGTAGTGAATGGGATTGTTTCCTTAATTTCTCTTTCTGATCTTTCATTGTTAGTGTATAGAAATGCAACAGATTTCTGTGTGTTAATTTTGTATCCTGCAACTTTACCAAATTCATTGATTAGCTTAAGTAGTTTTCTGGTGGCATCTTTAGGATTTTCTATGTATGGTATCATGTCATCTGCGAACAGGGACAGTTTGACTTCTTCTTTTCCAATTTGGATTCCTTTGATTTCTTTTTCTTCTCTGATTGCTGTGGCAAGGACTTCCAAAACTATGTTGAATAGTAGCAGTGAGAGTGGACATCCTTGTCTTTTTCCTGATCTTAGAGGGAATGCTTTCAGTTTTTCAGCATTGAGAATGATGTTTGCTGTGGGTTTGTCCTATATGGCCTTTATTATATTGAGGTAGGTTCCCTCTATGCCTACTTTCTGGAGAGTTTTTATCAAAAATGGGTATTGAATTTTGTCGAAAGCTTTTTCTGCATCTATTGAGATGATCATATGGCTTTTATTCTTTAATTTGTTAATATGGTGTATCACACCGATTGATTTGCATATATTGAAGAATCCTTGCATCCCTGGGATAAACCCCACTTGATCATGGTGTATGATCCTTTTAATGTGTTGTTGGATTCTGTTTGCTGGTATTTTGTTGAGGATTTTTGCATCTGTATTCATCAGTGATATTAGTGTATAATTTTCTTTCTTTTGTAGAATATTTGTCTGGTTTTGGTATCAGGGTGATGGTGGCCTCAGAGAATAAGTTTGGGAGTGTTTCTTCCTCTGCAGTTTTTCGGAAGAATTTGAGAAAGATAAATGTTAGCTCTTCCCTAAATGTTTGATAGAATTCACCTGTGAAGTCATCTGGTCCTGAACTTTTGTTTGCTGAAAGATTTTTAATCACAGTTTCAACTTCATAACTTGTGATTGGTCTGTTCATATTTTCTATTTCTTCCTGATTCAGTCTTAGAAGGTTAAACCTTTCCAAGCATTTGTCCATTTCTTCTAGGTTGTCCATTTTATTGGCGTATAGTTGCTTGTAGTAGTCTCTTATGATGCTTTTTATTTCTGCAGTGTCTGTTGTGCCTTTTGTTTCATTTCTAATTTTATTGATTTGAGTCTTCTCCCTCTTTTTCTTGATGAGTTTATCAATTTTGTTTATCTTCTCAAAGAACCAGCTTTTAGTTTTATTGATCTTTGCTATTGTTTTTTTTGTTTCTATTTCATTTATTTCTGTTCTGATCTGTATGGGTTTGTTTTCGTAGATCTTTTTCTTCTCTTGTGTTTCCCACTTAGAGAAGTTCCTTTAGCATTTCTTGTAGGGCTGGTTGGGTGGTGCTGAATTCTCTTAGCTGTTGCTTGTCTGTAAAGCTTTTGATTTCTCCATCGAATCTGAATGAGATCCTTGCTGGGTAGAGTATTCTTGGTTGTAGGTTCTTCCCTTTCATCACTTTAAATATATTGTGCCACTCCTGGCTTGCAGGGTTTCTGCTGAGAAATCAGCTGTTAACCTTATGGCAGTTCCCTTGTGTGGTATTTGTCATTTTTCCCTTGTTGCTTTTAATAATTTTTCTATGTCTTTAATTTTTGTCAGTTTAACTTGTCTTGTGGTGTTTCTCCTTAGGTTTATCCTGCCTGGGACTCTGCACTTCCTGGACTTGGGTGGCTGTTTCCTTTCTCATGTTAGTGAAGTTTTCAACTATAATCTCTTCCAGTATATTCTTGGGTCCTTTCTCTCTCTCTCTTCTTCTTCTGGGACCCCTATAATGTGTTGGTGTGTTTAATGTTGTCCCAGAGGTCTTTTAAGATGTCTTCATTTCTTTTCATTCTTTTTTCTTTATTCTGTTCCGTGGCAGTAATTTCCATCATTCTGTCTTCCAGGTCACTTATCTGTTCTTCTGCCTCAGTTATTCTGCTATTGATTCCTTCTAGTTTATTTTTCATTTTAGTTATTGTATTGGTTATTTCTGTTTGTTCTTTAATTCTTCTAGGTCTTTTTTAAACATTTCTTGAATCGTTTCCATCTTTGCATGCAGTCTTTTTCTGAGGTCCTGGAACATCTTCATCATCATTATTCTGAATTCTTTTTCTGGAAGGTGGCCTATCTCCACTTCATTTAGTTGTTTTTCTGGGGTTTTATCTTGTTCCTTCATCTGGTACAAAGTCCTCTGCCTTTTCATTTTGTGTATCTTTCTGTGGCTGTGGTTTTTGTTCCACGGGCTGCAGGATTATAGTTACTCTAGCTACTTCTGTCTGCCCTCTGATGGATGAGGCTATCTAAGAGGCTTGTGCATGCTTCCTGATGTGGGGAACTGGTGGTGGGTAGAGCTGGGTGTTGCTCTGGTGGGCAATGCTCAGTAAAACTTTAATCCAGTTGTCTGCTGATGGGTGGGGCTGAGTTCCCTCCCTGTTGGTTGTTTGACCTGAGGTGACCCAGCACTGAAGCTTACAGGCTGTTTGGTGGGGCTCATGGCAGACTCTGGGAGGGCTCCCTCCAATGAGTACTTCCCAGAACTTCTGCTGTCAGTGTCCTTGTCCCCGTGGTGAGTCACAGCCATCCCCTGCCTCTACAGGGACCGTCCAACACTAGCAGGTAGGTCTGGTTCAGTCTCCTGTGGAGTCACTGCTCCTTCCCCCGGGTCCTGGTGTGCACATTGCTTTGTGTGTGTACCCTCCAAGAGTGTGTGTACCCTCCAAGAGTGGAGTTTCTGTTTCCCCCAGTGCTGTGGAAGTCCTGCAGTCAAATCCTGCTGGCCTTCAAAGTCTGATTCTCTGGGGATTCCTCCTCCCATTGCCGGACCCCCAGGTTGGGAAGCCTGACGTGGGGCTCAGAACCCTCCCTCCAGTGGGTGGACTTCTGTGGTATAATTGTTCTCCAGTTTGTGAGTCGCCCACCCATCAGTTCTGGGATTTGATTTTATCGCAGTTGCAGCCCTCCTACCATCTCATTGCGGTTTCTCCTTTGTCTTTGGATGTGGGGTATCTTTTTTGGTGAGTTCCAGTGTCTTCCTGTCGATGATTGTTCAGCAGTTAGTTGTGATTCCAGTGCTCTTGTAAGAGGGAGTGAGCACATGTCCTTCTACTCTGCCATCTTGAACCCATCTCTACATGTTATTTCTAAGCATCATAAAAGCTTTGTGATGTTTTCACCTACAAAATGAGAATAATATTAGTGTCTGTCTCATAAAGCTTTTGTGATGATTAAATGGTTAAATCTACTTAAAACTCACTGCTTAGTGCTTAGCAGTTAATAAGGGAGAAATAAATGTTAGCTGATTAGTGATAGTGATGGTTGTATCATATCTGTTTTACAGATGTAGAGACAGGACCAGGAAGGTTATTTGCCCAAAGTTATACAACTTAATTTGTAAATCCAGTATGTAAACTCTGGTCTTTTTTTTTTTTTCTTTTAGACCAGGTATAGGCCTTCCTTCCATTTCACTTTCTTGTGCTGTTTCCTCTTCACTACATTGTTTCTTGAGTTGGGGCTTTTAAACTAAGAAGAAAGTATTAGAAATATAATTCAGAAGTTTACTGTTTTAAGCTAAATTTAGCTGAGCTTTCAGACTTGCCCAGATACCTTGGATAAAAGTTGTAGGATGGAGGGGGTTGCCTCCTGGCTGTAGTAGATATAGCATGTGTGGGTGATCCAGGGATTGTCACATGAGAGGAGGAAAGCCCTACAAGGGCCAAGATAGTTGAGCACCTATAGGCTGTCACCTGGAGAAGAGGGAGGGCCATAGGTTGTGCTGCACAGAAACATGAGGACATACTAGGGAAGTCTTGCCTGTTCCATATATTACAAATGTCACATATGTCCTGCTACTGGCTTCCCTAGTAGTAGGATCACATCACATCTCCCAAGAGCCTGGGATTTCTGCAAAAAGAATTCTCAACTCTTTTCAGATTCCCCCCTGCCTTCAGGATCCTACATCTTTATGTACATTCTCTGCCTTATGCAGCTTGACTGTGTGTAAAAATTAAAATTCTGCTAGTTTTCTCACAGTCCACACAAGAGTGGTGACTAGTATGGATATTACTAAAGACTCCTTAGAGGAAGTCATTTAGATTTTCAAGAGGAGTTTTCATTGCACACCTGAGGAGAGACTAGTTGACTTTTCTGATCTCTGAAAACCCTTGGCTCCCTGGTATTGGGTGCTTTATCTCTGGTCCTTCCCGGGAAGGACTCAGCTTCCCTGACACTGCCTTTCCCTTGGAGGATTTGTTACTCCCCTCCTCTCCCAACAGAGCATTTAAGTTTTCCTGCTCCAAATTTAGATACACAAATCCATCAGGGTGCTCAGAACAACAGATGCCCTCTTGTTACTATGATCCTTCTTCCTTAGAGAGCACAAAGTGTTTAGTGTTATCTGTTAAATAGGGCTTGCAGTCTCAGGTTCCTACAGGCTTAGGCAAAATTGATGAGAAGGTGGAGTTGGGGGTTAGCCCTGTTCAGCTTCAGCTATGGTTGTGATATGTACATGCAGACCCAGTGATGCCAGATCGATTTTTTAAGAAAAGCTTGAAATCTAAGCTTTTGTGTGAATTTATTTCTTAAAATGTTATGAATGAATTCAGGTTAATTCAAGTTAATGAATTCAAACAAATAAACTGGAGTCAGCTACCTTGAGCCAGTGCGTTTAAAATAGCTAGTGGAAAACTTTCTATGGCACAGCAGGCCATAGAAATGTAGTTGTTCAGGAGAAGCAGATGTAGTTGTTAGGGAGGAGGGCCTGCTTTTGCATGTCTCTCTTTCTACAAATCTAGCCTATCTTGGGTTGGGAATTACTGGGAATCAGAGAGTTGGAGGAGTGTGTCTTTAGTGACCCATACCCAGGCCAGCAGCACTGCTACCCCTTACCTGCACTCTGCTTATTAAAACTTTCACAACCCTGCTGTACACATAAAAGAGTAAATGAATAGTGTGTCTCATCTTGAAGGGTGGGTTGTGTTTTGAAAGTTGAATTTAGCTTTAAGGAAGTAAATATAAACTGTTTATTCAGAATTTAGATAACCAAAACATTCAATCATCCACATTTTGGCTACTTTGTATTCTGTAGGCATAGTTTTTACTGCACATTTGAAGTACTTAGATCACGATATTATGTTACTGTAGCTTTATTTATTTATCTGTTTATTTTTTTAAAGAGGGAAATCCTATTATTTGTGACAACATGGATGAACTTTTTAAAAAAAATTTATTTTTTATTTATTTTGGCTGCATTGTGTCTTCATTGCTACGCATGGGCTTTCTCTAGTTGTAGAGAGCGGGGGCTGCTTTTCATTGCAGTGTGCAGGCTTTTTATTGCTGTGGCTTCTTGTTGCGGAGCACAGGCTCGAGGTGCACGGGCTTCAGTAGTTGCAGCACGTGGGCTCAATAGTTGTGACTCGTGGGCTTTAGAGGGCAGGCTCAGTAGTTGTGGTGCACGGGCTTAGTTGCTCCGCGGCATGTGGGATCTTCCCAGACCAGGACTTGAACTCGTCTCCCCTGCCCTGGCAGATGGATTCTTAACCACTGTGCCACCACAGAAGCCCTGTTACTATAGCTTTAGAGTTGAGTGTGTTTCAATTTTTGGAAAATCTGATGATTCACATATATGTGAATTATGTTCATTGAAATCCCACTCACATTCAACAGTCATTTCTTATATTGCAATCTACTAGTTTATAGAGTTTTAAGCTTTTTTCTTCTTTAATACTTGTTGCTTTATTTATTTAAATATTATTTTTATTTTGTAGCTGATTTACAATATTGTGTTAGTTTCAGGTGTACAGCATAGTGATTCAGTTATATATATTCATATATCCAGGAGGGGTAGACTTTGACAGTTTACTGTGGTGAAAACACTTGCGGCAAATATGATTAAATTAAAATGCATTTAAAAGAAAGGGGTAATTTTTGTTTGTTTCTCATATGGTGCTTTATTGTTTGCTCTTAAATTCACTACAGGTATTAACTCAATTGTGGCCATTGCATCATACACTGGATATAATCAAGAAGACTCTGTTATCATGAATCGTTCAGCTGTAGATCGAGGCTTTTTCAGGTCAGTTATCTATAAAAGTTGTCAAAATACAGATATAGTGGAAATATTAATATTTCAATTAAAAAAAAGTTCTTTAAAAGTAGGTGTGACTTGTGTGTCTCCAGACTTTTGGGGGTCTTGAATGTCAGCACAGAAGAAGTTTTGATCTGACAACAGAGAAATTTTTCTAAGATGTTTAATCTTCTGCCTCCATCCATGAAATTCTGTGGATATTTGCCAGGCACTTGTTGTTGTGTGGTTGCCTATATAGGGGTTAGTGTGGTGAAATCAGTGCCCTACTTCACAAAGCAGAAGGCCTGGGTGATGGTCATGAACAGCTGAAGACACTGCTTGTACGTGAGGGTTTTCAAATGCTAACATTTTGAGTACCCCTTTTTTTGTAAGCAAGTAAATGTTTGTTGTTTAGGTAATACAGAAATGTCTAAAGTAAAAATAAGCCTAGAGTTTTAAGACCCATAAATAATTGCTGTTAATATTATAGTATATTTTCTTTTTCAATCTTATTTTCTATTATTCTTCAGTTTGATTATTTTATTGTCAAACATTAAACTCAAATCCATGGCATGTGAAAGTTGGTTAAAAAAGAGGAGTTTAGAAGAGAGGATGGATTTTTTTTTTCCCTGTATGCTTGTAGTTTCAGAGGATAGCATTAAGACCAGAGGGGGACGTTATAGCTTAATAGCATAAACTTCTCACTAGAAATATTGGGGCAGATTCTAGGTGGCCATCTCTGAGGGTTATTATGGGAAGAATTCTTATTTTGAGTAGAAGGTTGGACTCAGTGACATTAGTTCTTCCTGTTCTCCATATAATTCCAGCTGTGTTAAAGTTATGGGTCAATTGCTACATGTGTGGCCTGTGTAATAACTCTTAGGATTAACCTTGACCCTTAATACAGTTAACTCTTGTCCCAGATTCATGGTTAAATTGCCATGGTTTAAATTATCAGCTATCAATTAAGTAAAATTTATTGGTGTGTTCTAAGCCCTATTATTAAAGGAAAATGGAAGTTAATGTTATTATTTTTATTTTTTAAATTATTTTATTTATTTTAAGCTCTTTATTGGAATATAATTTCTTAACACTGTTGTGCCAGTTTTTGCTGTACACCAAGTGAGAAGTTAACTTTAGAACCATGTGTTTTTAGGTCTGTTTTCTATCGATCATACAAAGAACAGGAGTCTAAAAAAGGGTTTGATCAAGAAGAAGTTTTTGAGAAGCCTACACGTGAAACTTGCCAGGGTGAGTGATACTGACATTGAAATTATGAAACTCAAAGTTAACTTGCCATGGTTTTTCTGATTAATTTTTCTGGGTTTGGTACCCCCCTTCCCTCCCCTTTCTTTTTGCCATGTAGGAGTATGTTTTCTTGTCATTCTTAGAGCTTGTATTTAAGGAAATAAGTATATTTGCCAGAAGTCTTTGCACCTAGGAGTTGGCTTGCTATAGTCCTTCCATCCTGCTAGGTCCTGCACTGAGGAGGGGATTTAGGAAATCAGAGAGATCATGTAATTTCATGGGACACACCTCAGCCCCGTTCTCACTTGTACTGTGTCCTGTCCCTCAGTTTATGTATTTGCATGGGAACTGCCTCTCCTCTTCACATTGTGGTGTGACCATAATGTTTGTCTAGCCACAATATTTGGATAGACAAATATGTGAGGATACCTAGAAATTTGTTTCTTCTGGAAAAAAACATTTCTAGTTATTATTTTTACAGACACTTAAACGCTGTATACAGTAGAATAGATGGGATGTCCCAGGGAAATGGGTTATCTCCACTACAGTTTTGGCTTATAGTAGTATTGCATGAAGTAAAATGTTTTTGTTTCCTTGGGTATCTTCCTATTACTCCATTTCCTATGGGTGGTTCTGTGTAGCAGTGAATTGATGTTCAGTGCGGTTAAGATTATAGAAGATTAAATTCAAACTTTCTGTGGAAGGTTGTGTGTAGAGGACATAGATACTCTTTGTCGTGTAATATAGAGATCAGAAGATGGCAGCACACTTATCCAAAGTCACTTAGCAAATGGAGAATCTGATTTTCCAATGCTCAGTCCAATGCTTTTTACCAAGTTCAGAATAGTTTGTAATATTTGGAGTAAGGGCACATTACATGTGTTAGAGATTCCTATGAACTTCTGACTTGAAACTGATTTATGTATTTGGTTTTTAATCTTTTTGGGAGGGGGATTATGTGATGTTTCATTATTATTACTATTAATGTTTTTTAAAGGGTGGCTTTTTAAAATAATTTATTGGTTGCATTGGGTCTTCGTTGCTGCACACAGGCTTTCTCTAGTTGCGACAAGCAGGGGCTGCTCTTCATTGCGGTGTGTGGGCTTCTCATTGTGGTGGCTTCTCTTGTGCAGCATGGGCTCAAGGGTGAGCAGGCTTCACTAGTTGTGGCATGTGGGCTTAGTAGTTGTGGCTCATGGGCTCTAGAGTGTAGGCTCAGTAGTTGTGGCTCACAGGCTTAGTTGCTCCAAGGCGTGTAGGATCCTTCCGAACCAGGGCTAGAACTTGTGTTTTCTGCATTGGCAGGCAGATTCTTAATCACTGTGCCATCAGGGAAGTCCCTATATGACATTTTAAATACTTTTCTTTATGGTATTACCATCTCAGAAAATTCTTTTTCTTCTCAGGGATGAGGCATGCTATTTATGACAAGCTGGATGATGATGGTTTGATAGCTCCTGGGGTTCGTGTATCAGGAGATGATGTTATTATAGGCAAAACAGTCACCTTGCCTGAAAATGAAGATGAATTGGAGGGCACTAATAGACGCTATACTAAGAGAGACTGTAGCACTTTTCTCAGGACTAGTGAGACGGGCATCGTGGATCAGGTTATGGTAACTCTCAACCAAGAAGGATATAAATTTTGTAAAATAAGGGTGAGTATAGCTTTGTCGTATTGCTATTTATAGAAAGTAAACTAGAATGACTTAACTAACCTATTTTTGTGTAAATTCAGGTACGCTCTGTTAGAATTCCACAGATTGGAGACAAATTTGCTAGTCGACATGGTCAAAAGGGTACTTGTGGTATTCAGTATAGACAAGAGGTAGGTATCTTTTATCACCTCTACCCCAAAGTTTTGTTAAACATTAAATTTTATGTTAAACAAAAATGTGCTTTAACTTAAGAGCCCAAAGGCAGTAAAGGCTTGACCTTTAGTGTTGAATAAGTAGGTGAACACACTATGTTGAACAGAATTTATGACATAGAAAAGTTTAGATGAGTGGGAGTCACTTCACTTCTAGTTCTATAGCTAAGAGATTTAAGTTTTTTTTAAAGTGTCTTTTAAAAAATTCCTTTATAGGATATGCCTTTCACCTGTGAAGGTATCACCCCTGATATCATCATAAATCCGCATGCCATTCCCTCTCGTATGACTATTGGTCACTTGATTGAATGTCTTCAAGGGAAGGTAAGAGATTTTCTTTAAAAATATAGGTTCCAAATTCATGTTTCTTCCAAAACGTTAGGTAATTTCTCTCATTTGAGCCAAGGTACTTTGGTATAGGCAAGTATGACACTTACTTTTCTGCTTTCATATTGTTTTATGTCTCTCTTTTTTTGCAAAAGTTTGCAGTTATGACTAAGAATTTTTGCAAAATTTACCACGATCAGTCTTTACATGTATATAGGGTTATTGTTTTGACTGGTTCTTTTCTATAAATGGTGGTTAATTCAGTGTGAACCTAATGGTTTTATAGTTATACTATTAGCTATGCATGCATCTTTCAGTGTAGGTTTTTCAATTTTAAGTATCTTATTAAGGTAGAGTGGCTACAGCTTAACACATAGATGACTTGGTTTTAGGGCATTAAAATGTCCTTTTCCTTGAGTCATAGGAAGTATTTGGGAGTCTCATTCTTTTTGCATCTGGTCTCACAGAGAGTTTCTTTCCTATGTGAAGGCTTATAATTGAGTTGTTTTTATTTTTTAGATAAATTTGTTATATTTTATGTAAGATGCTAATAAAGTGAACCTTATGATATTACAGCTTTCCATAACATAGATATTTAAGATAATTCTTAATCTTAAGTTCAAAATCTTCCCTTTCCTAGAAAGGATTTTTTTTTAATTGAATATATTTGTATTGACATAGATTTCTAAAGGAAGACAGAAGGAAGCAGCCTTTTAGAGATTGCTTTTCTTTTTAAAGGTGTCGGCTAACAAGGGTGAAATTGGTGATGCCACTCCATTCAATGATGCTGTTAATGTGCAGAAGATTTCTAATCTTTTATCTGATTATGGCTACCATCTCAGAGGAAATGAGGTATGTTTGTTTTTATATTGGTAATTTGTTATGAGTATTTTTTTTGTATGTGTGTAATTTCTTTTTTTAATTAATTAATTAATTTAGTTTATTTATTGGCTGTGTTGGATCTTCGTTGCTGTGCACAGGCTTTCTCTAGTTGAGGCGAGGTGGCTACTCTTCGTTGTGGTGCGTGGGCTTCTCATTGCGGTGGCTTCTCTGGTGGAGCATGGGTGCTAGGCACGTGGGCTTCAGTAGTTGTGGCACGTGGGCTCAATAATTGTGGCTCTTGGGCTCTAGGGTAGTTGTGGCACATGGGCTTAGTTGCTCTGTGGCATGTGGGATCTTCCCAGCCCAGGGCTGGAACCCATGTCCCCTGCGTTGGCAGGTGGACTCTTAACCACTGCGCCACCAGGGAAGGCCCTGTAACTTCATTTTTTAAAAAATTAAAATTTTCATTGAAGTATACCACATACTTCAAATATAGCATAAACCGTAAATGTACAGGTGGATGAATTTTCACAGAGTGAACACAGCTGTGTGACTGGCACCCACATCTTGAAAAGAAAATTACCAGAAGAACCCTTTTATGCCTAGATGCCCCTTGTTGTATCCCCTTCCAGTCACTACCTTTATACCCCACCCCAAGGTAACTACTCTTTTTACTGTACAGATTAGTTTTGTCTGTTTTGATTTTTATAGAAATGGCATTATATAGTATATGTACATGTATTCTTTGAACTTTAATATTTTTAAGTCTGAGCTTCACACTCTGTTTCAGGTCCTATACAATGGATTCACTGGTCGAAAAATCACATCACAAATTTTTATTGGACCCACTTATTACCAGCGTTTGAAGCATATGGTGGATGACAAGATTCATTCTCGTGCTCGGGGACCTATTCAGATCCTTAATAGACAGCCTATGGAGGGTAGATCTCGGTAAGAGAGCTGCATTATCATCATTGTTACATGAAAGAATGGTTCTCAAATTTCTTGATTCCAGGACCCCAAAGGCTTTCGTCTGGGTGTTGTACCTTTTGATATTTATCGTGTTGGAAATTAAAACTGAGAAAGGTTTAAAATATTTGTTACTTTATTTAAAAAATAACGGTAACAAATCTATTACACATTAACATAAATAATCTTTTAAATGAAAAATATTTTCCAAATAAACTTAGTGATGAGTGACATTGGTTTACCTTTTTGCAAATCTTTTTAATGAACTGGTTTGTGAGAAGACAGCTGGATTATTGTGTCTGCTTCTGCATACCCCATTGCAGGATTTTATTTTTTGTAATCAGGTATTGCAATATGAGAAAAATCTGACTTCACACAGATTTGTGGTTGGAAAGGGAAGAATATTTTAATAATTTTCAGGTGATTGTGGCTTTTTTGTTTTTGATGCTACACCAAAATAAATTGTCTTTTTTTTTTTTAAATCATGCTTTCTTAAAGGTTAGTTGTGATGTAGAAAATGAAACCACTTAAGTGAATCTTTGATGTTTATTATATTAAAATCCATTGGCCTGTCTCACACTTTGAATGTTGTAATTTTATAGTATAATAATTGGTCATTTGGAAAATATTTTCACTGAGCTATGTAGATTTTTATTTTTATTATTTATTTTTTATTTTTATAGAAGGAGGAGGAGAGGAAGAGGAAGGGAGGAGGAGAGGAAGAACTTTATTTATTTACTTATTTTGGCTGCGCCAGGTCTTAGTTCCGGCACGCAGGATCTTCATTGCGGCATGTTTGGTTGTGGCATTCAGACTCTTAGTTGTGCCACTCGAACTCTTTGTTGTGGCATGTATGTGGGATGTAGTTCCCCGACCAGGGATCCAACCCCAGCCCCCTGCATTGGGAGTGCGGAATCTTACCCACTGAAGCACCAGGGAAATCCCTTATGTAGATTTTTAAATGTTGACACATTTCATTATACCAAAAAAAAAATTCACATTTGTGAATATCACCACCATGCCGTCAGAAAGTATTTAAATATTGGGAAGCTATCAAGCCCATAGTGTTAGATAAAGGTTTTCTAAAATTCTAAATTTTGATTGAGAACTTAAATTTTTAATTATTTTCAACAGATACTTAAAATTGCTTTCCTTGAAGTGAAAGACTCACTTTGTTCATTTTCAAAAAAAAAGTTTTCCAACTAACTAAGTCTGAATTAACATAGTTGGTGCTAATGTTCGCAGATTAACATAATTGGTGTCAGCTCTTTTTTCAAGTAAAAAAGATAATTCCATGATAAAAGTGACTAGATCAGAATTGTGCAGGTGCTTTTCTTCAAGACCACCATCTTCTGTATACAACAAAAGTGCTTTATGAGAATTTCCCATTTTACCATAGAATGTTAAAAAATGTGTACTCAAGGGTCAAAGTTTAATAAAACTTATCATCTTTACTACTTCATTAATGACATTCTTTAAGTAAAACTGGTTTCCTCCCCCTTCAGATACACTGGAGAATGACTGCTAGTAAAGTTTGGTTCTACCACCTTGATGTGTTCAGGTGCCAGCAGTTTTATTTGGTTACTTTTGCAACCATCAGTGCAAATGTCAACACGGTGAAAGAAGCAAATGTGTTGTTAGTGTTATTATAAAAATAGTTTTCACCCTTATGGGGTCCACAGACCATACTTTCAGAACTTGGGTTTTAAAAAATAGGAACATTATAAAAACTAATCACAGTACCTTAATATTATTAAATATCCAGTGTTTAAATTTCCCTAACGATTGCATAACTTTAATTTTTAATTTTTAAAAATTTTTTTGGCTTTTTTGAGTCTTCATTGTTGTGCACGTGCTTTCTCTAGTTGTGGTGAGTGAGGCTACTCTTCCTTGTGGTGCATGGGCTTCTCAGTGCGGTGGTTTCTCTTGTTGCAGAGCACAGGCTCTAGGTGCTTGGGCTTCAGTAGTTGCTGCATGCGGGCAGAGCAGTTGTGACTCACGGGCTCTAGAGCAGACACTCAGTAGTTGTGGCGCACAGGCTTAGTTGCTCTGCAGCATGTGGGATCCTCCCAGACCAGGGATTGAACCCTCGTCCCTTGCATTGGCAGGCGGATTCTTAACCACTGTGCCACCAGGGAAGTCCCATGATTGCATAACTTTTAAAAAAGTTTTGCTAGTTTCTATCAGGATACAAATAAGGTCCATGCTTTGCAGTTGATTGATATGTCTCAAGTTTTTGGTTTGTTTTTGTTTTTTTAATCTGTAGGTTGCCCTCCATATTTTTTCCTTGCAGTTTATTTGTTGAATAAAGTGGATTGTCCTGGAGGGTTTCTCACAGTTGGGTTTTTTTTTTGTTTGTTTGTTTTCTGACTTGTGGGACCTTAGTTCCCTGACCAGGGGTCGAACCCAGGTCCCAGCAGTGAACGTGCCAAGTCTGCCAGGGAATTCCCTCTCACAGTCTGGATTTTTGTTGATTGCATTCCGGGGCTGTGTGTTCCTCTTTTTCTTGTAAATAGCTAATCAGATTTAGAGCCTTGATGATGTGAAGGGTTTGTGTTTTTTCACATTAATACTTCAAAGGCAGTGTTGAATACTCTGAATATCTGATTCTCTTTTATGACATTAGCAGCTGTTACTGATCATTACCTAAAACCTTTAATAGGGATTGCAAATTGATTCTAATTTTATCATTCCTTCATTTATTAGCTGGAATAGTTTCATAAAGAAAAACTTAGTTTCCTCAACTGGTTACCTGGTGACATAATTCATATAATAAAAGGCAAGATAAAAGGAAGTTTTCAAAATAATGAATTGGTTGTCTAGAATCCTCCAAAGCTGACCAAGTGTTTTGTTTTTGGTAATATCATTAGAAGCTTATTGATTTTTTTTTTTTTTTTAAGATTTATTTTTTTAGTTTTGGCTGCATTGGGTCTTTGTTGCTGCTCGTGGACCTTCTCTAGTTTTGGAAAGTGGAGCCTACTTTTCATTGCGGTGCGTGGGCTTCTCATTGCAGTGGCTTCTTTTATTGCAGAGCACAGGCTCTAGGCACGCGGGCTCAGTAGCTGTGACTTGCCGGCTTAGTTGCTCCTCGGCATGTGGGTTTTTCCTGGATCAGGGCTCAAACCCGTGTCCCCTGCGTTGGCAGGCAGGTTCTTAACCACTGTGCCACTGGGGAAGTCCCTTATGTATTTTGTATATTAAGAATGTTAAAGAAGCCATCACCATTTGCTTGCCTGGCCATTTTATTTCACTTACATGCTAGGGAAACCTGTGACAATTCACCTGTTCTTTCCATTACTTTTGCCAACATGCATTTATCATTTCAGGTTTGAATGCCTGGGAGTCTCATTTATGGAAAAGCTGCTTTATTTAGATTGACTTTTTTATTTTTCATTTTTTAGTATAGAGATGAATTCTAGTAAGTTAAATGGTAGCCTGATGAGATTCTATTCTGTATTTCATTGTATTTTACTAGGAAAAGTGTATGCTATACTTGAGAATCTAATGTGTTTACTCTGCTTCGGGACCTTCTGATGCACATCAAGTAGTTGGTAGACTTCTCAACCTCCCCACCATGTAGAGAGAATGAAAGAGTAGAAAAATTGGAGTCTAGTTCTCTTTCTTTACTAATATCTTCTTTATTCTTGCCATTAGTCAAAGTGGTGTTGATAATAGAAAATCAGTACAAAATAGTCCATTGTTTTTTCCGTGACAGTGATGGTGGCCTGCGTTTTGGAGAAATGGAACGAGATTGTCAGATTGCCCATGGAGCAGCCCAGTTTTTAAGGGAAAGGTTGTTTGAGGCATCAGATCCATATCAGGTTCATGTTTGCAATCTTTGTGGAATAATGGCGATCGCCAACACCAGGACGCATACATATGAATGCAGGGGCTGCCGAAATAAAACCCAGGTATGTACAGACCTTACTTACTGACAGTTGATATCTGTTCAGGATATAACTGTGTTGGCCTAATCATCCAGGCAGACTTAGTGTGGTGGAACAGATTGGCATTTTCACAGTTTTGATAACTGTTTCTATAAGATTCCTAGTTTTAAATAAGGAAAAAGATAATTCTGTTTTTCTAAAAACTAGTTCTAGTGTGGTAATTTCTCTAAGCTGTTCATCTTTTCAAAATAATAAGGCCTTGTAGAAGGAATTTTAAACAATGAGGTTTTTTTAAACCTTTTAATTGAGAAGGGTGAATATGAATTATGTCTGGCAGAAAGGGTAGAATATCAAAGCCTGTTAGGAGAAAGAGCCACCAAAGGCCAAGGTCATAGGATGAGTGTTATCCGTCCACTCATTTGTTCATCACCTCCAGTACCAAGTCTTTTAGCTTTTTCTGGGGTGCGGAAGTGTGGGGTTGCTTCAATACAGCTTTGGCTAATTACCTTTGTTTTCCTCCCCCAGATCTCTTTGGTGCGAATGCCTTACGCGTGCAAACTGTTGTTTCAGGAGCTCATGTCTATGAGTATTGCACCTCGAATGATGAGTGTTTAGCTCTTTTAAAAATCTTTGTGTCTTGTTTTTATGATATAGCTTTTAAGAAAAAATTTAAAAACAACAGAAATGTACTGCACTATGAGAAAGAGCATTTTATTTGTTTTGTTTAATGATATGCATGCTTTTCTTCTTCTGTAAATAGACAATAAATTTTTGTAGATAGTCTTGATGTGTTATCTTTATTTTGTATTTCACGGTGTAAAACCAGTGAATATAACTAAAGTGTTAGTGGACTGGATGAAAAGAAGGTGGTTATTAGGCAAGAATAGGGGTTGTAGTTACCCATGACTATTTTTAGCTATGTAGACTAATATATTCTGCAGGTTTACAGCTCAGCACCTTCACCTGTTTAAGAAAAAAAGATAAAAATTAGTTACATAAAAAAAAAAAAATTAGTTACATATATGGACATAATAGTTCACTTGCTAATTTTGAGGTAGTTTCGTGTTTCCAAATAAATGAAGATGTTAAAATGTGGGAATAAAGCATGTGTAACTATAAATGACATGGTGGGAGTGCTCATTGGAATTTGAGCTATATGATTTTAAATGTGGAGGGTGATTTTGTTGTACTGGTCTACCTGTAAGAGATGGACCTTATTATAGAACCGGGAGAAGCACGTTTCACAGACGAGCAAGGTGAGATCCAGAGAGGCCAAGGAACTTTCCTTTGTCATCCAGTTCTCATTCAGAATTTAAAGTGTAGTAATTAGTGGAAGAGCAGAGACTCAAATACATGACTCTTAGCTACTGCTCTGTTTGTTTCATCACTTGGTTTTACACATCTTGGCTGAAAAGAATCTGAATCTGACCAAACACATCTTTACTTGATATTTCTTCTTTTCATACCACAGGTGAGTGATCACACAGTGGAATGGTTTTTACAAATGCTGACAATAAATTCTGTTCTTATTTTTGGCTTAAGGAAAAACCAATTCAAACATCAGTCTAACAGAACTATATAAATGTAAAGTAGCATTACTCTCATACTGCCAGGATGGGTGCTTAAGAGGAAGCTTTTGACACTGAAGTGAATAGAGGCAGAACAGAATTGGGTACTTGCCAATAAACTCTTCCTGTTTTTTTCTTATAAAAGCTCAAAGTGAAGGACCAGAATTGTCTACAGTCATTTCCTTTTAAATGGGAATTTAATATAATAGTCACAACACCAAGGAAAATGCCGTGAAGATAGATGGAAAGCTATGGGGAATATAAGCCATTCCAATCAGGTTTGACTCTTAAGATAAAGTGAAAGCATCTAAGGCATAACAATAAGCGTTCCATCAACCACTGAATGTTCTTTTGGAGCCATGCACTCTACATTTTGATTACATACTTAATGCCCTTCCCTTGCGGATTCCTAACATCACAGAATTTCATTAAGAGCTATGTCTGATACTTTCATACTTGGTTCTCTCCTTTATTAAACAAAAGCACTAGTCATTTTTAAATGGTTATGAAATTTATTACCTACCTTTTTTCACTGGTATTTCATGTAAGGCATCAACCACTGTAATTTTTGCTGATGCTGAAGCCTGTCCTTGGGAATTGGATGCATGGCATTCATATTCTCCGGCATCTTCCTTACTAAGAGGAGATACCTATGAAAGAAAAAGGATCTTTAGTTTCTCTATGGCAGTCATCTTTTTCCAGTGGCTTCAGTTAGGTCATTATTTCCTAAGTGTCCTAACATGAACAGGGGGTTTATAGCAAAGACACTGCTAGAAATAGTGCAAGTCTTGTGCTAGGAGTAATTATATAGCCTTCATATTTGGTCTGCCACGAGGATTCCTACTATGAGGAAAAGTCATGGACAACTTTAGACCACATTGCATAGGTTAAAAACAGGATAGCTGCATATATCCTTGTTTGACGGAGACCTTGGTATAGGGTATGTGATCTGTGTACTATCCATGTGTGTCCACAGTGATCAAATGTCAAGTTGAGGATGTTGCTTTGAATGCTTAGGAAAAAAAATTTGGTTCTCGTTTATTTTTTGGTTGTTTCCAAAATATCCTAATAAACCCTGTTTATTTAATTTTTTTTATTTTTTAATCTTTTTTTTTTTTTTTTAGTTTCCTCTGAAAGAGAAACAGCAGCTCTGTGGTAAGGCTGTTCTAAAGAGATGTGGAAGGCAGGCAAATACCTTGAGCCTGGCAGTACATCAGTCACCTTTGCCAGGTTTGCTATGTCTAATCCTGAGTGAAATCCTTGCCAGCTCTTGGTACTCACCAGCACCCAGCCAGTTACTTCATGCTTTTCTGGGCCACCCCGGGTCTGAATGGCTAGGTTGTCTCGGTCGCCAGGCAAGAGTTCTGTTCTTTGAACTCCATAATGACCCCTTTTTACCTGCAAAGAAAGGGCAAATAGTCTGAGTTCTCTATACTGAATTATCCACTTGGAAGTGGCCAGCATTCCTAGAATTGCACAGAGTATACATCAGACTTTCTAACTGGATTAAACCTAGCAATTTGCATATTACTCTTTCCTGAATATTTATGTAAAATATACATTCTTTTTTACTTCTTCCTGTCAGTTTTCTTCTAAGCTTGTATATTTTAAATTAATATATTTTTCTGCATGCTTGGGGAAAACAGTCATACTTTCTTGTCACTGGCTACCATCATTCACTCATGCCCTTGTAAATTCTGCTTCTCAGTGTTGGATCTTGTTTGCCATATGCCATTTTGACAAACTGTCACCCAGTCCTAGATCTGATACTTGGGACCTTTTGTAAGAGCCCAACTCTTGGGGCTCTTCCTGCAACAGCCTCATCAATGGAAAATAAGAATACCATTACTTTGTTCTGAGGGCTAAGGGTTCATCAAATGATTTACTGAAGACCTGAGAGCAAAAACACCTGTCAACTACAAGCTGCTGTCATGGTTCTCTTACGACAAAACTTGCTGTCTATCCCTGTGCACGTCATGATGAGATTCAGAAAGACGAAGTAAGAAGGAACTCAGTTTTCTTGGCTTGAGGCCACTAGTGAATACTGTCCTCCCCCCCTCCCCCAAAAAAGGGCAAACTATGTTCATTATATAAACTTCGGAAAATATATAAAAATTCACAGAAGAATAAAATTTACCTGTAACTCCTCCATACAGATACACAACATAAATTTCTAGAAGTGTAATTGGAGTCACAGAGTATAAATATTTTGAGACTTGTGATAATGATGGGTTTAAAAATACATATCAAAGAACACATGAAGCAACGTTTACTTCAACCCAGGCTGCTTTTAAGAGGCTGCTGTTTATTGATTTTACCTTTGTAATTAGAAAAAAGGATTTACAGTCTCAAATAGGTAGTTTTCATTTTCTTTTATAATTAAGCAAACTTTGAGTTAGATCATATTATCTAATTTTTTTTGACACTTTACCTCAGAGTTGCTTCTGCTGCTTGTGAGCCTACTGCCACCACATGCTGTTACTAAGCTGTGGTCTCAGCATCAAACCCACCCTTTATTTTTTCTGCTTCATGACACCAGGGGTGGCAGTCTGCAAAATATGTGGAATCTAGGCCAGCTCCTACTCTATAAAAAATACCTAGCATTACTGATTTGGAATGCCTGGTTTTCACCTGTTTGCCTTTTTTTCTCCTGAGATTTCCCCATATAGCCATTATTAGAGAGAGAAAACCAGGTATCCAGTGTTTTTCTCATATGAATGTTATAAAGACAAACTCAACAGGCATTTTTTCCTTCAGCTTCCCAAGTAACTGGCAGAAATGGTTTGTACTAGTGCAGGTTTTGAAACAGTTATTTAAAAGTTGTTTTAAATAATGCTTTTAAATATTAATTTAATTAAGTGGCTAAAGTAATACATCTCTGGTCTTTACTGAATTTCAAAATTCTTTAAGGGTTTTGCATGTGACCAAAGCAGAACACTACCACGTTGAAATAGTGAATCTTAGCAACTGAGCTGTTGTTCCTCAGCTCATGTAGCTCTCAGTAAAGAGCATTCTGTGCCAATTAACCTGACCCACTGTGTACCAAGAAACTGTTCTTGTTAAGTATTTGATTGGAAAATGAATACTTATATTCAACAGAACTCATATTTTAATTAATTTTAAAAAGTTTTATACCGCGTAGAAGAAAACATACAGAAAGAAGTGCAAAGAGTTTTTACATGGCAACTTTTTATACAGCAAACTCCTTTACTGCCTTAAGGGGAGTTTGTTGATAAATACGTTTTGGTTTGAGAAAAAAAAAGATGCAGGCTGGGCTGAGTAAACTGGTTTCTAATACAATTCTACAGTTGTGCAATGGGCTGGAAGTTTGTAGGGCAGAAAAACTGCCTAGAAGTCACTGCTCAGCATAGAGGCTCAACTAGGGGGAGAATCAGAGGGAGACCCAGGAATTCATCTCAGCCCTCTCTGGTTGTGTTTTAGCTGCAACAAGCAATAACTAAGAAAAAATTGCCAATGACAGAAACAGGATGCATTAGTCTATTCCTACAGGTTGATAAACCTCAAGCATTCACTGAATTGCAAGGATCATTTATGCAGCTTAGAACATATCTGCTGTGCCTTTTTGCTGAAGTTTCAGAATTTTATGATGAAATAGAATACCCAACTGTTAAAATTTTCAGCTCCTCAACCACTGTAAACAAATAAAAGACAAAATGGCTGGCTAGGAAAAATTATTTGTAATACATGATAAAGGGTCAGTATCTCCAATTTACAAAAAGCCACAAACTGATAAGAATCAACCCAATAGAAAAATGAGTAAAGGCTATGAACGGGTAATTCATATAAAAGAAAATCCAAATATGAAAATATTCTCAGCGTAGTCAAGGAAACTAAAGCAATAATGAGATGATACTTCTACCCATCATTAACAAAAACTAAAAAGAGGGGTAATATTCAGTGCTGGTGAGGATGCAGGGAAATGACACCCATACATTGCTGGGGAGAGTGTAAACTGCTACAATCCACTTAGTAATCTGACACCACAGCAATCAGACGAGAAAAAGAAATAAAAGGTATCCAGATTGGAAAGGAAGAGGTAAAATTGTCATTCTATTCAGATGACATGATTCTGTATACAGAAAACCCTAACTCTCCACACAAAAACTACTAGAACTGATAAATGAATTCACAGTAGGGTAGTGGGATACAAGAATAACATACAGAAATCGGTTGCATTTCTGTACACTAACAATGAAATATCAGAAAGGGAATGTAAAAAAACAATACCTTTGAAAATCACACCCCCAAAAATAAAATACTTAGACATAAACCTGACCAAGGAGGTGAAAGACTTATATGCTGTGAACTATAAAACATTAATAAAGGAAACTGAAGATTTAAATAAATGGAAAGATATCCCATGCTCTTGGATTGGAAGAATTAATATTGTTAAAATGACCATACTACCCTAAGCAATCTACAGATTTAATGTGATACATCTCAAATTACCCATGACATTTTTCACAGAACTAGAACAAATAATCCTCAAGTTTATATGGGACCATAAAAGACCCAGAATTACCAAAGCAATCCTGAAGAAAAAGAACAAAACAGGAGGCATAACCCTCTCAGACTTACTACTACAACGCTATAGTATTCAAAACAGCATGGTATTGGCACAAAAACAAACATATGGATCAATGGAACAGAATAGAGAGCCCAGAAAAAAACCCAAACACGGTCAATTAATCTTCAACAAAGGAGGTAAGAATATATAATGGGAAAAGACAGTCTTTTCAGCAAATGGTGGTGGGAAAGTTGGACAGCCACGTGTAAATCAATGAAGTTAGAACACACCTTACAATACACAAAAATAAACTCAAAATGATTTAAAGACTTAAACGTAAGACATGACACCGTAAAACTCCTAGAAGAGGTCATAGGCAAGACATTCTCTGACATAAATCATACCAATGTTTTAGGTCAGTCTCCCAAGGCAATAGAAATAAAAATAAACAAATGGGACCTAATGAAACTTACAAGCTTTTGCATAGCAAAGGAAACTATAAAAAAAAAAAAACCTGAAAAGGCACTCTACACAATGGGAGAAAATATTTGCAAACAACGTGACTCACAAGGGTTTAATTTCCAAAATATAAAAACAGCACATACAACTCAACAACAAAAAAACAACTCAATCAAGAAATGGTCAGAAGACCTAAATAAACATTTCTCCAAAGAAGAAATACAAATGGCCAATAGGCACCCAAAAAGATGCTCAACATTGCTAATTATTAGAGAAATGCAAATCAAAACTACAATGAGGTACCATCTCACATCAGTCAGAATGGCCATGATTAAAAAAAAAATGCTGGGGAGGATGTGGAGAAAAGGGAACCCTCCTTCACTGCTGGTGGGAATATAAATTGGTAGAGCTACTATGGAAAGCAGTATGGAAGTTCCTCAGAAAACTAACAATAGAGTTGCCAAATGATCCAGCAATCCAACTCCTGGGCGTATATCCAGACAAAACTATAATTCAAAAAGATACATGCACCCCTATGTTCATAGCAGCACTATTTACAATAGCCAAGACATGGAAACAACCTCAATGTCCTTCGACAGATGAATGGATAAAGAAGATGTGGTACATATACACAGTGGAATACTACTCAGCCATAAAAAGAAAAAACCATGCCATTTGCAGCAACATGGATGGATCTAGAGATAATCACATTAAGTGAAGTAAATCAGAAAGACAAATACCATATAACTTATATGTGGAATCTAAAATATGACACAAATGAACCTATCTACAAAACAGGAATAGACTCACGGACATAAAGAACAGACTTGTGATTGCCAAGGGGGAGGGGGCTGGGGTAGGGATGGAGTAGGAGGTTGGGATTAGCTGATATAGGCTATACTCATATATGTATAACTGAATCACTTTGCTGTACAGCAGAAATTAACACAAAATTATAAATCAACTATACTTCAATTAAAAAAGAACAGAAAAGAAACCAGACAGAATTCCTTGAAGACAGGAACAAATGAGATTAAGCAGAGTACATAACACACTGTAGATAAGAAATAAGTGTTTATTGTACTGTGGGTACTAAGGAGTGTTCTGAAAGGTACACTGCCTCCAACATATCAGGATTTTGAACATTTCCATAATTATAAAAATCAGGTGGTACAACATTTTTTTAAAAAGAAAAAGTAACCTGATAATATCTAATAAGACTAAAAGAAATCTTTTGACCTAGTCATGTATCTTTTGGGGAAATTATAAGGGAAAAAAAAGCTGGTTGTATGTAGGATATGTATACTCAAGATATTTAAGGTGGCATTATCTAAGGTGATGAAAAGTTGGAAACACAGAAACTGTTTAATAATTATGGTACATCCACCCTTGGAATATTATGTCATTCTTGAGCAGCAGACCTGGAGGGATGCCCATGATACATTTCTTAAGGAAAGAAATTTCAGAGTAATTGCACACCATATTCCCACCTCACCCCACACACTGGGAATATGTGTTTGTATACATTTGGGTATGAATAAGGGTATAGGAAGATATAAACCTAGGAAGTTCACATTAGTTATTTCAAGGAGTGGAAGGAGGTGGGAGGATATTATGAACTCTTTCTTTATACATCTTTGGATAGTTAATCCTTTTTACCACAATCTCCTATATATATAGGAGAATATAATTTCTTTTTTTTTTTTTTTTAACTAAACAAAGAATATTCTTAGAGGTCACGAAAGCCTTAATCAGAAGAAATGTTCAGGCAGGAAAAGAATGAAATAGAAAGCCTCTTAACCTCAGAAACATCTAAATGCTTGGAGGAATTCTGATGTTTTGCCTTCCCTGTAAGCATCCCTCTGACCTACCAGGGTTAAGGTAAATACAGCTATTTCAGTTAATTTCCCCATTTAAAAATACTGCTTGGAATCTTTATAGCCTAGGGTTTTTCTAAAAAAAAAAAATATGGGACTTGTTAATGTCACATGATAAGTACTGGTCAGGATAACACAGAACACTCACTGGGCTGGGCCTGCCATAGAATTGTTGCTGCAGCCTGAAGTGTCTGAGAGAGAAGGCTCACCCTGTCAGTTCTGCTGTTGCTAACAGTCCTTGAGCAAGAAAGACATGCTACCTTCGCTGAACCTCAGTTTAACAAGTGAGGCTTCTAAGATTCATTTATGTCTAAAAAGTTCTATGCTTGAACTGGATTTGACAGGTGATCTTAAATATAAGTCTGTATTCTTAACAGTTTGGTTACAAGGAGAGTGAGGCAGAAAACAAATGGCCTGTTTAATTCTTTAGGTCAGTGACTTTCAAAGTGCTTTGACATGGTCCATAGTAAGAAATACATTTTGCATTGCGATCTGGAACATACAGAAGAAAAGTCTTATGAAATACCTTTACTAAATGTATCTTTACCTATAATACTTTTTTTTTTTTAAAGAAAATGCTCGTTGTGATTCCTACATTAAATTCAAGACTCACCGATGGGTCATGCTCTACAGTTTGAAAAACATTGTTCTAGGTCATACATGTGGCAAATTACATTATGAAGGTGGAAGAAAATCAGCGGAGCCTGGCAGTTGGGTTTTTATTTGTTTTGGCAAGTCTGTAGTTTCTTGTTTCTTTTTCGCCACTCCCACTCCATTCCCACCCTTCCCCCCAACTCCCCCAGTTGACAAGCTCTCAGGGAAGCCCATGGGATCTGCCCCATAGGATCTCAAAGTTTAAAGGAAAGGATTCCTGAGGCTAATTTATTCCCTGGTATGTGCTTATGTCAGCTGGAAGGATGGGAAGAGCAAGGACTGGAGAAATTACTCTCCGCCAAGATCTGTCACGAAGTCACATGCCCTGGGACACTTGGGTCACCCTGGCTTCTCGTGTAGTCCCTAGAGAACTGCACAGAGCTTTTTATGGACATTCTATGGAAAAGTTGTTGCTCACCTCTACACCCCCTGGAACAAACCAGCAACCTCCAAATAAGCAAAGAGGAGCGTCAGCAGCTTTTGCTGAAGGCCAGGAGAACACATCCACCAGCTGCATTTTTGCTCTTCACTGCTCCTGCCCCCCTTTTAAAAAAATAGTTTACTGAGGTAAAATTTCATCCCTCCCTTTAACAGAAGTTTCAGCTGTAAAGCACAGTTGTATACAGCTGGTGTCATCTCTGCCTACCCCCACCGCAGGCAGGTTCCAGAGTCACCCTGACTCTGCTCCCACCAGCCAGCTTCATGGGGGCACCACCTGCCTCTGGCCACATGGAGGAGCCAGAAGTTAGCAGGTGACCCAACCTTGGGTCAGAGTCCTTCAGTGGAATTTTACAAAGCAGCAGGGACAGGGGGCACTCTCTTTCCTCTGGGGTCTTTAAACATAATAATGTGACCTTGGAGCTGCCAGTGACCGTATCGCCTATAACATGGAGGAATCCTGAAGTAGAAGGAAAAAATGAAACCCCTACACGGAGAGCAAAGAGCCAACAGTAGAGTTCTGACCCCACTGTGTACCTGGATCCAGCTGCCCTTGAGGCTAGAATCATGCCCCCTCCCCACCCCCACCCCCCCTTTTTTTTTTTTGCCTAAATTAGTGTGAAGTGAGTTTCTGCAACTTGCAACAGAAAGAGTTCTCACTATGGGAGCCAAAATCCCTCCTGGAGTTCCAGAAGTTGCTCCTCTGGTCAGACACCAAGCAAACAAAAATAATCCAGAGAGACCATCAGCCATCTTAGAGCATGCTGTTGAGGAGCAAAGCAACTGGAAAGGGGCTTCTGGTCATGCCTTTTAACTGAAACCAGATTGCCTTTTGTTAGCATGAGTTTGATAATTTTACTCCACAGACTGCTGTGAGACTGAAGCAAGTCAAAACGTATACAGGCAATGATGTAAAATAATGTACAGTATGACTGTGAAGTATTACTTGATCAGGCAAATGAGAGTTTTCTCTTTCCTTGTACAGACACACTAAGAATATGTGGTCCTTCAAATGTGAAGATAGTTATACAAGATAACCTCGCCTCAAAAGGAAACATCTTCAGGAACAGTAGCTAACCATTGCCTGAGTGCTAATTAGGTACCTGACAACGGCCTAGTGATTCAGCTGGGTTACTCTGTGTACTCTTTTTTTTTTTTTTTTTAATTTTTTAATTTTTTTTTGGGGGGGTACACCAGGTTCAATCATCTGTTTCCATACACACATCCCCGTACTCCCTCCCTTCCTTGACGCCCCCCCCTCGAGTCCCCCCCACCCTCCCTGCCCCAGTCCTCCAAGGCATCTTCCATCCTCGAGCTGGACTCCCTTTGTTATACAACAACTTCCCACTGACTATTTTACAGTTGGTAGTATATATGTGTCTGTGCTACTCTCTCGCTTCATCTCAGTTTCTGTGTACTCTTTATAAGAGTTCTGTGCTATGTTCATCATATGGAGGGAACACTGAGGCTTAGAGCACTGGTTTTTAATCTACAGTGACTTTTCCCCCAGGGAGCTTTTGATGTTCGGAGGCATTTTTAACTGTCACAATGATGTGTGTGTGTATGCGCACACGTGCTCGCTCACACTACTGTCATCTAGTGTGTAGAAGCCAGGGACGCGGCAAAACTACTTGCAGTGAACAGGGCAACCCCCATAACAAAGAACCATCTGGCTCAAAATGTCAACAGTGCTGATGCTGAGAAATGCTGGCTCAGCGAGAACCCAGCCAACCTGCCTAAGGAACTCACAGTCTTAACCACGATGTTATACTGAGACACACATGCACACACGTGCGTATACACGCGCACACTCACATATGCACACACACCCAGAGGGTGGGATGGGTGTTCAGCACCACAGTTCTTCCAGCTCCTAAGGCTCCTTGCTCGGGGACTGCTAACAAAAGCAGGGCAGGGACTATTCTGCAGGTCAGTACAATTGTGTGACAGATGCAGGGCAGGTGTCTGGAGGACCACCAGAAGGCCTTGACTTTAAGGAGCAGCAGGCACTGGGCTGGCTGAGGATTTTAGGCTATTATTACCCTGTGCAGCATAAGAGGAGCTGGTCAGTCTAGGGTGTCTTCTGAAATCTGTGCCACTGACCTTGTTCCAGATGAGGACAGGGGTTGGGATTCCGATGACCTCGCAACTCAAGTACACCTGGGCGCCAGTGACATTCCAGATGTCTTTGGGGGGCGTCACGATGGAAGGACCTATAAGAGAGGGCACAAAGCCAAACCATCTTTTTAAACAGTCTTTGATATCTGTCAGCATGCTAGTCATCTGTAAGCATTACTAGGAGGTAAATACTTGATTATATTTAGGAGGCTGTTCCCTCTGTTGATTATCTGAAGCTAATTTCAAAGACCAGACTAACTTACCCCAGCCACCAGCAGGATTTTAAGCTCACTTTGGTGATGCATACATCTTGACAGTCAAAACACATTTCCTGCTTACAAAATTTTCTTCTCCTGCGAATCATGCGTAAATGAGTTTTAATTTACCAGCTGTTTTGCTTATCTACAACTTCCCAATTAATACAGTGAAATTTTACTCCCCAAATATTTAATGTTCTTCTTTTTTATATACCAGGATTTCTATTTGGCGGGTGGGGGGAGGGTTGCAACAAACAGCCACTCCTTGGGTGGTGAAAGAAAAAAAACCTCAGAAGATTTTTGCAGATGCACTCAGTGAACAGCCAGCACATGCAATGCTAATTCACAGTGCCCGGTTTCAGGTCCCAGGGGCCTCAGAGAGTCTGCCTTAGAGGGAAGGTGAGCCGGCAGCCTGGGATCCCAGGGTGACAGCATACTCCTTCCAGAACCAAACCTTGCCCGAACTCAAAGCTCAAGGCCATTTCTTCAAAGAATGAGTTAATTATTCCCTCTAAATACCAGCTCTCCACTGCCTTGGGTCTTCCAACTGAATAAAATATCTAACTGCAGGGTCCTCTTGCATCAGAGTCCTGGGAAAGGGACAAGCTCCCCTTGGGGCCTGGAAAGTTTTCTGGCATAATCAGCATGCAAAGGGCATGAAGTCTTCCCTTCTGCAACAGGCTATTTCCAGCCCTCGATTAACTTCTTGAAACAGAAAGGAAATGACAACAGCATGTAAGATTTTCCCCACCATCTAAAGCATTGGAAGCTGATTTTTAAAAAATCCCTCAGGGTGGTTTTCTTTTTCCCCTTTGTAAGAATGTGCAAAACTAAGTTTTGAAAGCTCTAAATATATTTTGTGCTTCCTTCCCTCTAAACCTGAGAGGAAGCATCTATCTTGGCCAGGGATCTTGGCTTTTCTGTGGCAAACATGGATGTGGTAAGCACAGCGGTGCTGTGTTTCTGTGTGTTGCTGGCTCTGACTCCGATGCGTCCTCATCTGTCCTCACCAAGACGAGGCCCCACAAAGGGCAGGGCTAGGCCTCACCATGTCCCGGGCTTCTTTCAGGGCCCTGGGACCCCAAGAGCTTGGACACCACAGAACCGGATCTGGCTCACCTCTGAGGGCCCCGTGAGACTCTGTCCTCCTTCCCACACACGGACTTGGTGGGCTGACCTCAAAGCTCAGGGGACCTCAAGGGAGTGTTCTGAGAAGAATACAGCAGCGTTCAGAGACTGGAGGGGCTAGGGAACAAAGCTGCCTCTCACGCAGCAAAACCACAGGAGGAATGCAAGGTTCCCGTGAGATCTGAGGGCCTCAGCCTTGTCACAAACCACTTATAAGACTCGCAGCCATCTCTCTGTAGGCAGAGCACGGAGCACAGTCACCTGTCTTTGCCGGTGGCAGATTCTGGAGGGCACACGGAAGAACTCCAGCCTGATCTTCTGTCACACATCTTGAAGATATGCTATGGATTCCTCTGACAGCCTAATTTTAAAGCTAAGATATTCTTTATTTTTACTCATTATTTGTTTTTGGAAGCACTGTGCGGCTTGCAGAATCTTCTCTGACCAGGGATTGAACCCAGGCCACTACAGTGAAAGCCTGGAATCCTAACCACTAGGCAACCAGGGAAGTCCAAAACTAAGATATTCTTAGTTTTGATATAGTTGAATTTATCAAGTTTTTTTATGATTATTGCTTTTTGTGTTCTGTTAAATTTTTTTTTTTTTTTTTTTTTTGCATAGCCCAGGGCTATAAAGATCTATTTTCTTCTACAAGCTTTATGGTTTTACTTTTCACATTTAGGTTTGTGGTCCACCTTGAATTAATTTTTGTGTATGCTATGGAGTAGAGGTAAAAGTTCATCACTCTCTTCCCAAAGGACAACCAATTGTTTTGGCATCATTTGTTGAAAAGACCATTTTCCTACTGAACATGGTGCCTTTGTGGTAAACCCACTGATTATATATATGTGAGTCTTTTTCTGGATTCTCTATTCTGTTCCATTGGTCTATGTGTCTATCCTTGTACCAACAAACATGGTATGATTTAGAATTAAATGTAAGAAAATTGAAGTACTGAATGGAGGGCAGAACTGTTATATCCATCTCCCTCCAATCCTCTCCTTATTCCAAGAAGCAGAACATTTCAGGAGGAGCCAATATTCTTTAAAAACATCTGAACCTACCAGGAATACTTTGAATGACAGCCATCACCAAGGCAATGAAGAGGAGGACAAATCATGCTGTGAGTTTCTTTCTCTCCTGACTCTTGGAATACATATAAAACCCTGGGTGAATGGGCTGAGTCAATATTTGGATCATTCTGAGAACATAAATAATTTTGTCAATTCTGCTACCAGGCTATGCCTAGAATTCTACAAGATTTGCGTACCACAAAAATCTGTATTACTCACGGACTCCTGTTGAGTTGATGGGGTGGAGAGGCAAAGGAGGGGCCATTAGGACCAGTTTGCTGCAAGACATTTACGAAAACCCTTGCTAAATCAAATGTCCTTGAACAAATGCTGACCTACAGAGACGCCAAGTGGACACATTCCAAATGGAAGTGAAGGATGGTGAAAATATTTGGGGCCAAGAACCTGCACCCCGCTCCCGCACTCTAAAGAACCACCATCCCACGTATTGCATTGACAAGCAATTTCACTGCCAAAATCACCTCAAATTGCATGTGTACCACACAATCCAATTCCTGAAGGTTCTGTTCCACCTCAGGAGAGCAGCTGACAAAATGTCTCCTTACCAAATAACTTCTAACTCTTTCCACATTGCCTTTTTTTCTAAGAAGGCCAAAGCAGATACAGAATTATTCCTGTTTTTAAGGATAAAGGAACTTTTAGCTCATTATGAGCTCATTTCGGGCAGAAAGCTCAAAATCGGTCCTCGAGCCCAAGCCAAGGGTAACAACACTGGCATCTAAATCATGCTCAGTGTTTGGATTCCATTTAAAGCAAGTCACAAATATTTAAATGTATAGGGATGCACACCAGGATAGGTTCAATTTATTTATCCTTGCCTTTGTTAGAGTAAGGACTTCTGTCTGCTCAAACATCTGTCTAGCAGACATCCTGTACAGAGTAACTGCCCACTGCCTCTCTCCTCCCCTTCCCCACCAAGCTGTCGCAGTGATGCCTGGTGGCAGATGTGGGGAGAGTCCATCCCAAGACTTTCCCCACCTCCAACTCACCTATCTTTCTGTTTCAGATGAATGTCCCCAAACCAGGCTACTCCATGCTCCATTCTTCCCTTTCTCAACTCAGTTCTCATTCAATTTTCTTTGATCTTTCTCAGCTCTCTAAGTTTGTTTTCTTGCTCCCTTATTTTTTATAACTCTTGCCTGGTAACCTTAGGTGGTCTCTCACTTTTAATCATTCCTTGAAGAGAAAGAGGAAGAAAAAGAAGGGAGGGAGGAGGTAGAGGAGAAGAAAAAAGAGAAATTTTAATAAAGATAGCCAGATCCTAAACAAAAACTGTGTAAGGAAGAAGAAAGTTCTAAGTTTGGAAGAAAACTAAAATTCAATTTAATGAACTAGTGTCACCTTAAAAGTACCTGGAAGGAATCAGATTCTCCTATGGAATGCCCACCCACGTCTACATCCTCCCCCTCAGACACTTTTAATTAAGTTCTAGACAAATGACCCACAGACTACAGATTGCTTTATTCAATTATAACCTAGAAATAGCTATGTTCTGAAAAATCACTAAAGATATAGAAAAGGAAGAACTGTCCATGTATTTAAATTTGGAATATTTCAATTTGATTCTGAAGAGGTAAAGAAGGGCAGTTCTCACAAAACACACAAATGTCACCAGAAAAAGACCCTGAAATAGAATTAATTTTGAACTTGACAAGAAATTGATTCAAACCGAACTTACGTAATGTTGTAGTAGAAAGGACAGAGTTGAAATTTATCCTATAAAAACAATGGGAATAACATAAAAGAAATGTGAACAATTTCCTAGTCTCTTACAGAGCACAAAGCACTCCCCAGACATGACCTGAGATGCCCTCACCATGTTACCATTAAAGCAAACAAACAAACCAACAAACCCAAAGCACTTCTAGGGAGAGGTCGCTTGGCTCTGGATCCTTGTCTACCGCTTATAGCCAAGAGACCTTGGACAAGCCACTTACCCACTTTTACAGAAGAAACCAGGGCAGGTCTAAGAATTTTCTTTTGGGGTTGGGAGTGAATGTACCCACAATGAATGTGTCCTGGAGCACAGTCATGTGGCATCTTTGACATCCATGAAGTTTTGAGGTTCCACTGCCTGGTTCTGGGAGCTCTCACCCCCCCCCCCCCACAAATCAGTGCAATGCACCACCTCACCTATCTAAATGCAATGTACATGACATAACAAAGTTCATTCTCCCAGTGATGGAAAAAAAATAGTGCTTTATTATAAAGGTATCAGTGGTTACCTAGTTAGCCAATTTTTTAATCTGAAAAAGCTGCACAGAAGATGTTGGGAGAGGTCATGTTTTGGAGATAAGTATATATATATATATATATTCCACTGAACCTGAGAAATGGTTGAAAGTCAAATTCTCCCTAATAGTCAATTTTTGTCCAATTTTGTTGATATCCTATTCAACCATTTTCTTCTTCATTGCCTTCTTCATTTTCCCCATCATCTCTCCCATGTTTACCCTACAAACTCACTTTTCTTTATTTCTACCAAAACTCACTCCCTGCTCACATTCTCATTACATGCTTCTTACAACCTCTAGAACTTTTGCTTATGCTGATGCACTTGCCTCCTTCCTCTCATCTATTATCTATGCCCCACCCTTTATTTGGAGCTCTAAGGCTGAAGTTTCATCTCCCTTTTGACTTTTTTTTTCTCCACAGCTCCAGTTTCCACTTATTTCTTCTGTGAAATCTTGTTGAGTTCAGAGTTAGTGCCACACAACTTAGTGCATCACTGTGCTCTAATGCTTTCCTCAGCAGGGCTAACTGAAGATGCCAGTGTCCTGACAGAGTCATAAATGAGCCCAAAACCCTGCAGTTAGATGTACTTCGTGTGCACTGGGAGGAGGGACAGACCAGATTGTATGTAGTAGAAAAAGGGCAGCAGTAAACTTGGAACATAACATGACTAGTCATACGGAACTAAGAAGATAGCCACTATCTTGAAAATACACCAGTGTACACGTTGCCAAGGTCCCTAACCAAAGTGGTGCTATAGTCCCTCCTTCTTTATCAGCTGGAACATTATTCATTGTGACTTTCTTTAATCTTCCACTTGACTTCCTCTTGCCATAAACAAGGTTTCTTGGCCACTGCTCACACACCAACCAATCTGCATACGATCAGGGGTGCAAAATAATTTAAATATACACTACCCAAGCAAGTTCCAATGAGAAGTGCAGATCTGCTGTGGGGAAATGATCATCAATCAACCTCACATCAAAACAGGGTTTCTGCCACATGCTGGGTTACATTATTCACAGTATGCGCTGAGTACTTATCAACATGGCTACGAGAGTCAAGCATAAAGACCTCTCCAAGTTATAGCAGAGTTGCAAACCACACTCACTGTGTCTCTTAATGATGCTGAATCCTAAAATAGCTCACAGAGAGTATGTGCATTCATACCAAAAAAGGAGGGTTTAAGAACGCAGGGAGACACCACATATGGAGACTCAAGAGTTCAGACAACTTGGCACAAATCCCCAGATTGGATTCCGATAACACACTGAAGGGAAAAGCACCAAACAAAAGTACAAAATGGGAAAAGAATAGTAGGAAGGCACTACGGCCAAGAGGGGGAAGGGGATGAAACGTGTGGAAACTTCCTGATATTAAATAAGGGGAAGCAGGAACTGTATGGCTAATTAAAGGGCAGAGCCATCTGCCAAGGCAAGTCATTTCGGGAACTTCTGGAGGTGGGGTGAAGCGGCTGCTGACCCTGGGGATGAGAACGGGCATGTGGTCTCCTGGGTGTCAGCTGAGCACGGCAAGGGCAGGAGGAAAAAGCACTCAATCTGAAGCAGCACAGGCCAGATTTAATTTCTGGGTTTCGGTTTAAGCTAAAGTCATCTGGTTACGGTTGCTACCGTGGGTCATTTACACTTTACTGTGAGTGAAGACCCAAAAGTTTATAATGATGGGGCCCTCCCAAACACTGCTGGGGGTAAAAGTATGTAAGAAATGCTTCCTCTTCTTCAGATACAATGTACTGAGGTGGGATGGGGAGGTTTAACACATATAGACTGAGATCAGAATGCTAGGGAGGTAATAGCTAATGAGTGTGGAGCATGACCTTTGGAATCAGCACTTCTGCTCTACCACTTCTGAGTTATGTGACATTGAACAAGTTATTTAACTTTTCTCGGTTTATTCATCTGTGAAATGGGATAATACCTAAATCATCATATTATCAGAAAGATCAAACAAGATATAGCAATTAGCCAGTACCTGGCATGGGGCAAACACTGGGTATGTATTAGTTACTGCTTTTATTTCAAAGTAAATCCCCATGACGGAAGCTGATACAAATTGCTTCTTCAGAGAATGGATGACACAACATCACTTGGACCTCGGGTGGCTGGGGACAGGAGCTGGCATCTGAGCAGGCCCTGAAGTTCAGAAGTAAGCCTTCTCTCAAGGAAGGTCTCTTCAGAGCCCTGCCTGAGCAGGGGTGTGGGGGCAGGAAGACACCAGCTGGCTGGTGGACAGCGAGCACCCTGGTCCGGCTCAGGGACAGCATAGTAGAGGAGCCGAGATCCAGGTGTGGAGCACGGTGGAAGGAGGAGGAGGTGGGGCTTTGTGGTCCAGCGTGTCTCTGAATGTCGGAGAGACATAATTGAAGTGGCATTTCAGGAGATGACTATGGAGGCCTTTGCAACACCACTGGGATAGGGTGGGGATTAGGAGCCTAAACCAAGGTGGTAGCAGCGGGAACAGAGAGGAAAGGGGCAGACTTGAGAGATTATTCAGGAAGAACCAACACCACCCAGGAGCGGACTGGATGTGGGGAAGCAGGAATGAGTCCAACGTTGTGGGCTAGGTAAGAGGAGGTTGCGACACCATGGACAGAAGCCGGGGTGTCTGTCTGAGAAAGGCCTTGCACTGGAGGAGGGGCAAGCATGGATCTGGGCTTACATCTGCTGAATCTGAGGTATGAGCCTGGGCAATGAGGAGGTGCCGGACCCCACAGAGAGAGCGGAAACAGACTAGGGGACCAGTGGTACCAACGTAAACACTGTCTAGTTTAACTTCAGCCCTGGAAGGCTGGGTGGGTTCCTTGGCATGGAGGGAAGACAGCTTTGGCTTGCTCTCCCATGGACAGTTTCTCCGGAGGGAGTTCCATCAGCTCACTGCTGATACCCGGCCCATTCTCACCCCACCCTATCCCCGGTAAAGCAGGGGAGGAGACAGCTAAGACTCTGCTTAGCAACCGGTCACTTATCTGCAGGGGCAGTTCATCTGAAAGCAGACTGTCCAGCATGATGCAACCCTGGTGACGGCATACACAGATTCTACGAATTACATTTTCTGGCTGACAGCTACTTACCTCTGGGTTAATGAGACACCCCATTTTCGCTCCTATCTTTGATGCTGAAAATCTTCCTAGAGTGTATTAATCTATTTTTTTTTTCTGTGGTAGACATCATAGCATTCAGATGTCTTTCTATGATCACGATTCTTGCCGTGTCTCAAAATTATCACAAGTTTGAACGGAGGAACATAAACAGAAAGTCGCTTCTTACAACTTGCTGCTTGCACACCAATCTCTTATTTGATAATGTCTTCTTATTCTTTTCCCCAACAAGTATGGACCCAGCACAAAATGAATAGAATAATAACCAAGGGTCTGACTCCGGGCTGAGGTTCCCACCCACAGGTGATCCTGGTACATGTGGTCTGGGGTCATCCTTGGAGGAACGCTGCATTAGGTAAAATAAATCCATGAAGAATTTAAAGCCAAGTTCAGCTGTATAAGGAGGAAAGATCACGCTGGCAGCCGTGCGGTGGCTGACCTAACCTGGGGCTCTGTCAGCAACATCGCCAAGGGATGAGCTGATGTATTTGGCAGCGCCCCACGGCAGCTGGGACAGCTAGACTACCATCCCAACACCGGACTGACTGAGAGCCACACAAGTTACATGAGCGGGCTACATTTTTATGTGGTTTGAGCATATGGAAGCACGGACTTCATACAGAGTACCTTTATGAAGGGACATTCCCTAGTTATGTGGGTGTATCTTGTTCATGCTAATGGAGCCGTGGAAATACTTTTTTCCCCCACATTGCATGGGCCTGTCCTATCTGGACTATGACTCACCTTAAATCCAACATTGTAAAATTCTGGGTCACTTTTTCCTATTCTGCAACACAGAACTGGGTGTGGACGTTTCCACAGGAGGGCACGGACTGCCACCTGATTCTGAACTTCCTAGAATCCCAGAGAGCGAGTTCCCCCAGGACACTTCATCTTCGAGTCCCTGCCTCCCTGCCTTCCCTACACACCCCCAGTACGTGGCATCGTCAGGCATTGGAAGTATTTCCTGCACTGAGCTGTGAGCTGTAACGGGAAGTCTTCCAGAACCTGGAGGCTCACCCACCCACAAAGCTTGGTCTGGGTTCACAGACCCTGAGCTGATTAACAAGGGTTGTAGTCTGGGAAGTTCCACAGAAAGAGATGCTCTTGAATCCTGCCCCTGGGGGGAAGGATATGAGGGACTGCCCGGTGGCCTTCAACTTCAGGAGGGTTGGACTTGCTAAGCCTGGTACCTGGAACATTTTGGAAAGGTGAAGAAGCCTGAGGCCTGAGCTCCCAGGAGGCCCTGGGAGGATGCTGCCATGGGGCCACTTCTGCTGTTCCTTGTCCACTAGACAGCCCAGGCTCCCGGGAGCTTCCCACCCGGGGTCTGCAGTAGAAGACTAAAGTTCTTCAGCTCCCTGAGAACTAGATAAACCCTCAGCTCCACTCTGTCCAAGGAAGAGATTTACATTGCAGGAGGCCCAGTAAATCCATCAGGCCAGGCTGACCGCTCTGGAAGCAGCCTGTGGGAATTGACCGTGCAGTACCGGGTCACCCTTTTAGATGAGGAATTATCAAAAAGAGGAGATTTGTTCAGTCTCTGGAAAGTTATGCAGGTTGGAAGAGAGGCATCTGCAGGAATAACAGGTACCAGACACACAGCCACCAGGGCAAGCTCCAGCCACCCAGGAACCAGCCTCGAAGAAGGATTCTGTCTTGCAGTGGCTGCCAATCCTGGCTGCACCCTGGGCTCCTCCTGGAGTGTTTAACTAGTACCCAAGCCTGGGCTGCACTCCCAGAGTTTGGCGTTGGTCTGGGCGTTGGTCTGGCACTGGAATTATTTTTTTTTTCAACTTCCTAGGGAGACCCACTCAATTAAAACATGGCTTCAGAGCAGAAGATACTCAGATGAAGAAGATGACACAAAGGTGGAAAGTAAGAGAGGAGGCAAGGGGGACAGACTTGGAAAAAATTGCTCCCGAGTCTTTTTAGGGAGAGGCCGAGGACACTGGGAGGTGCAGGTATTTAAGGAGAAGAGAGGAAAATTCCAGGAGCGAGAGTGAAGGGTGAAGAGTATAGAAACCTGATAATGACACCTCCTTGTTGTACTAGTATCGCTTTAGCTCTACGGAGGGGACGGTGGTCCGCGTCTGACTTCCCCTCCTTTGTCAGAAGCTTTGAGTTGCCTGCTCTCAGAGTCTTAGTTCTCCTTCGGTGCCATTTTCCATTTTCCTAAAATAAAGCACCTGGCTCACATCCCCAGCCCCACCCCTGTGCTCGGAACTCCCACCTTTAATGGCAGAGCCAGAGACCAGGCTCTGCGACCATCTGGAGTCTGTGGCGCTCACTTAAGAGCCCACTAAATCCCAACCCTTTGCCTTCGCTCCTTTAGAGTCAGATCACCTCTCTGCTAAGCCACGTTCAACTCGGCTTCGCAAGGGCCCGGAGCCGGGTAAAACACAAGGGACCCGTGTGGGCGGCACCGGCCCCCTCCGGCGGCCACGGGACACAGCGCGGGCCATGCCGTGCCCGTGCCCGGTTGGCATTTTTACTGGGTGATGTCTTTGCCCGGCAGGCTCCAGGCTCTAGAGCTATCTGGTTGCAGTTGCCTCCTTGGCCGACAAGCCCAGACATTAATCAGCCGTGCATAATGGCTCCCCCTGTTCTCTCCCAGTGTCTCCCCCTCCTTCGCTTGTGCCCTCTGGTTATTTTCTGTACTCCTCTGCTTGCGATCTCCACAGACTTGAAAGCTCTCAGCTATCTACCCCCAGTCTCATCCTTTGTTTATCTCTGCTCTGTTGAGTGTTTTCAGATTTCCTCCCCACTTCCCAGTAGGATTTTGCGCTATTTCTCCCATATTCTGCATTTTTCTAGCACTGCCCTCCAGGCTCAAACTGGAACAGCTCTCAGCTTGTGGGTTAATTCTTCTCATGTGTGTCTTGAGTACTTATTACATTTGCTACTGTGTACTTGCTTTGCAGACATACTGTGTATTCCCAGTATAATAAGACTTTCTTTCTGAGTGCAGAGAGGAAACTCACATTCCTAGTCAGAAGGTGCTAGATGTGTGTGCAGTGGACCATCTGAGCTTGGAAAAGCTGGGTTGTTCAAAGAGGCTCAGAAGTGCCAAGTAACACTGCTCTGAAAATCAGAGAAATGGGCATGTCTCCCTGATCACAGGGGAGGAGGACCCCTCTAATAGGAACTGGGGGACTTCAAATAAGGGTTTTGTCATTTTTCATTAGTGAGGCAAGTCTTGCTTGCTTTTATCGGGTGGAGGCTGACCTGGAGCTCACCCCGCTGGGTGTGAGCTATGAGAAACTGGAACCAGGTAAAGGAAAGCTGTGCTACTGCCCGCGCAAGTGGTTACCCCAGACAGAGGGTCCCCAGAGGCAGGAGAATGCTCTTTGCTGCTCTTACTGGTATTTATAGGACTAGACTTTGGCATTTTGATTATTTTCAGACAGTGATTATATTTCTATAATTAGTGGTACTTTCTTTTTCTTTCTTTTCCTTTTTTTTGGGTTGAATTTTGTTTTTCTTGAGTTGTTAATTCCTTTTATAATGCAGGGGAAGAAAGGGGGCTCGCATGATTTCAATAGCAAACTGGGCTTTAAGGTGAAGACATTGCATCTATACAAGGACTAGGAGCAACTATATGCGAAGCATCCTATGGGGTCTGTCGTAGAAACATCCTTTCCCTCCGCAGGTGTTCCTTCTAGAGCGGCCATCACCTCCACCCTTGGAAATTTTATTCTTTGGTTTAAGTAAAGGAAAATAATTCCCTCACAGAGTAGCAGCTGGGATTTCAGCCTTGGCACCCCTTCAGAGCAGCCGTGCATAAAAGTAGGAAACTCGTTCTTTACAAACTTGGGGAAGAAAATGTCCTTGATTTTCCTGAAATTGACGTAGAAGCTGCACTTTATGCCTCCTTGGTCCTTGCTTTTTGGGTGCATTCTCAGGGAATCTCTAGCACATGTGTGACCCCTTTGGGAAGCTGGGGACCTCAACGACAAGGCTGGCTCACAAGGGGGATGATGCTTGCTTGCTCTGCCTGTGAACAAGGGGAAGAGGCGGAAAGTAGTCCAGGCTTATCTAGCTCATGGGAGAGGATGATGGTCTCTGAGCCTGTAAATCAGTTAAGCTGACACTTGAAGAGAAGAAAATTCAAAGCAGACTCAAACAGATAAAATAAGACGAGACCCCTGAGGCAGTGTGACGTTGGTAATCACGTAACCCACCTCCACCCACACATCAACGGGAGGAGCTCGGCCTCACACCTCTGGAGCTGAGAGAGCTTAATCCCACTCACAGACAGTTCTGAATAATTTTTTGAAAGATAAACAAGCAGCATTTTAACCTACCCAAAAATGAGGAACAACAAATCCACAAATACTCCGCAGCGTCAGCACTAGACAGCTTCCCCAGCGGCACCACATGCTCAGGTGAGTGACGAATGGATCTTTTTGGAACATACTGACCATCAGATGTGAAACTGGGATGGCCAGGGACTTCCCTCTCCCAGTGCAGGGGGCCCAGGTTCCGTCCCTGGTCAGGGAACTAGATCCCACACGCCACAACTAAGACCCGGCACTGCCAAATAAATAAATGTCTAAAAAAAAAAAAAACAAAAAACTGGGCTGGCCAGAGGTTTACTCCTAATAACTAGGGGTTATCAAAAGAAAAATGTCAGGACTTCCTTGGTGGCAGAGTGGTTAAGAATCCGCCTGCCAATGCAGGCGACACGGGTTCGATCCCCGGCCTGGGAAGATCCCACATGGGCCACAGAGCAACTAAGCCCGTGCGCCACAACTACTGAGCCTGTGTGCCGCAACTACTGAAGCCCGTGCACCTAGAGCCCCTGCTCCACAACAAGAGAAGCCACCATAATGAGAAGCCTGCACACCAAAGAGTAGCGCCTGCTCGCCACAACTAGAGAAAGCCCACACACAGCAATGAAGACCTAATGCAGCCAAAAATAAATAAAAATAAATTTAAAATAAATTAATTAAAAAAAAAGAAAAATGTCATCTATTCATCATTAATATTCATTCCCTGTAATGAGAGAACTAACTTCTACTATTGCCTCGATAAATTTACTCTGTAAGGGAAAATCCCTATGGAAAAAGGTATAAACGTTGAGAAAGACTCATAATGAAACTAAATTTCAGCACTGCATGGCACTAAACCGGTAAAAACATGGAGTAGATTAATTCATTCAGGTCCTCCACAAACTAAGTGCTGTGCTGGGTGACACGAGGAATTGGAAAGCTGACAGGGTTGGCCTCCTATCTGATATGGATTTATAATCCACAAAGTGTAGACAAGTATACAAGTATAGAAGCAATTATAATATGGAAGGCGTGTAATTGGTCCTTTGATATAAATATAAAAAGCATTCTGACCAAGCAGTCACAACTGAATTCATGGAAGAGGAAAAGGGCTTTCAAAGTTAAATGTGGTGGGTGGGGCTGGTAAGGAAATTCCAAGCAAGGGGATCAGCTTGCTCTAAGAGGTGAGATGTCACTTTATATTGTCATTAGGGTTTACAGCCCACAAAGAGTTTCTATATCCACTACTTCATTTTGATTTTCCCCACAATCTTGTGAGCTAAGCATTTTACAGATAAAAGACACTGAGGTTCAGTAAGGTTGAGTGTCTTGTGCAAAGCCTCGTGCGCAGCCTGGGAGTGCTGTGTCTGGGACACGAATCTATCTTTTCTGAGTCCAAATTCAGAGCTTTCCCTAGGCTCCGGCGGTGCCACTCTACACAGCCCAGTGTGGCTGAAGAGTCCCTTCTTGCTTTGTTTTGTTGGCGGCGTGAGGGGTTTAGAGAGAAGGAAAAAAAATCTTGAAAACTGGAGGCCAGACTAGATTGCAGAGGTTTTCCGTGTCAAGCCAAGGACATTAGTTACGTCTACAAGCTATGATGAAGAAAAGAAAAACAAGAGAATAGAAACATGAATGTCTTTCGGAGAAAAGTTTACACAACTGTGAGAATCATAAATAGAGGTCACGGCTCACCATTCACACTCTGGCCTGAAATGTTTCAGAGGTATTTTCTGAGTGGTTCTGGGTAAACAGTTTGGACTTGCAACCCCAAACAGGTCAGAATTATCCTCCTCATACAGAATGCTGAGCAGACGTTAACCCTACTGCGACTACGTGGTTAGAGTGCCACCCACATCTTAGAATAAAACAATCTGGGAACTCCAGTCCTTTTCATTAGATTTTAATGGTTTCAATGAATGTTCAATGTGAAAATCAGTATTTGAAAATATGCTTCATGTTTTGTTTTGAAAATCATTAAGAAGATGCCATCTTCTCAGAAAGTACCTTATATAGGCAGGAATTCTATGAAAACTTTAAAAGTCAATGTTAACAGTAAACATTCCTGGGCAGAGCCAAGCAATCCTTCTATTAGTGAAAACATCTCCTCTTTGGGATTAGATATGTTTCAGATTTACATCTTTATTGTGAGAAAAAAATTTAACTGTCAGAAAGGGGAGAAGGGTCCTAAATGATTACATTTATCTAAACTATAAAATCCAGAATAGATAAGATCTGGCCGAGCATGTTCTCAGCTTCATTTCTTGTCTTGTCCCTCCTGAACCCTGAGCTCTGGCCATAATGAACTTCTCTGTTCCTCAAATGTGTCCCGCTCTCCCTGGCCCCCGGCCTTCGTGCATGTCATTCCTTTTCCTGGAACATTCTCCCCAGTTCCCATTCCTCCCCATCTTTGCCTGGTTAACCCCTAGAGATCCTTTAGATCTCAGTTTAGTTATCTTTTTGTTTGACAAACCTCCCTTGACCCTTCTTTCCTCGTCCCCGCCCCCCCACTTAGAATGGGGGCCTCCTCAAGAATCTTGGGAAAGTTGGACAGCCACATGTAAATCAATGAAGTTATAAGAAACCCTCACACCATGCACAAAAATAAACTCAAAATGGCTTAAAGACTTAAACACAAGACATGACACCATAAAACTCCTAGAAGAGAACGTAGGCAGAACATTCTCTGATCTAAATCATACCAATGTTTTCTTAGGTCAGTATCCCAAGGCAACAGGAATAAAAGCAAAAGTAAACAAATGGAACCTAATCAAATTTATATGCTTTTGCACAGCGAAGGAAACCATAAACAAAACAAAAAGACAATCTATGGACCAGGAGAAAATATTTGCAAATTATGCAACAAGGACTTAATTTCCAAAATATATGAACAGCTCATACAATTCAATAACCAAAAGCCAAAAACAAAAAAAACCCCAAACAACCCAATTGAAAAATGGGCAGAAGACCTAAACATACATTTCTTTAAAGAAGTCATACAAATGGCCAAAAGGCACATGAAAAGATGCTCAGTATCACTAATTACTAGAGAAATTCAAATCAAACTACAATGAGGTACCACCTCACACCAGTCTGAAGGGCCATCATTAAAAAGTCTACAAATAACAAATGCTGGAGAGGGTGTGGAGAAAGGGAACCCTTCTACACTGTTGGTGGGAATGTAAGTTGGTGCAGCCACTGTGGAGAACAGTATGGAGGTTCCTTAAAAAACTAACAATAGATTTGCCATATGATCCAGGAATCCCACTCCTGGGCATATATCCAGAGAAAATCATAATTCGAAAAGATTCATGTACCCCAATGTTCACTGCAGCACTATTTACAATATCCAAGACATGGAAACAACCTAAATGTCCAATAACATATGAATGGATAAAGAAGATGTGGGACACACACACATACACACACACAATGGAATATTACTCAGCCATAAAAGAGAATGAAATAATGCCACTGCAGCTACATGGATGGACCTAGAGATTATCATGCTAAGCAAAGTCAGAAAGAGAAAGACAAACACCATATAATATCACTTATATGTGGAATCTAAAATATGACACAAAAGAACTTATTTACAAAACAGAAACAGACTCACAGACATAGACAACAGACGTGTGGCTGCCAAGGGTGGGGGTGGGGAGGGTTGGATTGGAAGTTTGGGATTAGTAGATGCAAACTATTACATATAGGATGGATAAATGACAAGGTCCTACTGCACAGCACAGGGAACTATATTCAATATCCTATTATAAACCACAATGGAAAAGAATATGAAAAATAACATATATTCGTATATATGTATACACACACACACACACGTATAACTGAATCATTTTGTTGTACACCAGAAATTAACATTGTAAATCAACTATACGTCACTAAAAAAAAAAAAAAATCAAACAAACTGAACTGGGGCCTCCTTCCTGGTTTTCGTATGGCTCTAATTACCCGCATCACAGCATTTTCTCAGGGCTGTAACCGTGTCTGTGCACTCCATTAGACTGTGGGCTCAGTGCTGGGAAGGACACACCAACTTCTCTCTAGTTCTTTTCTGTATCTCAGTGCCTGGCACTGAGGAGATGATCAACAGACCTGAGTAGCTGAGCGAGCAGATGTCACTACCAAAATATATACCAGGTTTTGTACATTCATGTCAAGGTTTAAGTAGCAAGATTTAAGACACTGGCTTTCTTTGTTGTTGATTATTAAAAAGACTTTGGGGGGCTAGCTAGATAAAACTACTTTTATTCCAGAGTTTGTACAAGGGCATGTTGAGCACTTGGGCAGAGATTTTGATGACTGTGGCTGTAATAGGTACAAACAGGCCACTGTTTGGGGAGTCCCTGCTTCTGGTTCTGACCCAGCTACTCAGCTAGAGCAATAACATGGCCAGAGTTGCTGATGCTGTATTTTATGCTTACATTCACACAGATCATGTGAAAAAGCTACACAAAAGTAGCCATCTCATTAAAAAAAATTGATAAAACCCAGGAGACAAAAGATAAAGGTTGACTCTACAGCAACATGCTGCCTTGTGAGTCAATTTATAAGATTTAAAAATTGGGGGCCATTGGTCAGACTTTTAGTGGGAGAAACCAGAGTGAAGTTTGGGGCAACTATTTAAAAGTACAAAAGTGCAAGTCTGTGTCAACAAGCAGTACTATTACGTTAGAAAAGACAGATTAAAAAAAAAAAAAAAACCAGCAAAGCATAACCCTAATTCCCCAAAGATGTTAAACACATTTATATGAGGTTTTAAGTGAAAAAGATCAACTTTAAAGTCTGTTTCTAAACATAAAAGAAGAATTACTGATTCTACATGCAGAGGAAAAGCTCCAGCTGACAGACAGGCCCTTTTCCAGTGGGATGGTTGACAGGAGATGATACTGAGATTCTCCTCTTGTGGTAAACTAATCCTACCCTATTAATATTTCCATGTTCTTAAATTATCATATAGCAGTGACCTTGAGATGTAGAAGGACCCTAAGATCTATCTTGTCCAAAATCTCATTTTCTGGATGAGGCTTGGGTTGGGAGGGTGTGGAGGGACTGGTTAAACATTTGCCTACACTCATTCCAGGTTGCTGGTAGAAACTGAACTAGAACTATATGAATTCATCTCCTTGTACTTTATTAATAATCAGAAAAAACACTATCTGTTCTCAATCAGCTGGCTGCCGTTTAAACAGTGTGAAGCTGAGAGATTCGAAAGGCGCTGAGCAAAAGCGTGAAGCAAGAACTGCTGCATTTCCCAGGCAGAAGGGCGGCACGCAGTTTAGTTGTGGGAGGATTTCCAATTTGCATGAATGGACAAGTAAGATAAAGCTGGCTCCAGAAAAGTAATTCCCCCAATTTCCATGAGCCTTGGATTCGGGAAACTGCAGTCTACTCTGGAATTTGGGGACATGACAAACGGTACTGGGTAGAACTAACTCCCTAGGTGACCTCAGCCCACGCACGCACGGAGGCTTGTCAAGGACCCAGGTGCCGGGCTCGCCCGTGGGTTGCGGCCGAGACAGAAAAACAAAGGAAAAAAATCCTCCTCAAACAAGCACATAAGCAAAAACTATCTTCCTGTGTTCTCTGCCAAGAGAACTGAAGCCAAAGAGACGAGTTCAAGAATCTGATTCATCCATCAAGACAAATCAGCTCAGCCTAAGGAGGCTCGGAGGGTAATTTAGGAAGTAAACAAAATTTCAGTTTCAGAAAGAGGCTTTGGAGAAAACACAGAGGCCATCCCTGGACTCAAACTCCATAGTGAAAACAGAAAAGGATTCACTCTTAAGGCATGGAGTTCTGAAAATGCCAACAGATGGACACATTCAAAAGGGGCAACTCCAGAGGCAAACAGCACCAAGATGTTAGCCCTCTTCCCATGTGGAGTCTGGGTTCTAAGCCAGCTGCTTGCTGAGCTGAAAAAGCGTGTCTAGTGAAGAAGGTCTGCTAGCACTGTTGAAGTTCAGCAACAGCAAAGGAAAGTCAGATTAGCAAAAAGTACTTCCCCCTCCAGGAGTGCCAAGCTCCTGGGCTGGCCTGAAGCATCTGCCCTTGTTCACAGTCAAAGCCACTGCTCTCACCTGTATCACTTCTCTGGTTTGGCTGGCCAGTTGTGCCCCTGGTTCCCTCCCTCCCTCCCAGCCCCCGTGCCAGCCACAGACTGGAGTTTGTGTCCACATTCTCTTTCTCTCCAGGCATCACTAGAGTATCTGGTCCAGATCCTGTTCATCCCTTCTGCTACATGGGTCTCCCATCCCCTTATCAAATCCTCTCTTTTTAAGTGGAGCTGAATTCTGCTCCCCTTGAATGTGGTGTAGACCTAGTGACTCCACTCTAACTAAAAGAATGCAGTGGAAGTGACCATGTGTGAATTCTGAGACTAGGTCATTAAAGGCATGCAGCTTCCTTCCTGCTTTTTCTTAGGTCACTTTCTCTGAGAGAAGCCAGTTGCCATGTTGTTAGGATGCTCAAGCAGCACAATGGAGATGTCCACGTGAGGAGGAACTAAGTCCTCAAGACAACAGTCATGTGAGTAAGCCAATTTGGAAACAGATCCTCCAACCTTAAACCTTCAGATGACTAGTCTCTACTGACATCTTGACTGTAACCTCATGAGAGACACCCTCTCTAAGCCAAAGACTACCTAGATAAGACAGTCCCAAATTTCTAACCCACAGAAACTATATGAGATAATAGATATTCATTGTTGTTTTATTTAGGCTGCAAGTTTTGGACTAATTTATTGTGTAGCAGTAAATAACTAATACAACATCTTTGAACTTTCTCTACCATCAACTAGAGTTGTTCCTTAATTAATCATAATCTCTTTTTGGAGAAGGAGGTTTATTTGTTTTTGTCATAAAGTCCTTTCCTCAAGGGTTAGGACAACACCCCCCCCCTCCACACACACACAATTTATTGATTTGGGGTCATTATGGATGGACATTTATTGATTTGGGGTCATTATGGCTCAGTCCCAAGGAGATAAATGCAATAATGATAATATATATTTTTAAGGACTGTTCTTTGTACATGCTCTCCTAGAATCTTTTATGTTACTTTATCATTATATGAGAAAGAACTGGACCTTATATCTCCCCAGGATCCTCCAAACATAAGCCTTAACTGTGAGCATTTGTAACCTTACACAGACCATAGAAACTATAAGAGATTTCTCTTTTTCCCTTAAGGGTCTTGTTTTCACACTTTAGGAGACAGTGAGTGAGATTAAACTGCCATATACTACAACATGGATGAAGCTTGAGGACACTACGCTAAGTGAAATAAGCCAGTCACAGAAAAACAAATGTTGCCTGATTCTACTCACATGAAGGATCTAAAGTAGTCAAACTCATAGAAGCTGAAAGTAGAATGGTGGTTGCCACGGGCTGGGGGAGGGGGGAAGGAGAGTTGCTATTCAATGTTCCTGTAAGATGAAAAAGTTCTAGAAATTTTCTGTATATCAGTGTGCATATATTTAACAATACTGTATGTACACTTAATTTGTTAACAGGGCAGATTTTGTGTTATGTGTTTTCTATCTAAGATAAAAAAAAAAAAAAAGGAAACAGTGAGTGAGATTAAAACGACCTTACTCCAAGATTCGCAAAGCAGTGATTCCTTTTTTTTGCAACACTCCACGCCTTTTCCAATACACCACTGTCATATCATCCCCAAACGCCCTCAAAATGAGAATTTTTTTTACTTGTTTCTACATTAAAAAACAAAAATGTTGCTCTCTTCTTCCTGGAGGATTGACAGGGTGGAAAAGGAGGTAAGATCTCATACAAACCAAACATAAGGATAGGTTATAGCAATTCCCAGAAGTTTGGGGATCACTGATCTGGAGATATGTTGAGTTTCAGAAGAAGCAGGCTTAAAAAAACATCGGAGCATTTGAGAAGCTAAACTCCAATCAAAGGACTGCTGTTACCGGTTTACTATCTAATTCTCCATAGAGACAAGATACCCAAGAGACATAATAGCCAAGAGATCAAGGCAAAATAGAAGCCAGTGAAGACTCAGAGAAGCAATGAGCTAATGCCCAGATAAGAGGAGCCTAGCGATGCATCAGCAATGGCAGAGAGAAATAAGAAGACTGAAATACTTCCTATTCATTAATACATGAGTGGGGTCAAAAGTGAAGAACGTACAGATGGCAAGGTTCTGTTATATCATTTTCCACAAAAAGAAGGAAAGAAAATATCAAAAGAGGAAGTGGCATGTGAAGGGTGGAATTTTCAGGATGCATACACATAATTATCACTGCCATGTAGTAAGCCAGGAATGGGGTTAGTGGAAGGCAGGGAGGGAAGTGAAAGGAAACTTCGGGTGTTATATGGATAAGGAGAAAAGGACCAATTATGTTTAAATTTAGAACATATATTAATGCTCTCAAAGTTGACTGACAGCTGGAGTACGCTTTCTCTTCAGTCATTCCTCAACTTGTTATTTTTTCTTTTTTTTTTTTTTTAACATTAAAAGCTAATTCTGTGAAGCTTTTCAATTGCCACTTTGGGGTGCAGAATCCATCTGAAGGACAGGAGAGAAAAGCCAAAGTGCTAAGGAAGCCTTTCTGGCCAAGACTAGAGAAATGTTCTGAGCCCCTTGCCCAGACATAGGGGAGGGTCCAAGGCAGTGGCTTCCTCCAGGCCACCACTCTCAGGCCTTCCTCCGGGTGTGCTCCCAGGAGTCAGGGTGAAGGAGACTGTTATATGCTCTCCTTATATGGTTTCAGGACAGTATATTACCATGAGACACACCGATTTGCCCAGGAGGGAAACTCAAATTGGTGTAGAAGCCTTCAGGCCCCTCGGAGTCTCTTGGACCATCTGTGGGGCTGGATGGAGCAGAAGAGGAGAATACAGATGACAAATGAGCAGAAGCTGGGCAGGAAGCAGAGGCCAGGCCACAGGGGAGCTTCCCGGTACTGGGATCTCTCTCTCTCTCCAGGCTATTTATGGTCCCTTACGACAAAACACAGAAGGGAGGCCTGCCATCAGCACCAGGAGTTCTCTTCAGATTTCCTACAGGAATCTTAGGTGAGCCTCTTTCTTCTAGAAGTCCTCTCAGAGCAAGACGTTTTCTCTTCAAAATGCTGATTAGACTCACTGTATAATGTTGTCTTAAGAAATTAATTTTATAAAGACGAGCCTGGTTTAAACAATAAAGAAAAGCAAGGAGATACTGATTTCATGTTTGACAGAGCTTTTTCTATCTTTGTTTCCCCTATCCGTCCACACCCCCCAAATCTGATTATCTTATTATATTCACACAGATTCTGTTTACCTATGCATTTCCATTGTGGCTAACACATCAAAAAAAAAAAAGCACATTTCCCACTGAAAATCACATTTAACAAATCCCTTTGGGGACAGAAAAAAGTGTACACCCTTTAAAAAGATTAGTTTGTGCAAGAAAGAAGTCAGGCCCCAATCACTCCTCTGCATTAAGCTCTAGTTGAAATGAGGTGGGCGCCCCAGGCCACATTTATAATGATGGACGCTTCTCAATCTCCGACTGCAGGCCTGACCTTCTATGAGACCATAATCGTTCTCACAAATATGCAAAGGGAACCACCAAAAGCTTTAATAAGCATGCTTCTCTTCTGAATGCCTAAGACCACTTGAGCCAGCTCACAAACTGGGGGGAGGAGTAATCAGCAACGAACATGGGGGCCTCCGTGCACCTTTCTATCTGATTAAGATCGATTCTCCTCCGGTAAAACAAATGGGATTGATCGTGACGATCAATGCTGAATGGTACAATGTATCAGAGAATTTACTGAAATAAAACTGCAAATTAAAAAGGCCAATTTTTCTGCAGATGGGCTCTCCCTTCATTTTACACTACCTTCTATTTCTTCCGCTCTGAACACACCAGGTTCACCGGGTGAACGAAGCCCCTTGGTCCATGTGCATACAGTGGTGGTGAAACCTGGCTGGAGGTGTGTGAATCGGTACAAGGATGCAGCATGTGTATATTTCGGTCAAAAGGGATGCCAATCGGTGCACAGCTCTAGGTCCTACTGAAGGTACCATTTCTTATATATCTGGGGTATGAAACACTGGCTTGGAATTTACAAAGAATGTTCCTCCTACTACAGCCTTTGGAAAGCTTTTTCTAGTCAAACGCTACACTCCATGCTGCCACTGAGTATACATGTCTCATCAAATTGCAGAGTTCTGCGTGGGTGAGGAGAGAAGGACCGGTCAGTAGAAGGCCTGATGGGGCTCTCACGTCTAGCCGGCCTATTTCCTTCCTCCATCTGTGCTGACAAACAAATGTTTGCTTTCAATCTGGCACCGTCCCCAGTTCTTGATCTTTCAGGCTTAGACTAAGCAATCCCAGATTCCAACATCGGTGGGTTCCAACACACACAAGGCAAGACAGCCTCCCTTGGTTTTCCCTGGGCAGTCACTCCGTGGGCAGGGTCCTCTAACAGCACACACTGGGCCATCATCCCCGGTCCACGGTCCAGCAAAGGGGGCTGGCCTTGGTCAGTATCACGACAGGTCTGTGGGAGCCACGCTGGTGTTGTGCATGCCATTCTCCCTCAGTACCCATGGGGGATTGGTTCAAGGAGTCCCCTCGGATATCAAAATCCACAGATGCTCCCGTCCCTTACATAGAACAGTGCAGTACAATTAATAGTCGGCTCTCGGTATGTGAGGATGCAAAACCTGTGGATACGGAGGGCCGACTGTACTTGGTCTGGAGGATATCTGGGTACTCAGGAAGGCAGGTCTACACGGGATTTCAAAACTTTGAGTCTGCTTAGGAGGACTTGCCTTGAATAGCTTTTCTCAGAGGATTGTGAACCCTTGCTGTGGAAAGGGAGGTGGTGATAAAGAAAGCCTTAGACGGCCCGAGATTACTAGGGTCTCTGGATCATAAGGCGCAGTAGGTGGGCGTTCTGAGTAGCCCCACAAGCTTGCACGGCTGCGAAGTAACGGGCCAGACTTTGAATCCGCCAGGATACATCACCACCACCTCTAACTTCCTCCACCATCACTGCCCATTTGTGGAGAACTTTCTAAAGTGTGTTACCTTCCCTGACCTGCAGCGCAGTGGAGTTGGTCGAGAGCTTCTGTGACCCCTAAGGCACAGAGGTGAGGAAACACAGTGGAGCAGGGGGTACTTAGTAACCTGCCTGAGGCCAGCAGCTCACACAGCGGGTCCGGGTCTGAGCACACAGATCTCCAAACCGCCTGCCCTGCTTTCCTCTAACCCAGAACTAAACCAGTTGGTGTCTGCCCCTCCCTTCCTCTCTCCTACCTGCCTCGGAAGGTATTAAAAGGTGAAAGTGAGCCATCACTGGCAACTGGGTTCCACTCATCAATCAGGCAAGTCGAAAAGCACTACAGGCGTCTCTCATTTACGTCTGTCACTACACAGGATGCTCCACTTTCCTCTCCAGCCTGCCTTCAGGGGCTTAAGGTCACTCTTGCCAAAATGCTCATTCCTTTCCCTTTATCTCTTGAAGTTGGAGGAGGCCCTCCTTTCATACGACCACTTGCTTTCCACCCTATCTATACCTTTCTAATAACTGAACCCTTTTTTTTAAAACACCTTTCCAGCAGCTTGTTTCAAGTCTTTTAGTTAAAAGAAAAAAGGTACATCTCCTTAAAAAGTCACCAGCACCGAAGTATCACCACGCTTCAGGAACTTGTACTTCACTTGGTATAATCTGTGTTAAAACAATATAGCATTATCTACTTTGAATGTACTAGAAGCCCTAGGGGTAGCGTTTTTGTATGAGAGATATTAAATCTGGTTGGCACTCAACAAGAAACAGTGTCATGTAGGGGAAATCCATGCCTGTTGGACCCTTGACTGATCACATTTCAAAGTCTAGTGCTTTGCTGAAGGGCACCTTTCTTTAAAAATAAAGCAATCCTATTAGTCAGAGCCTTCTCTGCACACCATAGCTTTGAAGGAATTTGATAGTTTGCAAATTCAAAGTTGAAAATTAAAAACCCAAGAATAAGACCTGAATCCATTTATTCATGGTAAGGTGAATATAGCTTTGAAAAGTCTATCCTTATTAGGATCATTTCAATGTAATCTGTGATCTGGTGTGAGTCTGTTTAACTAGGCTCTTGCCATGGAAAGAGACGCATTTTCTAAAATGAGCCCTGTCTTCAAAGGACTCAGGAGATACCACAGAAAAATATTAACTGAAGTGTCCAATTCTTTTTGAAGAATGCTTCATTGTTTTCTTAATCAGTGTTATTTTTATTTTGCCAGATTTAGAATACCTCTTCCCCGTCAAATGCATTAAAATAAATCCTGGCCCCTGCAGGAGTGATCAAAGCTTCCCAATTCACAGAGGAATGTCCATTCCTCCAAGCTTGGGGAGGTTTCCTAACTAACGAACTAGAACACGGTCAGACGTCTGGTTGCCAAGTAATATATTAAAGTGCTTTTCTAATGAGATTTCTGCAAGGTAACTATAAAACCATAAAAAGTACACTAAGCTTCAGTGAAGCAAAAACATTTAAAAAAATAACCAAATGCCTTTAAGGAAGAGTTCAACACAGCAGTTAAAAAGCTGAAGAGAGTTTGACAAGTGGAAAAATAAAGCCCGATAATTTCACATCTAAGAAAAAGGTGGACACAGAGCAGAGCAAGTGCAGGAGCTTTGATCAAAAGGAGCCACCTGATGATCTCAATATCTGACTTTAAACACCTCCCTTGCCATGCATTCCTGTCTGTTTGCAACACGCACCTCTGATCAACATAGCTACAAATGCTCCCTGTTATGAAAAGAAGTAACAGCTCTTTATTCTTAGAACTTGTGCCTGCGAATTTAGGAACAGTCCACATACATCCTGAATGTCAAGGATCTTTTTGTTAGAACCAGCATGAGGAACTCTCACTTGAAATACAAACAATAGCAATGACACAAAACCTCTACCACGGACCACTCTGAAACGGTTTGGGGAAATCCTTCTGTTGGCTCCTGCTTATCACCCAGCTTTTATTACTGAACCACAGAGTCCACCATGACATCAATGAGGCTAAGAGGTTGGAGGCCATCTGTCTGGGTCTGCATTTGTGTGACCCTGTGGCTGCAGTGTGTTCTGTACGGATCCAGTCAGTCCTGCAGCTCTGTCTTCTTCAAGCACTTAAGAGTGGAAACCACCCATCCAAGACTGCTGTGGGGTCTGAAAACCAACATAGAAGGTGACGTGGGTGTTTAGCTTAAAGAAGAGATGCCTGGGGTAGGGGACTACTTGTTCAATATCTTCTAACATCTGAAGGGATGCCATGTCAGGGAATGAGAAGTCTTGATTTTAGTTACTCCCAAAGGAAGCACGAAGATCAAAGACACATCACATATTTAAGGTCAAGGTAACAAAGCGTTCACCAGAAGTTAAAGATCTCTAACAATTTAAAATGCATCCATGCATGGATGAGCAATGGCTTAGAGTTGTCAGGGATGAATTCTTCATTTTATTCACAATTTCAATCAAATCCAACCAAATGATGGATTGATTCCAAAGGAAAATTTTTTATTATTTAATATTATCATTTCTTTTAAATAGCTAACCTAGCATTGGGAAATGTTTCACACAAGATTAACAGAATTAGAGTATTTTTCAAAATATGGTGCCCTGGATTTATATAGAACAAAACAAAATAAGGCATGTATTCACGGGTAATAAATATTTGCTTCAGCGGGACCATAGAACACAATAAATCAGTCTTCCCTTTGCAGAGGTTCTCCAAGGAAGGGACACTCTAAAAAGTCAAATAATTGACAGAACAATGACCCTGGCACTCCAAGTCCAATGCAGGTGCTGGGATGCAGTCTTCAGCTGAATTCTGTCCTGAAGCTTCAGTCTTCGGGAACGTGACAGAAAATGGAAAGCAAAGGGAATGGAACTGCTGTGTTGTAAACATAATCTCTGGATTCAGACAGATCTAGGCGATGCTGGGTAAGTTACCTAACATTTCGAGCCTCAGTTTTCTCATCAACAAAATGGGGTAATAGTAAGTACCCGGGCCTCATGGGATTGCTGTGATGCAGGCACAGGGCTTCCCATGCTGTCTGGCACCCAGTGAGCACTCAATAAATGGTCACTGTTATTTATGATTCCAAAACAATTATTTTAAAGTGAGATAGGATTTGTTTTCCTAGCTAAGGAGGAAGCTGGACATTTATAGTTCCTAACCACCATACTCTATTATCTTATTTCATGTTAATTGTTTCCCCTCTCAGCTTAGTCCTGCTCCTCACCTCCCCAGCCATGGCCATTAACAGCAGCAGCTATGCCTGTTCATTGACAGCTCACCATGGGCGTTCAGATGTGTAACTAATTCAACCCTCTCAACTGCTCGGGGAGGTTGGGGCTGTCTCCCACTCTACAGAGGAGACAACTGAGGCACAGGCAAGTTGAGTGATTTGCCTAAAGTCACAAGGCTCATAAATAGTAGAGCTGGTATTCAAAACCAGGCAATCTGGTTCTAGAACCCAGGCTCCTAACCAATATCCCATATTACCTTATAGGTAACCTAAAATTCTGCCTTGACATGTCAACTAACCAACATATAGTCAACTACCTGCTGTAGCTGATGAAAAAATGGTACAAGATCCAGTGTTTGCTTTCAGTCTCCTCTTCTCAGTCTTCACCACAAGACCTTCTAGCTTTACATTCCAGAGCTTCTTTCCTAATCATCAATTTCTCTCCTTCCCACAAAACACCCTGACACTTGATGGGCCAGTGATATAAACATGCATTTCCCATTCCCTTGTGGGTTTAGGGTTTTTTGTTTTTTTTTTTTAAATGGCTCTACCAAGTTCCTCTGATCTTTGCTAGTGATGCAGACCAGGTCCCTGGAGGGGGCTGGCTAATCCTGAGCTTACAGAGCCCTGAGCACAGTCAGGCATTTCAGAAATGCACTTGGATGATGATAAGGTGGTTTCTCTAACAACAGAAAGTTCCCAACAAAGCTGTTAGGACTTGAGAGGACCAGCTCCATCACCCACCCCTACTGACCCAGGAGCCGCCACCTGGGCAGAGCTGGCTCCCCCGCTACAGGATCCCCAATCCTCTTGGCTCCACTCAATGCCTCCCGCTGCAGCTGCTCTTTCTTCTTGTTCCACATGTTTCCTCTGGCACCGATGGTTAATGCCCTCTCTTCAGGGTGAGAAAAATGACCTTGCCGTCCACGCGAGTAGGGACCACTCATTCCGTCTACAAGAGAAGCACAAAGCTACTTGGTTCAACTCAAGAGTATTCTCTCTTGCTGTCTTCTTGCCACTTTTTCAAGCAAAGTATTACATGGTCTTGTAATTTCCTTTTTTCTCTTAAGACCAAAACAAATTGCAGGTGAATCCTTGCATTTTGTGTTGCTAAAATTCACATTCTGCTTGTATCTCATTAGTAAAAGCTCTTTCTCCCCCACCTTTTGACACTGCTCTATGAGATGCAAATAGAACCATTTCAGTTTTCCAGTTGAACAGCCAGGAAAAAGAAAAAAAAAAAACAGGAGCAGCACCCCGCTTATCTCCATGTGACACATTAACATGGTCCTCCTCTGCAGAGGTTCTTCAAGGTAAGCACACTTTAAAAAGTCAAATAATTGACAGAGTAATTACCTTAAGCACTCTAAGGTCAACGCAAATGCTGGGATGTAGCCTCCAGCTGAATTCTGCACCAAAGCTTCCGTCTTCAGGAATGTGATAGAAAATGGAATGCAAAGGGAAAGGAACTTGCCAATTTCTCCACTAAGATGTCATTGAAAAAAATAATAGAGCTCAAGGGAAAGAAGTTTTCTATGAAATCGTCCCAAGTATCTCCTGTCTCGCAATTTCTCCCCTGCTGACACCTCTCACTGTTGCTTTGCTCTCTCACTCTTGCGCTAATGGTCTCATTAATAATAGCAACCACGAATAATAAAAATTACCACTGTCCTTACCATCACCGCTAATACTGCCTCGACTGCCACGTCCTGAGCTTATTATACTGCGGGCACGGCGCAGGTTCTCCCATGTGTTATTTCAGGTAACTCTCACAAGAATCCAGTGAGGTGTTTATGCTCATCAGCCCCATTTTCAGGTGAGAAATCAGGGGCTCTGAGAGGTTAAATAACTTGCACAGAGCATAACAGTAGCAGGGCCAGGATTCTGAGGTCGGTTTAACTCCAGAACTTCCATCCTGGCCACGATTCCCTGTTTTCTGAGTAATGGCCCATTGACACGGCCCTTTCCATCCCCCGAGGGCCCATCATAGGGCCTGGAGGGCACTTGAATGAATGGATGAATGCGTGACTATGTGAAGGAACAAGTCAACAAACAAGTGGATGTGCTTTCTGAAGACTAGCTTTTTAAAGTCAAGTTCTCTCTCTCTCTTTCAATTAGAAAAGAAATGTCTCAAATGGAGTATAGGAATACTCAAGACTTCAAAATGAGATCTTTTCTCCACTTGCTTAAAATTCAGTGGCAAGAAATTGACACAATTGCATTGTCCCTACATAGGTCCTCAGGGCTCCTGGCCACAGGGGTAATGGCTGAAATAACTGCAGCTGACACAGCCAGAAGAACCTTGATTTCAGATACGTGAAGGGTTTCACGAAAGGTGACATCAACACCTCTTCTTCCAAGACTGAACTCCCCTCCTCCCATTTAGAGGGAGCTTGCTGAGTGACATTTATTCTTCTTACCTTTTACTTAGTACTGGGGAGACAGAATGCCAGTCTTTACCCACATCTCCTTTCCCCAACACACTCCCACCCAGGAAATGTAAGGAGACAAACCAAACAGCCCATGGGCAGGAAAGTGCTCAGGACATTGTATCAGCAACACCAGTGAAAGCGCTTTGGGTCACAGAAACTATGCTGCTTTCTTTTCCCCTGTGAAGGGGACATCACTGCTCGTCAACCTCCCCTCCCTGTCCTGGGCCACATTCCCAGAGTTCCTCGGGTGGGCCGAGGATCCGGAGAGGTGCCATCTGGGCCGCCTCACCTTTCCTCCCCTGGAAGTCAACGCGCATTTCCTCTACAGAGCTTCCCCCTTTTGTCAGCATAGGAAGTAAGCCTCTCAACCCGGTACTTAAACTGCGCCTTGCGTCGATACCTTTTGGAACACTCCTGGCCTGAGGGTGGGAACCAGGCAAGCTAGCCCTAATTGCCCTGTTTAGCTCTAAACTTGCTTGGTAATCACTTCGGAATGGCCCGATCTTCACTGATCCCATCCCTCTCCTTTTCTGGCAAGCACCCAGCTATGGGTTCTAAGTATGAAAGCCTGTTAGGGTATTAAAAATGGCTGCTGCTAACATGCTTAAGAAGGCTGGAAGGAGGAAGCTGATGTTTAGATTTATTCCCCTCTACTCCCTCCCACTCACACCATGGACCGCATAGTTTCCCCTCAGAAAGGAAAACATTTCTGACCTCTGTTTAAATGTTTATCAGAAGCTGTCTGGATTTGCAGTCTTTGCAGTCACATTCAGCATTAGTCACATCCTTCTCTCTGTGTGGTATAACCCTCCTATCAGGCTAGGAGGAATGCTTGCACTCTGTGCAGAAAACATTTGGTGCTGGAAGCATTCACTACCACCCAGGGATTTTCACTTAGCCCAAACACAAGCAGAAGCTGAGCAAAGAACCTGAGCTTCCTGATGGTCTCAGGGCTTCAATTTTGAATAGGTATGAAAAAAAATCCTCTTAGTTCTGTGAGTCCTGTGGGGCCTTGATTTTAAAACAAAGATATAGCATGGAGCCTGGAACCAGTGGAGGTTCTAGGTCCTCAGCACAAAATGAGGGGTCATTCAGACTTTTATTCTTGCTCTGAAACACTCCTACTTTGGAGTAGGAAAGCAAATCGCTTTGCCTTCTTGAGCCTTTGATACTGATAAATTAGTTTATGCTTCAGAAGTTCTGTAAGTAGTATCTAACAGACCTTGTATCAATGGGTGAAAGGCATTGTATGTAGAATCAACTAGGTGATGCTGGTGTGTGTCTGACAGGAAGGTATGACTAGGGCAAAAGAAAGTGCGCTGGTCTAGCAGGTATCACAAGTGGGTTTTAGCACCATTCTCACCACAGGCAGGTTACACACTGCACTTGTCCTCAGTTTTTTTTATCTTTATAATGGGAAGTTTGAAGCAATCATCTAGGAGGTCCCTTGGGGGCCAAGGAAAATTTCTGATTTTTTTTGTCTCTAATATCCAAAGTTGAGGAAATAGGCATAAGCTTCAGCCCAAAGGACATCAGTCACAATAAAGAAGACTTTCCTGAGAGTAACCCTGAGTTTGCAAAGGACACTCTGGAATTTTCCCATCTAGACCAGTTTGGGTCTTAAACTGTGGTCCAAGAAAACTCTTCCAGGACTGGTGTTTTGGAGCTGTCAAGTTTGAAATCTTGCAGACTGGGGTGATACAGGGATGTAGGCAGTAGATGGTTACAGTGAACTAAAATATCACTTGAAAATCATTCTAGATCTATGAGTCCATGCTTTAAATCTAATTAAGTCTTTTGTTAATTAAAAGAAGGGAAAGAAAATACCTTCATAAATTTAACAGCTTTTATCATGTCACATAGGGAACACCAATGCTGTAATGGTACACTATTTTTTTTTAATTGTTGGTATTTAAAAAAAATACAAAAGTGCATGCCCATCAACATCATTTATGATAAAAACTCTCAACAAAGTGGGTATAAAGGGAATATACCTCAACATAATAAAGGCCATATATGATAAGCCCACAGCTAACATACTCAAAGGTGAAGAGCTGAAAGCTTTTCCTTTAAGATTACAAACCAGACAGAGATACCCACTCTTGCCACTTTTATTCAACATAGTATTGGTAGTCCTAGCCAGAACAATTAGGCAAGAAAAAGAAATAAAAGCATCCAAATCAGAAAGGAAGAAGTAAAGGTGTGATTATTTGCAGATGACATAATGTTATATACAGAAAACCTAAAGACTCCATCAAAAACTGTTAGAACTAATAAACAAATTCAGTAAAGTTGCAGGATACAAATAAATATACAAAAATCAGTTGTATTTCTATATACCAACAGTGAACTAACAGAAAGAGAAATTAAGAAAAACAGTCCCATTTACAACGGCATCAAAAAGAATAAAATTCTTAGGAATATACTGAAGTAAGGAGGTGAAAGATCTGTACACTAAAAACTATAAGACATTGAGAAAAGGAACTGAAGAAAATACAAATAAATGGAAAGATATCCCTTGCTCATGGACTGGAAGAATTAAAATCATTAAAATATCCGTACTACTCAAAGCAATTTACAGATTCAATGTAATCCCTATTAAAACAGTATTCTTCATAGAAATAGAAAAAGCAATCCTAAAATCTGAATAGCCAAAGCAATCTTGACAAAGAAGAAGAAAGCTGGAGACACCATGTGTCCTGATTTCAAACTATATTACAAAGCTGCAGTAATCCAAACAATATGGCTTTGGCATAAAAACAGACACATAGATCAATGGAACAGAACAGAGAGCCCAGAAATAAACTCACATTTATGGCCAACTAACTTATGACAAAGGAGCCAAGAATATACAATGGGAAAATAATAGTCTCTTCAACAACTGTGTTGGGAAAACTGGTCAGCCACGTGTAAAAGAATGAATGTGGACCACTATCTTACACCATACACAAAAATTAACTCAAAATGAATTAAAGACTTGAATGTAAGACCTGAAACCATAAAACCCCTAGAACAAAACATAGGGGTAAGCTCCTAGACATTGGTTTTGGCAATAAGTTTTCAAATCTGACGCCAAAATGAAAAACAAACAAATGGGACCACCTCAAATTAAAAAGCTTGTGCACAGCAAAGGAAATCATCAACAAAAGGAAAAGGTAACCTAAAAAATGGGAGAAAATATCTGCAAATCAAATGATCTGACAGGGGGTTAATATCCAAAACATATAAAGAATTCATACAACTCAACAGCAAAAAACCAAACGATCTGATTTAAAAATAGGCAGAGGATCTGAATACATATTTTTTCCAAAGACACACAGATGGCCAACAGGTACATGAAAAGGTGCTCAATATCACTAATCATTAGGGAAGTGCAAATCAAAATCACAATGAGATAACACCTCACATCTGTTAGAATGACTACTATCAAAAAAGAAGAAATAACAAGCGTTGGGGAGGATGTGGAGAAAAGGGAAACTTTGTGCACTGCTGGTGGGAATGTAAATTGGTGCAGCTACTATGGAAAAAAGTATAAAGGTTCCTCAAAAAATTGAAACTAGAACTACCATCATGATTTAGCGATTCCACTTCTGGGTATTTATCTGAAGGAAACAAAAACACTAACTTGAAAATATATGCACCCCTATGTTCACTGCAGCATTATTCACACTAGTCAAGATACGGAAGTAATCTAAGCATCCACTGATGGGTGAATAGATAAAGAAGATATGGTGTGTATATATACAAGGGAATAATAGCCATAAAAAAGAAAATCTTGCCATTTGCAACAGCATTGAAGGCATTATGATAAGTGAAATAAGTCAGACAGAGAAAGACAAATACCATTATGATCTCACTTGTATGTAGAATCTAAAACAAACCAAAAATGGAATTCATAGATACAGAGGACAGACTGTGGTTGCCAGAGGTAGGGGGTTGGTGAAGGGGGCAAAATGTACAACATTCTATCTATAAAATAAGTCGTAGGGATGTAATATACAGCATGGTGACTATAGTTAATAATACTATATTTGAAAGTTGCTAAGAGTATATTTTAAAAGTTCTCACAAGAAAAAAATCATAACTATGTGTGATGATGAATGTTAACTAGACTTACTGTGGTAGCCATTTCACAATATAGTACACAAATATTGATTCATTATGTTGTACACCTGAAACTAATATAATGTATGTCAAGTATATCTCAATAAAAAAACCTTTAATAAAAAAATGATTGTCTTATTGTATAATATTAAGCTATTATAAAACTACTGGGAGTAGGGCTTCCCTGGTGGCACAGTGGTTAAGAATCCACCTGCCAATGCAGGGCACATGAGTTCAAGCCCTGGTCTGGGAAGATCTCACATGCTGCGGAGCAACAAAGCCTATGCGCCACAACTACTGAGCCTGTGCTCCAGAGCCCGTAAGCCACAACTACTGAGCCCACACACTGCAACTACTGAAGCCCACGCACCTAGAGCCCATGCTCCACAACAAGAAAAGTCACTGCAATAAGAAGCCCATGCACTGCAATTAAGAGTAGCCCCCACTCTCTGTAACTACAAAAAGCCTGCATGCAACAATGAAGACCCAATGCAGCTAATAAGTAAAAAATAAATTAATTAAAAAACTAAAACAACTACTGGAGTTGGAAAGAATCTTAAGAGTCATCTAGTCCAACCCTCAAACTGGATGCAAAAGTCTTTCTCTCCAACAGCTTATGGTTCTTTGCCTGAATACTTGCAGGGTTCTTTACCCAAGGTTACCAAAACCATTGCTGAATCACCGTTGTTATAGTTCTTCCTTAGATGAACTAAAACCAGCCTTCCTGCAACTTTCACCTTTGATTACAGTTCCACCCTCCAAAACATCATGGAATAAGTTAAATTGTTTTTCAAGATGATAAAAAAAAAAAGTACATGTTCATTGTAACAATTAAAACAATATACAAGTATACAAAGAGGCAGTAAATTGCCTACTTTAATCTCATGATAATCCTAACCTCATAATAACCTATGTTAATATTTTATACACCCATATACTTTTTCATTTTATTTTTTAAATTAAAAATTTCATACCTATCACCTTATAAATTGCTGTTATCAGTGATCAATATATCATATATTGATTTATGAGGTCAAACACAAATCAACTTCATTTTTTCTTTTTTTTTTTTGGATGCAGACCATTTTTAAAGTCTTTACTAAATTTGTTACTTTTTTTTTTTTTTGGCTGCGTTGGGTCTTCATTGGGCTTTCTCTAGTTGCGGCGAGTGAGGCTACTCTTCGTTGTGGTGTGTGGGCTTCTCATTGTGGTGGCTTCTTGTTGCAGAGCACGGGCTCTAGGCGTGAGGGCTTCAGTAGTTGTGGTTCGCAGGCTCAGTAGTTGTGGTGCACTGGCTTAGTTGCTCCACGGCATGTGGGATCTTCCTGGGCCAGGAACTGAACCCATTTCCTCTGCATTGGCAGGTAGATTCTTAATCACTGCGCCTCCAGGGAAGTCCCAGGAATTTTCAACCTTAGTGATAGTGTATGAGGGTGCTCATTTCTTCACACATTTCCCAGCAGTGGGAGCCGGGAATTTCAAAAAATTAGCTCCAGTTGAAGGGGGAAATGCTGTATGTCATTGTTGCTTTAATTGCATTTTCAGGACTGCTTGTGTGGTTGAGCAACTTTTCAGAGCAACTCTTCACATGTTTATTGGCCATTGGCATTTGTTCTTATTTTAATTCACTATAACTTCTGCTTATTTGCCTTTGGGTCATTTATCAATTTTATATGAGCTCTTGTTTATTACAGATATTTATAATATATTTTGCAAATCATTTTTCCATGCTATGACTATCTTTCAAGTTTGTGTTTTCTTTTTTAAATACATAGGTTGATTGATTGATTGACTTTTGACCTCCTTGGGTCTTTTGTTGCTGTGCGTGGGATTTCTCTGTGTCCCCTGCGTTGACAGGTGGATTCTTACCCACTGAGCCCCAAGAAGTCCCTGTTTTTGTTTTCTTACGGCCATTTATTTCTGGTACTGGTTGCCATATAGCATGTAAGCTCTTAGAGAGCAGTGATGCTGGGTCTTCAGCACACTGCTGTATCTTCAACATTAAGAATAGTCCTTCGCACATAGTTTGTTCTCAATAAAAATAATGACTGACTGACTGAATGAATATGTAAGCATAAAACTTTTGTGTAGCCAAGCCTGCCAATCTTTTACTTTGGTATCTGGGTTATCAGAATAGCTCTATTTTATTACTTTTACTTTTTTGGAATTAATCCTTTAACCCATCTTGAATTTTTTGTTAAAAAAATTTTTTTTCCTGTCTGGAGTGCTAATCCATCTTGATTTGTTTTGCATGCAGTAGGAAGAAGGGAAAACTGACCCTGCATTGCCACTACTTTGTATAAAAAACTTTACATTAAAATAAATTCTAAAAAGAATTTGCATTTTGTGTTCTATACATATTTTAAATACACCCTACCATTTTATGTGCTATTAAAATATCTAAAATTAATTAAGCAAAAATAAAGATGGTAACTTGCTTTTTGTGATTTCCTTGTTCTGATTCCCTCCCCAGCTTTTTTTTTTTTTAACCTCCCACTAGAAAATTTTTATGTAATTGGTGCTGAGTTGCTCCATAGGAGAATTACTTGATAAGAGACCCAGGTGCTTCTTGAGACTTGCTCTGCTTAGACAATAAAATTACGTCACAGGCTTGAATGTGGTTGATTATACTTTATATTATAGTCTAGGAACCTTAAAGATAGCACTCACACCTTATTCATTCTACATCCTGCCATAATTCAAAGATTATTTTGATATATTAGGTAGTCAATAATACTTTTTAAAATTAATACTATGGTAGTAGAGCATGCATCTAATTTATCCAAGAGAATAGAGGATATTTTGAAAAGAGGCTCAAACAACTGCATATATCACCCTTGAAGACTCATTTTGCATGTGTGATAACATATCTACCAACTGCAATTAACAGAAGAATTTCCATAGACTTAGTGTGATTGCAATATTTGAAGATCGGAGGCCACAACATATTTGGGCATGATGGCAAGTTAGGAGACAGCAAATTGTTGCAAATACTGTTGATTATATACCCAGCAGGCAGGCCCCTTCTTCCTTGATGGGAAACCAGGCTTTTGTTTGGATCATCAGTCTCTCATGTGACAAGAGAAGGTTAATTCTTTTTTTTAATTAATTAATTCATTAACTTTTGGCTGCCCTGGGTCTTAGTTGTGGCACGCGGAATTTTCGTTGCCACATGTAGGATCTTTGTTGCGTCATGTGGGATCTTTAGTTGTGACACGTGGACTTCTTAGTTGTGGCATGCGCACTCTCAGTTGGGAGCGTGGAGTCTTACCAACTTGACCACCAGGGAAGTTCCGAGAAGGTTAATTCTTAAGGGATGAATTACGACTGGTGTCAGCCCATCACGGTATCTCATTTCTCTTGGCAATGACTGGTTCAGGCATGGGTGTGTGCTCCAATTCTGCCTGATAAGACTCACAGATAAATCTACTGGAGCATTTCTTTTTTCTTTTTTAAATTAATTAATTAACTAATTTTTTGGCTGTGTTGGGTCTTCGTTGCAGAGAGCAGGGACTACCCTTCATTGCAGTAAGCAGGCTTCTGACTGCGGTGGCTTCTCTCGTTAGGAAGCATAGACTCCAGGCATGAGGGCTTCAATAGTTGTGGCACGTGGGCTCAGTAGTTGTGGCTCGCAGGCTCTAGAGTGCAGGCTCAGTAGTTGTGGTGCACGGGCTTAGCTGCTCCATGGCATGGGGGATCTCCCTGCACCAGGGATCGAACCTACGTCCCCTGCACTGGCAAGTGGATTCTTAACCACTGCACCACCAGGAAAGCCCCTTGTCCATGGGGTTTTGATTTTGGTCTCTAGTGGCTTTTTACTTTTAAAAATTGTAGTAAAACACAACATAAAATTAACCATGTTAGCAATTTTTAAATGTGTAGTTCAGCAGTGTTAAGCATATTCACATTATTGTGCAACAGAGCTCCAGAACTCTTTTCATCTTGCAAAATAAACTCTATAGCCACTCAAAAACTCCCCACTCCTCCTTTCCTCCAGCTCCTGGCAACCATCCTTCTAGTGGCTCTGTTTTTTTTGTTTTTTGTTTTGAGGGGACTGAATTCAGGGAGATCAACAAACTCTGCTGCTGCCACGGCCCCATTATCAAACTCTAACTCCTGGAGACTGGAGCCTGTGCTCCATGCCCATGGTGCCAGGGTAGCACCTGACACATAGAAAACATGCACCTATTTAACTGACGAAGGAGTCATTCTTAATTGCTGTTCCTTCTGGCAGGGTGATAGGATGCTTTCTTGTATTCATTAAAGTGATTGATGCTTAACATAAAAGTTGCCATCGTTACCTGGACTAATACCTTTCCGGGTCAATATGCAACACGAGCTTCTAGATGGGAGAGCACTGCCAACTCTTGATTACCCAACTAATGGAGGGCAGGAGAAGAAAAGACTAGCTCAAATGGATGCAGATTTTAAAGTACTTTATATTTTTGCTGTGTATGAATTTGTTGTGGCAGATTTCCTTACTAAGTATGTTTGGTTTGGGCTAACATTATAACATATGCAGTTCCTGGGCACTATTTGCTGGTAGTGATTTGAAGAGAAGGCATACGTGGGGTGGCCTATTAAAAAGTAAACACTTGACACTGATGTACACAAGGTAGTTAACTAACTGGGTATATTTGAGAATTGTTGCTATAGTAATTGGTGAAATCAAAGGGACTAAAATCTTGCATTCATATAGGGCTTTACAGTTACAAAGAGCCCTCAAACCCATTACCTCATTTCTTTCCCATTAACCCTAACCCTTTAATACAGGCCTTGGTAGCTTCATTTTACACGTGAGGAAATGGACAGGCCTGGCACATTAAGTAACGTGCTCACAGTCACACATTTGGTCAATGTATAATCAGGACTGACTTTTCTTCTAAGATTAGTGTTTTTTAAGTTTTGTTACATAATTTTATAAAATTTTATTCTATTTATAGGTTATACCCTACCCTTTTCATTCCTAATACCATGTATTTATACCCTCTCTCTTTTTTTAATTTTTTTTAACTTTTATTTTATTGTTATTTTTAATTGCAGTCTAATTGACCTACAACACTACGTTAGTTCCAGGTACATAACACAGTGATTTGATACAAGATTAGTATTTTTTTAGAACACTATTGTTACACCTGAAGAGTGATAATATAGACTACCTCATATCCCATGTTGGAAGAAGGCAGGGTACAAATTATAAATATATAACGACAAAGAGGTTCTGGACTAGTTTGGGCAAGAATAGCCCTCCTTTTCGCCATACAATTCCCCAAACTACTCCTACCATTCAGTTGCTGCCTCCATCCTTGATCATCACATCTCTAGGCATCCTTGCAGAAAAAGAGGCCAGAAGAAGGATAAAAGTACCATTTAGGGGCTGTTTCAGAAGCATTAGCACTACGACTAATGATGGGTAACAACCAGACTGTGAGCCCCTACTCTGTGTGCTCAGCACCATGCTTGAAGCTAACCATGCAGAGTAGGCAATAATAGTCCCCACTTTACAGATGACAAAACCGAGGCTCAGAGAAGTTAAATAACTTGCCCAAAATCATGCAAGGGAGTAAGAGTGGGAATTTGAACCCCATGTTCTCAAACATTAATCTCTGCAACATGTATGATTTAAATAAGCATAAAAACATTATAGCAATTAGAAATCCACCATACTTAGACCTGAGGATGCACTGAAGTTCATCTTTATACAATTTATGAAAAATCAAAGTATCCTTGTTTTCTAAGTATTTCTACAGCTCTTACCCACAAACAATTAAAAACCCCACTTTCCCTGTTTGAGTTAATTTCAAACTATCCCTTTCCACGTATTTAAAGCAAATAAAGCACGAACGCTCAAATCTGTTAGCCATCATTTCTGTTAAGGAAACTCTTAAGGAGTTAAATATCATTTCTTTTGAAATGGTCTCTATGAAGACCTTTGGCACCTTTTAGATAGGACTTCATCTCTCTTCCCACTGAATTTTGGGAATAACAATTTTCTAGAAAGCTCTTTTTTTTTTTCTTCCCCAGCCATGATCTATTTTACCACTTGCTTCTCAAAAGTGATTGATTACTGTTCAGTGAAATCTGATGGGGTCTGTGGACTCTCAAACACTGAACTTGCAGTCACCCTTTAAATTTGCCTCCAGCAACTGTTTTGGAAATGTAAAAGTAAAGACTGCTGCCCAGCTAGAGCAGACACTGTAGGTAGACAGACTCTGCCCTAATCTCCACTCTCCTTCTCAGTCTTTCTTGCCGCTAAAGGTAGCCAAGTGACCCATTTCTGGCAAATGAGATAGATGTCTGCTGAGAGGAGAGTATACGGGAAACTTCTGCTCACCTGATAAAATGCGACATACAACGGGCGCTACCCTTTTCCCTGTTCCTCCTAACTGCCTTGAATTAGGACTCAGTGATCGGAGGTCCTGCAAGCTTCCTTGTGACCTTAGGGATGAAGGCAAAAGCCAACACACAAAGGACGGCTGAGCACAAAGAACGAACCTGGGTCCTCCAAGCTGTTATTGTGGAGCTGTTAAATCTACACCAGTAGCTGTCTACGCCTGGACTCTTTGTTCTGCAAGCAACTAAACCCTTTCTAAGGGAGCCACTGTAGCCAGGTTTTCTATTACTTGCACCCGAACACATTCCTTACTGACAGACCAGCTGTTGCCCTTTTGGGTGATCATTCTTCTTTTCCCCTTTCCCAAATCCAACCACCCCCTTATATGTTGAAGGAACTGGTATAAGAATGGCACTTTCACATCAGGTACAAGCTCACATAACCTACAAGTATTTACAAACTAAAATATAATGCACACCAAATTACACGACTGATTCAGAAAATTGCTGAGAAATGTTCCTTCACCTCTGCCTAAGAATTTCTTCAGTCTGAGATAAATGTCACGCTTTCATGAGAAACCTACTATTTCCTGCTTTCTTTGGCAGTATCTGAGGTCAAGGCCCTTTAGTTCTTATGATACACACTGTTGGTTTTAAGGACCTTTCAGTGGGTCACATTCTCATTCCATGGAGATGAAGCACACGCACATGAACTCATGCGACACAAGACAAAAAAAATCTCCCTGTGACTCAATTTTATTCAAATTGATTAAAAACTTAACTTGTTCTTCACACAGTTCTCCTTATGATATAGGTTTTATTTTTTAGAAAAACATGTGAAAGCAGCGATTTATCTGATTACCTTTTCTAACTTGTTTTGCACTTCCCTCAGAGCACTGAGTGGTACGCTGGTTATTTCACTGAGCAAAGCTTACAGATCCTGGCAGTGTGCTTGCTTTGGGAGTTGGACTACCTTAATTAACCAAGGTAATCACAAGCACTTGCGGAATAATTATTTCATGCTATATTAGACAACTGCCACTGCCAAAACCTTGAATTTAGGTTATTTACCAAAGCAATAGCTTTAGATTCTCTGGACACTTTTCCTCAAAAACACATACATGGTTTAACAAAACAAGCACAAGCATATGCATTTCCATACTTTAGTAATAATCAGAGCAACCGAAAATTGTGGAAACGTAGCATATTAACAATACAGGCAATGTAATGGAGACAAGTTTAGGAATGGAAACTGAAATCCACAGATTAAGAACTGGAATGCAGCATTTCTTATGTTTAACTGGCTCTGGAACTCAGTTTTAGCTTCTTGTGGCTTTAAATGTGGGCACACGTGTGTGGTGTACACACGTGTGTGGTGTACGCACGTGTGCACGCGCCCATCTACACAAGAGCGCACCCAAAATCCTTGCTCCAGCTTCACTGGATTTCCCCTTAATTAGGGCTCTGCTTGGGCACCCAAACTGAATCGTGGCTGCATAATTCACACGGTGGGGATGACACGCCACAGGGTTCTGGTGGGGATTAAAAAGGTGATATATGTGTGCGTGTATGTGAAAATTCTTAAAACCTGTACTGTGCTAGGTCGATTTAAGGTCTTGTTAGTATTCCTCTCTCCTAGCCAAAGGAAAAATTCCACCAGAACAATCACATACAGCTTCTCCATTTTATAAATATATTCTCAGCACTGTTTAGTTACTGTCTTAGCTGGAATAACTGCCTTACAAAAGACTATTGTTGCTGAATGTGCTGGAGATTAAAGGACTTAAGGAAAAAAGAAACAAGCCTTTGCCAGTCTCTTTAAGGACCCAAGGAAAGCTCCAAGGACAAGTGCAGTGAAATGTTGTAAGTAGATTTTTTTCCAGTTTTATGAAGTGGATCAGGCCACAGGCTCTCCCTGAAAGGTGGCTAGGACAGTGCATCTCACAAACTGAGATGAAACAGGGGTCAAACCATGGTCTCAATATTATGCACAGAACTTCTATTTAAAGAGATGCTGCAATCAATTGTATGTGTATTTGGCTGTAGTCAAATAGAGTTGTGAAGGCTATTTTTTTCTTCTGTGAAAAAATACTAAAGATAAACCTTCCAAATTTCACAAAGTTTTTACTCTTTACATCTCACATGCGTGGCTGCCACTGCAACAGACATTTTCAAGCTACTCTAGCAGGGATGTATTCTAAAGAAATAATGCAGAAGAAAGAAGATCTATAAGTCCAAAGATGTGAATTTAAAGCTTATTTTTGACAGAGGAAAACTGGAGTAAACTATGGCTCATTCAAATGCTTATGCAACATCATAAATCTTTATAAAACATTTTAAACACAAGGAAAAATTATAAATGAAAAACAAGATGTAAAAAAATATATGGATAGCACTATAAAAAATGGTTGTACAATATACGCCTAGAAAAACACTAGAAATATAAAATATAAATTGGGTAGAATAAAAATATTAATGATTGATTTCAATGAATTCTACAAAGTTCTTTAACATTTTTCTTCAATAACAAAAAAGATCTTTGTTGAAAATGAAACTATATTAATTCTAGGAATTAACAGTCCCAGAACATACAGCTAAAATTAATTAACAAGGATATGTAAGTCTAGAATTTAAAACCCATTGTGGGTTTGTCCAAAAAGCTAAACATCTGACAAAAAGCTAAACAACTGCAAAATATATCCTCCTGGTCTCAACAGGTTATTGCACCTGTTTAAAATTTTACTTTTACACATGGCCAGGGAATTCGGTAGAGCAAAGTGAATTTACTGTGTATTTTTTTTTCTTAGTGTTACCAAAGTACTTAAACACAATCTTAAAGATTATTTTAGACCAATATTCTATCCTTAGTTCAATTCTGAGCAAACAAAAACAAAATTCACTCGTCTCCTCTCCAGAATGTCACTTTGGGCACAGTAATAACTAATTCATTTTTATACTATACATCTAGCCATGGTTACATTATTTATAAGCTCATAAGTCCATAATTAAATTATGATGTATTCATAGGCCACAAACATGAATAGACTTTCATTCATCTTTTCCATTCCAGTATAAACTGCACGGAAAATATATGCTTCCAATCATAAATAATTAAGGTGAGTACACGTGTGTGTGTATTCTTTGCTCCTATGCATCCTTATTTATTTATTTATTTATTTATTTATTTATTTATTTATTTATTTATTATTGGCTGCTCTGGGTCTTTGTTGCTACACGGGCTTGTGGCAAGTGCGGGTTTCTTATTGCAGTGGCTACACGGGTTGCTGGCAAGTGCGGGTTTCTTATTGCAGCGGCTTCTCTTGTTGCCGAGCACAGGATCTAGGCATGCGGGCTTCAGTAGTTGTGGCACGTGGGCTCAGTAGCTGTAGCTTGTGGGCCCTAGAGCTCAGGCTCAGTAGTTGTGGCACACGGGCTTAGCTGCTCCTCGGCATGTGGGATCTTCCCGGACCAGGGATTGAACCCGTGTCCCCTGCACTGGCAGGCGGATTCTTAACCACTGCGCAACCAGAGAAGTCTGCTCCTATGCATTCGTATTGACCTGACTTACAAAGGGCTCTTTTATTTCAGTCTAACTGCCACTTCTGCCTTCCCACACTTTACAGACCACCAGGTGGACCACAGGTTTGTAGGCTCCTTAGAGAAGGGGCATTACCTTTCTCATCACTGCAAATTTCCTTATTATGGCACCTTGTACAGCATTTACAAAAAGCAGGCACTTGACATGACTGACAGGGAAATCGTTATAATTTTCCACTTCTAATGACAGTGAGGATCAGGTAGTCTTTGTTTCCCGAGTTAAGTGATGGGTGAACTCACAGGAGCCAGGACAGAGCCTAACCGCTAAGCGTAAACCTGGAGAAGGATGAGAGGCCCGGCTGCAGGCAAAGTGAGGGATGGTGCCATGAGCCTGGCTCTGCGTGAGGGAAGGAAGGGCCCGCAGCGGACCAGCTGGTGGCAAGGCTGGAGAGAGACATGGGAGGACCTTCCTGCCGCCCTGCGAAGAAAATCTACATTCTAGTAAATCTAGTAAAATCTACATTCCTCATGAACGCCTCTGGGATGGGAGTCCTGCTTGCAGGTGGGTGCAAGGCAAAAATAAAGACTGGTCACGGGGACAGTCAACACAGGGATAGCACATGTGTTTGTTAAAGTGGGTCAAGAGTTCAAGAATAATCTTCTACGCACCTGCTTAGCAAGCACCTCTAAGCGTCAGAACTACGTAAAGGAGGCACAACCCACACGTGTGCTCTACATTCAGAAACCCTAGTAGTTCCCTAGTGCTGTCACTGATCTGACCCTTTCCAGCAGTGCTGCTCATCACTATTTGTGGGTTCCGTATCTGCGAACCCACCTACTTGCTAAAATTTATTTGTAACCCCCAAATCAAATCACCCTTGGACACGCACAGAGTGGCAAAAAATGTGAGGCCCCAGCAGAGGTTGAACAAGGCGACACGCTGCCTTCTTGTTCCTGGTCTCGCACTGTAAGCTTGCAGTCTGCTTCGTGCCACGGAGAATTCAACAGTGAACAAAAGGATAGAAAGCACTGGGCTCGTGGAACTTATGTCCTAGTGACACAACCGAAAGGTTGGATTGTGTGGATCTAGGTGAATACTTTTCTTAAAGTACTGTGGTACTCGAACTTTTATTAATACCAACGAGACGGATGGATGTAGAAATATAGTCATTCTGTCTGATTCAGATTACAGCATTGAAACAGTCAAGGAAATGAGAAGCAGCCAAGGCACCACGCTGCTTGCAACGCATCAAGGGATCATGTATTCTAGGGCTTCCACTTCCTGTGGTGTACTAGATAGTCTGAAAAGTCATCCTGCTATAAAACACTAGAAGCTGGAGAAACTGAGCAAAAATTGGCTGGTCGTTATTATAATTATCGCAAGGAAATGATGCACTCCCAAGGTCACATGAAGTCTTTCCGGAACAATGGTTCTGAACCTAGCCTGGACATTAAATCATCTGGGAAGCTTTTAAAAGTCTCGCTGCCCAGATCACAAGCAAACCAATTAAACCAGAATCTTGGAGTGGAACTCAGGCCTCAGCATCTTATAATACTCCCTAGGGGATCTGGTGTCCAGCCAAGGTCAAGAACTACTGCTTTAGGTGATAGGGTACACAGTGCATGCAGGGGCAGTAGTCCCAATGTTCTGTCAACCTCACTCAAAATTACTGATGCTGGGGAATCTGAAGAGCTATCTAACTTCTTAAATCTCTCTTTTACACCCTCATTTCTTCTGCTCCCCCAACCCACCCCCACACACACATAACCTGGGAAGTGGATGTTATCACTTTTCAGATGGATGCAAAGACCCAACCTAAGCAGTACCTTCTTGAGTCTAAATATGCCCGTTTATAGTTAAACATTTGATTTTTTAAAATGAGTTCCTGCTAGGCTAAGGCTACATATGAAAGCCAAAGAAGAGATACATGAATTGCAAGCATAAGACTTTATTACTTCCACCACTAAGTCTCTAAAACTCAAGGATAATACCCAATATGTACTTAGTAGATACTAATCATACTCTTCCTCTGCCAATCTCTGTGATTTTGGTTCACACTCCTTGTGACAATATCTCCAATTTTTTTAAATGAACCAACCAACAAACCCCCACAACATTTCCTATATATGCAGGGAAGAAATAGACCAGTAATTACTGAATTTGAGTGTCCTTAGAGTCCAAAATGTCCTCTATATGTAACAGTGTTATTAGAAAATACTGTGTATGGCCTGGGCTTGAAAATGAAAATATTCCATGCTGTAAAAGCAAAGTGAACCCTCTGGTTGGCATCCTGCAGGGTTCCCATGTGACTGTCTGCATTTGGACTCTGGGATCTCTCCCAGATAGAGTAGTACTCCCTGTCCTAGAATCCTTGAAGAGCAAGAACAAGAGCTAGATGGAAGTTTCCAGGGATTTGTTTACAAGAACATTATCCTGCTATTTTGTTGGCACAGACCTAAACACAGTTTTCAGATCTAACCTGGAGATAGCCTGGACTGGTCAAAGACAGACATCAACATGTCACAGTCAAGGCACTTATAAACTAACTCATACCAGGGTTTATGATGCTAATAACATTAAAAATGGAAAGAAAACAGCATTTAATGAGGCTTTGCTATATGCCAGGTACCAGCGCTTTTTATGTATCCCACTTAAGCTCCTAACAGCCCTGAGTGGTAGACGTTATTATTACACTTGTTTTGCAAGTAAGAAAACTACAAATCAAGGAGGAGTCACACAAACAGTTAAGCAGCAGAGAGGAGTTTGACTCAGGTGACCTGAGTCCAAAGTTCACATCCTTAACCACTCTGCTACATGTCCTCACACACACCCGCCGTGTTTTGGCTTCTGGGGGACCAGCACAGCCACAAGAGTTGAAAACAGGGGTCAGGCCTGGGGTCAGCCTTGGGGTTCAGCCCATGGTCCCCACAGGGTGTGGCTGTCTCCTCCACCACCCCCTCCCCGGACTGGACCTGAGAGGGGTCACGGGGTGCGGGGCTGATAATGTGGAATGGATTCGGCTCCTAAGACATCCGAAACAACTTCATCCCAAAGGAGGATCAGGAAGAGAAGGGACAGCCCCCTCCTGGCTGATGTGGGCCGAGCCGGCTGCCTCATAAGGGTGGCATGCCCAGGGTTTGCCGATTCACTGTCCCATGGGGGAAGCCAGCAGGTGGCTCACGTGCCTGGGGATGGAGTTGAGGGAGTAGACTGAGCAGAGTTCACCATTTATAAAGCTGCTGGCCAGGCTCTGTAGCTTAGAAAGGGTTGGGAGGTGGAGAAGGAAAACCACATGTCTTTGGGCTCAGCCAGACAGGAAAAAGGGGCAGCGTGTAATGGCAGGCCAGGCCGAGCAGGTGAAAAGAAAGAGGGCTCCGATGAGGCAGGGCTGAGGGAGGGGGCCGCTCACCTGCCCACATCCCTCCGGGGTCCTGAGCAGGCCTGTCCCCGGCCCTGACCGTCATCTTCCAGTGAACCAAAGGCTCGGTGGGGCAGAAAGAGGCAGGCTGGACGGGCTTCTGCTTCCTGCTCCGCAGCTCTGATCTGAGACACACGTGAGCCGAGAGGGGCCTCTGGCTCCACAGTCCTGACCTGTCAAAACCCAGGCAGGGTGTTGATCTCTGTCCCAGCCTGCCCCCTCCAGCTGGGCTGAGCCTCTCTAATAAGCAGCCTCGCTGCACGGATCCCTCGCTTGGCCGCCTCTAACTCAGAGCTGCGCTGCCGCCTAAGCACGTCATCCTGGATCACACGCTCTGCAGCTTCCTGAGGGGGGTCCTTTGGAAGCCAGGGCTGTGGTGTAATTGCTGCAGCTACTACTGAAATTCTCGTTTGGATTTCTGTTCCCTGAGCAGAAAGTTCTGAAAGCTCCCGGGAGCAGGAGCAGGCTTTGCAGCCTGCAGGCCTGGGCTATCCTGACAAATTCCTAAAGCCTCGTTTCTGTGTGGTTGCTTTCCAAACCTTCTGAAGGTTCCAGGAGGTCTACTTCTTGATAAGTTTTTCTCCCTTGCTTGGGGTCAGAAGAGAGCTGAACAGATGTGAGATCTGAAGCTTTTCCAATTCGACCACTTGACCACCAGTGTGCTAATCTGCCCTAATGGAAATGAAATGTCTTTGAGTTTTTCTCACTCAGAGAAAAAGACGAGATTCCAAAAAAGGTGGAGACATGTTTTCCTCAAGAAAAACAACATGAAAGAACAGGGTGATTGGAGTCAGCTGCATTTCCAACTGAGAGAAAAAAAGAGAGCACTTTAATATTCTCTCTCAGGAAGTCACAACGGATTGTGCTTAACTGAGTTCTCAAACTCCTACGTGGCTGTTTCCTTCTTCTGCAAGTTGTCACTTGCCTGACAAAAAAATATGCTCCAGTCCCTAAAAATGCAAATTCCCTGAAGAAAAGAGTACTGACCTACAATGAACTACAGCTCAGATGTGGAGTAAATATTATTATCCCAGCCGGGAATATTGATGATTCCGTGCTGGGGCAGGCCTCATCAGTCAGCACGCAGGGCTAACACCTCAGGTGAAAGCACACACTTGAGTGTGTTGACAGTTATCTTAGTGATTTTCTCTGATACCCTACTTGCAGTTACCAGAAAGGCCTGGCCAATGATCAAACGCCACACACAAACGTCATGCCCCAGGAGGTCCTGCTTGGGAAAATATTCACGCCAGCTGCCCCCAGCATACTGGACCTTTAGGGGCCTCTTGGTTGCAATGGAAGAAACTGGCTCTCACATTTCCACTCTGGCCCTGGAAGGGCTGACACTAGACTGGGTTCAGGTACCTGTACAAAGGCCCCTAAGAGATATCCATTCACTGAAGACATACCGGCTTTTGCTGAATGTAATATGACACTTACTACAAGGTGCACCACATTACCACAAAAAGCCAATTAAACTAGGATATCAGCTGTTATAATATAGAATTTCTCTTTTATGCTACTGAAAGAGCTCTTTTAGAGCCGTTTAGATGGGAATGTATCATATATTCCCCCTTGCCAATTCATCAAAAGCAAACAGAAGCAAGATAAATTCATTAATGTATTCCTAATGCTTTTTCACACCCAGGAGTTTGACTTTTGTGAATCACTTTTGTTTTAAGCTGTGAATATTGAAACAATTCTGGGTTTACAGAAGAGAAAGACAGTACGTACAGAGAGCCGATGCTGCTGGTCTACATGCCACTCTGTGAGCAGCAAGGCTGTAGCAGAATTTCTAGATTTATGTACCAGAACTGCCAGTTACTGGCTGTGTGATGGCCGATCTTCAGTTCCTTATTTGGAAACTGGGATAATAATTCCCCTTACCTTCCAAGGCTGTTGTGAGGTTTCTGAGGAAACATCCACAGAAACCCTCAGTAAACTCTAAAGTACCATGAAGTACTACACAAACATCAGTTATCCTTATCACACCCTACAAGACACTACGTAGAGCTCTGACCCGAAGGAGTTTACAATCTAGTCAATAATGGTTCTTTACATTTATTTGGTGGTGCACAGTCTTACACAGTAATTTCATATTCGTTCTATAATCTGACCTTCGCAATAATCCTGTGACGCAGGTAGACCACCCCGTGTCTTCGTTTATCATACATGTCGCCCTGAGGTATGGAGGGGGTTGCTTTCCCATAGTGGTAAACTCTACTTTGAACATGTCGGCTCGACCTTGGCCTTGCCAACTCTCTTACTGGAAGTAACTTCAGGTCATCTGAATGGGGCTTTGTCCACATTGGGTTCCTAGGTCTGTTTACCTGGTCTGAACCTTTCTTACTTTTCAGACTCCAAACTTTGCAACCTGGACCTGCTTTGGGGCCCAGCCGACGGCTCCTCTCGCTGGTGACGCACTGCTTGGTGGAGGCACTGAGGGGGCGGGGTTCTTGCTAGCTCCAGCTATTTCTAAGTAACCTCACCCTGCTTTCCTCTGCAGGATGGTTAAGTCAGTTCAACAAATTAGCTTTTTCAAGAGCACCAGATAAGACGGGGCGGGGTGGGGGGGGATAAACTGGGAGACTGGGATTGACATATACACACTACTATATATAAAATAACTATTAACAACCTTTGTAGAGCACAGGGAACTCTACTCAATACTCTGTAATGGCCTATATGGGAAAAGAATCCCCGCCCCACCAAAAAAAAAGGGTGGATCTGTGGATATGTATAACTGATTCACTTTGCTGTACATCTGAAACTAACCTAACATTGTAAATCAACTGTACTCCAATTTAAAAAAAAAAAAAAGCACAACAAAAAAAGGCACCAGATCATCTGCCATTAATCCAGCTTGGGATAAAACAGAATTCAGCTATTTTACACATTAATTTTAAGTCAAAAATAAACACATACCCCCCCCCCCCCCATTATCAACCTGTTTTTATTTCTCCTGACCTCCTCACTTTCTCTTGGAGGCTTCATAGGGGTGGTGGGATACTGGTGGGGTGGTGGTCTTAGCCTGAAAAATTCACACAGATCAGGCTTGGCAAAGCTTTCCTTGCATATTTCTATAGTCCCTCCTGCTCTCCTACCCGCCCCCCCCCCCCCAAAAGGGTAAAGGATTTACTGGGAAATCTTTAAAGTTTACTAAAATAACTAGACTTACTCATTTACATATTCCTAAGTCTTATTCCACCTCAAAGCTTTTTAACAGTGCCACTCCTGGATCTAAATTACAAAAAAAGTTAAACTCATATGTTCCCTGGCTTAAAAGTTCTTTTGACAATAATTCGGGTTCTTTTTTGTTGTTGTCAAACATCTGCTAAAAACAAGATGTTATTTGTCTTACAATTAAAAACACAGATGAGGTGAGATTATTTGTGGGGTAGCTTGAGGGAAAGGAAGCACCATAATCTTATCCACTGTGGGGAAGAATTTAAAACAAGGGAAGGCTGGCTGGCCTTGGACTCTAGCCACGGGAGTTCTGTCACTGAACTACCCAAAAGAGAGCCTTATAAGGCAGTGTCTTCTAGAAGGCAAGTCTAAGATAAACCCTGAGGGCACGCTCTAGAGAAACATGGAAATCATATTTAAGGGCCTCAAATAAATGCCTTCTCAGCTCAGTCACTCCATCTCATAAGTCAGAGTGTAAAAGATCTTAAAAGTTAGAACACCCTCCCCCAGATGCTTCCCCTCCTCCCTTAGGTTATCTCTCAGCTCCATAAAAAAGAATCTTCGAAACAGAATTCTCCTGACTCCCACATGAGCACTTACAGTATTCAACAGCTTTTACTGCAGATTCTTCCTGGTGTATAATCTAAGTGTGCCTTGTGGCTATTTCATTCCAGCCTGTTAATTTGTCTCCTGAAGAACTGTACAACAGTGGGTCAGACACCTTCCATTTAATAACTAATTCCCAAACCATGAAGAAACATTAACTTGTTCTTTGGATTATATCTCTCTAAAAGAATCTTAAGGCGGGACTTCCCTGGTGGTCCAGTGGGTAAGACTGCGCACTCCCAATGCAGGGGGCTGGGGTTGGATCCCTGGTCGGGGAACTAGATCTCGCATGCATGCCGCACATACTGCAACTAAGACCCAGCACAGCCAAAATAAATAAATAAATAAATTTTAAAAAAGAAGTCTTTAAAAAAAAAATAAAAGAATCTTAAGGAAACCTATGGAATGGGAGAAAATATTTGCAAAGGATGCAACCAACAGGGCTTAATTTCCAAAATATACAAACAGCTCATACAACTCAAACAAAAAATCAAGCAACTCAATTGAAAAAATGGGCAGAAGACCTAAATAGACATTTCTCGAAAGAAGACATACAGATGGCCAACAGGCACATGAAAAGATGCTCAACATCACTAATTATTAGAGAAATGCAAATCAAAACTATAATGAGGTACCACCTCACACTGTCAGAATGGCCATCATTAAAAAGCCTACAGATAACAAATGCTGGAGAGGGTGTGGAGAAAAGGGAACCCTCCTACACTGTTGGTGGGAATGTAAATTGGTACAATCATTATGGAAAACAGTATGAGGTTCCTCAAAAAACTAGAAATAGAATTGCCACATGACCCAGCAATCCCCCTCCTGGGCATATATCCAGACAAAACTACAATTCAAAAAGATACACGCACCCCTATGATCATATCATCACTATTTACAACAGCCAAGACAGGGAAACTACCTAAATGTCCATGGACAGATGAATGGATAAAGAAGATGTGGTATATATATACAGTGGAATATTACTGAGCCATAAAAAAGAACGACATAATGCCATCTGCAGCAACATGGCTGCAACTAGAGGTTATCATACTGAGTGAAGTAAGTCAGAAACAGAAAGACAAATACCATATGATATCACTTATATGTAGAATCTAAAATATGACACAAGTGAACCTATCTAAGAAACAGACTCACAGACATAGGGAACAGACTTGTGGTTGCCAAGCAGGGGGGAGGGGAGGGATGGACTGGGAGTTTGGGATTAGTTGATGGATAAACAAGGTCCTACTGTATAACACAGGGAACTATATTCAATATCCTGAGATAAACCATAATGGCAAAGAATATAAAAAAGAATGTATATATATGTATCACTGAGTCACTTTGCTGTACAGCAGAAATTAACACAACATTGTAAATCAACTACGCTTCAATAAAAAAATAAGTTAAATTAAAAAAAAAAGAATCTCAAGTCCTTTAAGACCCGTCTTCAAGGCTGCCTATTTTCTTTTCTAAAGCTTCTTCAGGTTTTCAAATCTTTCCTAAGATGCACTAATTAAAACTGGGTAAAGGGATAAGAACAAACCAGTGGTACACTCAACTTCTGGATATTTCTGTCTCCAAAGAGCAACTGAAGCCAGAAAATATTTTAAAGCATTTCTGTTGGGCTGGGATAGTCTCTTTGAGATGTGACTTTTTCTGTTTCTGATCTAAAAGTGGTGGTGAGGGGAGGGGGGGGAGACGGGGCAGGGGAAGGGGGGGGAGATGGCGGGGGAGGGGGGGAAGACAGGGAAATGGGGATTATAGGAGGAAGAGCTTCCTGAAATGAGCAAGTGACCTTAATTTGGGAGCAGGGCTGGCTAATAAGGGCAATTTGTGAGGAGTCACTTAGTAAGAAAACAGCACAGTACAGGCTTCTCACCCCTAAGTAACAAAATGGCTTGCCGTGGAGGTTAGGAACCCAGATTTGACAATGCTTCTAAGACCTGAGAGAGAATGCAAAGGACCAGCCTGTGAGAAAGGAGTCCAGGCATGTCTTGCCGGGGTTACCATAACAGCTTCCTAACGGGAGTCTCTGCAGCCTGGCCCCTTCTAATCCACCCTCCTCAGAGCAGCCAACAGATGTTTAAAAAGAACAAATCCAATTATATCACTCAACAGGGGGAAAGGAGCAAGTTAGTGCAATACTTTGTTAAACTAACACAGTTATACCACAGATGGTCAGGGAGCCCAGAGGAGGGTCATCCTTAACCCAGATTTGTGGAGAAAGATCCAGGAATGACTTCTTGGAAGAGTGAGGTCCTAACTGAGACAGCGATCAGAAGGAATTGGCTGGAGAAGAGGTTGGAGGCTGAAACGAGAAGAGCATTCCAGGCAGAAGAAATAGCCGGAGGTTCCACGGGGCTGCCCCGCAGAGGAAGAGCAGGGGTAGCAGCTGGACACTTAACAGAGCCAGGGGATGGAGGGCCTCGGGGCTAGTTAAGGATTTTAGGCGCTATTGCAAGAGTGGTGGGATCTATTGAGTTAGCCATAATAATTTCATTTATTTTTGGAACCCCGGTTTCAAATTTCAATGACGTTCTACAATTCTGACACCACTTACAATGGTGTGTGTTTTCCCCATACCACCAAGTAATTCTTCGACACCAGCTGGATGTCCTACAATTCAACTCAATTCTGACACTATCTATCTGGAGATAGCATCTGCTGACACAGGTTAAGGGCTCAGTCCCATAAGACTGCTCCCCAACCCCCAATTCAGACCCCGATCACAAGTCCAGGTAATCACATGTGTTTCTGACCAACTGGCTACAAATCAGAGGTTCCAACAACTCCCTCCTTGGGTTCAATTAATTTGCTATAGTGGCTCACAGAATTTGGAGAAACATTTTACTTACTAGTAAAATTTAGTTTTACTATAAAAGGGTGTAACTCAGGAACAGCCGGATGGAAGAGATGCACAGGGAGAGGGGCATAGTGCGTCCATGCTTTCCAAGTGAGTTACTCTCCAAGCACCTCTACAGGTTCACCAACTCCAGACCAGTCCTTTTGGGTTTCAATGGAGGCTTCACTACATAGTCAAGACCAATTAACTCGTAGCATTACATCATTCAGTCATTGGTGACTGAACTCAATCTGCAGCCTCTCTCCCCTCTCAGGAGGTTGGGGGGTCATGGGTGGGACCCAAAGTTCCAATCCACTAATCACACAGTTGGCTCCACTGGCAATCAGCCCCCATTCTTAGGTGACCTAGGGCCTTTCCAAATGTTACCTTATTAACATAACAAAAGATACCTTGGATCCACTCCTAATACTCAGGAAATTCCACGGGTTTTAGGGAAATATGTGGCAGAAACTGGATGAAGATCAAGTATATATTCCTTATTATAAATCACAATATTATAAGTTCATAAATGCATTGAGGGACAGTAATAGAACACGGGCATTTAAATGATACATTATCAATATAAAAATGAGCCTAACATGAACTTCTCAAAGAAGAGATGTTTAAAATTCATTAAATGATTTTCTGAATATCGAAATCTTTAGCTAAGCTTTTTCCATTTACAGAACAGTCTCTTTTACTCTAAACCTAATTCTAACCAGCAACGTGATGTGAGAATGTTGGGATTTGAGGGGAAACGTGACCACCTAATGTTCGAGTTCAGGATAGCAGAGGATGGGAAGGTGAGTCAATGTGAGATGTATTCCCTGGTCTACACATCAAGCAGGCCAGAGATGCAAGGAGAAAAGAGGGCAGACACACAGCAGAGTCCACTGCCTGCATTTCCAATGAAAAGGCACTTTCTTAAGAGGATCCCTGTGTTTAATCAACCAATATTTAGGAAATGTCCAACCATTAGCCAGCCACTGCGTTTATGGAGAATAATCAAGATGGAGTCCCTCCTTTAGGTGCTTCCAGTCTAGTGGGGAAGACAGACATTCAAAGAGCCCTTTGGAGTAGTGGAAGGTGCTATGCTAACTAGGAGAGTTCTTTCTCCCCACAGGAGCTCTGTTTCCTTTGCTGAAATCCTCACAAGGGTCCTTGGCATGGCTTCGCCCACGTCACTTTATACTGCTCAACCATCCCTAGTCTCTATCCTCTTTCCCTGGCGCACATTCTTCACAGCACATATGACTACATGAAAATATTTGTTTACTTGTTTCTGTCTAAAGCTTATGGTAAACACCACAAGAGAAGGATCTTGTCTATCTTATTCAAGGCTGCTTACCCTGAGACTAGAAGAGTGTCTGGAAAATTCATATATTCATTCATTCAACATATATTCAAAGCATCTACTGGTACCAGGCACTGATCTAGGCCCTTGAGGATAGAATAGGGAGCAAAAATTCCCTTCCCTCATGGAGCTTACTTTCAAGTTGCATAATGACAACAATGGATATTCATTGGGTGCTTTCTATGTATTATCTTATTGAGTCTTCAGAACAAATCTATGAGATAGGTATGATTACAATCCTTATATTACAGGGGAGGAACCAAGGCCCAGAGAGGTCAAGGAACATGCTCAAAGCCAGGTAAGTGGCAGAATTAAGATTTACACCCAGGGAGTCTAGTTCTAGAGTTCTGCATCTTAACTATTCTGCTAGGATACCTCTTGCTCACATATACATAGTACATGTGCAATAAACATTGTTTAAAAAATTGCTAGAGGGCAGAGGAACTGAATAGGTGTTTTTCCAAAGAAGACATACAGATGACCAATAGACACATGTAAAGATGTTCAAGATCATTAATTATTAGGAAATGCAAATCAAAACCACAATGAGATATCACCTGTAGGAATGGCTATTATCAAAAAGGCAAGGAATAACAAGTGTTGGTGAGGATGGGGAGAAACGGGAACCTTTGAACACTGTTGGTGGGAATGTGTACTGGTGCAACCACTATGGAAAGCGGTATGGCTATTCCTCAAAAAATTAAGAAGAGAGCTACTATATGATCCGGCTATCCCACTTTTGGCTATTTACCCAAAGAATACGAAAACACTAATATGAAAAGAAATACGCACCCTATGTTCATCACAGCATTACTTACAATAGCCAAGATATGGAAATGACATTAAGTGTCCATTGATGCATGAATGGATAAAGATGTGGTATATATACACAATGGAATACCACTCAGCCATAAAAAAAAGATGAAATCTTGTCATTTGCAACAACATGGATGGACCTCGAGGGTATTGTGCTAAGTGAAATAAGTCAGGCAGAGAAGGATAAATACTATATGATTTCACTCATATGTGGAATATAAAAAAAAATAAACAAAACCCCCAAATAAATGAACAAACCAAATCAAACAAAAATAAACATGTAGATATAGACACCACAGCAGTGGTTACCAGAGGGAGTGGGGTGGGGTAGATGGCAAAATGGATAAAGGGGGTCAACGGTATGGTGACAGATGGAAATGAAACTTTTGGTAGGGAGCACCCTGTTGGGTCTACAGAAGTAGAAATATAATACTGTATGCGTGAAACTTATCTAATGTTATAAACCAATATTACCCCAATAAAAACTAAATTTAAAAAAGTAACACCCTCAAAACCCCTGCAAAAAATGCATAAACAGAATCAGAACATTAAAAAAAATGTCTGGAAGCCTACACAGAGCTAAAGAAGGACAAGGACATCATTATGGGGGGTGAGGAGGGGAAAGACAAGGGGTTTCACAAAGAAAGTGACACCAGCTGATCCCTGAAGGCTACGAGTTCAAAGGGTGGAAAGATAAGTGAGGGTCTGATTGCACACAACAGCAATGACCAAACGATTATTGTGGCTGGACCATAAAGGGGGTTGGAGAGAAGAGGCCAAAATAATAGTTATTGTGAAGTGCTAGGTAGTTTTAACTTAGTCCTAAAGGTGCTAGCAAGGAAGACCCTTAAGAATGAATTCTAATCCCACAAGTAAAAATTAATTCTGAGGAAGAAGAGGGGATGGGACCCAAAGGGAACAAGGGACTGCCAAGGAGCTAAGATATAATGGACCATGAACAAAAGGAGTAACCAAGAACTGGAATAAAGGAGCACCATGTGCTCTTCTAACTGGGAGATTTTACTACACATCTTGGTGTCTCTATTAACTGTTTATTAAACTGAATTTTCAAATCTCCTCTTCCAGTTACTCATGACTTTAGGGACCGCAATAAGATCTAATGGCACTAAATTCATGATGACAGTTTTAGATTTGCGATTATTAGGTCACTACTTTTTTTTTTTTAAGAACTTTTATTGAGATACAGTTAACATACAATAGGGTCACTACCTTTTAGACAGATTTTTAGGAAGATGGCTTTGCCTCTTATCACAGAGGCATAGAAAACAAGCAGACCAAGGTCTCTCCCCAGAAGGTGGGTAAGTGGTGACCTCAGAAAAGAAGGGGTTGGGAACAGCTTCAGAGTGTCTCCCCCTGGAGAAAGCACTCCGGGAAGTAGGTTTGTAACTTGTATGGATAATTTGTTAACCAGCAAGACCAGACTATTTTGTGCATCCTCAGCTGTGCAGCATCTAGCACAGTGCCGGCACCTGCCAGATGCTCAATAAAAGCAGGTTAAATGAGACCAATCACCAGAGGGAGTGATGCCCTCCCCCTCACAGTACCTGAGGAAGCATAAGTTAAGTTTCTTCTGAGGGTAGAAGAACTCTTTCCAGGCTGGAAGAACCTAGAAAATGCATTTCCTATTCTTTGCAAAGCCCCAATACTAAATGGCGCAGAAGTTAATGGCACTCTGTTGGGTTTGCTTCTATAATTGTCAAAACACTTCCAGGAGTCAGGAGAAATATATTACGAGATCTGGCTTTAGCCCCATTTATCTCTGCTGTGGAAAAGTACTCTGGTGGACCTCACATCTTTTCTGCGCTCCCTGGCATTCTTCTATAAATGGTCCCAGGCACTAGACCCCTTAACTCTAAATTTAGGTTGGGAAGAAAAGGCTAATTTATGACAAGGCTTCCAGTTTTAGATGTTATTTCTCTTAAAATTTTCCCAAACATAAAGAAAAACTAGGTCTGTACCCCTCCTGAGGTTTGCAGTCTGGAGAGATGCTGAGGATCTGGGTTTCATGATAATGAGGTTATACGTCTAATTCTATACAGCTATCAGTCTCAATATTTTATAATTGCACTGTGTGAGTGTTTAGAGATGTAAATAGCATGAGAGAAGATGGATAAAACTAGCTACAGGCTAGGATGGATGATAATACTTAAATAATCACCAAGTTAACCTTCTGCTCTGATAAGGCAAGTTCCAGCAATTTGGAAAGACTGGGGAAAAATTCCCCTTGGAACGTGTAAGAAAAATGTCAATATTTGGAATGAATTCTTAAGCTATGCTTGCACATTTCTCTTTTCATGGTATGACTGATAATTTAGATCCAAAGGAGCAAATGACTGTTTCTGTTGGAAGAGTATGTAGATTATTTTGGATTGTGACTTAAGTTTAAGGTGATGATAATACAAATAGTTAACAGTAAGTTGGTTACACTATTTAAGGCTTTCAACAGTGAACTCTAAAATCAGTGACAGATAACCTATTAGCCATTTAGACTTCTGGGAAAAATTAAAAAAAAAAAATGTTACTTGGAAAGCTTGGAGAAAGTCTGAGCTGTGTTAAAGAAGCAACTGCTTCTGTCATTTCAGGAGAACTGCCTTCTCTCTCCCTTTTTTCTACCTTGGCTGGGACCAGGAGAGGGACTGCCAAGGTTGGATTTCTAACTTTCCCTTGAAACTACTGTCTGTGGAAAATGTTTCAGACTCTAAAAAAGCTGTTTTTTTTTTTCCTTTTTCTTTTTTTTTGCAAGTCCAGACTCTATTTTCCCCTTTCATTTATGGCAAGCTTGGACTTGTTTGGACTAAAATAAACAATCAAACATAACCTCAAAGGCATTCCTGCTGAACAGTGCATCCTGGGGACAAATTACACAAAAAAAAGGAACAAGAAAGAAAAACAAAATGGTCATAAGATTCACAACATAAACGACACCATAAAAATATCTTCAAAGAATCTGTATTTTTTTTTGCCCACAAATAATTAGCTAATTAGATTGTTTAAGAATCTGTAACTTCCAGTAAGTGAATCGTTTTCCTTCATCTTAAGAAACCATGAAATCCAATTTTTAAAATTCTTACAATCTAGCCAATCAAACATGGGACAAACAACTTCTCTCTGAAAGTCCCTGTACTGTATTTCATCGCCAAACGCCTTTCCCCTTATTTCTCGACTTCATCTCTATCTATACACTCAAGCCAAGAAAGAATGAAGAGCAAATGACATTTCTGGGTTCCCAAATGAGTGCGGGCAGCTTTTGCGAATCGATTTGCCAGGTGTTAGCATGAGCTGGGTGGGCTTTGGGGACGGGAGAGTCTATGGTATCGGGAATCTTTTCTACATAGACACTCGCCCAGCAAGTCCTCACTTTCTTGGCGCACGCACCGAACTCTCAAAATAAAACCACCAAAAAAAGAGAAGGGGTGGTGCTGCTCATCCCTCCCGGCATCCCGGCACTGCCAACTCCCCTCCTCCCCTTGTCTGCCGGGATGCCCACGGGAGGAGCCCCGGGAACCGGCCGAGCGCGCCGGCCGCGGACGCCGCGTCGGCTCCGCCCCACGAGGGGGCGCCCGGTTCTCCCCGTCGGGAGGGGCGGGGTGGGAGGGGAAGGCGCGCGTGCCCACCTTGCTCGCAGGTGCCCTTGCTGACCTGGGTGACGGCCTTCTCCCCGCGGCTCTCGGCCCGCAGGCTGGCGGCGCGCAGCTGGCAGCCGCTGGGGTAGGTGACGCCGTCGCTGCCGCACACCGGGTAGCGGCTCTTGCACACGCACACGCCGCTCACCCCCGGGCCGCCGGCTGCTGCCCCGGCTTTACCCTTCCGCCTCTTGCGGCTCTTCACGCACTCCATGCCCGGCGCGCAGTGCCCCCTGCCGGCGCCGCCGCCCCCGCACGGCTCGCCCTCGCCGCGGGCGCACACCGGGCAGCAGCCGCACGCGTCGCGGGTCTCGCCCAGCTGGCAGCCCCGCGGGGGCAGGGGCGGGCAGGCGGCCGGCTCGCAGGGGCCGCAGGCGTCCGAAGAGGAGGAAGAGGAGAGGGGCAGGAGCAGGAGCAGCAGCCCGGCGGCGCCGAGGAGCAGGGCGGGCAGCGGCGGCCGCTCCATGGCGGGGCGCGTTGGCGACGGCGGGAGCGCGAGTCGCGCGGGTCCGGCCGGCCGGCGCTTTAAGCCCGGCGCCCCGCCCGGCTGGGCCGCGGGAACCACACCCCGGGGCGGCGAGAGCGTGGCCGCCTGCGCCCGCGCCGCCCCTCCCGGGACCGCGGGGCTCGAGCGCGCCCCTGCTGGCGGGGCCTCCGCCGGGCCCGGGGACGCGCCGGCTCGCGCCGCTTTGCGTTTGGTTTTGGCTCCGAGCGCACCCCGCCGGCTGCTGCTCAGCCCGCGGCTCCCGAGGGCCGCACCCCGTCCCTTGGGGATCGCCCGCGGTGAGAACAGCTCCCTCACCCCCGGATCCCTCGACTCTCGCGGTCCGGGTGTTCATACTTCTTAACAGCAGCTTTGTGATGACCCCATGTGTAATCCATTATATTCACCGTGGGTCTGGGAGACCTGAGTATTGATTGCTTTGCGGTTTGGGAAGCTCTTTTAAGCACAATTCGTTTCGCAAACCCCACTAGGGGATTTTGTGTCCCCATTGGCCACAGGCCCGGTGCGGTCTTGCGTGCCAAGCTAAAAGGACAGACACATCGCTGCCAGCCACTCCTCTTTTTGACACCTCGTAACTGCCTCCTCCCCCTGTGCTTTCTTATGCCAAGTTTTAAGTGTGGGTACTGGAGCCCATGAGAGAGCTGGTCATGTCTTCAGTTTATAATATGTGGTGCTGGACCTCCATCAAACCTCTCCGGAGAACTGAGCACAGCCAGGGGTGCCACTGAGGCCCCCGAAGCACCCCAGTGTTCACCAGTCATTCCGTGAGGTTGTTGATGTAAATGACTGGCAGTTCCTCCTCAGTCTTTCTGAAAAGTGCTTTGCAAACTCAAGTTTTTTCCCCAAGGAAAAGGGCTCTTCAAATCTCTCTTATCCAGACTTTTAAGTTGTTTGCATGTTTATTGAACATACAACGCTGCAGTGTGCGTCATTCTGCACGTCGCATTTGAGTTCTTTGAGTTTTTTCTTAGCACAAATCCAAGGATTTATAGATTGCTAACTGAAAGCGTGCGGTTCACAATGCCACCAGCAATGCATAGATGTCACTCTCACCAGAGTCTTCCTAGGATAATTATTGTAAACTTTTTTGAAAATTAGTCACAAAACTCAGTAAAAAGCCAAGCATCCTCCTATTTGGAAAACCCAGCACCTATTCCTTGGCCTCTCCTTAACATATTCTAGAAAAGTGGCACTTTTTTTTAAAGGTCATATGTTGGCAATGATAATTGTTTATAAAACAATGAAAAGTCTTTAGAGCAGACTTTTCCTAAGTATTCTTGCCTTTGTCCCTCAGTGATAGAGTTTACATGACCCAGTCTACAGTCCCAAATTGAAACAAATGCAGAGTGCACTCTGATATTGCTTATTCTATTTCAATTTTATTAATTTGCTGGTCAAGGCCCATAAGTTGATTTCATGACCTGTTATGACTGTTGTAGCTTTAGGATCTCCAGAACCTGAGACAAGGATTCCAGTGCAAGTAGTTTGCCTGAGAGGCCATGTCAGGACACACCAGCTGGGGGGCAGAGGCGATGGGGAGTGAGGAGGAGGGGAAGACAGCCAATAAAGATGCTTATCAACAATAAAGATGCTTATCAAGTCAGCTCTGGACAGGGTGGGCTCTGTAGCCAGATGAAGCCTCAGGCACTGCAAAGTTCTGTGTATGGGAGGGTTGGGAGAGTAGGGGGCAGGCAGTGACAGCAGCTGCACCACCAAGGGCTGCACACCACAGTGTTTTTCAAACCCTGCTTTGGAGCCAGCAGTAAGAATGCAAATACGAGACACAGTAGAGTCCCTTTGGGGGGGACCCTCATTGCCCAGCAAGCAGAAGAGCAAGCAGGGTTTATATCACTGAAGGGGGTCCCTGGCCTGTGTGTGATGACAACAATCTGGAAGACTTGAAAATAGGAAAAGACATGGTTATTCAGAAGGAGAAAAGGCAGGAAAACGGAGGCTTTACAAAGAATCTTGACAACTCCTGCCTTCCAAGAAAGAAGATATTGTCACCCATTCAGCTTCAGTTCTGGTGAGACGAAGAGCCTAGATGTGGAGACAGGATATGTTATCTGCAAATAGGGAGACTTTTACTTCTTCCTGTTTAATCTGGATGCCCTATATTTCTTTTTCTTGCCTAATTGTCCTGGTTAGAACCTCTAGTATAATGTGGAATAGACTGGTGAGAGTGGGTTTCCTTGCCTTATTTCTGACCTTAGAGAGAAAGCTTTCAGTCTTTCACCATTAAGTAAGATGTTAGCTGTGGGTTTTTCATAGATGATTTTATTACATTGAGGAAATTGCTTTCTATTTCCAGTTTGTTGAGTGCTTTTATCATGAAGAGGTATTGCATTTTGTCAAATGTCTTTTTTGCATCTATTAAGATGATCAATGAAATTGTATTTTATTCTATTGATATGGTGTATTACATTAATTGATTTTTTAAATGTTAAACCAAACTAGCATTCCTGGGATAAATCCCACTTGATATATAATGATGTATAATCCTTTTTAATATGTTTCTAGATGTGATTTGCTAAAATTTTGCTGAGGATTTTTGCATCTGTATTCATAGGAGATATTGGATTGCAATTTTCTTTTCTTGTGATGTCTTTGGTTTTGGTATCAAGGTAATAGTGGGTTCACAGGATGAGTTAGGAAGTGTTTCATTATCTTTTGCTTTTTTGGAAGAATTTGTGAAGAATTGATACAATTCTTCTTTAAATGTTTAGTAAAATTCAGTGATGCCATCTGGACCTGGGCTTTTCTTCATGGGAAGTGTTTGGTTATTAACTCAATCTCTTTACTCATTATAGATCTGTATTAGTTTGCTAGGGCTACCATAACAAAATATCACAGATTGTGTGGCTTAAACAACAGAAATTTATTTTCTCACAGTTCTGGCGGCTGGAAGTCCAAGGTCAGGGTGCCAGCAGGGTTGGTTTCCTCTGAGAGTCATAAGGGCAAGATTCTTCCCACAAGATGCCACCTGCAAAATACCAAGAATCCCCCTCCCTTCACTAAATAAGACCACTGCCTTACCAATTATAGCTTTATATTGCTCGTTTGCCTTTCTTATAGATAAGATTTATTGAGATACTCAGTCACAGAATTCTCCCCATCTAAAGCAAGCTCCTGCTTCCTTAGACCTTTCCCAAAATTACTCAACCAAAGCACAAATCCCATAATAATTTCTAACTTTCTCTTACTGAGACCCCCAAACAGTTCCATGTGGAGTCCATTCTCTCCTGCTAAGATGAGTAATAAACCCATTATTTGACTACAAGTATGTTCCTGGTGGTCTTTGGTTGAAAGGCAGTGACCCATGAGAGATTTCCTTTCAGCTCCTTCTCTTCCATCCTACTTCGTCTCAACATTCCCCTGCCCCAACCCATAGTATACACCAATACCCTTCACTGATGGGTCCTTGTATCTGGCAAGCATCCTTCTTGGTGGGGCATCTTCAGGGCTTCTCTGGCCAGCAAACTTCAGTAGCATTTGTGGGAAACCCATGGTGCCATGCAACCTACCCTGCTGTGTTCCTCTGTGCCCATCCTTCCCAGCAGATGTCTAGCTGGAAACTGGAATGCTTGTCTTCTTTATTGCAATCATCACAAATACGTTGGCTCCTCCCCCTTTACTTGGCTTCTTTGGGTGGGGCACAGGCATGGGAGGGGAGGAGAAACCCCCTGCATCCTCCACTAGGCTCTTACCCTCAACCTCCTTATTAGAGTGGGGGTTAGTGTGCCCGGTGGGGTTGACTGAGGTAGGGCCATGTAGGAACATTTGAGGAACATGCTCCAGTTCTTGGAGTTTTGGATTATGGATCCTAGTGCCATTTTCAGGCAAGGGGAGAGTTGTTCTAGTCAACAGTCTGTTGCAGTAATTATCTCTCATCTTTATCAATCATCTTTTTCCCTCTCCTGCTTCCTTCTTCATCAGCATCAGTAAGTAGATTGTCAGGTGATGGGATGGGGTGTGGATTACCGTCTTAGCCCAGATAAACACCACGTAAGAAGGAATGAAGGGGCTTCCCTGGTGGTGCAGTTGTTAAGAATCCACCTGCGAATGCAGGGCACACAGGTTCGATCCCTGGGCCAGGAAGATCCCACATGCCGTGGAACAACTAAGCCCGTGTGCCACAACTACTGAGCCCGTGCGCCACAACTACTGAAGCCTGTGCACCTAGAGGCTGTGTTCCACAACAAGAGAAGCCACCGCAATGAGAAACCCACTCACCGCAACAAAGAGTACCCCCCGCTTGCCACAACTAGAGAAAGCCCGCATGCAGCAACTAAGACCCAACGCAGCCAAAAATAAATAAATAAGATAAATCTTTAAAAAAAAAAGAAGGAATGAAGCCAGAGAAAACCATTTTGACACATTGCAACAACTGGAAAAAGTTCAGCACAGCTGAAGCAAGGTGTGTATGGGGAGAAATGGGGGGAAGTGAGTCTGGAGAGAGGGCAGATGCCAGGTGACCAAGAGCTTTGCAGATCATGCCCAGGACTTTGGACTGGAACTTATAGGTGACAGTGAGTTGTTGAAGGATGCAGGGGAGAGGCAAGATCAGGTTTGCAATGTAGGAAGCTCAATACGGAGGAGGAAAATGGATTCAACTGGAGATGGACTTGAGGAAGGAATGTAATTTTCACAGTGCAGAGGCTACCTGAAGCCTATGCAGTGCCTTCATGTGAATTAGGAAAAAGCACCCCGAGTAGGCAGATGCAGCACTGAGGGTGCAAGACTTGGCAAGCAGCTGGAGCCTTTGTGCCAGGAAAAAGGAGCCTCTTTCTCCTGAGAAGAGAACTAGCTCCCACAAAGGTGCATGGCCTGGCAGGTGGAAGGAGGGCTGAACTTTGGCCTCACTTGCTCCCTGGGCCGGGTACCCTTGTGCAGTGTGTAAACTGCACAGCTTTACAGTGAAGGCCCCATCGGGTTCCAGCACTGTGTGTGGTTCAGAAGTAGCACTCAATTAAAAAGTCTGAAAAGTAAATGGATGAAAGGGAAGATCAGTTGACAGCTACTACCGCTCACTACTGCCAACTACTGCTGCTATCCAGGCAGGAATCAATGAGACCTTCAAGTAAGTCATGGCCATAGGACCGGAGG